>NC_135234.1:691229551-691922051 GCF_051348905.1 Ranitomeya variabilis | reverse complement strand
TTTGAACGGCCACGGTCACACGAAGGCGAAGTGTCACAAGATGTGGACGAGGATGAGACACAATTGCCAGTAAGTCAGGAGGAGGAGCAGGGTGTAGATGTGGAAGACGAGGTGGTGGACGACATGCAGAACGAGCACAGCAGCACACATGGGGAAGGAGGCATATCACCCCAACAGCCAGGAAGAAGGAAGAAGCAGTGTGGTGGCCACAGACAGCAGGCGTGCATCCGTTCCCCGTAACACCAACATGAGGAAAGTTGACATTCCAACTGTTAGATCTTCCCGAGTCTGGTTATTTTTTAAAGACTCTGCCGATAACCCCAAACAGGCCATTTGCAGCACCTGCCATGCCTGCATCAGCAGGGGTAGCAAAACTACCAGGCTGACCACCACCAGCATGATTAGGCACATGGCAGCAAAGCACCCGACTTTGTGGGCCAAACCCCAGGCTCCAGGAACAGTGTCTGCAGGTGACACCACTGCTTCTTCCACTGTTTTGCGTAGAAGCCAATCCCCAGTTCACCGTGCATGTGAAGATGCCTCTGGCCCTGCACTTGTTGTTGCCTACAGTCAACCAGCACCATCATCACGCCTGTCCACATCCTTGTCCCAGCGCAGCCTTCAGTTGTTTATACCCCAGTCATTGGAAAGCAAGCGGAAATACACAGCTAGCGCCCCACAGGCCATAGTACTAAATTCTAACATTTCTCGTCTGCTTGCACTCTAAATGTTGCCTTTTAGGCTCGCTGAGACGGAAGCTTTCCGCAACCTGATGGCGGCGGCCGTCCCAAGGTACTCTGTCCCCAGTCGCCACTATTTCTCCCGGTGTGCCATACCGGCATTACACCAGCATGTGTCCCACAACATTACCCGTGCCCTCAACAATGCTGTTACTGGGAAAGTCCTCCTAACCACAGACATGTGGACAAGTGCTTTTGGGCAGGGATGGTACATCTCACTGACTGCACACTGGGTTAACATAGTGGAAGCCAGGACCGAATCGGACCCTGGGATGGAACACATCCTCCCCACGATGAGGAATGCGGGCCCTACATCAATCAGGGTTTCCCCCACAGTCTACAGCTCCTGCACCTCCTCCTCCTCCTCTTCAACCTCCATCTCTGAAATGAACACATCAGTCAGAAGCTGGAAGCACTGCCTCAGCCAAGCGGCAACAGGCTGTGCTGAAGCTACTCTGCTTAGGTGACAAACCGCACAATGCAGAAGAGTTGCATTTGAACTTTGATCTCTACAGTATCTTATAAAAATGAACAAGGGCTGGATTGGGCAAGACTTCTGTACACCACCAAGTGATACAGCGAAACATAACCTCAAATACATTGTCTTTTTTTGTGGAGGTTTATTCTCATGCACCTCTTCAGAACCACATATATATGGGTATACGCTTCCTGATTTGGTCTGTTTGGTGTTATACTCCTCCTTATCCTCCTCCTCTTCATCAACAAACATACGAACACCAGGGTGAATGTATTTCGTGAGGGAAAAGTCACTCATTTTTTGTGCAAGGGTGTCTATGATGCCCATACAATATTTTAAAAAAATGTACCCCCATGGGGAAATGTTTTTCAGCCCATGCATTTCGTGTATGGGCATTACAAGTCTAGGAGACCCGCTCCTTAACATTGGGCCTAGTTTTTAATAATGCCTTCCTCCACATATCATCATTCTCCGCCACTAGAACACCATGGTGAACGTGTTCTGTGCTGCTACAGCCATTCAATTTTTGGGCAAGGGTGCCTATGATCCCCATAAATAATTTTTTTTTAAAATGTACCCCCCATGGGGAAATGTTTGTCAGCCCATGCACTTCGTGTATGGGCATTTCGAGTCTAGGAGACCCGCTCCTGTGTAATGGGAATTTTTATTTTGAGGCACTACTCCATGATTCTTCCAAGGGGAGATTGCGTTGCGTGCAAATTTGGGTCAAGGCGGCCCTTGCATTCAGTGCATAAGGAAACAACAGTATGGCAGAACCAACTGAAGAATGTGAAGTGGGTTTTCCTGTGGCCATCCAGTACCTGGGTTCAAAGGCTTATTGGCAGGCCTTGCATTCAATGCTACTTTTTTTCAGTAGGCCCTCCTGTACCTCTCATGAAAGGGGTATTGGGGTGCGCTGTAATTCTTGCAGCCCAGCCACTCACTGCATAGGAGGCCCACTGTTTAATAATGGCCCTTTAAGAATATTAATGACGCTTGAGGCCCCTCTAAAAATAGGCTTTGTGACTTTGAGTCCCTCCTTCAGAAATGAAACAAGATGGGCCTGCTTTTGTGTCACACACTACATGGCCAGCTAGGGTTGTTAAATGTTACACTGACATTTCCCAGTGAATGCATTTGTATTGGTTGAAAGCAATGTAAAAGCTGAAAAACGCATCTAAAACGCTGCGTGTGAACATAGTCAAAGTGGTGGAGGAACATTTTGGTCTGGGGTTAATTATTTTGCCTTATATACAAGTCATTACCCTGGAAAGGATGTACCTTGACATTTTTCCCAGCAAAATCCATTTTGGATACGCTTTTGTATGTTTTTTGGTGCACCTGTAAAAATGGTGTGAAACTCTGACAACATTGCTTACAGCTGTGACCTAGGATTCAGAAATGCTTCCAGAGGTGATCCCCATGATGTTCATGTGTCATTTGAGCAGTGTTTCCATCATTTTCTGACGTTTTTAGACCTTAAATAGACTCCCATGGGGGATCACGGTAAAAATACTCGGGTTTCCCATAGGCTTACATTGAGCTCATTGCTCGGGTCGAGAACCCGAGTATTCCAATTTGCTCAACCTGAGCAACGAGCATTTTAGTGCTCACTCATCACTAATAACAATGAATCTTTTAATATGGAAACAAACTTAAAAAGGGTTGTACAGTGAACAAAGAACATTGCGTCAGATCACAGGACCAGAGAATTGGCTATTTCTCGTGGGCAGGGGCATACATAGAAATCATGGAGTCCCATCGCAAAAGTTCTAATTGGGGCCCCCTTCAAAAAGGAATTTCTTAATATTCAGTGGGGTCACACAAGAGCATATCTCACAACTTCGCAGCCTTTACAAAGTAATTTTCCTCCTATTGAAGCCCCTAAGTTGCCCCCATAAAGTTTGATGCCAACAAAAGTGCCCCCCCAAACACAGTTTGATACCCCAACAGTGAATTCTTCCACACCCACAATATGATGACACCCCCCCCCCTTGCCAAAGAATGGTGACCCCCAACACTGTATTAAGCCCCAACTGTGATCCCCCACACAGTATAATGGGCCCCACATAGTCCTTCATAAAGAATAATGGGCCCCACATAGTCCTCCATACAGAATATTAAAAGAAACACATGCCTCTCGTTGTTCTCTGTCTGCTCTGGTCTCAGCAACGAGCGCTCTGAAGCTGTTCACTGCTCGGAGCAGTGGGCGCGATTACGTCGCAATTTTTGCCCCCACTTAAATGTCAGACGCAGAGGCAGAATCATGGGGTAGTGAGTGTCAGCTGACTCTCCCTCTTCAATCAATGCTTTCAACTGCATCGGCATCCAGGATGCTTCTACAGTTGAAAGTGCCATGCCAGGCAGGGGGGTGGTGTCGGCATCGCTGGACAAATATAATCACCCAGATTTGGCCCTCAGGCCAGAGTTTGACACATATGATCTACAGTAAAGTTTCAGTTGTCATTTTGCAAAGCTCGACAGAGCATCCTGTGCTCTTTGAGACAGCCACCAGCTGACATGTTGGCCGGTAGCTTATCTCTGAGAGAACAATATGATTGGCAGTCTGAAATCGAACATGCCAGGTCAACATCTCCCCATCAATCAGTCGTCCGGCACTCTTATACAGAGCTATCTGCCGACAAGTAGTCTAATGTGTATGGGGATCTTAAAGTAGCTCAGTCTCCTAGTTGCTACTTGTGAGAGGTTCTTTCATTCTATAAGACAGCTAATTTTCTTAAGATTAACTTATAGTGATAACTTGCATAAATTTGGAACCTACTTTAAGCAAATGGAAACCAGTACTATGGTCCAGGTTTTATAACTACATATATTTTGATATTTCTGTAGGAGCTTGGGACAGGGTCACTGGGATATTGTACAGATTTCCAGGCGGTCCCGGGATGCGGAATCCGCTGTAAAGTGAATAATGTGGAAAGTGTCCTGGTGCAGAGTGAGAAGGGCCTAAATGAGCAGAATGCATACATAAGTGGCCTCACGAGGCCACACGAGGATGGATCCCTAATCATTGCTCCCGAGCTACAAGGTATAATTCTACTGTGCGAGAACCCAGTCCAGTGCGTTACCAAAACTTCAGTGATAGATAAGATATATATCTGTAGAAAGTTTCTAGTTCCAGCATATACGACCTTGGGTTTTATGCCTTTTCGAGCATACCACTACCATGAAGTGAGAATATAGAAATAATTATTCTTGGGCATCGAATGAGAACATGGGCTATTTATAAATGGGGATATCCATTTATTCTGCAGCTCTGTGCGTCTAGGTCATACAGTTCAATAGTAAAACATGCAAAAAAAAATGCAGCCAGTGTCTGATCCTACTGTCTGGCTCCTTTTTTTTATTAGAAAAGGGGCTTTGGAATTAATGGCGCTATATAAGTGGGTAAAGTAAATACATTTGGGAAATCAGTGGAGGTCTGAAATGATAGACGGCACCAATGTGATGATAGTGATAATTTTACTGAATTTCTCATCAGATTGGCACAAGGGGATGACCAGGCCATGTAGGGTTTTCTGATCAGCGAAGATGCAGCAGTTAGAATTGATATTTATAGTCAATCCTTGGGGAAATACATCAGTATTCTTGTGAGAGCAGCATGATGTAGGGGCACAAAGCCTGATTCCAGCGATTTATGACTTGCTGGATTGCTTGGTTTAGTTTTGATAAAATTTCAGTTTTTTTCTGTTGTAGATGTAGCAGTGCTATGTATGCTGAGCAGTGTATAATCCCACCCACATCACTGATTGACAGGTTTTTGTGTACAATTGTACATTATCAGCAAGCTGCCAATCAGTGGTGGGGGTGGGGTTTCACAGATGCGCTGGACCGAC
Source organism: Ranitomeya variabilis (assembly GCF_051348905.1). Classification (NCBI taxonomy): domain Eukaryota; kingdom Metazoa; phylum Chordata; class Amphibia; order Anura; family Dendrobatidae; genus Ranitomeya; species Ranitomeya variabilis. Next base: position 691,916,979 of record NC_135234.1, on the reverse strand, counting down.
TGGCACATGAGAACTAGTCCTGCAGTGATAATCTCATGCTGATAAAACACTAATTGTATTAAAACTAGAGCACACAGCATTATAAATGATACATCCCTGGAATAAGGGTCTCTGCCTCTGTATTATGCTGCTCTGCTCTGAGATAAAATAGGAAAAACCGGCTGACAGATTCCTTTTTAGGAGAAATGTACAAAAAAACAATAAATTCCATAAGTATCGTTTTATTCAATAATGACCATTTTTGTATAGGTGCCTCAGCTCCTCAACCGCATTCTGTGTTAATTGGAAACCGGGAATGGATGAGACGCAATGGACTGCACATTTCCAGTGATGTAGATGAAGCTATGACTAGTCATGAAATGAAAGGACAGACTGCAGTGCTGATAGCTATAGATGGTAATGCATGCAAATATTCCTATATATGAAAATCTATCTGTTCAAAATGTCATAAAACAGCCGGTGTTATTTAACTTTCAGAAAACTCTAAAAGGAATAATGGTCATTTTTCAGATTGCTAGAATGCCAGAATATAGATGTCTGTAGGCCTGGATTTCCCTAAATTTGGCATTGTGCTGGCATTTATCTTCTATAAGAGCGTCTACTGAATGTTTGTGATATGCTACTGTCTATTTTGTGACAACCTTTTTTTTTTCCCCTGAAAAGGTGCATTGTGTGGAATGATCGCTATTGCGGATACAGTAAAGCAGGAGGCGGCTCTTGCTGTGCACACACTGAAAGCAATGGGAGTGGATGTAGTACTGATCACCGGAGACAACCGGAAGACCGCCAAGGCAATCGCCACTCAGGTATTTTTTGCTTCCATGTATGCAATTATGTCTAAACTTACTAAATGTGTATACAGTATTAGTGACATTAGTTGGTGAATGGGAACTGGGGAGCTTTGTCCCCATCAGCCAATATTAAAATATATTGCACTTATCTAATTCCGTTTCGAATTATAAGCAGGTACTAAGGCCCCCCATACACATTAGACTAACGTCGGCCAAATCCACAGATATTAACTGGTTCGGCCGATAGTCTAATATGTATGTGGGCACCCAACAGATGGTTATTGGGGTAGTTGAGGATCCTGCATGTCTGATTTCGGACTGCAGATCCTTTTGTCCTCTAGAGATAAGCAGTCGTCAAAGAGATCTGCCAGCGGCTTGATCATTGAGAATACGGGAGTCTGATGGTGTGATATGCTATGTGGGTATAATTTTTGTGTATATTTCTATTTTACTTATTTTTATGGTGTTCTCTTGTAGAAGGAGTTATTTGCTAATTGATGAATGGCTGTTGCTGCCATCTGATATCAGCCCCCACAGTACTGTATTGTATGCTAATGACATGTTGACCTAGCTTGTTGAAACAATGAGCCCCTGAGACCTTCCCCCTCCTGACCTGTGAACGAGGAGGGAGACTTGTAAATATCAGGGAGGTGAGACACAGATGAGTCCTGTGTGGAATGATGATGTGTTCACAGCACCTCAGAGAGAAAGAAGAGTATATGGACTATGCTATCCTCTGTCTGCTGGATTGTTGGACTTTTATCCTGTTACTGAACTGCATTCGTGTTCTGGACTATTTTATCCTTTGTGTGGTGGATCGTATATGGACCTTTCGTATTTTTGCCTAAATAAAGGTCTTGGGATTGTTCACTCTTTGCTGGCTCTGTTGATTGTGTGGTACCAGAGAAGGACCCCGTGACAGGGAGTGTTCATCAGAGAAAGTGCTCCTCTGTACGGGAGAGCCGGGCGAGAGAGCTGCCGGCCAAACGATTAGCCAAAGCATTGTTTGGCCGACAGCTATCTACTGTGTATGGGGGCTTAAGAGTAAAGAGTCCCAGCACTCACATGTCGGCTTTTGGCCTGTCCCAAGCCTTCTTGATCATGTGGAAGTCTTGTCCATTAAATACGACCCCTTGACAACACCAGGAGTATACCTGAACATAAGTCATGTAACTAATCAATAGTCCTATTAAATTCTCACATATTGATTATCTCATTTGTGCAGTAATGTCTGCAAAAAAGTAAAAAGACACAATAAGTTACAGCAGGAAACGTATTCTCTACTGAGACCTCTTGATTCCAACATTTGCAACATAGGCAACCGATATTCTTCACTGAGCAACAGTAAAGTTCTGCCATCTCCTCCCCTCGGTAGCACGTTTCCACACAGGATCATGGATTTGTTTGCTAATCCAGTTTCTTATACATTGCCAAATAGCATATCCACATATGAAGAGCCACGTGGGCACTTAGCCCAGTAACTAATATTTATTGATCTGCAGGTGTAGTAACTTTCAGTCCTAAACGGCCCTAATATTGAGGGTGATAAAAGTTAAGATATCAGGTATGTGCTGAACCACTTCTATCTCTCACTTCCTCCTTCGGCCTCACTCAATGGTCTTCTGCAGCTACCCACAAAGATGGCCACACACTGGACCTCATCTTCATCCGCCTCTGCTCCCTATCTAACCTCTCTAACTCACCTCTTCCTCTCTCTGACCACAACCTTCTCACATTCTTTTCCCTCTCCACTCCATGTCTACAATCCCCACCCCACAAACTTTCACACCCTCGCAGAAATCTTAAACATCTTGACCTACATTCATTCTCTGACTCCCTCCTCCCTCTCACAGACATAAGTTCCTTACACAGTGCGGATGACGCTGCCGCTGTATATAACACCACAATAGCTGTAGCTTTGGAATCTGCTGCCCCACTTACACATACCAAAGCTTGCAAAATCAACAGACAGCCCTGGCACACCAGCCTGACCAAAGAACTGAGGCGTGCTTCCAGGGCTGCTGAGCGCAGATGGAATTCAAACAGTCCCTCACTACTTTCAAGACCACACTCGCCACAGCTAAACAAACCTACTTCTCATCTCTCATATCCTCCCTGTCTCACAACCCTAAACAGTTATTCAACACCTTCAATTCTCTCCTCCGTCCCCCAGCACCTCCCCCCTCCCCACTTATCTCAGCTGAAGACTTTGCCTCATTTTTCAAGCAGAAGATTGATAGCATCAGAGACAGTTTTTGTCAACAACCCCCAGAGCCCTTCCTCCCGACTTCCCCGCCCTCCACCTCCAAAACCAATAACTTCACCATTACAGAAGATCAACTCTCCACTCTACTCTCAAAATCGCATCTCACCACCTGTGCACTTGACCCGCTCCCATCCCACTTCATCCCAAACCTCACCACAGTCTTCATCCCAACGCTAACCCATCTCTTCAACCTATCACTAACAACTGGTGTTTTCCCCTCAAGCTTTAAACATGCCTCCATCACACCTATCCTCAAAAAGCCCTCTCTTGACCCATCCTCTGTATCTAGCTATCGCCCTATATCACTTCTCCCTTATGCCTCCAAACTACTGAAACAACACGTCTACCTTGAACTGTCCTCCCATCTCTCTTCTTGCTCCCTCTTTGACCGCTTGCAATCTGGCTTCCGGTCACACCATTCCACTGAAACTGCCCTAACTAAGGTCACCAATGATCTCTTAACCGCCAAGAGCAAGCGACACTACTCTGTCCTCCTCCTCCTCGACCTGTCGGCTGCCTTTGACACAGTGGACCATTCCCTATTATTACAGACCCTCTCATCCCTTGGCATCACAGACTTGGCCCTATCCTGGATCTCATCATACCTAACAGACCGGACATTCAGCGTCTCCCAATCACACACCACCTCCTCACCTCGCCCCCTATCTGTTGGAGTCCCACAAGGTTCAGTCCTTGGGCCCCTGCTCTTCTCCATTTACACCTTTGGCCTGGGACAGCTCATAGAATCTCATGGCTTTCAGTATCACCTCTATGCTGATGACACACAGATCTACATCTCTGGACCAGATATCACCTCCCTACTAACCAGAATCCCTTAATGTCTGTCCACTATTTCATCCTTCTTCTCCGCTAGATTTCTGAAACTTAACATGGACAAAACAGAATTCATCATCTTTCCCCCATCTCACGCGACCCCCCCCCCCAACGAACCTTTCCATTACAGTACATGGCTGCCCACTCCCCCCAGTCCCACAAGCTCGCTGCCTCGGGGTAATCCTTGACGCTGATCTCTCCTTCAAACCACATATCCAAGCCCTTTCCACTTCCTGCCAACTTCAACTCAAAAATATTTCACGAATCTGTACATTCCTCAACCAAGAATCTGCAAAAACCCTAGTCCATGCCCTCATCATCTCTCGCCTTGACTACTGCAACCTCCTGCTCTGTGGCCTCCCCTCTAACACTCTTGCACCCCTCCAATCTATTCTAATCTCTGCTGCCCGACTAATCCACCTGTCTCCCCGCTATTCCCCGGCCTCTCCCCTCTGGGCAATGGGGAGCCAGTGAAGGGATTGACAAAGACTCCACTACAAAACCCTAACCATGACGTACAAAGCCATCCACAACCTGTCTCCTCCATACATCTGTGACCTCGTCTCCCGGTACTTACCTACACGCAACCTCCGATCCTCACAAGATCTCCTTCTCTACTCCCCTCTTATCTCCTCTTCCCACAATCGTATACAAGATTTCTCTCACGTATCACCCCTACTCTGGAACCCTCTACCACAACACATCAGACTCTCGCCTACCATCGAAACCTTCAAAAAGAGCCTGAAGACCCACCTCTTCTGACAAGCCTACAACCTGCAGTAACCACCGATCGACCAAACTGCTGCATGACCAGCTCTATCCTCACCTACTGTATTCTCACCCATCCCTTGTAGATTGTGAGCCTTCGCGGGCAGGGTCCTCTCTCCTCCTGTACCAGTTATGACTTGTATTGTTTAAGATTATTGTACTTGTTTTTATTATTAAATAACACAACCTCAAAGGCATCATGTCAGTGCCACACATGTCACTCCAAAAAGATATGACAAGAGCCACACAACAAAACCCGCTCAATAGAAAGTATTTTAACTCCGGAGAAAAAAAAAAAAAGAGCAATCAGGTATAGAAAAAGAAAACATTTTATTGATGAATAATAAACAGAACAAAATACAATAAAGTGCATAAAAAGTAGCAGGGGAGGACCCAAAGGGAAGCCGCAGGACTCCAAAACTGAGTGCCCAGACATTTAGATGCACAGCACAGGTTCAACTCTCAACCTAGCATAAAGTGCATAGTGCATAGTGCAATAACGCTGCCGCATCTAGGCAGCATATCCACTTGTTGCCCCATCAGTAACCGCATAGTGCTGCAAAAATATAATAATAAGTAGCCCCTAGGGGTGGAATGCTTACCAGGCAGTAAGTTTAAAGGAGTCCCGGGCCGGGTGTGCGTGTCCCGACGCGCGTTTCACGGGTAACAGACCCCGCTTTCTCAAGGGAATGTAATAGTAGCCCAGGCAGGACCTTAAATTAGCCTCTGACCCGACATGTGACATCATGCCGGCCAATCACAGGTGGGATTAGCGGCGCATGCGCACCGCGATTGCCAGACACTCGGCCAGAGAAGCAGAGCGTCATCGTCTTCACATGAGAGAGGGGAGGAGGAGCAATCCCCCGTCTCATGGAAGAGGACACAGACGCGCCGCTCCACAGCCGAATGCCGGCACCGCAGCACGCATGCGCACCCCCACTGTGCCACCACTGTTGAATATATGTACACAGAGAAAGTGTCTGAAGGTACCAAGTATAAATACAGTACATATAAATACAACGCCAAATAAGAAAAAATATGCTGATTCAAAGATGGTCTGGAGTGTACAGCATCACATGGTGTCCCGTCCTTTGTGCATATTCAGATACTCCAAAGATAATAGTGAAAGATAGAGGCGATATGATGGTGGACGGCCATATCCAATGGAGGTATTATGCCTGGGATGACAAAAGTTATAAAAAATAGACAGAAAAAGTTAAAAACAGTAAATTAAAAACAAAAATCACACACCCAAACCCCAAGGAGAGAGCAAGAAGACAGGAATAATGATTTTTCATTATTTGAAAAGGAGTAAGTATTACTATATATATACGCCAAAATTGCTCAGAGAAAAGAGGAGAACGAGAGTGACTCATTTAGTCCTTTTGGGGTCATGGTGTCTAAAGTCACAATCCATTTGGCCTCTACCTGTGCAAGTAGTTTTTTATAATTCCCCCCTCGAATCCCCAGATGAATGACATCAATGCCCCGCACCAACAATGATGTGGGATCACATCCATGAAATTGCCTAAAATGGCGCGGGATAGTCTTAAGGAGGGATAAATCAGTCACTGTCTTGGCCGCGCAAATGGCCCGCACGTGCTCACGCACACGTACTCTGAGTTCTCTTGATGTCAAACCAATGTAGATTTTTGAGCAACCACACGTGGCATAGTAGATGACATTGGTGTTCCCACACGAAATACGGTGCCTAATATCGAATTCTCTCTTGCCATCAGATGATTTAAATGTGGAACACCGCAGGACATTCGCGCATGCCAGGCAGTGACCACAGGGTATGGATCCAACAGTGGGCCCTCTGGACCCGAATGGGTTGACTCTAGATGGAACATAATGACTTTTTGCCAGAAGGTCTTTTAGGTTTTTAGATCTCCTGGCAGTCATAGAAGGACCCATCCCTAATGATGTTTGTAGGGAGGGTTCGGCCCCTAAGATGGACCAATGTTTTTTGAGAATATTTCGCATCTCCTCCCATTCATGATTGTAGGTCGAGATATACCTAATTGGGCCGTTATCACGGGTCCCTTTTCTCGTCCTTGAGGGCTGTAATAGGTCATTGCGGAAGGTCTCTCTAGCCCTTTTATAGCCACGTTTGATGCATCTATTCGAGTAGCCACGCGCGGAAAACCGTGTTTTGAGATCAGCACACTGGCTCTCGAATTTAGCATCTGACGAACAGATCCGTCTCATCCTCAGGAACTGACCAACCGGGACGGCCCTAATCGTAGATGGATTATGGGCAGAAGATGCATGGATAAGTGCATTAACCGATGTTGGTTTGCGATAAACATCCGTCTGGATGCGACCAATGTGGTCCACCTCAAAGGTGACATCCAGAAAGTTAACTTTCGGTCAAGGCCTCAGTCGAGAAATTCCTCCTATTCAAGATCTCGATCAAATTCTAGGAGATCTAATCTGTCTGGTGAGGACGAACCAGTGTTGAGGGGTTCCTCACAAGGTGGTTCTATTACAAATATATCCACCACCAAACGCACCACAAGACAGACAACTAAATCAAAACAAACTGGAGGGAACTCTAATCAGCAGGGAGGATTACAGGTAGTGAATCTCTCTCAACATATACTAACTGAGACCCAAATAAGGGTATTGAGTAAGGGATTTTCTTTTGCCCCCACTAATTCGTTCAATTTTTTTACAGCCATGAAGGACCTCAATTTATTCTCTCGAAAATTGCTTCTCAGAAAACTTCATCATAAAAAAGAATCATGTGAACTGATGTCTGAGATCGAGAGAGAGACCCTTCATCACTTGGAGGACCTCCTGGAGGAGCAGGAGGGCCCTAGTACAAGTAGGTTTCCATCCTCCGCTATGGCCAGATCGACTAGGTTCCCCCCCCTGTCACTCAGTCCTGCTATTGACATCTTTACGAGATTGGTAACAGAGGAATTCAAGGAACTGTCTACTAGACGGCGCTTTGATAACCTCACAAGAGATGAAAGGACGGCTATCTCAGACCTTCAAAAATTACCTAACATTGTTTTTAAGGCGGCTGACAAGGGGGGCAACATAGTCATCTGGCCTCAAGATAAATATGAACGTGAGGCATTTCGCCAACTGAGAGACCGAGATACCTATCGCAGATTGTCTTTTAACCCCACATCCACGTTTTCATTGGACCTTCAAAAAATCCTAATTAGGGCCCTTGATGAGGGTCTAATTACCAAACAAGTCCTTGAGGGTCTGACAGTTAGGTTTCCTAAAATTTCAACTTTCTATTTATTGCCCAAGATCCACAAGAACGCCGTCGACCCCCCCCGGGCGTCCCATAGTATCAGGAATTGGTAGTCTATGTGATCCGATTTGCCGACACGAGTGTTGGTCATGATCCACAAGAATGCCATCAACCCTCGCCAGGGCGTCTGTCGTATCACGTACATAGGATGGAAGTGTTTCCACCAAAGGTTTTAAGTAGAAATCTATAAATTGGCAAATCGGATCACATAGAGTATCTGAATATGCACAGTGGTGGCACAGTGGGGGTGCGCATGCGTGCTGCGGTGCCGGCATTCGGCTGTGGAGCGGCGCGTCTGTGTCCTCTTCCATGAGACGGGGGATTGCTCCTCCTCCCCTCTCTCATGTGAAGACGATGACGCTCTGCTTCTCTGGCCGAGTGTCTGGCAATCGCGGTGCGCATGCGCCGCTAATCCCACCTGTGATTGGCCGGCATGATGTCACATGTCGGGTCAGAGGCTAATTTAAGGTCCTGCCTGGGCTACTATTACATTCCCTTGAGAAAGCGGGGTCTGTTACCCGTGAAACGCGCGTCGGGACACGCACACCCGGCCCGGGACTCCTTTAAACTTACTGCCTGGTAAGCATTCCACCCCTAGGGGCTACTTATTATTATATTTTTGCAGCACTATGCGGTTACTGATGGGGCAACAAGTGGATATGCTGCCTAGATGCGGCAGCGTTATTGCACTATGCACTTTATGCTAGGTTGAGAGTTGAACCTGTGCTGTGCATCTAAATGTCTGGGCACTCAGTTTTGGAGTCCTGCAGCTTCCCTTTGGGTCCTCCCCTGCTACTTTTTATGCACTTTATTGTATTTTGTTCTGTTTATTATTCATCAATAAAATGTTTTCTTTTTCTATACCTGATTGCTCTTTTTTTCTCCGGAGTTAAAATTGTTTTTATTATGTATACCCCTCCTCACATGTAAAGCGCCATGGGATAAATGGCGCTATAACAATAAATAATAATAAAAATAATAATAACCAGCTCATTAGAGCAGACCTGATGGTGAAATGAGTACACCCTGTAAAAATTAAGCGAACATTCCCATGTTTGCCTCATAACCGAAGCTCCGGTATTAGTCGGGGAGGCCTCTTTTTATTATTCTCATACTGGATGTCATTTTAGATTAAAGATTACTACACATATGAATCACCACCACCAGGCATCGCTCCATTATTCCCAGCATTCACAGGGACATACCTCTTCCGTGCCATACCGGATCTCTACGTGTATTGACTTTAGTCCGTACTGGGAACTTTCCAGATTTCTTCTTCACTACAGCTCTGTTTTTCTACCGTTTATCTTCTCACAAGCGAGGTTTGACAAAGACCCATCACGGGGTCGAAACGTTACCTACTTTAAACCTACCACGGAGACCCTCTCCTAATTGCCTTAACATTGTGCTAACTTGAATAAACTTTTTGCTCTTGTTATGCATCCAAAAATTCAAAACTTGAGTGCGGCTGTTTTCTTCAATATATGACTTTGACTGGATCACCTCCATGTTCAGTCAACACCTATCTAACTATATACTGAGTGCACACCTTTTTCTCTACAACTTATGAATCTATGAACGTTATCTACCTGTTCAAGTGCCTCTGAGGCCGAGATACAAGGTGAAAAGGCAAAGAATTCGGATTCAGTCAGTCTGCCTCATTATATATGAAGTCTTCAATGGAAGTCTTCAGAGGCTGGACAGACATATGTCTGAGATGGTTTAGTGAATCCTGCATTGATCAGGAGATTGGACACCTGGAGCTCCCTTCCAACTCTAACATTCTAGGATTCTATCATAAGTACAGTCCATTAATATTAAAGTACCAGATAACCCTTTTAAACTAGGCCATGATAAATGGGGCAAAGTTATTAAAGTGGCTCATGATGAATAGTACATTGGTGCATTTTTCAAGTTTTCACTAACTACTAACATACTGTGCCAAAGTATTGCATCTTTGGCTACGCTCCTTTCAGTAATGCCCTACCCATTGTCACGAAGCAATACCGAATGTTCAGTTAGGCATGGGAAATGTTTCAAAGACATAATAAATTATGATAAAAGGCATGTAAATCGTTTCTGGAAACAGGCAGTTAAAAGGTTAGGGCGGGCTGAAATATATGGGAATGTACAAAGAACATATAAAAGAAGATTATAATCAGCTTGTGAGTGCACCAGTTCAGTGGGATTTGCCTTTTCGTTCACCCCCACCAAGGTCATGGCAGCCACCATATTCCTTTCTTGAGAAAACAAAGCGTATATCTGTTTAACTATAACACATCTGTTTATATTGTATTCTATATTATTTCAAGGACCAAGGTAAGTTTCTGGAATGTGATATCTCATAGTCGGAATTCTATTTTTCACTTTAGTAAAATTCTTGGTAGTTTTGATAGGAATTGTTTGTAAACCTTTTGGCTCTTCCAGGTCGGGATCAACAAGGTGTTTGCAGAAGTTCTTCCATCTCACAAGGTGGCAAAAGTGGAAGCATTACAAAACGAAGGGAAGAAAGTAGCCATGGTGGGCGATGGCGTCAATGACTCTCCTGCATTGGCCAGGGCTGATATTGGGATTGCCATTGGCACAGGAACAGATGTTGCCATTGAAGCTGCAGATGTTGTTCTTATCAGAGTATGTGCATCCCCCATGTCTGAATCAAACAGTTTGTGTTTTAACAATATTGGAGTGACAGAAGTCAATTTCCATATGATGTCACTTGTCGGATGTTTCAAATCAGTGTTTCCACACCAGTAATCGAGTGTTCCTCAATCATTGTCTACTGGTTTATCGCAGTCCAACCATTTATCTACATTTTATATATAAAAATAAAATAATAACCAAGAGCATACATACCGTAGCTGGAGCCCTGGTAGTCTCTATGGGACTATTGAGAAGGCCCAACCTTATCCTTTTCCCTTACTTAAAGGGATGCGCACACGCGCTTCACAGCCCAAGCAGAACTAAGTACAATTAGCTACAGGATCATCAGGCCCCACTAACCTATTAAGAAATGTGATGTGTGAGCAACACGTTTTGAGACTTTATTTCCCAGGATGGAGGTGTAGTTCCCGTGTGTGTGTGTGTGTAGCAGTGTATTGAACTTCTGTCTTTCAGGCTCCATATCTCACCATCCACTACAGCTTCCAATGTGAGACTGCCATTATTTTATAGACAATCATCTTGGCTATCTCATGCATAAATTTGATTTGCAACTATTTAGCATATGATTAGTTATGCAGATTCTTGTCATGTTACTGCATTGTTACTGTTTTGCTCCTAAAAATCTAAATTAAATTTTTTATAATTTTGTTAGTATTCTGTAAATCCACCTTTGCCTATCAACACTGCCTGAATCCTTCTGAGAATGCTCTTAATTAGATACAAGCATGTCTTGATAAAAATTTGATCCCAGGTCTCTTCTACACGTTCCCAAAGTTGGTGTATACTGGTCAACTCACTTTGGTATGTATACAGCTTTTTCTTCAACTCTGTAATAAGAAGAAAATCCGGCAACCAATCAAAACTCACGTAATCATGAAGGATATCTGCATACACCTTGCAAATACTGAGGGGCTCCTGGTGCTTCACTGCATGTAAGACTTGCGTAGAGTTCCAAAATAGCAAAAGGTGGCACTCAGTCTCTTAAACACTCTTATTTCTTTAAAATCCTTTAAAACATGGTTGGCCGTTTCGTACACAATTGCGTTTCAACAGGTTTGGACCCGTTCATCCATGTTTTAAGGATTGTTAAATAAGAGATTTTAAGTGCCGCCGACTTCTCTTTTTTTCTCTTCAACTCTAGCCACAAGTGTTCGATTGGGTTGAGGTCATTGAACCATTACTTCGCCAATCTTAACTTATGCTTCTGGTCGCTGTCCTGCTGGAACACTGTCGTCCTTTTCATACCCATTGTACTCAAGTGTATGAAGTAACTAGTCTTGTAGGATACCCACATATAGCTCAACACTGAGAACACCATCGATCCTGGCCAAGTATCCTACATGTTTGGCTGTGAAACAATCCCATATCATCAGGCGTCCTCCATCGATCTTGACAGTTCCTTCAATTTCTTTATCCATTAGCACCTATTTGCCTTGTCTCTTCCAGACCCATTTGCACCCATCAGAGCCTAGTCTATCGACTTTCATCTCATTGCTCCAAATCACCCGTTTTCAGTCTTCTACTTCCACTTTTCAAACTTTTTAGCAAGCTCGCGCCAACGCTCCTTATGACAATATTGAAGTCAAGACTTCTTCATTTTTTTCAGGGCACTATTCCAGACTTGTGTAAGGTGTGTCACACGGTGCTCGCATGGATGTCTGTGATCTCACTGTTATGAAGTATACGAGCCACCTCCACGTCTGTATTTGTCGCACCAGAACTGATATACCTTGTGATGACCCGACTGGTTTACTCCAATATTTTGCCTGGATGTCCACTTCTTGACTTTTGAATGGATGGATGGACTTCATTTCATATTCTTCCAATTATCATGGCATTCACATTATGTGGTTTGGCAATTTTCTTGGCCGAGAGACCTCTGTCGATGAGCTGGATGATTCTGTTTCTCTTATTTTGGGAAATCTGTTTTCATGGCTGCTCATCTATTCGTACCAGTGACCTTTCACTTGGGAATCAAGCTAATAACACACTGAGCTATTAGAGAATGTGAGAACAGGTTGTGATTTCTAGTATACAGGAAGAAAAAAGTGTATCCACCACTAGAAGCAAAACGATAACCATGCAGTGACATGAATCTGCATCATTAATCATATTCTAAATAGTTGCAAGTCAAATTTATTATATGAGATAGCCAAGATGATTGTCTATAAAATGATGGCAGCACCACATTAAAAGCAGTAGTGAATGGTGAGATATGGAGCCTAAAAGTCAAAAGTTCAAAACATTGTTACCCTTTTGCTTGTCAGTGTGTGTGTATTATATTTATAACTAGTAAGTGTGTTCTATACACACAAAATTAATAAAACCCTTACGTGCTAACCAGTACCCATTCCTGGTTTGTATTACAGAATGATTTGCTTGATGTTGTCGCCAGCATTCACCTCTCAAAGAGGACGGTGAGAAGAATAAGAATTAACTTCATGTTTGCGCTCATCTATAATCTTGTCGGGATTCCCATTGCAGCAGGTAACTTGTTATATGTGACCTGGGTAATAATTATTGTACAGGTCCATCTATGTAGCTATTACGGACATCACAGTTGCTTCTATGCCTTTTTACGCTCATTGTGTGACTGGGTCTTTATGGTTTGCACCTCACAGCTAATATAAATGCCAAGGATTATACTTATCTTGTCTTCACTAGGTGTGTTCCTGCCGGTGGGATTGGTGTTACAGCCATGGATGGGATCAGCGGCTATGGCTGCCTCCTCTGTCTCAGTGGTTTTGTCCTCTTTGCAACTGAAGTGGTAAGCTCTAATGTGTTCAAACGTAATACCAGAGTCTGTCTCGTGCATAAGTTACTAAAATTTGCTTAGCCAAAATCCTTGCAATTATGTTAAGGTTTTAGTTAATCAATCCTAGTGATTTGAGTAGGACCAGCCAAACATCTGCTTGTGGCTCATGAATATGGGGGCCTCTTGACTCTATCCCAGTAGATGATGTTGGGGGAAAAAGGATCAGGTATGTTTCATTTACAACACTCGACACTTTTTTTTCCCCTGAAGATAAGACTCCGGCAAAAATGTCTGGAAGTGGCTGAGGCTACTTTCACACTAGTCCGTCGGTACGGGCCGTTGCAAACCGTTGGCCCGACGTACCGATGGACAGTGTGCTAATTAATCACAACGTGGGCAGCGGATGCAGTCTTATGACGCATCCGCTGCCCAGTGTGATGAGCGAGGAGGAGGGGGCGGAGTTTCGGCCGCGCATGCGCGGTCGAAAATGGCGGTCTCAACGCACAAAAAAATGTTACATGGAACGTTTTTTGTGCCGACGGTCTGCCAAAACACGACTCGCACGACGGATGCGATATGTGGCCATACGTCGCAATGCGTCGCTAATGTAAGTCTATGGGGGAAAAACGCATCCTGCAGACAACTTTGCAGGATCCATTTTTTCCCCTAAACGACGCATGCAAAACGACGCTAGTGTGAAAGTAGCCTGACTCTGCTTTCCCCATTGAATTTACATACATGCTAAGAAGATGGCTGACAGCCAAATTAGCATTTGTTAGGCCATTGTATAGGAATTAGAGTTGGTGAGAATCCATTTTCAGGACCTAGGGCTTCAGCTTCATCAGTAATCAGCAACCACTGGACAGAAGCAGTGAGAATGGCATCCTACCTTCTGGCATCTGCAACTCTTTGATTAGCCGGCCTGATGTGAAGTCGTTGTTGTGTGACATACATGTGATGTCATCCTAGGTCGGCTAATCAAAAGAAGAACTGCAGGTGCAGGGAGGTAGAAATCTGTTCTCGGAGCTCCTGCTTTGATCCCAAGATTACTCATATGGCCAGTGGACCGGATTCTGTGAATTGATTTGCACAAACTCTAAAAAACACTTTAATGGTCTAGTTCCTGTATCGTGGAGTGGCAAACCTAGCAATAGCTATTGGGCCTGGCATCTGAGGCCTGGCATTTGGTTTGATTGGTGGTGCTGATAGTATTAGGGTTGAACAATTAATATAATGTTCAATTCTCTAGTTGCCTACTCCTGGCCTAATGGATATTGATCATGTGCACTAAAGAAATACACCAGACACAGTCAGCTGTAACTCTCCTTGATCAATGTGTGGCTCAGCTCCAAGAAGGGCTTTATTAGTGAGAACACAATGTTATATATCTCCTGTAAGGGGGCTCGGTTAGCTCTAAAATGGGAGTGATCGGATGTATTTCATTGGTTAGTGGGTTGGGCATGAGCAAGTCCATGGGTGGATCCATGAGGTCATCAGGGTGGGTTGGTCCGTGAGGTCATCAGGGTGGGCGTCGCTGTGGGTGGATCCATGAGGTCATCAGGGTGGGCGTCATCTTGGATACCAGAGCACACGGCATGCTGAAACAGGAAATGGCGGCCATCTTCAGTGTCTTCATTGTTCATCTTGGATACCAGAGCACACGGCTCTGGTAGAGGAGATGGTAGCCATCTTAAGTGTCTTACTTTGTCTGAGGAAAACTTATGTAAGGTTAAACAATACATGTTATAGGTTGCTTCCCTCAATTACCTTATGTGTTGAGGTTAATTAAGTATTTGATCTTATGGCTCTCCTCAACAGTCCCCCCTAAATACTTTATTAACCTTTTCTTTTATCTTGATCCCACCGTGGTTCCCTAACCCATCGATGTTAAGTGTTATTATGACATCAGAAGCTTCATGACAATATGGATGCTATAGACACCAGAGAATGTGTGACTAATTATGGGTATACTGCGGAGGTATATCGGAGCGCGTTACCAGTGTCCTCGGGACTTCCCTACCTGCTGGATCTATTACTCTCCAATCTCCCATCTCCATGGTTACTTACAGTAAAATACACATGTGCGACTAACCCTGATGTACACATCCTAGATCCGACCGTCTTGCCCGGGAGGGGGAATTGGAGTTTTCACCAGTTTGAGACAAGTTTTCCCTTGTGGAAAACCTCCCTTTGTAGCTGGACTTTGACAAGCAGGTCAGATCCTACTCTGTCCCTAACTGTCTAACAAGTTTATAATGTGAGAGATGGATCCAGAAGGCGCTCAGCAATCCTGACCGAAGTAGGAGTAGTCAGGAGCACTTGGTAGGGACCCTCAAATCTCAACTCCAGGGAAGTCTTTCTGACGAACTTCTTAACCAGCACGTAGTCACCAGGTTGGAAAGTATGGGTATTTTCAATGGAATCTGGATCTGGAATGGATGATAAAACTCGTGCATGTGTTACTGACAGTTCTTTAGTAAGGGCAATGACATATTTTACCAGAGTATCACTTCCTAAGGCTAGCTGTTGTGGAAAATATTGACCCAACCTTGGAGGCCCCCCAAAAAGAATCTCGTATGGTGTGAGTTTAGTGGGACCCCTTGGAGTGTTTCTGACTGAGTATAAGGCAATGGGCAAAATGTCTGTCCAAGGAAGTCTGACCTCCTGACTGGCTTTCAGTATTTTATTTTTCAAGGTGCCATTCAATCTTTCTACTTTCCCACTGCTCTGAGGGTGATATGGAGTATGTAAACCCAAATCCGCTCCCACCAATGTCCATAGTTCCTTAGTCAGTGCTGCAGTGAACGCAGGTCCTTGGTCACTCTCAATTACCTCTGGGACCCCATATCTGCTTACTACTTCATTCATCAGTCTCTTAACAGTCACTCTGGCGGTCATGTTGGTTACTGGATAGGCTTCGGGCCATCCTGGAAACATGTCAGTCACTACCAGTACATACTCGTGCTTCCCTACTTTTGGCATTCGAATGTGGTCAATCTGAATTCTCTGAAAGGGATAAAGTGGTTTAGCCAAATGTTTCTGAGTAACTTTCTGAGGTGGTGCTGGATTGCATGCTGCACACACAAGGCAGGACTTGAAATATTTTTGGGTGACAATAGAAATTCCAGGTGCCATATAAATCTTTCAAATCAGGTCATTCATCCGATTCTTGCCTCTGTGGGTGATACCGTGTGCCCATTCTGTCACTGAAGGGTACAGATTACGGGGTAGACAGACCTTTTTGTTCATCCTCCAGACTCCATCTTCATCCTTTTTAGCTCCTCCTTCTTGCCATGACTTCTTTTCATCATCTGATGTCTTGTCTTGATGTAGATGGATGATCCTCATAAGAGAGCCTTTAGTCCCTTCTTCAGTGTCTTGTGACACGTACACCGCTGCTTTTTCTTTCCCAAATGGATCCACAGCATAGGTTTTTGCTGTTTTGTCAGCAAAGAAGTTCCCCCTTGCTTCTGGAGAATCCAATCTCCCGTGAGCTTTGATCTTGATCACTGCAACCTCCAAAGGTAGATCTAGAGCGGCCACAAGTTCTTGTATGATAGCAGCATGTTTTACAGGAGTTCCACTGGACGTTAGGTATCCTCTGGCTGCCCAGATACTGTCGAAGTCATGAGCCACTCCTAAAAGCGTATCTTGAATCCGTGTAGATGTTGACCACCTTCTCCGTCGCTTCCTGACAAGCCAGCGTCAAAGCTTTAAGTTCCGCTTCTTGTGCAGACATGTGCGGTGGTAGCGATCCAGCTGAGATGATCAGGTCATGTGTAACCACGGCATATCCCGTATGGAACCTTCCTGTTTTATCTGCAAATCTGGAACCATCAGTGAAGAACGTCAGGTCAGCATGTGGGAATGGGTCTTCAGACACGTTTTTCTGGGAGGCTACTTCTTCATGCATTTGTTCAAGACAGTCATGATCCTCTGAGTGTGTAGAGGCATCTTCTCCGAGAGCATCAGTATCATCCACATCCCCCCTGGAAAGAGGAAGCAGCGTGGACAGTTTGAAGATGCTGCAGCGGACAAGAGTGACATTATCCGGAATCAAGAGGGAACATTGGAGTCTCATATGACGCTGTAGCGACAGGTGTTTAGGTTGAGTCTGGCCTAGAATAGCTTTTATGTCGTGTGGAGCCATTAAGAGAACTGGATGTCCTCAGATGATATCAGGATTTGGGATTCAAAGAGCTGGTGCAGACTGTATGGCCTGTTTAAGAGCGTAGAAAGCTTCCACGGATTTAGTACATAGTGGAAACGCTGACGTCTTGAGGTCATCGTACAATGGCTGCATCAGCTTTGAGGCATCTGGAAACCTTTGGCAACAATAATCATTGATAGGTCAGCCAACTCATCCGAGGCCCTTGTCTTAGGTTCTTGGCAGAACAAAATACCAGAGTCCCATGTCTCGTCATGCCCCTGTAGAAAGGCATCGGCTGTTTTTCTGGATCTAGAACTTGGTTCAACAGAGTAGCAGCTTGCTGGGGTGTAAACTTGACGTAGAGGGTGGGCTCCTCAGACATGAGCATTGGCACTGTTGGCGGTGGCACCTGAAGCGGGAGTAGAGATGGCACCGGGAGTGCAGATGTAGTCCCTTGTGTATGAGGAGCCGGAGGAGGTAACAGTCCTGGAATGAGGGGGCTCTATTTGGGCAGCTCCAGTATCATGGTATGGGCTCCAGGTGACGCAGGCAGTCTTAAAAGCTTTAACAGTCCTGTCCTCATTAATGCGAGTTATTGCTGCATGAAGTTGTTGAGCACTAACGTCTGGATGAATAGGGTCATAAGTAGGGGTCACAGTGTGTATGATCATTCTACACAGGAGATTGCCAGCTTTAGTCACCGCTATGTCCCCAACAGCTATCTGACCATGTGAGTCAACAATGATTTGACTGTCAGCTTGAATAGTCGCACCTCCCGCTTCCACTATAGCTCTAGCTACACCTCCATTGTGTTCTAACCGAGAATTGGCAGCATTAACAATAGCGTCTGTCTACATTGTTATGTCACCCTTTCCCACCACTAACAAGGGTCCCTCAGGAAGTTCTTTTTCAAAAATAGGTTGTCACCATTCCCTCCCCTTTGTGCTTCCTGTGCTATTGGTATCCTCCTCCCAGATTGAGCCCCCCCTTGATACAGTCGCCACCGTCCCATACAGGTGTGCGCTTGGCTGCGAGACAGCCTGTGAGGTACTGGGCATAGGGTTATGTAGGCTGCGTGAGAGTGCTGTTGTGGAAGCACTGGGAGGAGAGGCCGCTGCTTGGAGCATCTCATGTGGGTGTGCGGCTAAATTGGCAGTGGAAGTGACAGTAGAAAGGGTAGGTGCTGGGGACGATCCAGGTGGGAGGACTGCTGGATTCACAACAGGAGTGATAGGGGAAAGGGTTGGTGCCCCATTGGAAACCACTGAGATAGGAAACATGGGTAAAGCCTGTTCACTTCCCGAAGGAATATAGTATTGGCCGTTAGTGGTCATTACTGGGTAACAAGGATTTGGTGATGTGGTGTGTAGCCTTAGTCTGAGATGTTCACCACCAGGAGCAGCACATTCGCCATCCACAAAATGGCCGCCGTCAGAATTATATTTACCACCAACAAAATGGCCGCCGTCAGAATTATTTTTACCACCAACAAAATGGCCGCCGTCAGAATTATATTTACCACCAACAAAATGGCCGCCGTCAGAATTACTTTTACCAACAACAAAATGCCCGCCGGCAGAATTATATTTACCACCAACAAAATGGCCGCCGGCAGAATTATATTTACCACCAACAAAATGGCCGCCGGCAGAATTATATTTACCACCAACAAAATGGCCGCCGGCAGAATTATATTTCCCACCAACAAAATGGCCGCCGGCAGAATTATATTTACCACCAACAAAATGGCCGCCGGCAGAATTATATTTACCACCAACAAAATGGCCGCCGGCAGAATTATATTTACCACCAACAAAATGGCCGCCGGCAGAATTATATTTACCACCAACAAAATGGCCGCCGGCAGAATTATTATTTACCACCAACAAAATGGCCGCCGTCAGAATTATTATTTACCACCAACAAAATGGCCGCCGTCAGAATTATTATTTACCACCAACAAAATGGCCGCCGGCAGAATTATATTTACCACCAACAAAATGGCCGCCGTCAGAATTATATTTACCACCAACAAAATGGCCGCCGTCAGAATTATTATTTACCACCAACAAAATGGCCGCCGTCAGAATTATTATTTACCACCAACAAAATGGCCGCCGTCAGAATTATTTACCACCAACAAAATGGCCGCCGTCAGAATTATATTTACCACCAACGAAATGGCCGCCGTCAGAATTACATTTAGCACATGGCTCTGGGCCACCATTTTGGCTGCTATTACATTTAATCACTTTTCCCTGACGAAGCTGCTTAGTGCAGCGATACGCGTGGGATTCTCCCACACCTTCTCTTCATTGCCCATTGATCCGCCAGCACTGGGGTCCTGTTCATGGCAGCCGTTGGACATAGATTTATTTCAGCTCCTTCTTCTTTGCGGTGAGCCGGCTTATTGCTGCTGACTGTTCTTTTGGTTGTGCCATTGCTCAGCCATATCTGCAGCACTTTGTGTTTGCAACGGTGATTCTTGTCCACATTTATCATTTCGTTGCCCTTAGATACCCCACTGCTGATTATATCTGCACACCTTGTGTTCCCTCATTTCTTCCAGTGACATAGGGTACATCTTAGTCACAGGGCTCTATTGATATAGTGTGCATTTCACATACAGGGGACCTTGTTTATGGTGTGATAATGAGTGGGGACGCCCACTGGTTATTGGTATCTGTGGTGCTAAAATTATACCAGCTATAAGTGCCCAGCCTCAATATATTTATATTGTCTATATCCATATGTGTATGCATGGGATTGTATTAATATTTTGCCTTATCATCTCAGGCTGTTGTTGGTCACATATTTAGTAGAATGGTGTGTTCGTTGTTTGATCCTTATGGGATATGTTTTTAATGTTTTTACATTTTGTACGTTTTTGTCTTACAATAAAGTTGTGATTTATTATATATATATATATATATATATATATATATATATATATATATATATATATATATATATATATATATATATATATATATATATATATATATATAATATAGGTGTGCACACATTTATGTCATGTCTCTTCTCTTTTTTTGTTCAATATTGCATTTTAAATAGTCATACAATTGTTGTGCTCCGGACACATTTCCTTATCTTGTTGCTATTACATTTAACACATTTGCCATTAACAAAATGGCCGCCATTACATTTAGCACATGGCTCTGGGCCACCATTATACGGTGGTGGCCGCTCACAGGATATATTTTTGCAATACACAACTCAAAACTCTATTCTTTCTATTCCTTTTCTCTTCTACCCAATTTCCAATTTTATTTTTTTTTTTATACAGACTTTCAGAGACTTTCTCCTGCCCTAGCAATAGACAACAATCCATTATCTTCTAGGATACCTTTTCTTTTTCTTTCTTTCAAGACAAGCTTCCACTCCAGGGGCTGTAACCATCCCCCTTCTGGCATTCCACACAATCTCACTAATGTGCATGAGTCTAACTTGCCATCTGAATTTGGCTTAGTGCCCATACGGCAGAACTGCATTAATTTCTCCATCTTTCTATAGATATACAGTATATATATCTATCTATCAAGATAACAAACACCAAACAGACAATAAGACAGGGGAGATGACTCAAACCTGAGATTCTAAAGGGAACTGAGTCTGCAGTACTCAGTTCCTATTGCTTCTTGTCACGTGGTCCCTGTCTGACTTCCGTGCTCCGTACTTTACAAACCAATTATTCCCTACTTTGTCAAATTGCTCCCTAACTTACCGGTCCCCGTGCAGAGTCACTCACTCGATGTCACGGGGCAAAAAAAAGAAAAACTATAAATTTAATTGGCTCAAGCTGAGTCAATCACTCCAAGCTTTGACGAGCCGCTACACAATTTATTATGCCCGAACTGAGCCAATTCGCTAAGAAGATGGCTGACAGCCAAATTAGCATTTGTTAGGCCATTGTATAGGAATTAGAGTTGGTGAGAATCCATTTTCAGGACCTAGGGCTTCAGCTTCATCAGTAATCAGCAACCACTGGACAGAAGCAGTGAGAATGGCATCCTACCTTCTGGGATCTGCAACTCTTTGATTAGCCGGCCTGATGTGAAGTCGTTGTTGTGTGACATACATGTGATGTCATCCTAGGTCGGCTAATCAAAAGAAGAACTGCAGGTGCAGGGAGGTAGAAATCTGTTCTCGGAGCTCCTGCTTTGATCCCAAGATTACTCATATGGCCAGTGGACCGGATTCTGTGAATTGATTTGCACAAACTCTAAAAAACACTTTAATGGTCTAGTTCCTGTATCGTGGAGTGGCAAACCTAGCAATAGCTATTGGGCCTGGCATCTGAGGCCTGGCATTTGGTTTGATTGGTGGTGCTGATAGTATTAGGGTTGAACAATTAATATAATGTTCAATTCTCTAGTTGCCTACTCCTGGCCTAATGGATATTGATCATGTGCACTAAAGAAATACACCAGACACAGTCAGCTGTAACTCTCCTTGATCAATGTGTGGCTCAGCTCCAAGAAGGGCTTTATTAGTGAGAACACAATGTTATATATCTCCTGTAAGGGGGCTCGGTTAGCTCTAAAATGGGAGTGATCGGATGTATTTCATTGGTTAGTGGGTTGGGCATGAGCAAGTCCATGGGTGGATCCATGAGGTCATCAGGGTGGGTTGGTCCGTGAGGTCATCAGGGTGGGCGTCGCTGTGGGTGGATCCATGAGGTCATCAGGGTGGGCGTCATCTTGGATACCAGAGCACACGGCATGCTGAAACAGGAAATGGTGGCCATCTTCAGTGTCTTCATTGTTCATCTTGGATACCAGAGCACACGGCTCTGGTAGAGGAGATGGCAGCCATCTTAAGTGTCTTACTTTGTCTGAGGAAAACTTATGTAAGGTTAAACAATACATGTTATAGGTTGCTTCCCTCAATTACCTTATGTGTTGAGGTTAATTAAGTATTTGATCTTATGGCTCTCCTCAACAATAGTACAGCATTATATCTGGTTCCTCTTCTCAACTAATCGTTTGTCTTCCCTCTAGGGCACAACAAGGCCTAGTATGACTAGCCTTCGTGGAGTAGGGGCACCAATGGCATATTTTGTAGGGTGCCAGTCTCGGCAGGTAGACAGGGGCAGGATAGACGGAAGTAGGGTTATCTTCCTTTGTTCCTGCTTTGTACTTATAAACATCAAAATGCTTTCCCCTTCCAAATATTTACTTGTCGGTTGATATTGGTGCATCTATGTTATCATCATCTACTCATTTATTGGTGCAGTTCTTTTTGGAAATATGCAATCATTTTTTATCCTTTATCATACAACTAATAAAAATTGAACATTGTATTTAGTGTACTCTCTGTGAATCTCCTAAGAAACCTATACACTATTCACTATTCTATTTATTCGGTGAATTCCAGTTCAGGTCAATAGATCCACAATCGGCCTTACACGCTTAAGTAGTATGGGCACAAAACTTACAAAAGATTCAAGCTATACCCTGCACAATCACAACACAAGTAATTGTCAAGATGCTGATAACAAACCAAAAATGGGGGAAAAAAAACAATAGTCAATTCCAATATTTCTATAATTAAAATGGAAATAGTCCACAGTGTTACACTGAACAACTGTACTATATTCATCATTTTTGTCTCTGCACTTTTGTTTCACTTTCTCCCCCTTTTCCAAAGATCATACTTTTTTTCCGTCTACATTGCCATACAATGGCCTGATTTATTTATTTTTTTCGGAACCTTTCTACTAATAAATAAATATAAATAAATATATGTATATACCGTGTGTGTGTGTGTGTAATATATATATATATATATATATATATATATATATATATATATATATATTATAGTATATGTATGTATGTACCGTATATACTCGAGTATAAGCTGAGATTTTCAGCCCAAATTTTTGGGCTGAAAGTGCCCTTCTCGGCTTATACTCGAGTCACGGTCGGCGGGTGAGGGGGAGAGAGGTCTGTCATATACTCACCTGCTTCCGGGGCTCCTGGCGCTCCCCCTGCCTGTCCCATGGTCTTCGGGTGCCGCAGCTCTTCCCCTGTTCAGCGGTCACGTGGCACCGCTCATTAAAGTTAGGAATATGGACTCAACTCCCATAGGGGTGGAGCCGCATATTCATTTCTCTAATGAGCGGTGACCGCTGATAGAGGAAGAGGCTGCGGCACCCGGAGACCATCTGTCCGGGATAAGGAGCCAGGGACGCCGGGAGCAGGTGAGTATTACATATTTACCTGTCCACGTTCCACATGCTGGGTGCCGCTCCGTCTTCCCGTCCTCTTGCTCTGACTGTTCAGGTCAGAGGGCGCGATGACGTACTAATCTGCGCGCCGCCCTCTGCCTGAACAGTCAGTGCGGAGAGACTGGACGCTGAGGAGCTGCGGGCAGCAAGAGATGTGAGTATGTCATTTTTTTTTTTTTTATTGCAGCAGCAGCATTCTATATGGCACAGCTTTATATGGAGCATCTATGGGGCCATAATGAACGGTGCAGAGCATTCTATATGGCACAGCTTTATATGGAGCATCTATGGGGCCATAATGAACGGTGCAGAGCATTCTATATGGCACAGCTTTATATGGAGCATCTATGGGGCCATAATGAACGGTGCAGAGCATTCTATATGGCACAGTTTTGTATGGAGCATCTATGGGGCCATAATGAATGGTGCAGAGCATTCTATATGGCACAGCTTTATATGGAGCATCTTATGGCAATAATGAACAGTATGGAGCATTATATGTGGCACAGTTTTATATGGAGCATCTTGTGTGGCAATAATGAACGGTATGGAGCATCTATTTTTATTTTTGAAATTCACTGGTAGCTGCTGCATTTCCACCCTAGGCTTATACTTGAGTCAATAAGTTTTCCCAGTTTTTTGTGACAAAATTAGGGGGGTCGGCTTATACTCGGGTCGGCTTATACTCAAGTATATACGGTATGTGTATGTGTGTGTGTGTGTGTGTGTGTGTGTGGATCTATGTGTGTGTGTGCGTGTATGTATGTGTGTGTGTGTTTGTGTGTGTGTGTATATATATATACATACATACATACATACATACATACATACATACATACATACATACATACATACATACATACGCAGCGCCCCAGAGTCCTGGTCGTTGCAGTGCTGATGCTCCGCCGCTAAGGGGGGCTATGGTACGTCTGATGGCACTGAAGGAGTTCTTCTGACCAGGTATCACAGACACCAATACATTTCACAGTCTGGCCTCCAGGGGGAGCTAAGGGTTCTATGTATTAGGCCACTCCTCACAATCTGGTAAAACTGGGGGTTAGGCAGAAAGTTAGACAGAAGCTCACTGGGTTGGAACCAAGCAACACCTTGTGGCAGAGGGTGTTGTAGGGGAAGATTCAGAGGGGTCCCTGTCAGAGGTGGGATCCTCACAGAGGCCTAGCAAACAGAGAGAACGTTACGGGACCGCGCCTGCACGATATAGCGGCGGTACCCCAAGAAAGGACAAGAAGCGAGGTTCATTGTGCTGAGTGAGAAACGAGATCAACGCAACAAGGAGAATACCAGTAGGAGTCGTGCTGTAAGACGAGGCAACATCCTATTGAGGCGCATAACCGGTGGCCGGAACGCCGAGGAAGTATAGAGCTCCAGGCCAAACTTCAAACCTACGGCAGGACAGTCAGTTATAGGCGGGCTGTCTCATCCAATTGACCCAGGAAAACACAAGGGGGGTAAAAACAGGAGTGGGGCGACGCTAGAGTCCCGGAAGAGCTCCGAGCCTCCCCGTCATACGGGTGCATCCTAACCATAAGATCTGGGGGACGTGGAAGAACATCAGAATCGAGTTGTGAGGGAACACGAGAAACAGACACAACAGTTGTGGGGACTATCCCGTGAGCACAGCAGGGGAGGACCACAACACACAAGCGCTAGAAGGTAGGCACAGATTTCCACCTGTGAAGGGAACTCTGGAGGTGCCATCGGACCGGCCAGGCTTGCACAGCCCGGTTAACCGTATTCCGGATTGAGGATCCTGAAGTCTTCAGTAAAGAGGTAAAGAGACTGCAACTTGGTGTCCTCGTTATTTACTGCGACCTGCACCGCACCACCACAACATCATCACCATTCCCTCCACCTTTATTGTACGCCCCTCAGCAGGCCCTGCGGCAGTGGGGGCGCTATACATACATACATACATACATACATACATACATACATACATACATACATACATACATACATACATACATACATACATACAATATTAAAAAATGGGGAAAAAATGTGAGGTAAAATGATAAAAAAAACACTCTATTCTAAAATTAGTTTTTTGCAGTTTCATTTTTTGGGTGTTCATTGTGTAGTAAAAATGATCTAGTACCAAAATTTTGGTGTTTGTTTTTTTTAATTATTATTATTTCAGTAGTTTAAAAAAAAAATCCGAACTTCGTAAAAAAACATTTTATTTGTGTAACCATTTTCATGCCCAGAACCTTTTAACTATCCTGGTGAAAGAGCGTTCTGAAAAATAGCCATTGTGGCATTTTGCAGTATTACGTTCTCTGGAAGTATTTTGTAAGTAGAATGTGTCTGTAAACACATCGAATCAGTGCTGAATCCTATTGATAAAGGGACACGTGTATATATACTATTGTGATACATCTAGTAAAAAAGGCATGGCAAAGACAATTGATCCTTTTAAAAAGTATTTAATTAAAGCTAAGGCTGCTTTCACACTAGCGTCGTCCTGACGTGCCAACGCGTGTTGTGAAAATGATGCCCGACGTGGGCAGCGGAAGCAGTCTTACGACGCTTCCGCTGCCCCATTGTAAGGTCCGGGGAGGAGGGGGCGGAGTTTCAGCTGCACATGCGCGGTCGAAAATGGCGAACACGACAAGCAAAAAAACGTTACATGTAACGTTTTTTTGTGCTGACGGTCCACCAAAACACGACGCAACCGTCGCACGATGGTTGCGACGTGTGGGCATACGTCGCAATGCATCGCTAATGTAAATCTATGGGGGAAAAAACGCATCCTGTGGGCAACTTTGCAGGATGCGTTTTTTTCTCCTAAACGACGCATTGCGACGTATGCAAAACAACTGTAGTGTGAAAGTAGCCTTAGACAAAAGCTTCTCAGTCTCTGGCGCAGCTGTCACGTTGGTAGTCAGTGGCCCCTGAACCGGAGCCCTGTGAACCTCCTACTACCTGCTGGCATCCTTGGCACCTCTTTGGATAACTTTGTTCCAGGCTACTTACGAGAAAAGGTGCCAGATATGCTGTCAGGTAGTCAGAGGATTGCAGGGCCTTGTGAATCATTTTGGCTGAACTCTAAGTTTTATATATTTAAATATATATAATTTTTTGGCATGCAGAGGTTATTACAAGGCAACCAACTCCCCATTAAAAGGAATCTGACACCAGGTTTTTACTATCTCATCTGAGAGCAGCATAATGTAGGGGCAGACACCCTAATTCCAGTGATATCACTTACTGGGCATCTTGCTGTCATTTTGATAAAATCACTTTCTCTGCTGCTGAATGCTGAGCTCTGTATAACCCCGCCCACACCACTGAAGGCTACCACTACCAGTCAGTGGTGGGGGCGGAGTTATACAGAGCTCAGCATTCAGAGAACTGATAGATCTGCAGCAGAGAAAGTGATATTTTTTAAAATAACAGCAAGAAGCCCAGTAAGTGACACATCACTGGAATCAGGGTCTCTGCCCCTACATTATGCTGCTCTCAGATGAGATAATGAAAACCTGGTGACAGATTCCCTTTAACTACATGCTTGTTTATCTTGTGTTACAGGATTTTATATGTTAGCACGATGTTATATGCTCTTATTACTGCCCATATTGATCAACTGGCCCAGCAAAGAGATGGACTCTGCCTTTAAATCTGATGATGGTGATATTAAGTTATGGACTTGTACTATTATGACATCTCTCTGATCTCTCAGCTACAGGAAACCAGAATCTGAGAGATATGAAGCTCGAGCCCAGGGGCGCATGAAGCCTCTTACCCCATCACAGATAAGTGTTCATGTGGGGATGGATGACCGGAGAAGAGATATCCCAATGGCCAGCGCCTGGGACCAGATCAGCTACATCAGCCAAGCGTCATCCAGCAGAAACACGCGGCAAGATTCACTAACAGGCGACAGACAAGACAAGTGGTCTCTTCTCCTCAACGAGGCTGAGGATGATCTGTACATGTAGTGTCATGGGTTTACACCAAGACATGAAGGACCATTATCTATAATAATGAGACTACTCATCACATGCACTGGAATAGTGAGCAAAACTGCTACACTGAAGCACTATAGGAAGAGCAAAATGGATAGAAGTGTATAGATGAGAACATGCTGGTGTTCTTGGTTTGTATTTTCAAGTTCTTTAATGGATATAATTGCAAAGTGCTCGCAAAAAAAGGAACTTTGTTCTTGGCAGAATATAAGAAGTTAATTACAGAGGGATTTTATTTCTATAGTTTACTGCACTGTGGGTAGGTTACTAGCCACCTCTGTAGTCTGTCAGCTGTGGTTGGTCTCCTTCCTAAAAGAGCTTGTAAGCGCTGCTCAGATTCTTACAGAATCTCGCTGCATCCAGTCTGAATTATTGTGCATGCACGCCTGCGATGGTGCGGACACAGAACGGTTCCTGTTTGCAGCACATACCAATAGGGTTTTACCTAACAACAATTATATTGGTGCGGACTGCTTGCTCACCTGATAGGGTTGTGTGTTCACAACATTTTTAAGGCATAAATAATCCACTTGCTGCAAGACCACGGGTCACAAAGCTAGGAAAGGTGCTGCTGTGAAAAAATGAAGTCATTTTTGTTCTCTCCTGGTGGAGATCCACGGAAAGCATCCAGAACACAGCATACAAGAAATGTTTAATATCTATGCTTTTCGAAATTATCCAACTTGAATAACTTGGAAACGTGTAGATATTAGACCGTGTTTCTTCTATCCTGTGTGTCCTGGATCCTTTCTGTGGATCTCCACCTGCAGCGCAGAAAAAAAAACCTTAATTTTGTAGCATGTTTCCAGCCCGGTGCAGTGCACATTTCGTGCCAGTGGTGGCGCTATGCTGCTGGTTAGAACAAGCTATTTAGCAGGAGTGCATCGCCTCCCAACAAGCCAGAAGCAGCGAGGCCGAGGAGCGATGCCCTCCTGAAAGGCTTAAATCTTCTCTTCGTATTACACATGATTTCGCTAATGACTATATCTGGTTTCTAATTATTAGCATAGTCTGATTCACCCATCCGAGGTCCAAGTACAGACTGTGATTCACAAGCTGGCTGCTGGGGTCCTCACCCAAATTCAACACCCCCCATATATGCCCATGAGGCTTTTGAAAGTCTGATCAGGAGACCAGCAGCTGGTCGCTTCACTGCACTCGAAAAACGGATGTGTGAATCTGACCTTAGACACAAGTTTATATGCTGTAATACCCAATATTCTGTCTCTATAATATATAAGATTACAAAAACATGGCTGATTTTTTAAAAGAGAAATATGGATTGTGTGTGATTCTGTGCCTCACTTCCACTGACGAGACCGGGTTGGAGCTGCAGTATCCTACACAACCCTTAGACGAGCGCGGCTCTAGGCTTCCAATTCTGGATATCCCCCCTTTTAAGAAGAATAACAGCCAGGTGAGAGAGTGCAGTGTGCTATTTAATCTGTGGATTATAGTTGTATCAGGAGGCCCACGTGATCAGGAATCTATGGTATAACCTATCAATATGCGTGAAGGGGAAACGCGTAGGTCTGCGCATCTCAACACTCGTTCCGGCTGCTGTACTGATGAAGGCATTCTAGGAAACGCTTAGTAATGTAAATCACTAATTTGTGCTGCAAAGAGTTAAACTACCAAGTGCTTGAAGGGTTAAATTATATATATATATATATATATATATATATATATATATATATATATATATATATATATATATATATATATATATATATATATATATATATATGCTCTGCAGCATATTACATTACCCATGTGACCGTGAGCAATAATAGGATAACGGGGGTGGGGCAATTACTTTATAGTAATAGATGGGCATTTCTTGAGGTTGTGTTATTTTTTTTTTATAGAACTTCTTGCATTTATCATGTTATATAAATGTATCTGCTTTCCATTATATTTTTAATTCAATTTTAATATGAATTTTTATGATCCCAATAAAAGATGTATTTTTTATATGTGGGTTATTCACTTCTGCATTTTCCAAACACAGGTCTCGTAAGCCAAACGCATCGTCCCTGGATGAGATAGCACAGACGGCACAGCTTACATTGTATCGGAGCCATATTCCACGTTATCACAATCCAATATCTGCAGATAAATATTTCAGTGTGACATTTGGCACGGCAATGATTCCATATAAAATGGCACTAGTGATGAGGGAGCATGCTCAGACAATGTGTTGTCGGAGCACGCTCGTGTGCCAAGTGTCTACGGTGTGCTCGAATGTTCGAGTCCCCGCGGCTGCACCTCTCACGGCTGTTCGACAGCCACAACATGCAGGGATTAGCTAACAGGCAGGCCACCCCTGCACGTGTTGCGGCCATTGAACAGCAGCGAGACGTGCAGCCGCGGGGACTCAGACATAGTATGTCCAGTATCAGACAAGTGTAGTTTACATACCTGCGCTGTCCAAATTAAAATTGGATAGCGGACGGACAGCACACTGACCGATGTATAGGACTCTTTAGACAAGTTTTTTTTCACATGAGCTGAGTGTCCTTGTGAAAGAGACCACAGCGTGCACAACTCTGTCCATTTTTTTTTTTCCATCCAGAAAAACGGATCAATTTTTCATCCACTTGTCTGAACGTGGCTTTAGGGAGCAGTCAGACGGCCGTATACGAACGACTATCGCATCGCAATCCTTGGACTGGCTGTCAGCTCTCCTGACCCGAGCGTGACCACTGCATAGAAATACGTACGGGTCAGGAGAGCCGCCGGCCAGTCCAAGCATTGCGGTGTGATTGTCGTGTTATATGGCCGTCTGACTGTGCCGTAACAATGTCAGGACCGCACAATAATGGCAGCTGTCTGTTGTCCCTTATTGTGATGGACACAGACTTTTACCTGGGGATTTTGATCCATGACTTTGATCAAGAACGGACATGTCTCCAACAAAAAGCACCGACATGTATAGCACCCTAGACTATATAATGGACACAGATGGAACATGTACCGTCATGGCTGAAAGTGTTGGCACCCTTGAAACAATTTTGTTCTCCCCATTTTGTTTTTTTTTGTGTGTGAAATTGTCTAATTTGCCTTTTTTCCCCCTAGATTTTTTGTGGTGTTCAAATACACACAACCAAAATAAACGTGTGTATAAGGCTACGTTCACATTTGCGTTGTGCGCCGCAGCGCACAACGCAAACAAAAACGCAGCAAAACGCATGCACAACGCTGCGTTTTGCGCCGCATGCGTCCTTTTTTAAATGGATTTTGGACGCAGCAAAAATGCAACTTGCTGCGTCCTCTGCGCCCGGACGTGGGCGCCGCAGCGACGCATGCGGCGCAAAACGCAAGTGCGACGCATGTCCATGCGCCCCCATGTTAAATATAGGGGCGCATGACGCATGCGGCGACGCTGCGGCGCTCGCCGCTAATGTGAACGTAGCCTAACAAAATGTGTAATGCAAATAATTTTCTGGGTGAAAAACTCAATTTTCTGAAACATTTTGAAGGGCGCCAACTAGTTCAGCCTTGACTGTATATACAAAAACAGACGTTAATGAGGCCTAATGTACAGTGCAGGGTATTTGTATCACCAGCATATGCTGTAGCACTGCAGAGAGCTAGCCATGGCTATACCCGTCACACTGTGCCTCTTACCGGCCATATTGCCAAGTAATGATGTGTGGAGAAGGCTGGGCTGATAATAACAGGTGCTACATAATGTCGGCACATTGTCGTGTAGTGTATGTGACTCCTCTCCATAAGTTCACCACATCTCAATAGGCTCCATTCACACTCAGCCGAGGAATGGAGGCTGAAGAACTACAACTCCCAACATCCCTGCAGGTCAATGATGACATTTATATAACGCTGTGAGCTGTGCGGGAAGCTAAACGAGGAGGGCGGGAAGCTGCTGAGAGACCCGAGCACATGTTACCGCAGCGGCCGGGAGCTTACACAACATGGGCGGCCGCTGGTTACATATGCCGGTGACGTCCCGGCCGGGCGTGTCCGCCGTAATGGAGGGAGAGTGAGGGAGGACGGGACACTGCAGACATGTCTGTCTATAGGAATACCGTGTGGTTTGTGAAGGGCCTGCGGGAGTACACGAAGTAAGTGCGGTGCAAGGTGCAGGCAATGCTGCGGCTCTAGTCTGCAGCTGTGTGTGTGCGATATATATACATAATATATATATGTATGTATGTATGTATGTATATATATATATATATATATATATATATATATATATATATATATATATATATATATATATATTTATCTCTGTGTGTACATACACATACGAGCACACATCTGCTCCAGGCCAGTCCCGGTCTCTCTGGAGTTTGCTGTGTAGTGCTGCCCTCTCTCACAGGTGGGATATTTTGGGATGGCTGCTGTGGTACCTAGGTGCCCCCTGATATATCATCTCAGACTTTGCGCTGCCTGTTGGGGTGTGTGCCCTACACTGAGGCCGGGCCGCTCGCTGTAGAACTGCAGCATATAGTCAGCGATTTTTGAACATCACGGCAAAACTCGCTGTGTGAACACGACCAAATGCAATGTCACAGTGCAGAGACCCCTGGTGCAGCAGGCGCATGGGGGCAAAAGGCGCACCAATGTGCGGGCGATCAGATATGGAGGTGGTCAATGAGTCCCCGTATCCTCGTGTTATTGGAAGCTTGCGTTCTTATGTCGTCTCCTGCTTGGGGCCGGCGCACTGTCGGTCCCTGCCATTAGTATATGGTCTGATGGGGTCTTAGTTACATTTGTATTGGAGTCAACATCCCAAATTCTGTAAGATTTGCTCCTATTTTTTCCTATGGAAGCAATGGTGACTTTGATAACACGGTGATATACGGTTCTATCTGGCTCTTTCCCGTTATCCATC
This sequence comes from Ranitomeya variabilis, assembly GCF_051348905.1. Taxonomy (NCBI): domain Eukaryota; kingdom Metazoa; phylum Chordata; class Amphibia; order Anura; family Dendrobatidae; genus Ranitomeya; species Ranitomeya variabilis. The sequence continues at coordinate 691,884,377 of NC_135234.1, read as the reverse complement.
TCGTCCCCTTGTTTTCGGGCTCTTCCCGGGTTATCCGTCTCTTCCCCCGTGTTTTCCGTCTTTTCCCCGGCTCTCTCCCCGGGTTATCCGGCTCTCTCCCCGGGTTATCCGGCTCTCTCCCCGGGTTATCCGGCTCTCTCCCCGGGTTTTCTGGCTCTTCCAGCCCCCCCCCCCCCCCCCCGTGTTTTCCGGCTCTACACCGTGCCTCAGCTCTCTGATGTGTACTGTCCATTTGTGTAACCGCACACAGATATGTCCTAGTCTGCGCTGCGGCTCTTATCACCAATTTTTGTAGACATGCTCTGACTGGCTGTGTGGATCAGTGGTCACCCTTAGAAGACCCCATTTATCCATCTACAAGTCATAGATGGGGATCCTCTGCTTCAGACCCTCGCTATCAGCCGAAGTGGAGAGACTGAAGACCATCCATTGCTCTCGCAGCTTCTGCCCAACCACATGTTACACGGTCTCCTGATAGATCAGTGTAAGGCCACAATACAAATAACAATTGGATGACCCTGCTGATTTCAGCAGCATGGACCCCCCACCTGACCTTGCTTCTCCAATCTTCCCTGACAGATAATGTGGAACAGTGCTGGACACAGACAGGACAGGGCCCTGTGCAGGAATAATACATGTGCCCTGTGCAGTCCAAGAACTCGCTGTAATGCACGATTCCACCTGCTATGGAGGAGAAGGTGGGTCCCCTAACCTCCGGGAGCCTTGTGTCCCTGAACAGGCCGTCCCAAATATATGTCCGTCCCTGATGTGGAAGGAGAGCAGGATCGGAGAAGTCAAAAGCCCCATTCTCATGTATATATCCAGCTTTACTGCCTGGACTGCAGTCCTGTTACCCAGAACCATGTTCTCACAGTGTAATGTGCCTGGAAACATTCCTAGAAAGCAGAGCCCGGCTTGTAGCGCACACTGCGGCGGGCGTGGCACTGATATAATCTCGTTATCTACTAAAGAGATTGACGGATCTGTGCTCATGTACTGATGAAAGATTCCCAATTCCACTGTCCAACAAGCAGAAATCACCACCGATAATAGATAATGAGACCCAGGGAAAAGGACTGCATCAATATAGGAATCTGTCATCTGATTCATGCTGCCTGAGGTGCATAAATCCGAGCCTGAAATAGGAAAATAGGAGCAATTGTATTGAAATCAAGGACAGTTTTGTTGCTTTTTTTTTGCTTGTTTGTTTTCCTCTTCTCAACTTTTTCTATTTGGGTAAAGTTGGGACACTTCTATACACATAAGATAGTAAATATTAGATCATGGCCCGAACTGTCCAGCGCTACATCCGCTAAATTGTTTGTTTTGAACAGTCTGTGATGGGTGGGATGGCTCAGTGGGTGATACGACTCAGTGGGTCATGCGACTCAGTGGGTGAGACGACTCGGGGTGATGTGGCTCAGTGGGTGATACAGCTCAGTTTGTAATACTACGACTCAGTGGGTGGGATGGCTCAGTGGGTAATACGGCTCAGTGGGTGATGCAGCTCAGTGGGTGATACAGCTCAGTTTGTAATACGGCTCAGTGGGTGTGATGGCTCAGTCCCAATCACTTAAATAGGACAATGCTCTTCTATCATAGCCACTCCTAAAAGTATGGGGATGTGTCTGGTAAACAATCAAGGGGACCACCAGAGCATCACGGCCCCTTCAAACAACTAGTCAGCTGAGATAGCAAGAGTTGGACCACCACTAGTCCAATATTGACAGCTTATCCTAAGGATAAGCGATGTGTTTTATCTTTCTGGATAACCCTTTTAATGAGGTCATGTGCAAGATTTATTATGTTTTTAAAACTATCTTTTGTATATTTAAAAGCCCTAAAATGTGTTTACAGTGGTGAAGGCCGTTTCCATCTGTATTCGCACTACCTGTCGCTGTATGCCATCATTGGAGTAGTGTAAAGGTACCTTCACACTGAACAACTTAACAACGATATCGCTAGCGATCCGTGACATTGCAGCGTCCTGGATAGCGATATCGTTGTGTTTGACACGCAGCAGCGATCTGGATCCTGCTGTGACATCGTTGGTCGGAGCTAGAAGGCCAGCACCTTATTTCGTCGCTGGCTCACCCGCTCACATCGCTGAGTCGGCGTGTGTGACACTGATTCAGCGATGTCTTCACTGGTAACCAGGGTAAACATCGGGTTACTAAGCGCAGGGCCGCGCTTAGTAACCCGATATTTACCCTGGTGTGGTTATCATTGTAAATGTAAAAAAAAACCAAACACTACATACTTACATTCCGGTGTCTGTCGCGTCCCCCGGCGTCCGCTTCCCTGCACTGTGTCAGCGCTGGCCGGCGCTCACGCAGTGCAGGGAAGCGGACGCCGGGGGACGCGACAGACACCGGAATGTAAGTATGTAGTGTTTTTTTTTTACATTTACACTGGTAACCAGGGTAAACATCGGGTTACTAAGCGCGGCCCTGCGCTTAGTAACCCGATGTTTACCCTGGTTACCCGGGGACTTCGGCATCGTTGGTCGCTGGAGAGCTGTCTGTGTGACAGCTCTCCAGCGACCACACAACGACGAAACAGCGACGCTGCAGCGATCGGCATCGTTGTCTATATCGCTGCAGCGTCGCTTAATGTGACGGTACCTTAATGTGTGATAATCTTGATACATCCACCATGTAAACAGAGGGAAACCTGTAAGTCACAATAACAGGGGCTGTCTTGTGTCTTGTAGAGGTGGATATGAGGCGGCCGCCAAGCACTTTGCTGCTGAAGATTTACAAGTTGATGTTACGGGAAGGTCTTACATGATCACAGGAGCAAATAGCGGCATTGGCAAAGCGACTGCTCTGGCAATTGCTAAAAAGGGTAAGTTTATGGTCACTGAAATACAAGACTGAACATGGCAGTATCACCAGAAGTTACCAGTAGGTGCATGGTCATTTAAAATGGTAATTCAAGTGCAGGGACCATGACCAATCCTAAAAATAGGAGCGCTTGGTCCCATTGACCATGAGAGAAGTGTCTGCACTTGTGCTGTGACTCGTGATTGAAGTGAATGGAAGATACTTTTTTTTTTTTCGCCCCACATTCCACCTGAACGCAGAATGGCCACGCACACAGCACATCCTCCATCGCAGACCTCAGGAAATGGACACCCCAATCCTGAATCATTGGGTTCAGCGTATTTTGGGTAAAAATGAAAACTTGTCTCAATAGTTTCAGGCTGCAAACAAACCATGAAAAGTCTGACCCTGCTGTCTTCCATCTGCTCCATTGCTATTCCCAAAGCAAAGAAACATGCTATATTACAGGGACCACCAATTAAATATTCAAAATTGAAAAGTTTATTAGAGTCAACACAACACCAAAGGATTAAAAACATTTAAAAACAGAACAAGTTGTGCATACCCCCATAATGGGGTCAGCCCACCGGACATAGCACCAAAATGCAATAGTCTATAAACAGGTAATATGATACTAATGCAGGTAATCCTATTCCAACAGCTCTGGCCACCAGTCAATGTGGTCTAGACACCTGTAGGTGGGAAAAAATATATAAAGAAATATATATAGTAGGGACACACTACAACTAGAGGGAACCATAAATATGTATGATTTGAGGGAGCCTGGTAGTGGTAAGAATATCTGTTCTATTATATCATAGCACTCAAAGGAGGATAACAAATATGCTTTAAGTAATAGAACAATAATGATATGTAATATCCCTAAATATAACTGCAAAAAGAAATGTCAGAGTAAATATATTGTTAGAGCTCATACTCACTTGCGAGAAACTCGGATGTGTCTCGCATGTTAATACCTGGCACTCAGGAGCGGAGCGTGCGGCTGCATGTATTCCTATCCTGCCGGGTATTAACATGCGAGACTCATCCGAGTTTCTCGCAAGTGAGTATGAGCCCTTAGAGTAAGTACAGGAGCAATAGCAAGTTCAGCACAATATATACCCAAATGAACCAGAGGCTGCTAGCAACCTGTGGCAACCACAAATAGAACAAAATACAAGTTCCCAAAGGCCTTAAATGAAAGTAGAAACCTAGTAGTTGAATGCTGTGTACAGCCACCTACGGGTGGGATAACGATACCTAAAGAACATGACCAGAGTAGGTGCGACCCAGAGGTCAGGGGGGCATGAACAGCCCAATGCGTATCGCCACAAAAAGTGGCTTCGTTAGGAGCAGGTGGGGTGACATATAGTGATGAGCGAGTATACTGGTTACGTGGGTTTCGATGAGCATGCTCGGGTAGTCTCCGAGTATTTTCGCGTGCTTTGAGATTTAGTTTTCGTCGCCTCAACTGCATGATTTGCGGCTGCTAGACAGGCTGAATACATGAGAGAATTCCCTAACAAACAGGCAACCTCCTTATGTGTTCAGGCTGTCTAGCAGTCATAAATCATGCAGCTGAGGCGACGAAAACTAAATCTCCGAGCACGTCCAAAATACTCTTGAGACCACCCGAGCATGCTCGGGGAAACCCGAGCAACAAGTATACTCGCTCATCACTAGTGATAAAGTCAAACTCATAAATTATATATAACATATCAAACTAGCAGGATCCCCATCAGCTGTGCAAATCGCCATCTTGAAGCTGGAAATGACATGGAGCTAGAAACAGAGGCGAGGATGCAGACTGCCTTCTTGGGAGAAGAAAGGTGGTGGAGCATCAACCAAATGCGCATGCGCAAGCGCCGAAAATAACAAGTCGCTGTAATTTAAAGCACTGCAAATCATGTTCACGGTAGGAGGCAAGAACGGTACAAGGCAGCGCATGTGCTAAACAAATACACATAGAAGTCGCGGTATTAAAATCACTGCATATTGCGCATGTGCGAGTGATCACAAGAGCACCTGAGGCGTCAGAAGATCACGCTTGCGCAGAGTGAATACCCATACAATCTATTCGGACCAGGTTATTGTGAAGTGCGCATGCGCACCAAATGCACAATGAAACGTAAAAAAAAAAAACAGAAAAGCAAAAAATGCGCTTATATATATTAAACCAGTAGTGATAAAGAAATACTATCGTATCGGCATGCCATATTTGTACAAAGGAGACCATATCCTACTTCTAGCTGGTGTCAATAAGATAACCTTAGATGGATACACAAATACAAAGACTATGAGAAACATGACTGCCTGCAATAGGAACCGATAATATGCATGCTGAACCAGTGTTTCCAATGTGCATATGAAAAAAGAAAAATGGTTCAGCAATAAATATAAGGTGCCAATATGTGTTGTTCTAAAGAGAAAAATATGCACCAGATCACAGGAGAAGGAATGTTATAAGCAACCAAAACAATAAAATAATAGTATAGTGATACTTGTACCTTTAAGACAAGTCTACAAGTAGAATGATAATGCTTGCAATAAGAGGATCAAAAGCTTTATTTCAATTTATCAAATGTCTAAGGTTAAACTAAATGGAGAGCTGCATGAATCAACAAAAACTAATTTTAATTATATATAACAGAAAATGAAGTAAATAATGCACATATGAGCTAGAAATGACATAAAAAGGCTGGTACAGATGGCCACAGAGCCCCTGCTGGCACAAAATGCCTGAGGAGAGGTGTAACCATGCATCTGACTGTAACCACATCAATTCGCTATGCAAATATTAAGAATGACTGCAATTCAAAGAAAGGAGGCAGCGGACGTCAGCAAGCCGTACATGGGTCAATCCCCCTAGACTAGGATATATGCAGGAACAAGAGATTTACAAATCACATGACGTATCGGCAACTCGTAGAAGTGCAAAGAGCAATCCCCATGAGGTTCACAATTCCAAGATAACATGCACGGAGAATTTGCTAATATTTGTAACTTGCCAGGATAATACAGTCCGAAAGTGCGGGAAAGCAAATACGTTTCATATAGCATGCAAAAATATAGAGCTGAAAGGTAGTACAATATCAGCATATTAAGTGTATACTGAGAAGTTGTGTCATATCCATGCTGGGAACAGCAGTCAAACGACAACGTATAGATGTCTAGACACAAGGGATATGTGAAGCGTATAGTTAACTAATGAAACCACGTGAGTTACTGCAGCAATTCTACATAAACTGGGAGGCTCCTGACGGAGATCCAAAACCATAAGATGGTGTTTAAGAAGATGCTACTGCGGAGTTTAGTAGCCTATCCATTAAAGACATCCATCTGAGTCTCAATGGAAAGCTACATAAGGCTGCAAACAAAGACCCCTTAGTCAGAAAGAGTAGTTAAGGCCGGTTTGACATTAGCGTTTCTGTGCGCAGTGTAGGCCTGCGTACTTCTTTCCTTAAGATCCGCATGCGTCTTGCATACCTATAGTTAACATGGTGTACGCAGGGACATGCGTTGTATGCGGACGTGTCCCCGTGCGTCATTTTCACGTGCCCGCCCGCCGAACACGCATTCTTTTTTTTATGTATTTAAAAGAACAAAAGCCGTAATTCCTCATAAGCAATTTTTCTTTTCTAGGTGGCACCATTCATCTGGTATGTAGAAATAAACACCGAGCAGAAGAAGCACAAAAAGAGATTATTGCAGGTAGCGGGAATCAGGTAAGGATGCAATAATGGTAACAAACTATAAAACAACACTACAGTACAGGCCTCACTGGCCACCTCTGATATTGGGGTACGTGGGGTAACACTATGTTTGGCTGAAATGTGTAGTGACATTTTACATTTCCAACCTTCTTATTATGAGTAATCCATGAAAAGTTTGTTCTCTTTACAAGTCCATCATTCCTGCTATGAAAGTGGCATTTGTTGCCAATCAAGGTAGCCCTTCCTTGTGTGCACTATATATATGGGACTGATCAATATAAGATCTACTGATCCCTGCTCTGTAAGAGATGCCGAACACCGTAGATCCGTGCCATGTTTAGTGGCCATTGCCATGTACCTTAGTTTCTCCCATTCCATGAGCTTTATGGGGTCCGTCCTCCACTGGTCTCATAATGCTGACCCAGCCTACAGATAGTCCCGGACACCCCCTTTAAATATTTGATTTTGTGTTGCAAGGAAACACATAGCATTCAGATAAGCGCGTTCCCTCCTAGCCTCCCTGCACTCATGAATGCCTGGTCTGTCCAAGCTGACATCTGTTTTCAGTAGGGGGAGTAATCTGGTGTCAGACATCTCAGACAATGGCTCATTTTACTGGCGCAGAACACTTGAGCATTGACATTCAGCATGACTGAGCCTTCATTTCCCCAACATCATTTGTCAGAGGAGATTCCGGAGGCCCCCATGCACATTAGATAGTCGGATTTGTGCAGGTTTGTTCTACTGTATACAAGAGGCCATAAAAGACTTCTCTGCTTTGGGGACAATTTTTTTTCTTAAACACAAGTAATTGGGACTATAAATCATTTTTGCTCTTGGGTTTTATTAAAACGTTTTGACCTTCTGTGGTCACTGTTTCGTACTGTCTATTGCTGGCTGCAGCATGAGTTAACTGAGAATCTGTCAGTGAGCGCACTATGGTGGTCTACTAGGGAGTTTGTAAGTCTTGGGGCTCATGCTGACGTTCGTGAATCTCAATCTGATCACGAACCGCAATGCACAGATTGACCAGGAGAGCATGATGCTTCATGTATTTCTATGAGGCTGTCACGCTCAGGTCAGTGAACCTGCAGCTAGGCCATGTATTGGGCTCTGAGGTTGGACCAAGATCTAAGGATGGCTGCATTAGCCCTTATCTGTCTTTTTTTTTTTTAGCTCCGCTCACCTGCTTTATGACCACAGACCACATCAAAGTTTAATCTGCAGAGAAACAAAGAGTCTGTAGAAGCTTAAGGGTGCAGCATTTTTAATTAAATCAAATGCAAAAATAATTTTTAGACCCAAATACATGTATTTTAAGGTTAAAAAAAAAAAAGTCTCCAAAGTTGGGCAAACCTGCAAGGTCAGGGCTACTCAGCAACTTTGGTGATGAGATATGAAGATCTCCGCTGAGCTTATCGTGATTTTACAGTAATGTTTGTAATTGCCTTACTACTAGTGATGAGCGAGTATACCCGCTCATCACTACTTACTACACACAATGTGATGTGACAACACAGTTTTGAAAATCCAGATTTGACAGATTTTTGCTTGTAAGGACGCGTTCAGATTGCCATGTAAATCGGACCAAGATCGTAATGCAATGCTCGGACTGGCCAGCGGGTGTCCCGAGTGTGTCAGGAGAGCCGCCGGCCAGTCCGGGCACGGTGTTCCGATCTCTGTCCGATTTATATGGCCGCCTGACTGCGCCCTGTGACTTACTTTCCACATCTCTATAGTTTTTTATCTGGTAGCTAATGGGGTAAATGCCAAATTGCACCCTACATTGGTCGGGTGACTTTAGCAAATTCTAGACAAGATGCATACCTGGACGCCGTGTAGACCTAGTGACATTATTGAGTAGTTCAGCCAGGTCGTAGTAGAGATTCCTATTTCAGCTCCTGCCACTGACAGTAAATCGGTCCCGTATGGACCAGATTCAGGAGGAAGCACAAATTTCACGTTGTTCTTAGATTTAGTGCTTTTAGGAGAAACGTGGCTGTGCTGTGTCTGTTGGTTCCCCAACATGCCCTATGTCATGTGTTGTTACAGAGCGTATCCGTGCACCTGCTGGATATGTCTAACCCAAAAGAAATCTGGGAATTTGCTGAGAAGTTTAAGACTGAGAACCGTCTGCACGTCCTGGTGAGTTGTACCATCTGCGCATTTCAGGCTTTTCTTTTCCTATTCTCCCTACATCCAGAACTATATTGCTTTACTGGCTCATGGTCCCTATAAATGGATTAAGGGGTTATCACACACAATAATATGAAACCTTATTATTCTGTATCCAACGCGTTTCTCTACTTTTTAAAAAAAAAAAAAATTCCGTTAATATGTCCGCGCCATGTTCTTTGTGGCAGGACGGAAAGACTACAAGTCCTGCCATCCTCTTCCAATGTTTTCCTGCTGGCCTCGGAGGGATATGGGCTGGCACTTGTACTTGTACATACAACTAAGCCAGCCCCTTTATCACCCCCATCAGTGTCGGCGATCGCTGACTGCATGTGGCTGGCAATCTTGCTGTTTTGCCCATTTCTGATAGATGATTACGTGACACAATTAGTGGCGGCCAACAGTCACAATGGCCGTGTTTGCTGATGGATTGAAATTAGTAAGGTCACTATTGTACATGGACAGTATGTTTTTTTTTTTTCTCTACAGATAATGCCTTTAATAATTTGGGATATAAATCATATATTTCCTTGTCTTTCTAGGTGAACAATGCTGGCTGTATGGTGAACAATCGCGAGTTAACAGAAGATGGAATAGAGAAGAACTTTGCCACTAATGTCTTGGGTAAAATACATTTTTCTTTTTTCTTGTGTGTCTTCTTGATACATAAAACAACACACAAATGATGCAACAATCTCACGTCTTATTGTTTTTGGATACTTTACATTCACATTCCCTACAGTACAACAGCTGAAGTGAAGCCTGGCATCAAATGTATATATGGCGGCAACTGGAGATACAGGTGGCAGAACAAATACGTATAGGGGGTAATTGGCAAGATGTTCTGCCCCTTATGGAGATGTTGTCTCTACTCTTAACATGGCTCTATATACAAGAACCTTTTCTTCAATAGTTTTGCTTTGAAAACATGGCCTATGCTGACCATGGGTTGTGCATGGTACAGTGGCTCAGTGCCATCCACTTCAATAGATTCCCTATGGGAAATGTAGTGGCTAAATAGGCACTAGACCCACTAATGGTAAGATAGGATAAATTTAAGAAATATCATATAAAACATCATTATAAAAGGGGATTGATGTAAAAACTCATGGCAACAATGCATTTCAGGGTAAATGATGGTACCCTTTATCAAGCAAAAAAAGAGGTATAATGGTAGATGTCAGAACTTAGTAATCTGTTATAAATGCACTTAAATGGGCTCCAAAAACTGCTCATATAGCCATGACCCCTGCTCCCAAATCAAGTAAACCACTTTTGTCAGAAGCGATGTAACCACTATTTGGTACGGAGACATAAATGTGATGAGATGAGCGTTTTGGCTAAACACAGTTTTGGTCACAATTTAATTAGCATAAACCTCCTCCAATACTGCCCTTATCTTATCACATTTATGGTGGTAACTTTGCTTTTGACAAAAGTGTTTTTTACTTGATCCGGAACTAGGTTTTGTGGCTATACAGCGGCTTTTGGCGCATTTAAGTGTATTTATGAAGGATTGGTTCTGGGAAGCAGCATTAATTCTTTTTGTAGTTTGATAAATGGGACCTAGTTTCCCGAAAACATGTGGCTGCCTTGAGTTATTATATCCTTCCCTTTCTAATGATGGTTTATATGATATGTATTTTATCTCTTATTACAGTGGGATCAGCGCCTATTTAGCAGCTACATTTACTACAGGAATCTTCCTAGCTCCATATCCAATCTCCCGGCACATCAGGAGATACACGGTGGTACGGCAGCACGGCTGCTTCCCGCTCCTTAGATCCCAGACGCTTGCGCTAATAATTTCGCTCCTTAGATCCCAGACACTTGCTCTAATAATTTGGACATATACCCTTTCCACTCTCTTTAATTTTCCTACCTTCCAGATCCACTTCAATAGGGCTGAGTTACAATGAGAGACACAAGTCGTGGTCAGGGGTGGCGCTTTTTCTGGAAGTCAGCTGTGTTCTAATCCTGGATAATTCCCTTTAATTCTGTCAGTAGTAATCCATGCAGCGTTGTACATCTCTTTCCTGCCGATTCCGCATCTTTGGTAAAATACTATAATGAGTGCGTCGCTTCAGTGAGTTACCCTGCTAGGACGTCTCCTGCCTCCGCACCAGCAGGGCTCCATTATAGCAGTGCACCTGGACTGCTAGAAGTAATATTGGAGCTACTCCGGAAAGATGAAGGGCTCTGTCGGAGGCGATGCCCATTACTGCAGGGCTGTGGTTTGGCGCGTTCCTGGCTGCCGCCATATAACGAGGTTTTGCTCAATCTAATAAACAGGAGGGCACAAAGCGTTAATCTAATAATATGCCCGTCCTCGCCCCCTGGGGCTGCTCGGCTACTGAGTCTGCTCATTTTGTGGTTATCTTACAATCCGATTACCGTAGTCATGATTGTTAAACATTTAATTACAGGATTTTTCACAAAAAGCGATGTACACCTGCATAACCAATATCAGCGACGTTAATCAATGCAACTAATCATCAATCAGTTATCAAATTTGATCAAAGATTAACTTTTTTTTTTCCATGCATTCAGACAATAATTCAAAGGATCGGAAGCCATTTTTGTTTTAAAGGGGCTTTATGCTGTTCCAAGTATTAGGCTGGAGTCACACTAGCGAGTTTTACGGACGTAAGAGCGCAGAAAATACGTCCGTAAAACTCGCCAAACAAACGGCACAATTATTCTCAATGGGTCTGGTCCTATCAGCCGTATATTACGGTTCAGTATTATACGGCTTTCTACGGCCGTAGTAAATCGCAGCATGCTGCGTTTGTCAGCGTATTGCGCAAATAATACGCCAATGAAAGTCTATGGTGGCGAGAAAAATACGGATTCCACACGGACCAGCAGCGTGACTTGCGAGAAATACGCAGCGGTGTTAGTGACAAGCCGGTAATTCAATTGCCGGCTTTTCATTTCTCCTTCCCCAACCCGACAGGATATGAGACATGGTTTACATACAGTAAACCATCTCATATCCCCTTTTTTTTCCATATTCCACACTACTAATGTTAGTAGTGTTTATGTGCAAAATTTGGGCGCTGTAGCTGCTAAAATAAAGGGTTAAATGGCGGAAAAAATTGGCGTGGGCTCCCGCGCAATTTTCTCCGCCAGAGTGGTAAAGCCAGTGACTGAGGGCAGATATTAATAGCCTAGAGAGGGTCCATGGTTATTGCCCCCCCTGGCTACAAACATCTGCCCCCAGCCACCCCAGAAAAGGCACATCTGGAAGATGCGCCTATTCTGGCACTTGGCCACTCTCTTCCCACTCCTGTGTAGCGGTGGGATATGGGGTAATGAAGGGTTAATGTCACCTTGCTATTGTGAAGGAGAAATGAAAAGCCAACAATTGAATTACCGGCTTTTCACAGATATCGCGCTGAATTAAATATAAATACAAAATATATATATATATGTGTGTGTCTCAATGACAAAATATATATATATATATACTGTATATATGTTTTACCGAACATTTGAGCACATAAATCCATTAGATGTCGGTTTTGCAAGCCTGCGAGAAAATATCGCAGTACGGATGCCATACGGATTACATACGGAGGATGCCATGTGCAAAATACGCTGACACACCCTGCCTACGGATGACATACGGACCACTATTTTGGGAACATTTCTCCGTATGACGGCCGTAAAAAACGGACCATATTGTCTTACGCTGAGTGTGACTCCAGCCTTAATGTAATTGGATTCTTGGAAAAACTTTTATGTGTTCTCACAACTTGTGTGAAACAAAGTCCATATTCCTGTTCCTCAGATGCAAATGAAGGAATAGTACTGTGACCTTATAGGCTGCCATTGCTTCCAGCGCCATTACCAAACCATTGTGTCTTCTGTTCTCACATAGGTACGTATATTCTTACAAAAGCTCTGCTTCCTGCGTTGGAGAAGGAAGAGGACGCCAGAGTCGTAAGTTCCCTGTTCTTGACTGCTCAGATAATATTAAAGGGGTTTACTCTGTCGCCTCATTGGGGGACACAGGACCATGGGTGTTATGCTGCTGTCCACTAGGAGGCGACACTATGCATAATCTGAAAAAGATTAACTGTGGCTCCTCCTATGCAGTATACACCCCTGGATGGCATCGGCCTTCTCCAGTTTTTGCTTAGTGTCGCATAGGAGGCACACCTAAAAGATTTTTACTCTGTTTTTTCCGACGGGATTACAGATGAAGAAAAGAGGGTCTCCTGTGAGACTCCCGGCATGGCTCCTTCCTCGGCCCCCTATTATGGGGTGCCCAGTTGAAGTAGAGATGGCTATTCCCCATGTTGCTCCTTCCCCAGTCCCTCGGGTGCTGGTTCGAAGTCGAGACCCCCCCCCTCCTTCCCCAATTCCTTTTGGTTTCTGGGTTGAGGTCGAGGCGAGGATAAAGGCCCCTGAAGGTGACAACAGCACCCTCCCTATCCCCCTCTGGGGGTATTAGGTTGAGACACCTCAGGTAGGGCCTGTACAGGCAGCATTCTACAGCTCCCAGCAATGGGCCAGCACACTGCGCCTGCATCCAGGGACCCCAGCCCAGCTGCGGGCTCCTGTTGGGGCCGGGGGGAGTGCAGGCAGGCATGGCACATACAGACACAGGGCTCCCTGCGCCCCTGTCTCTGCGGCAGCACCAGCTCTATACTGCCTCAGGGAGACCCCTACCGGGCTCCCCCTTCCGCTTATAGCCCCACCGCCATCCTGCCTTTAAATCCGGAGGGGTCCGGTTCAGATCCGACCCCCTCCCGGACTTTCGCGCCGGCCTGGAGCCTTTCTGGGCCTCAGGCATCTAATTTAGGCCCCGGCTTCGTCCTAGCTGAAGCTGCCTCCTCCTCTCCGCCCCCCGGCCCGCCCCCCGGATGACAAATATGACACTCTACAGTGTCATACAGTGGGTGGATCGAGACAGAAAGGGCGCGTTTTTACACAGCCTTGCCGCCTTTTTTCCAGCTCTCCGCCCCTTCTCCTCCTTTCCTCTGTCTCCGCAGCCATTTTCGGCTGCAGATTAACCCTGCATCTCCCGGTCTGCAGGACCAGGACCAGGCAGCCAGTCTCCGGGGGGGCACAGGACTGTGGATCTTTGGCGCTAGACCTAGGGGCACACTGGTGGGGTAGGATCACAGCTGGGTTTTTTACTCAGCTGTGAATCCATATTACCTATAAGGCTCCCCTATAGGTTTCTCTACCCCTGTAAGGTCCTCTGCTGGCAGCACTTCTGCACTCTGTGCACTATGCCGGGCTCAAGGTCCAAGAGAACCAGGCAGAACTGCTATTATGCATTCTGCACAGCCTGCGGGACCGCTCTCCCCAGTAGTAGCACGTACCCGCATTGTCAGAACTGTATACAGACTAATGTGTCAGAGCCCCAAGAAGCCCCTGCCAATGCCTCGGTGTCTAATGCCACGCCGGAATGGGCTACTCAGATATCGCAATCTATGACGCAGTCTATAGATAACCTAACCTCCACATTGCTTCCGGCTCTGCAGGGTCATGCCCCGGCTATGATCATTACCCAGCAAAGGGAGAGCTTGACTCAGGAACAAGATGACCCTGGCACATCCACGTCTAGGTCAGGACGCAAGCGGACCCATAGATCAAGTCCATCTGCGTCATCCCATAGCACACGGTCATCCCCCTCTAGGGATAGACACCGTAGCTCCAGGTCATCTAGACCGTCCCATTCCAGGGACAGACAATGCAGATCTCCGCAATCCGTGACCAGAGAAGACCACTCAGCAGGGGACGCCTCAGTGATACACAGGATTCGGAAGGCATCTGCGACTCTGACTCACAGAGAAACAGAGGGGTCCCTGATCCTAATCCCTCATAGCAATACAGCGCTAGTTGAGGACATAATTTCATCCATCCATCACAGAGTTTAAGGCGATCCTTAAAAAGCAGCTCTCACAGCCTGAGAAAAAATTTGCTAATCGCAAATATCTGGAGGCGAGGTACCCCTTCCAACAGAAGGACACCAAGGAATGGACAGATCCACCTGGAGTGGACCTCCCAGTCTCTAGGCTAGCAGCACAGACCCTCCTTTTCACTGCCAGATAGCTCAACCCTCAGGGACGCAGCAGACCGGCAGGTAGAACGCATGGCTCGTTCAATTTTCAAGGCAGCAGGGGCATCCCTGGCTCCCGCATTCGCCTCAGTTTGGGCTGCCAAGGCCATTCTGGCCTGGGCAAAGAATTTACAAGCTCTCCTCCAAGCATCCGCTCCTGAGCCGTCGGACCAAGCGGTTCAAATAGCAGTTGTAGCAGACTACATGCTCCATGCAGCTCTGGATTCAGCAAGGGGAGTAGCGGGAATAGCATCAAACGCCATCACGATTCGGCGTATCCTCTGGCTGCGGGAATGGAAAGCGGACGCAGCCTCAAAGAAGTCCCTCACGCACCTCCCCTACCTCAGTGGGAGACTTTTCGGTGAACAGTTGGACACTGATATCCAACGCCACCGGGGGTAAGAGTACTTCTCTTCCCCAACTGAAACCTAAACGCACTTAGAAGAAGCGTAACCAAACTCGATTCCGATCCTTTCGGAATTCCTCCGGCTGGTCCGTCTCGCGTCCAGCACAAAATAGTAACCGTTCCCCACGCAGGGACAACTCACGATCGACGCAAAGGTCGGACAAGACCTGACAGTCAATAGCAGGCCAGTCTAAGACCAGAGGAGGAAAATCTCAGATTTTCTCCTCCTCATGACTCAGACTCCGGAAGACACCACACCAGTAGGTGGGCCGACTTTTGCTCTTTCATCAAGTCTGGCTGCCTATTACAGAAGACAGGTGGGTCATGGAACTAGTGTCTTCCGGATACAAAATAGACTTCACCTCCAACCCACCGGACCGATTCTTCCTCTCTGTCCCCCCAAAACCGCCAGCCAAGGCTCGTGCATACCACCAAGCGGTCTCGCTTTTTCAAGCAGGAGTCATAGTACTCGTACCCACGACCGACCGCTTCCGAGGGTTCTACTCCAATCTGTTCGTAGTTCCCAAGAAAGGAGGCAGCGTACGGCCCATACTAGATCTAAAACAGCTCAACAAATATGTACGGGTCCGTCACTTCCGCATGGAGTCCCTTCGGTCCATCATTGCGTCCATGGAGAAGGGAGAATATCTCGCCTCCATAGACATACAAGACGCATACCTGCATATACCCATTGCACCTGCCCATCAGAGGTTTCTCAGGTTCGCAATAGGCCAGGACCACTACCAATTCGTGGCTCTCCCTTTCGGACTCGCCACGGCTCCCAGAGTGTTCACCAAGGTCATGGCAGCCACCATGGACGTCCTGCACTCCAGAGGCATAGTAGTCGTTCCATACCTGGACAATCTACTCATCAAGGCTCCCACCTTCAAGGACTGCGAGCTCAGCGTCTCAATCACAACCGATACTCTCAGTCGCATGGGCTGGTTAATCAACCTACAAAAGTCATCACCAACCCCGAGTCAGTCCCTGACCTTCCTGGGAATGTTATTCAACACCTCCAGGGGTCTAGTGCTCCTTCCCAAGGACAAGGCACTGGCTCTCCGACTAGCAGTTTGCACCCTCCTCCGCAAACCCCCTCGATCTCTCCGGTTTGCCATGAGAGTCCTCGGCACGATGGCAGCAGCAATAGAAGCTGTCCCATTTGCCCAGTTTCACCTCAGACCTCTCCAACTAGCCATTCTCAAGTCCTGGGACAGGAATCCCTTTTCTCTCGACAGGGAGTTCCAGCTAATGTCGTCAACCAGGAGGTCCCTGCACTGGTGGCTCAAGCCAACCTCGCTAGCAAAGGGGAAATCCTTTCTCACAGGTCAATGGAAGGTTCTGACCACCGACGCGAGCCTGACGGGTTGGGGTGCGGTGCAACTACACCACAGGGCACAGGGCAAGTGGTCCCCAGTGGAAGCGACCAGGACCATCAACATCCTGGAAATTCGTGCCATCCTTCTGGCATTGAGGGCCTTCCATCACTTACTGGCAGCCTCTCACATCGAATACAGTCGGACAATGCCACGGCTGTGGCATATGTGAATCACCAAGGGGGGGACCCGCAGTACCCAGGCGATGCGAAAAGTGTCACACATCCTCCGCTGGGCGGAGGACACTGGGTCGGTTCTTTCGGCGGTCCACATTCCGGGTGTGGACAACTGGGAAGCAGACTTCCTCAGCCGACAAGGTATAGACTCGGGAGAGTGGTTTCTCCATCCCAAAATTTTTCACCAGATCTGTCTCCGCTGGGGGACCCCGGATGTGGACCTAATGGCATCCCACTTCAATGCCAAGGTCTCCAACTTCAACTTAATGGCCAGAACACACGATCCGCGGTCGCTCGGAGCAGACGCTCTGGTTCAGGACTGGACCCAGTTCCAGCTTCTGTATATTTTTCCACCTCTCCCCCTGACATCCAGAGTGGTGAGGAAGATCAAACAAGAGGGAGTTCCAACCATCCTAATTGCACCGGACTGGCCCAGACGCACATGGTACGCCGACATCGTACAACTCACAGCAGACGCCCCCTGGCGTCTCCCCGACCGCCACGATCTTCTATCACAAGGCCCGTTCTACCACCAGAACTCAGGGGCTCTCAATTTGACGGCGTGGCCCTTGAGACCTGGGTTCTAACCCAGGCAGGGCTCTCGACGGACGTCATTGGAACCATGATCAGGGCCCGGAAGCCAGCCTCTGCCAAGATTTATTACCGTACCTGGAAAGCTTTCTTTACCTGGTGCGAATCTCGTGGCCAGATCCCACTCCCTTATTCCCTACCCAAAGTACTTGGTTTTCTCCAATCTGGTCTGGAGGCCAGGCTGTCATTGGGCTCGCTTAAGAGCCAGGTGTCAGCCCTCTCAGTGCTTTTTCAAAGGCGCATTGTTACCAAGCCGCAAGTAAGGACTTTCCTTCAGGGGGTTTCCCGATTGGTTCCCCCCTACAGACGACCACTAGAAACGTGGGACCTCAACCTGGTCCTGACAGCATTGCAGGAACCACCCTTCGAACCCCTTAAGGAGGTCCCGCTCTGCCTTCTTTCCCAGAAGGTGTTTTTCCTGGTGGGAATCACCTCGCTACGCAGGGTGTCTGAACTGACAGCACTCTCCTGCAGACGGCCCTTCCTGGTTTTTCACCAGGACAAGGTAGTTCTTCGTACGGTCCCATCCTTCCTTCCGAAGGTTGTGTCCAACTTCCACCTCAATGAAGAAATTCATTACCATCCCTTTGTCCGGTTCCGGTTCATAGAGTGGAGAAGGCTCTGCAGACGCTTGACCTTGTCAGGGCATTGCGTATATACGTGTCTAGGACTGCGTCCTTCCGGAGGTCTCATTCTCTTCCTCCTTCCGGAAGGCGGCCACAAGGGTCTGCCAGCTTCCAAAGCTACCCTTGCCAGGTGGATCAAATCCACCATACAAGAGGCCTACCGCCTTAAGAATTCTCCTCTTCCAGCCGGTATTACGACACACTCTACACGGGCGGTAGGGGCCTCCTGGGCCATTCGGCACCAGACTTCGGCACAACAAGTGTGTAAGGCGGCCACTTGGACTAGCTTACACACGTTTACTAAACACTACAGGGTTCATACCCAGTCCTCAGCGGACGCGAGCCTGGGTAGATGTGTCCTGCAGGCGGCGGTGCCCTAATTATAGGGGCCTGTCTGCACAATATTCGTCCATTGCTTCCCACCCAGGGACTGCTTTAGGACGTCCCATGGTCCTGTGTCCCCCAATGAGGCGACAGAGTAAAGGAGATTTTTGTGTTCTCACCGTAAAATCTCTTTCTCTTAGCCTCTAATTGGGGGACACAGCTCCCACCCTGTTGCCCTTTCCGGGCCGTTGTAACTGTTGAGTTCTCATATTGTTTGCTTGAGCTCCTACATAGTTGCCTTTCTTGCAGGCATAATTATGTTATTCATGTTACATAGTTGCCTTCTTACAGGCATAATTATGTTATTCATGTTACGTTCCTCCTACTGCTTTTGCACAAAACTGGAGAAGGCTGATGCCATCCAGGGGTGTATACTGCATAGGAGGAGCCACAGTTAATCTTTTTCAGATTATGCATAGTGTCGCCTCCTAGTGGACAGCAGCATAACACCCATGGTCCTGTGTCCCCCAATTAGAGGCTAAGAGAAAGAGATTTTACGGTGAGTACACAAAAATCTCCTTTTTCCATTATGATAACGTATGACTTTTCCATAGGATTAGCCATAAATGTTCGATCACTGGGAATGGACTAATGATATGTGTACACGTTGAGATTTCTCTGCAGGAATAAACGCTGCATAAAATGTGTTTTTACTGGCTTATTTTTCCCATTAATTTGAATGGTTGCAAAACCGCTGTAAGAAGAGACGTGCTACAGATTGGGAAAAAAACTGATGGTTTAAGTCTGCAGGGAAAAAAATAAGCAGAATGTGCACAAGATTTCACAAATCTCACTTGTTTTACTGGTACGGGAAAACACTGTATTTATTGGGGGGGGTTTTCACAGCAAAAACACAGCATTTGAACAATTCCAAAGAAAATGAGCATAGTAGTCCGGAAAATACTGATATTTGTTGTGCAGCTGGGCCTGAAGAGGCGACTGTGACTGTCTATATCCTTTGTACATTAGTGATATAACTTCCTCGCACCCTCCAAGACCTAACACTGCATTTTTGTATCCTGTTGGATCTTTTTGCTATAATTTGAGGTCACCTGTACACTTACCATTTTTCATTGCAATTTCTTAGCCGTGTGTTTTTGGGGTGTTAATAATCTCTGCAATCTCCACCTGTTCTGACAATGCAATGGCTGCAGCACGGCTTCAGTGTTGTGCCCCCTTTCCCAATTTTCAGTTTTTGTGCTCCTGGACACCCAGCTGTACTGGGATTTGTAGTCAGCCCCATACAGTGCATTGCCGCAGGTTGCTGGAAACATCCCTGTTCAGATGGGACTATGAATTGGTGCTGGTGGGGGTCCCAGAGGTCAGACCACCAATGATCATTCAGTGAACACATTTTTTTTTTTTTATACAATTTTGTATTTATCTAGCAGGTATTTTTTCTGTTATTGGGTGATTTGCCAGGCTCTTCCCTGTACTCATACTGTACGTATTTATCTGGCCACAGAAAGTGAGCGATTGGTGATTTTTCTTTTTTTTAGTTAGATTGGGGGTATTTTATTGGAGGGACTATGTGGATCTCAAGCAATGAACAACTCCCAGAGCAGTTGTTAGCATGTCGTGTGCGGTGAGTGCCACCTCCCAGCTGGCCAGCATGTCCTGTATGATTGTGGCCCTGGCACCGAGCGTGGGATCCTGGCATGTGACGCTTGTTGCTGGGTTGTTTCAGGTAACGGTCTCATCAGGCGGGATGCTGGTTCAGAAACTCAATGTCGCAGATCTGCAGTTCGAGAAAGGAACTTTTGATGGAACAATGGCTTATGCACAAAACAAGGTCTGTGCTCTCTGCTCCACAAGAATTAAATATTACACTATGTAGGAAATGTTTGATTTGTGCCTGAAATATTCACTGTGCTCTAGATAGAAACCTGCGGGATGAGCCCATGCATTCCTATGCATCTAAAACATAAAAAAGGGCATTCTTTATAAAAAAAAAAAACAAAAAAAACAACCCAAACATTTATTATGCTTGTTTATATAGAGTAGCATTGTACAGACATTGTGTGTCTGTGTGGACAGTGATACAATCTATATTCCCTATCAGTATGTCTTTCGAATGTGGGAGGAAACTGGAGAACCCGGAGGAAACCCACACAAACATGGGGAGAACATACATAATTGATGCAGGAGTTGGCATTGTTCAGATTGGAATCCAGGACCCCAACCATGGAACCCATTGCAGTGTCCTGCCATGTTCTGTACAAACCCCCAGCTTCATATCGCCTGGTGCAGACTTACATGTCATTAATACGGAGGGCCTTATGTATGATGCTGGCGATCAGACTTTCCAGTTGCCCAGAAATTAAGCTACAGTTGCAAAAGCTCACTCCTTCCTTTATTAATATGGGAGCAAAAATCTGTGTAATCCAGACCCATAAGGAGGCACAATATCACACAGACTACCTAAGGATGGCTGAAGAGGTTTTCTTACAATGCTGCCATATTGCTGTAATGTCACAAACGACACCAAGCAATCGACCTCTAGAACCGCATGGCTTTGGTGTCCCCACTCAGCTTTTTCCAGGCTCGTACATGTCCTGCTATTGAGGATACTGATTTATCATGGACTAGCACTGTGCCAAAAGAGGAGTGGAGACAAAATCACACAGCACTTTTCTAGGGCCACTGCCACTTTGAGTGGTAAGTGGGGAACATGCGTTATGCCAGTGTCTATCCTGAGACAATCCACTTATTACATATAAATGTGCCCTCATACCCGTAATCCTCCGATATTGCCGACAGAATTCAAAATCCCATTCACTTTTTCTGCAATGTTTCTATTCCACACTATATGTTGTTTTTTGACATGGCACAAATAATTCTCATTTTTGTCATGTATGTATTGATTTTGTTTTCTTTAGAGACAGCAAGTAACCCTGACCGAGCAGTGGGCCAAGGCGTATCCCAAAGTGCATTTCTCTGCGATGCATCCAGGCTGGGCTGACACTCCGGGTATAGAATATATCTGGCAGCTATAACTCTCACAATTATTTGTAGCAAAGCAAAATCTTGTGATTATAAAGTTCATTGTTCATAAGGCCTATACAAGGCAGAGGATCTGTTATATCAGACACAACTGTGTAATGTACTGTGCTGGGGAAAAAAGGAAATCTGCCGCATTATAAGTGAAAGGAGGGATCATTAATCCAGCGAAAACTGAAGCCATTACACAGCCGTGTCTACGGCGCTGCAATGCTGCCGTCAATAGAATTATATTATAATCATTTGTTTTTTTCCATTTAGAATTTGAAGTGTTATTTTATTTTCTGCCATTTTTTAAAGGGAAACTGTCACCCCCAAAGTCGTAGATGAGCTAAGCCCACCAGCATCAGGGGCTTATCTACAGCATTCTGGAATGCTGTAGATAAGCCCCCGATGTATCCTGAAAGATGAGAAAAAGAGGTTAGATTATACTCACCCAGGGGCGGTCCCGCTGAGCTGCGTCGCGGTCCGGGGCCTCCCATCTTCTTACGATGATGTCCTCTTCTTGTCTTCACGCTCCGGCGCAGACGTACTTTGCCCTGTTGAGGGCAGAGCCAAGTAGTGCAGTGCGCAGGCGCCGGGACAGGTCAAAGAGGCACAGCGCCGTAGCGTGAAGACAAGAAGAGGACGTCATCCTATGAAGATGGGAGGCCCCGGACTACGACGCCCATCGGACGGGACCGCCCCTGGGTGAGGATAATCTAACCTCTTTTTCTCATCTTTCAGGATACATCGGGGGCTTATCTACAGCATTACATAATGCTGTAGATAAGCCCCTGATGCTGGTGGGCTTAGCTCACCTTCGATTTTGGGGTGACAGGTTCCCTTTAAGTTTTCATCACCTCAGCTGAATGATTTACAGCTACTAGCCAGGCTGTGTACATGTGGGGGTTGCCTGGTTGCTAGGGAATCCCCACATCACTCAGCCTGGCTAATAGCTGTAAATCATTCAGCTGCCACGATGAAATTAATCTCCGAACACTAACAAACACTCGGAAACCACCCGAGCAACGAGTATATTCGCTCATCACTACTGTTTATGTAGATTTTTTTCAGTAATTTCCTATAGATGTGTTTCCTAGCTCACCATATTGAGTTTGGAGTGGGTTTATAGACTTAAAGGGGTTTTCCACTACTGTATCAATTAAGGTCCCCAATTAACAGATACTCTCCCCCTCACTTTGCTGCTGTTCCCGCAGGTGATGTGACATTGTGTCACGTGATTGTTGCAGCCAATGAGTGGCTGCTGTTTGGCTGCAGCGCCTCAATATTCCATCAGAGCAAACGTCAGCTCTGGCCAAAGAGTAAAAAGGCAGCCGCCAAACAGGACCACTTTTGGGTGAAACGGTGACATGACAAAAGGTCACATCACCCGCAGGAACAGCAGCAAAGTGGGAAGCGAGTGTCCGCTTTCTTTTATCGTAATTGGGGTCCTGTTGCATTTCTGAACAGGCGAGCCTTTGGTTCTCTTTGGTAGCGGCTCTCTAAAAGACCACGTTCTCACAATGAGGATTTCATGATGCAGAATTTCTGTATCTATTAGGTTACCTGTATTTTTTTTTTTAATGTATTTTATCATGTTTTAAGCACCAAATTTTCTTTCTGGTCAGTGTCAAAGACTCATTATATCAGTGTTCCCCCAACTCCAGTCCTCAAGGCCCACCAACAGGTCATGTTTTCAGGATTTCCTTAGTATTGCACAGGTGATGGAATTCTTGCCTTTCCAGGTTCTGCAATTATCACCTGGGCAATACTAAGGAAATCCTGAAAACATGACCTGTTGGTAGGCCTTGAGGACTGGAGTTGGGGAACACTGCATTAGAGGATACAGAGCAGCCTAGCGTCCTTGTGTATGTGGGAGTCCGCAGCAATGGCTGCCAGCTGATGTGTTGCTTGGCTCAGGTATCTAATATGTATGGGAGCCTTACTACCCTTCACACTGTTATAAATTGTACATACATACATACATGTAATTGTACATCTAGCTTCACACTCTACATTAAAGGCACAGAAAATGTATTTATTACTTTTCTATAATCATTCTCCACTAGATATAGATTCACCATGGTAAGAGCTGTCCCTGAATGTAGTATATAACATTACAGAATTTCATCAAAGCTTTTAGAGGAGATAAAAGATAGATTAAATCAGCTCTGTCCCCAGATTTCACAATACAAACGGCACATTTTATTAAATATATCTTAGACCTGATGAGGCTGTTGTACTTTGAAAATGTATGCCAAAATGGCTGCATAATCCTTATATTAAGATGACCATTTTATGGGTCCAGTTAATGAGTGAGGAAGCTCATGAGTCCAAGTGTATTCATACTCTGTCCATCCAGCCTGACTGCCATCTGCAGCTTGTACCGAGCAGTGTGAGATCTCAGCAGCAGTAGGGACCCTGAGGAGCTGGCGATAGGGCTGGGTGGGGGAAAATCTCAGTTTACACTTCCGCAAAGTGTTATTCGGCCATTATGACATAGATTTCAGGACAGATGAAATTGCTTTACTTACTTTGCTGTATACCATTTATGCAGTTTGTATGGTGAAATCTGATGACAGATGTACTTTAAATGTTCTTTTTATACTGGTGCGGTTGGTGTACGTGAAGACTTTATCACTAAAGTGTAACATTTAAAAGGGTTTCCAGGACCCCTGAAAGAATAGGAAGAGAAAACAGTCTGCACATAATTGCATATGGCTGCGCCGTGCACCAGGGGTGTAGGAATAGCGGAAGTCTACAGTGAGAACGTAATACATTTTTAGGATTCTGTAAGTTATAGCCCCTCACTTGTTTTGTACATGTCCAGATAATTCTGTGAAAGACTATGTCCAAATCTACTTATTGTATTGATGTTCTGTATCCTCATTTTTCTTCCCCAATTTAAGCGGTGAGGTTATCAATGCCAGACTTCTATGAGAAAATGAAGAACAGATTACGCACAGAAGAGCAAGGCGCAGACACTGTGGTGTGGTTGGCTGTGTCTCCTGCGGCAACAAAGCACGCAAGTGGCCTTTTCTTCCAAGGTTAATGCTTTTTCTAGAGATTTCTTGGTGCTGAATATAAAAGGAAAAATATTTAATTCTTTTTTTTCCATGTCCAGTAGAAACCAAAGTAAGTCCCTTGGTCCAGATTTTCTGCTGTCGTGGCTCATTTGCAGCTGATTAGTCATGTATCTACTAAACAGGAGTCTCATTGGGTTTTAGGCAAATTCTATAGTTAAGATAAATTCTAATGTAATTGTAGCTACACATAACTCTCCGAACTAACAAAACCAAATCTCTGTTACCGATTGTAAAATTCATAACCTTCTCAACAACTTAATTTCCTCTTCTAGATCGGAAGCCAGTTTCTACACATCTCCCCTTGGCAAGTACACAGTCCTCCGCTGCAGATGATGAGAAACTCCTCCAACTCTTACAGGATATGTCTCAAAAATGGACTACTGATTCCTGTAGAGGATAGCCCCTGAGATCAGCTTTGCTTAACAGAATAGGACAAATGTCATTTAACACCATGAGCAATATATTCACCTCTAACACCACAGTTCTAATGGACGGTAACAGATGAGCGCTGACGATGCTGCGGACAAAAGCTTCAGACAACAGACGTCGCAGATGAGCCGCCTTACATTCTACAAGTGCTGCAGTATGTCTGTAAGACCGCAATCAGACTTACACTAAAAATGGATGTGTCTTTTACAGAGATCATGTACTTCTACTCTATAGAGCTATTCACTTGTTTCATTTTTGGGGACCTTTGTGTCTACAAAAAAAAAAAAAAAACATGTCTTCTTGTGTTCACAGATCAAAATTACTGATACAAGTCTTATTGTGAAAATTCAGAGCCCCCACAATGTGATTTGGGTGCTGTCCATTTTAACGGGTATGAGAAGACTTGTAATTACTTTTGACAAAGGAGTAAATCACTGAAGATGAAAACTAATGGTAGAAACTAAATATTGATGAAATTTGGTCTGTGTTTTTACATATGGAAAAAGCAGAAACTGGAACCTTAAGGGTGTGTGCACACGTAGATGGAACCTCTGCGGATTTTTCCCTCACCTGTTTTGAGAAATCCGCAGGTAAAAAGCACTGCGTTTTACCTGCGCATTTACTGCAGATTTTATGCGTTTTTTGTGCGGATTCCTATTATGGAGCAGGTATAAACCGCTGCAGAATCCACACAAAGAATTGACATGCTGCGGAATAAACAACGCTGCGTTTCCGCAGCATGTGCACTGCGGATTTTGTTTTCCATAGATTTACATGGTACTGTAAAGTCATGGAAAACAGCTGCGGATCCGCAGCAAAATCCGCAACGTGTGCACATAGTCAGTGGTTTTCTCAGAAGCGATTTGTCTGCTAAGGGCTCATTTCCACATGCGAGGCACACGTCCGTATCTCGCATGTGGAAACCAAGCTCTGGCGCTGGCACTTTGGAGCGGAGCTGTGCAGCTCCATGTGTTCCTATGCAGCCGCACGCTCTGCTCTGGAGTGCCGGCACCACAGCTTGGTTTCCACATGCGAGATACGGATGTGTGCCTCGCATGTGGAAATGAGCCCTTAGGCTAACATTAGATAACATTGGTACAGATGTATGAGAGAAATTTTACAAGCAGTTGATTTCTCTCCGATGTATGAATTTGGGATGAGGCAGTTTGTCATGGTCCAAGTACGGACCGACTCACAACCAAAACTTGACCACCTCATATGGGCTGATTTTCGGGCAGGAGAGCTGTTGCTGGTCCATGCTGCACAATATATGATACAGCCTTTACTTTCATGTTACAAAGAGCAAGCACAAAACCTGGGGAGCATCTTTTTGTGGAATATAGTAAAAGGGAATCCATCAGTAGGATCAACAAAATAAACAAACCCTAAAAGGTATGAACTGGGACATAAATTGTATGCATGCAGCATGTAAACACACGCTCACACTGGCCACTGAACAGAAAAAGACAAAAATATACCGAATAAATAAGTAAATAGCATAGTGCATGAAAATAATATATGGTATTTAGTCAACATGTTTTTTTGTAATCAAAAAAATGCAAAAGCCATCCCACATCACAGTGACCGTAATTGGGACAGTCCTAACTAATATTAAAAACGTTACCGTTTGTCAAGTGACATGTATGTGGATAAGGGCTGAGACTGACTGGGCCCAACTAATGGACACACAGCCGAGGAAGACCACATCAATGTAATGCCCAGCTCAAGGAAAGGCAGGCCCACACAAGATGCAAAACAGGCAGAAAAAAAACCCCAAAAAGGTATGAACTGGGATATAAACTGCTGTGCATGCTACATGTAAAGCGCACGTTCACACTGGCCACTGAACGGCAAAAACTAAGACCCAAGGTGTGGCCGGCCTTTCCCTTGCGCTGGGCTTTATTGATGTGGTCTCCTTTGTGTGTCACTAGTTGGGCCTCTCCGCCCTTATCCACATGCACGTCATTTGACAAACAGTAAGATTTTAATATTAGAGTTAGGACTGTCCCAATTATGGTCACCATCGAGTGGCGGGTTGGCCTACGCATTTTTTTTTAAAATAAAAAAACATGTTAACTAAATACTGCGTATCATTTTCATGCACTATGCTATTTATTTACTGCAGGGTATTTAATCATATTTGTCTGGGTTTTTTTTGGTAGGATCAACCCTCCTAAGGAGTCATAGGAAGCTGAATAAAATAAATACTTTGATATGTGCAATTTTATTCCAGAGAAATCCATGTTTTTCTGATATGCAAGTGAGCTATTAAAATCTACAGGACAGACACCAATCTCCCCAAAAATCTGCCTCCAGGGCTTATTATAAATGAAAGGAGGCATTACCAGTGTGACACATGTTATGGGATAATCACACAGAACTCTGCAGTGAGATCAGAACTAACAGTACAGCAGAGGGGAACCTTGTCTCATTACAAACACAAGCACATTTGCAGCTGTCAGCTCTCTGTACTGCCCTTCCCCATCTACTGGCTGGGTATGAGATGGAAGCAAATAGTCCACTAGTGATAATCTCCTGCTGATAAAGCTGTGGTTTTTATAAAAACTACACGAAGCAGCCCAGGAAAGTGATGCATCGCTGGAATCAGGGTCTCTGCCCCTACATTATTTTGCACTCAAATTGCATAGCAAGAACTAGGTGACAGATTCCATTTAAAGTCAACATCCATAGACTTTGTAATATCGTTTATTGAGACGAATCGGCAAACACATAAAAACATTAGAAGAGGTTATGCAGAGAAAAATAATCGGGTAAGTATACAAAAAAAAATCTCCTAAATGGCGCTTAGAAAAGTCATTTACATGTGTATATCTTCAATTTAAAAAGGAAAAATTGTAATAATTAGGTACAATATGCTCCTATATCATATACATTTTCTAGTGCATAGTAATTTATCAATTAATAAAGTGTCCGTGCTCATGTAAACATTCGGAAGATGTTCTAACCATTAGATGCTATAAGCCCGATTCCATAAGGTGCGTGAGATTGTGTGCATGACGTGCACCTCAGCTATATTTATAGCAGTGATCGCAAGCCCCACAATGTCCCCATACCATAAGCAGGACAGTTCTAGAAAATGTATAATGACCCAGACGTACCTTTTTATGCGTGTTTCACTTCTAGTGTTTCCTCGGCACCCATCAGAAGCGGTGTTTGCCGCGCCGTCCAGCACATGAGTGCGACAAACACATGGTGTTCGGGGGGCTGAATCCGAACAGTAACTACTTCTTGGTGAAATCGGTGTCTGTGCCTGAACAGTAGGTGTTCGGTACGGATGCTAAAATTTACTGTTCAGGTTTGCCCATCTCTAATTGTGGCGTCCCCATACATTGTGCCCAGCTTGTGCTTCTGGCGATGCTTATCCTTGTGCCCCCCTTGTAACAACTTAAATATCGCTGTCGTGATTTAAGGGGTTAATCAGCCCTGATCGGTCACAAAACTGTCTGGCTGATACAGCTTATAAACAACAAATGGTAAGGTTGCACCATAATATACAAGGAAGGATTTACTCTAGAACATTGAAACTGCATTACTGCCATAGGAAATAGGAAAAAAAAGTGCTATATAATGTACACATGAAATATTTATAAATTGCTATGAAAAAAGGAAGGTACTTCGCGCATAGATTGGCCAATATATGTGAGCCCAATTTCACACTAGTCTGGATGCGCTGGTCCTTTTTCTCTATTGGGCTGATACAGCTGACATCCGCTATACTCTTATTCCTCAGCGCCGTTAAAAAGCGGCACTGAAAAATACACCCTTAACGACCGCCATTAATGGGCATATTGGCGGTCGATAAAGGGTTACTTAATTTCATATGTACCAGAAATTGTGTATGATATAGGAGCATATGACACCTAATTATTACACTTTTTCCATATGGGTTTTTCCATTTAAAATAAGGTTTTAGAAAAGTCATCTACATGTTTATATCCTTATTTTGGATAGATTTGGAGATATACAGTTATATGAAAAAGTTTGGGCACCCCTATTAATCTTAAGCTTAATGTTTTATAAAAATTGTTTTTTTTGCAACAGCTATTTCAGTTTCATATATGTAATAACTGTTGGACACAGTAATGTTTCTGCCTTGAAATGAGGTTTATTGTACTAACAGAAAATGTGCAATCTGCATTCAAACAAAATTTGACAGGTGCATAAGTATGGGCACCTCACCAGAAAAGTGGCATTAATATTTAGTAGATCCTCCTTTTGCAAAAATAACAGCCTCTAGTCGCTTCCTGTAGCTTTTAATGAGTTCCTGGATGAAGGTATTTTTGACCATTCCTCTTGACAAAACAATTCCAGTTCAGTTAAGTTTGATGGTCGCCGAGCATGGACAGCCCTCTTCAAATGATCCCACAAATGTTCAATGATATTCAGGTCTGGGGACTGGGATGGCCATTCCAGAACAGTGTAATTGTTCCTCTGCATGAATGCCTGAGTAGATTTGGAGCGGTGTTTTGGATCATTGTCTTGCTGAAAGATCCATCCCCTGCGTAACTTCAACTTTGTCACTGATTCATGAACATTATTGTCAAGAATCTGCTGATACTGAGAGGAATCCATGCGTCCCTCAACTTTAACAAGATTCCCGGTGCCGGCATTGGCCACACAGCCCCAAAGCATGATGGAACCTCCACCAAATTTTACTGTGGGTAGCAAGTGTTTTTCTTGGAATGCTGTGTTTTTTTGCCGCCATGCATAACGCCTTTTTGTATGACCAAACAACTCAATCTTGGTTTCATCAGTCCACAGGACCTTCTTCCAAAAAGAAATTGGCTTCTCCAAATGTGCATTTGCATACCTCAGCCGACTCTGTTTGTGGCGTGCTTGCAGAAACGGCTTCTTTCGCATCACTCTCCCATACAGCTTCTCCTTGAGCAAAGTGCGTTGTATAGTTGACCGATGCACAGTGACACCATCTGCAGCAAGTTGATGCTGCAGCTCTCTGGAGGTGGTCTGAGGATTGTCCTTGACTGATCTCACCATTCTTCTCTGCCTTTCTGAGGTTTTTCTTGGTCTGCCTCTTCTGGCCTTAACAAGAACTGTACCTGTGTTCATCCATTTCCTTACTATGTTCCTCACAGTGGAAATTGACAGGTTAAACCTCTGAGACCGCTTTTTGTATCCTTCCCCTGAACAACTATGTTGAATAATCTTTGTTTTCAGATCATTTGACAGTTGTTTTGAGGAGCCCATGATGCCACTCTTCAGTGGAAATTCAAACAGGAGAACAACTTGCAAGTGGCCACTTTAAGTAGCTTTTCTCATGATTGCATACACCTGGCTATGAAGTTCAAAGCTCAATGAGGTTACAAAACCAAAAAAAGTGCTTTAGTAAGTCAGTAAAAAGTAGGTAGGAGTATTTAAAACAAGAAAATGATAAGGGTGCCCATACTTATGCACCTGTCAAATTTTGTTTGAATGCAGATTGCACATTTTCTGTTAGTACAATAAACCTCATTTCAAGGCAGAAACATGGCAACACAAGATCTATTACTTATAATAAAATAAAAACGCAACACAAATTTATTAGTGGAAGAAAAGTGGCCGTGATGTTTATTTAGGGTTAACCAATTCATACATAGCTTTAAATAATAAACTCCAATAAATAACCAGTTTCCATTATACCAAAACCAATCCGCCCATACAAATGGGCGATTTTCCCATAAGCCAAGCCTCAGAGAGGCGAGGCCCCCCCCAAACCAGACAGCCACTTTTCAACCATCGTTTGGAGATTTAGGTTAAAAATGTCTAGCCCAATGTCCGATAAATGGACCAGGTCATTCCTAAAAAGCCCTGGTAAAAAAACTTCTAAATCTACATGCCGAAAAGAAAAACCGCCGATTAAGGGCAAAAATTTACTCATACTCCTATTGACTTTTACGAATCTTCTCTAAAAATGAAAGCTTATTATCTGACCATAGGATTCTGGGGACTATCTCAGAAAAAACGAAACTGACAGACGGAAATGCCTGTTTGAGGCTACAAATGTCCGATCTCATAAGAGCTAATAAATCTAGAGTTCTTATTTTGCTGAGATCGTTCCCAGAAAGATGAAAAATAACTAATTCTGGAAAAGGAAACAATTTACAACATTTTCTAAACTCAAAGCAAAAAGTGGACCATTTCATGCCCCGAACACTGTGCCAATAAATTTGAACGTAAGCAGAATCAAATGATAAATTTTCAGAATAGACTCTCTGCCTGGCTCTCTTCTCTGCCCAAAATATGAACGAGTGTCCAACAATCCAGACTATCATAGGACCTGAAAGGTAAATGAAGAATTAGTAGTTATACAGCTCGTGCCGAACATACAATTTGAATCTGCGAGATTCCCATCTACCCAATCTCTGAATCAACGCATCATCTAAACCAGCTCTAGATGCTTCAGTAGCGGCACCTATTCTAAAAGAATGGGAAGTAATCCTCAAGTGTTGACAATTCAAAAAATATAAGCACTTTTTGAGAACAGCGTTAAATTGAAATATTGTAACCGGAGACCTATCTTTATGAATAAATAAAGGGCCTTTGACCTCGGGCCTTACCGGGAGCCAATGCTGTAAACTGGATACTGGGCAGATTGCAGACACAGAACACGAGTTGATCTTTAACCTAGACCCTCTGCCCATTTGGTCAGTTTTTGATTTTCTAATAAAAATGACAATATTAGAATCGTGAATGGTGACGTCAGAAAAAAGTAAGCCGGAAGGTTCCGATTTTTTAGCTGATACAACTTCACCAACCCGTAATGCTCCAAAAAATGTTAGGGTAAATATTGCATAAAATAGCAGGCTCTCCTCAAAAGAACTACAAACATCTGAGAGAGCTAAACACATATCTTTCAAAAGCTGAAAAGAGATCGGGCGTCTAGAGTCTGATTTAAAATTAGATCTCTTTAAGCCTTTCAAGAACTGCTTTAAAGGGAAAAAACTAGTTAAAGCGGGGCTACCCCGTAATTTGAGAAAAAATGACACCCCTGCAAGGGATTTGGCTATCGCTGAGTAAGAGAGACCAAGTCCTGCCACTGATTCAGCAAATTTTAGGCCCGAAAAAGCGTCAGATGTGTTGTAATTTAAGTTGTTCAGTAAACAAAAGTTCACCCATCTATGCCATGCGGCCGAGTAATCGGCCCATGATCTATCAGAAAGAGAGTTCTTAATGCACTGAGGAATCAGATCGAAATTAAATCCCAGATTGACTGTGGGTAGGCAGTTGGCTCGAAATCCGCGACGGGTACCTGTGAACAAAAAGATGACCGCTCATGCTTACACAATGAACTGACAGCTCAGGCCCATTTGCTTATACCCTGGTTAGCTTTAATCCAGATATTAAATTTTAGGCAAGTTAAAACCATCTGCCTCAGGATAGCTGCAGCCCATTTATTTTTTGAGGACAGGGTATTAATAGCAAAAATTACTCCTTGATTCAAAGAAAGAATGACAATTCTAGAATTCTGAATTGAAGAGCCCCATAAATAGAGCCCCCAAAAAATTGCAAAAAGTTCCAAAACCATCTCATTGTTTGTGATACGACCTTCCTTCCACTGACTTGGCCACTGAACAGTGCACCAATGAGATGATAAAAAAACGCCACAGCCAAAGCTGGGATTGGCTGCAAAAGAAAAGGGGATTGAATCTGCGGAAATAAAAGCGGTTTGCCAACAAGAATGACCGTTGAATTCTGAAAGGAATTCAAGCCAGATTTTAACATCCTCCCTCATCTCAGAAGAAATTCTGACATGAAATGAAGAAGATGTTACACCTTTAGTTGCATCGTACAACCGCCTAGAAAAAACTCGCCCGATAGGGATTATGCGCAGCGCAAAACTAAGCAAGCCTAGTAAAGACTGCAGTTCTTTTAATATCAGTTTTTTCTTGCTCAGACAGTTAGATAGCGCATCAGCTAGTTTGGTAATTTTATCAGTCGGGAGTCTGGATTCCATTTTGACAGAGTCTAGTGTAATTCCCAAAAACTCAATGGAGGTACATGGAAAAACTGTCTTCTCATGAGCGATAGGGACCCCAAAATAGTCGCACATTCTCAAAAATTTATTAAGCATATCCAAGGCAATAGTAGATTCAGGGGGACCTATAAAAAGGAAGTCATCTAAATAATGTAAAATTTTTACATTGGGGGAATTGGATTCCAGTACCCAGTGCAAAAATGAAGAAAAAGTCTCAAAATAAAAACAGGATAGGGAAAAACCCATGGGAAGGCATTTGTAAAAAAAAAATAGATTATGAAAAGAAAAACCTAATGAATTGAAGCCTTCAGGCTCTATAGGTAACAAACGAAATGCTGACTTAATGTCTGATTTGGACATCAGAGCGTTCATACCGACAGACCTGAGCATATCAATAGCTGAATCAAATGATGAGTAGTTAACGGAACAAACGTCTTTATCTACCTCATCATTTAAGGAAGCACCGGGAGGGTACGATAAGTGATGGATCAGCCGAAAGGACCCCGCATCTTTTTTGGGTACTAGGCCTAAAGGGGAAATACGAAAATTCTGAAAAGGAGGGGAGGTAAACGGGCCTGCAACCCTTCCTAATTTTAATTCGCTAACAATTTTATCCATAGCTATATCTGGGTTTTCCGCCAAGGAAGGGAGGTTTTTTATTGGCCTACAGCCGATCCCTTTAAATGAAGGGACAAAAAAACCTTTAGAAAAACCGTTAAAAATCAATTTACTGCTCGGAAGATCTGGGTATTTGTTTAACCAATACACCAGCTTTTCCAGCTTCACTGGTGTCTGAGCTTTTTGAAATGGGGTCCCTTGAGAGCATTTGCTGAGCGGACTGTTTCTTAAAACATCTCGACATGGAGTGTGCATTTCCACAAAATGAACACTCGTGCCGAAAACGACAGTTATTGTTCCATTTACAGCCCGAGTCATTAAAAGCAAAACAGACGCCCCTCTTAGGGAAGGCTGATGGTGCTTGTTTTACTGAAGCCTGTCTCTGAGGCAGCATCAAATTTATCCATAGTCCGACATCCTTCGTACCCCAGGAGAGGTCGGGATGGACGGCTAACTTTTGCCTAAACGATTCATCATAATTGAGCCAGGCAAAACCGCCAAAGTTGCGGTATGCCTCCAAAATTATGTCTATGTGCTGAAATAATTTACTACATAACCCAGGGAATTTCTCGCCGAGAACAGCCGAGTAAATGGAAAAGGCCTGAATCCAATTATTAAATGATCTAGAATGACCCCGTTTAGAGTCATCAGGGTCGGATTCACGCCTTTCAGATTTTCCCAGCTGGTCCCTGCGAGGGAGGAGTGAAAAAAGGTCAATATATTCATTATTCCAGATAAGCTCTTTTGTGGTGGAGCTCAAGTGAAACCCTAAAGGTGAAAGCTCACAAGTGAGAGCTTCTTTAAAATGGTTCACAGGAGTTACTGAGGGACATGTGGTGTGTACTGAACTAATGTCAGGATTTACAGCAGCGGGAGGATTCAGAGCTGCGGGAGAGGCAGATTTAAAAACTTCTCCCAGCGTTTCTGACATCACATCCCTAATCATATTTTTGATTTCAAAGTGTGACACAGACAGGGGTCTTCCTGTGGGCAGCCAGCGCTCCAGCCCTCCATGTTGGGCGAGCGCCGCTGCACTACAGCTGGAGGAGGCTGGATGGTGGCTTCGGCTTGTGTTGCTAGGAGGTCAGGAGCAGGAGCGCTGATGGTAGCCGCCGCCATCGCTGACAGAGCGCCCGACAGGGGGGTACCTGCAGCGCTTTTACGGCTGCACCTCGCCTGTTATGTCGGCGCTCCTGGGTGACGCGGCCGGCGATTACTGCTGATGCGGCCGGAAGTCTCGCGCTGGGCTGCGCGATCTCGTCACTGTTGAGCGGCGGGACTTCCGGGCAGAAGCTTGAGAGAGGCGTCCGGATCTTGCTGCGGAACGAGCTGCACGAGGGGGAGCCAGCGGCGTTGAAGCACCTGGAGCTCCAATGTCAGGAGGTGGGATCGGAGGGTCTTGCTGATGGGGCTCATCCTGAGGCGCTGGTAATTGAGGGGGGGAGACGGCATCAGAGGCTACCGGATTAGGTTTTATAGCAAGGCAGCTCCTCAGCCAGTCAACCCCGCCCTCCACACCGGCTCTGGAAATTAGCTGCTGTAGTAGTGCTTCCATCAGGGGGATCTTCTCTTCTTCACAGCGCCAGCTGAATGACAGCTGTCAGTACAGGTGAGCTTTATATATTATCCACAATCTGCCCAACAACCACAAATCACCAATGAAAAACCGTTAAAAAAGGGCACCAATGAAACCAGATAAAACTGGTTTTACTAAAAATAGCTGACCAGAGGCATTAGCTTTGACCTTTATTTGAACTCATCTAATATACCTTAGCTATAGAAAAGATGCTGGATCCCTAAAGATCTGTGTCGCCATGGGACCCCCCCTGTATTTCTTTTTATTTGCGGGGGGGGGGCTAACATTACTGTGTCCAACAGTTATTAGATATATGAAACTGAAATAGCAGTTGCAAAAAAAACAATTTTTATAAAACATTAAGCTTAAGATTAAGGCTTCTTTCACACTAGCGTCGGGCTCGGCCCGTCGCGGTGCTTCGGGCCGACGTTCCCGACGCTAGCGTTGTCTCCGCCGCACAACAGGGGCAGCGGATGCATTTTTCCAGCGCATCCGCTGCCCCATTGTGAGGTGCGGAGAAGCGCGGGGAGGTGGGGGCGGAGTTCCGGCCGCGCATGCGCGGTCGGAAAAAGCGGACCGTCGTGAGCAAAAAACGTTACATGTAGCGTTTTTTGCTCCCGACAGTCCGCCACTGCACGACGCATCCGTCGCACGACGGGTGCGACGTGTGGCAATCCGTCACAATGCGTCGCTTAATGTTAATCAATGGCGAAAAAAACGCATCCTGCAAACACTTTTGCAGGATGCGTTTTTTCGGCAAAACGACGCATTGTGACGGAATGCAGTTAACGCTAGTGTGAAAGTAGCCTAATAGGGGGGCCCAAACTTTTTCATATAACTGTATATCTCTACTATATAATTGTCTAAGGGGTACTTCCGTCTTTCTGTCTGTCACGGATATTCATTGGTCACGGCCTCTGTCTGTCATGGAATCCAAGTCGCTGATTGGTCTCGCCAGCTGCCTGTCATGGCTGCCGCGACCAATCAGCGACGGCCACAGTCCGATTAGTCCCTCCCTACTCCCCTGCAGTCAGTGCCGGGCGGCCGCTCCATACTCCCCAGTCACCGCTCACACAGGGTTAATGCCAGCGGTAACGGACTGCGTTATGCCGCGGGTAACTCACTCCATTACCGCCACTATTAACCCTGTGTGACCAAGTTTTTACTATTGATGCTGCCTATGCAGCGTCAATAGTAAAAACATCTAATGTTAAAAATAATGAAAAAAATCATTATATACTCACCTTCCGCCGCCTTTCCCACTCCGGTGACCGCTCCATGCAAGCAGCAGGTTCCGGTGGCAAGGATGGTATACCATAATAATGAAAATGAATCAGTTCGGGTTTGAATAAATCTGGTGCGGTGTTTGACACACGAGAGAGATCGGTATCTCCAGTGCGGTCTGTGTCTCTGGCTGGTTCATTTCAGAAGCTAAACCAGCACCCTCCTGACAGAAAGGGGATGGCTTTGCTAGTTGAAATGAGTCCCGCTCTGGTGGATCAAGTTGATATGCTGCTATGTACATGAACTGCAAGTCAGGGAAATAAAGGTAAAAATAAGATGCCGTAATCTTTAATTATCGTTTGCAAATACTTTTTATTTACATTTTGTATTCAGTAACAAAATATTGTAAAATCAACATGTACAGAAATCAGAAAATACTAAATTAATTGCATCTAGTTAAAAGCGCAACAAGATTAAATTACTTAAGACAGTAACGTATTAACAACTTAAAGGTGTTGTCCAGAATAGAAACGTAAGGGCTTTAAAATAAAAAGGCAAAACATTAAAAACGCTGCCACTCTGGGGGTCCCCAATGAGTGCAGTTTACTTCCCTGCATCTGACATACACAGTCTACCAGCGACCGCTGCAGTCAGTCAGTGGCCTCAGAGGTCTCCCGCTAGAAATACAGGAATCTCCAGTAAGGCCATTGAAGCCAAAGGCACGTGATTAGCTGCAAGGAAGAAACCGGAGGCCGCCAGGGACAACAAGAGCGGGGGAGCTGCTGGGGTTTAAACGGGCGAGTGAAGCTACCGTAGTTACTTTTAGAGCATGCCCTGCCTTTCCATCACGTTATATTCTGGACAGCCCCCTATAATTTGGTCCCTTGTAGTTTTCAAATCACGTAAACAAAATTTAACAGCAGCAATTTAATAGCAAAGAAAGGCGATTGAACCTTTCACAAGATATACTCTTCTGTAGCAATACTCTGGACACCCCTGAAAATGTCACAGAGGAACTAAAATCCATTTTACAACCGTTCTGTATAGAGGAAATACTAAGTGCCTGCAGACTGCTCTGGGTATTAGCCATTTACTACGCACAAGATGGCCTAGTACCTGCAAATGGTGCAAGGAGACTCCTTACTGCAATTCACACTTTCTGCGCCCCCCAAGATCCATGCTACATGGTAGACTTACATAGATGTCTCTTGTTCGCCATGTAGTGTGCACAAAATGCAGATTGTAATGTGACAGTCGCCCTCCGATAGAGATCAATGTGATCCTTGCACCACTACAGTCACATTTTCTTCTATGGGAGTGCGACTTTAACAAAAGACATTCACGTTAAATGATTATGGGAAACCACCTTAATACCTATTCCCAGGATAGATTAGTAATGGGTGATGAGTGGTGTCCATCCAGTGGGAGGTTGAGCGCCCCGAAGACACTCGGTTAGCACCCGAGCATGGTCCGATAACACCTTAGCCCAGCACATTCACTCATCACTAGACTGGACCTGCATGTGCGCCAGAGCTTTAATTACACCGGGTACTCTAGGACTGTGATTGCTGCGGACCCCGGTGGCTAGACCCTCACCGATCACCTGTCCTATCAGTAGGTCATAATGGGTTATCCCACAAACAATACTTAAATACACATTTAAAAACAAAACAGAAACATCACTGGTTTCTGCAGAGAATTGTAAATTTACATGGAACCTTGTTCTCCCGCCAAGCTGTAACGCCGCAGTCACTCAGATCATAAAATGCAGACTGAATACAGGGGGCTTCCATTTGCTCTGTTCCCCTTTACAAATATGGTGTCCTTATGTATGTTTTACCTGTATGCTGAAAGGCCATACCCCAAAAAACGGAACTTTAATCATAAAAGATGTGGGAAACTGAAAAGATGCAGGAGAAAGAAAACCGCAATATTGTGGGCTTGAACAAATACCAACATGGAAAAAACTGCTGGCAGAAATGGCAGCGGACCCCAGAGACTGCCTCCAGCATCGCAACAGTTCACAGGTCAACAAAAGACCATCTGGGGATTTAACAGAGTAGTAGTATTTGGTTTTCATTTTGTTACATTTTTAACTGCAGGTTTTCTCTCTTGCAGTATCCCGTTTTTAGGCTGCAAAAACCACCTGCAAACATGTCAGAAAACACAAAAAAACCCATTAACATTTCTATTTAAAATTTATGTGCTCTTCATATGTTCAGGCTCTTGAACGTGTTTTTTTTTTTTTTTTTTTTTTTTACAGCTTCAGGTTTCTAAGGGTACGTTTCCATGTGCCGGATTGCCGGCGCTTTGGACGGACGCTTTGGACAGAGCGGAAAACTCACTCCGCCCAAAGCGCCGCCCCCTTCTGTACGCGCGGTGATTTTGGATGTGTTCATTGCACACATCCGGAATCTCCTCACCCCATTCATAGGGCCCTGTGATTTATCTTGCGTTGTCGCAAGGTAAACGGACATGCTGCGTTCTAAAAAGACGCGCCGCAGGGCCGCCGGATGCGTGTTCGCACGCCTAGTGGAGACTGGATTCCCTAAAATCCACTATGCTGTAACATCTGGACGCAGTGTTCAATCTGCAGCTAACCCAGATGAAATCCGGCACGTGGAAGCATACCCTAAAAATTCCAAGCAAAAACGTGTTTTTTGGGAGCGATTTGATATAGTTTTTCCTTACAAAAGCGCTAGCGTTTTTTATTTTCATCATTTCATAAAAACAGAAAAAAAAAAAAAAATTACAGGAAAACAGTGAAAAAAAATATATAGAAATGTCTTAAAAACTATGGGAAAAACTTTGAAAAAAAACAAAAATAAAATACAGAGGCCAAAATCACCAGAAACCTCTCAGGAAACAACCAAGTAAACACGAAAAAAAGCTTCAGAAAAAAAAAGGTCCTGAAACGTCTTCTGCTTGAAAACCTCAGTAAGCTTGCCCGAGTTTAAGAACCGTCATGTGCACATAGCCTTAATCAGCCCAGGATGCCGGACCTAAAAGGAACATGATCTAAGTGGAAGTCCACCTTTCTACAACATACTAGACGTATTTCCCTGTAGCATGGATGGAAAACAAATAATGAGCTCGGAAATGTTCAGGTCCACGACATCAATTCCTAATGAGACACTTATGGCTTTTTGGGATTCTGCAGGAGATGAGGATTTGTAACTGCAGTGTTTGTTCAGAAGTGAAGACCCAAGGCACCGGGAGGAGGGCGACACCAGCGCCTCCCAATCACGAGTGATCTACCAAGGCTGGATTGTGTAAAGTGTCATGTCTGTTCATATGAGCAATGCTTCGGGATGTTTTTGTTCCGCTTCGGTTTTGAAAAACGCCTTTGGCAAAAATTAAAAAAAAAAAGTTGCGTGTCATGACTCTGAAGAGGCTCTTGATGGAATCTGCTCCAAACTAGACCGTGTCCAATCAAAAGACTGCCAAATTAACAAAAAACCTTCAAAACTCCCAAAAGGCGGCGCAAGTTTCGGAAACGGTTTCCAGCAAAAGGGAATCTGTCATTTGTATCAACCCTCAATAGAACTCGGTGTTCACAAAGCCTTAGGAGGAGATGGGAGTAGAACGTCACTACTTGCTTATAAGAAATGAAACAAGTTTGTGTCATTCCTAATCAATATGCCTCCTAATCACTTGGCTGCCCAAAATTTCACCCAACCCCACTTGTGTTCATTTTTGAGGGTTAGATTGCTCTTGGGGATGGCATAGTTTGCCATAGGCTAAGGGGAACCTCAAAATGCAGCGGACGTGTCCGTAAGGCGTTGAGCACTGTACCAGCCCAGAAATACCGCCAGCATATTATTCTGAATATTGCTTTTTTTGCTCTTACATATTGTTTTAAACTTATTGAGCTCTTTGTCATAAAATCTTATTCAATGGAAGGAATAGATACCGGTCTTCATTTCACACATTAGATGTACTGAATTACTGGAAATGGTCGCTGATTATTTATCTTTAATGGGCCTAATATAGACAAAAACAGATTTTTTTTTAATGTGGTCCATTTTTTTGTGTGTGTGGCTGCATAGTGACATAAATAAGCAAATAGCAGGACTATAGGCAGAATATGTGGGAATACATGATACATATTGCACAAGATTACTTGTAGAACAGGTTAGACATGATCTAAAGGATCTTCGTCCATGTTCAGTTGTGACCGGCCTGCCATGTGCGTCATGTATGGGAGACGCGAGGAACAGTAATGTGATATGTGGCAGCCTGCTGTGAATACATTATATATACGCTGAGAACTCCGGTGACTCAATATTTAACAATTATCACAACCTTAATCATAGTCATAGCCTCCAATTTACAGGACGGAAAACTCCAAATCAGTGGTCCTGAAACCCCCTCAGAGTTGGGCCACAAGTCCCCATACTATCCCAGACTGCTTGGAATGATCTGAATCTGCTCTTATTTATTTCTTCATTTCCAATATTTAATCACTGGCATTTCCATCATTGCGGTTTTAGCCAATACAATAAATACTGAGATTTAGTAAAATCAAGAAAGGATCTCTAGCGGTACAGCCAAGGTCACTCATTGCCCACAAGAGCTCTCTGGCTTGGAAAGTGATGATCTATACTGTACACAGCGGATAGTGGGGATTAGTGATGAGCGAACCAAGCTCGGGTGCTGACCGAGTGTCTTCAGCGTGCCCAAATAATATATTCGAGTCCCCGCAGCTGCATGTCTCTTGGACAATCCCTGCATGCGTTGCAGCTGTCGAATAGCCGTTTGTTAGGTAATCCCCACATGTATGGTGGCTGTCCAACAGCAGAGAGAGGTGCAGCCGCAGAGACGAGAATACATTTTCCAAAAGCGCCAAAGACACTCGGTTAGTACACGAGAACGTTCACTCATCGGTAGTGAGATCTCTTCTGCACAAGACCCCTAAGGAATCTGCAAAAATGCAAATGACCCCATAAATCTCATGACTGGAGAAAGTCCATTCCTCAATATAAAAAAGAAAAAAATCAACTGGTGGTGCAGTACTCGGAATATACTCACATCATACACTTCTTAAAATTAATCTTAAAACCTGAAACAAAGTTTACATTCATTTTCCGTTTGCTACAAATTGAAAATACCTACTAAACCCCAACATAATTTCCAAGTGTGACACCAACCAAAAACGCATGGGGGAAGCCCACCACATCAGATAGGAAGAGTCCCGGCTGCTGTCATCAGGCAAGTAGAAGCTTGTCTAAGCGATGAGCTAGTATTCCCCCCGTTGACTGCCACCCTTAAATGTCTCCCGAAGGCCGGGGGGTGATCGGCAAATTAATCCCTTTTTTAGGGTGAAAAAAAAGAGAATGGCTGAGATCAGATCTCCCTTACAAGTGCCATCCAAGCCTCAGCCTCGCCCCCTTTCAATATCCATATAATACTTTTATTACTATATACTCATTCAAATACTATTATTTTTTTTCTTATGAATAAAAGAAACATGGAATTTTGGGTTAGATAAAAAAAAAAATTAAAATACATAATTACATAATTTTAAATGACATTTACTAATATTTGATCGTATTATTGTGTGAAATGTTATTCTTGAAAATTATTCATGGAGACCATTGGAAGCAGGGACGGCCGCACTGCATGTACAGCATTAGATCGTACACGCTGGCGTGTTCATCCACACACGGTCACATCAATACTGCAGCAGGAACGTATACATCCAAAGAAAGCATGATGGAAAGGGTTAAATTAGAAGGGTCCTGAGGATAAAAGATGGAGGACACCAACCATACATACAAACGCCAGTATACAGCACAGAACCTCTGCACGGTAAACTCTGAACAATACAACCCCAAAAGCAGGTTCAGAGCAGAGGATGGAGCGGCCGTAGACCCCGGCTCAGATCAGTGAGTACCAGTCATTCCACAAAGCGATTATACAGAGGATCTCTCCAGAGACCGCACTCAAGAAACCCTTAGCGTCTAGATCGGCCGCCTACTGCGCTCCCGTACAGTCTGCACCCAATCTGCTCCTTCTTCTGTTACCGGCTTCTCAGATCCATTCATAGAATATCATCAAGAGACGACCGGCGTCATATCCCAAAGCTGTGGAAACAGAAGCATAAAATGACCAGCGCTCAGAATTACACAATACTATTTTGTAAATATTTGCATTTTACATTTTCAAAAAGCCCCAATAAACCGTCCCTGGGGCCTGGATACATTGTCACTCTGGTATAGAAACGTTACAGCTGTAAAGACGACCATAAAGACGACCATACCGTATCCAGCATGTGTAACCTGCGCACACACTCCGCAGAGCCCCACAATGATGGCAGTGGATAGATTGTCACCTGTGGCGGCAGACATTCCCCACCATGGTACACACCATATATTGGCTACAGCTGGTGTTCTCACAACACACGTCTTTATATTAGCAGTAACCATGCCATGGGCTCTACCCATTCCCACAGCGGCCAGACTAGGTTCATACTTTTCTATTCCTCCATATATATATTTTAGTTATTTAGGGGACATGGCCACTATGACAATCATATAAGCAGTATATATCACACTGCTGTGTTTTTACAACTACTACTTATGGTATGAGGGGCGTTCGGCACTCTCCTCCACACGGCGCTGCAGTTAGAGCGTCAGCGAGAGTCAGAATCAGGAAGCTGCTCCGTATGTGAAGGACAAAGGAGCACCGAGCGCTGGGCCACAAACAGGTGCAAAGATACCTCACTGGCATGTGGGATAAAACCAGCAAACATAGCAATGAAATATATACCACTTATAAGATTTGGATAGTGTCACTTTACACTGGAACCTTTGAATATTTGTCTCCTGTGAATTTCAGCTGGCGGATGGTTAAATAGGATAACAAACATGGCAGCCAATCCGCACACAAACCTAAGTACCACAACTATGGCACAACGTTACGTCCATGAATGGCATGGTCTATGCCAGAATCTGAATGTACACCATAGCAGGCAGCTGCTCAGTACGGAGCGGGCTCAGCTCCCAAGGCCACGCCATACACCCGCTACACGACAACAGTATATCGGAGCAGGAAGAGGAGAGTCGTCACACGTCTGCATGATCATTACTGGCTACAATGATATCTGCTGGCAGCACATAAAGAGCTCTTCAAGGCGTGTCACAGCCAACGCACCCACGTGGCACGGTCACAGCCAACGCACCCACGTGGCACGGTCACAGCCAACGCACCCACGTGTCATGGCCACAGCCAACGCATCCACGTGGCACGGTCACAGCCAACGCATCCACGTGGCACGGTCACAGCCAACGCACCCACGTGGCACAGTCACAGCCAACGCACCCACATGGCACGGTCACAGCCAACGCATCCACGTGGCACGGTCACAGCCAACGCACCCACGTGGCACGGTCACAGCCAACGCACCCACGTGTCACGGCCACAGCCAACGCATCCACGTGGCACGGTCACAGCCAACGCATCCACGTGGCACGGTCACAGCCAACGCATCCACGTGGCACGGTCACAGCCAACGCACCCACGTGGCACGGTCACAGCCAACGCACCCACGTGGCACGGTCACAGCCAACGCACCCACGTGGCACGGTCACAGCCAACGCATCCACGTGGCACGGTCACAGCCAACGCACCCACGTGGCACGGTCACAGCCAACGCACCCACGTGGCACGGTCACAGCCAACGCATCCACGTGGCACGGTCACAGCCAACGCATCCACGTGGCACGGTCACAGCCAACGCATCCACGTGGCACGGTCAAACAGTTGGACCTTACCAATATTGCCACTAATACATCTGAATTGCTCCAGCATGGCTACAGATGTGACAAGCAGCAAACCAGCTCTTGATAATGCTACTTACATCAGGATCTGTTCACATTAGCATTAAAGGTTTCCATCATATATTTTGATATATTTGACATCCAGAATAGTCCAGTCTGCAGTGCCAACGTTCCTGTCACAAATATCAGAACCCCAATGCCCCCATTATAAGCCAAAGTGATCAGTCAAGATTCAATTGAAATAGTAATCAGCAGAGCGATCATGGCTGCAGTATGCACAAAGCCAGTGTGAACAGACCTTAATACAGCCTTACATGCAAAGACTGAACAGGGGCCCAGACAACACGCAGGTATGCTACGTGTGCGAGCCTGT
The DNA here is from genome assembly GCF_051348905.1 of Ranitomeya variabilis. Taxonomy (NCBI): domain Eukaryota; kingdom Metazoa; phylum Chordata; class Amphibia; order Anura; family Dendrobatidae; genus Ranitomeya; species Ranitomeya variabilis. The sequence continues at coordinate 691,839,967 of NC_135234.1, read as the reverse complement.
GTAAACAGCCGTCATAATCCGGCCTCATTACTAACCTTAATGACCTTGTCTGTTCCTGAAGTCAACAACCAGACTCTCGTGGGGTCAAAATGTACATGGACTATATTGTGCTTACTGTTATGGAAAGTCGCAGTCGGTGCACGCCTGAGAAGAGACACAAGAAAAAAAGCTAAAAGCACATGTGAGACAGTAAAGTGTGAGCAGAGGCTTCATTCTTCAGGCTTTTTTTTTTTCTCCAAACAGCAATACTAACAAATGCCTAGATAAATCTGGTAGACATGACCTAGGACAGAGAAGTGAGGGGGTGAAAATTCATTTTTATGGAGTATACTAAAAGTTACAATATTAAAACCACAAGGTGCCTCACAGCAAAGGACATTCAATAAGCCCCGACAAAACATATACAGCTGCGTGTTAAAAAGGGGGGAAAAAAAGGGACAAATGAGAATTCACCAGTCCAACTGTTACATCCCATATACACATCTGTGTAACTAGTGAGTCATTGGGTATAAACAGTGTGAAGTCATCATGATAATCATGAAAATAGATGTAATACATGGCTGTTAATAGCTACTGCTGTAAATGTAGGTCAGGTCTCATGACCCCCCCACCTTGACTTGTTTCACCTGCTTCCTCTGGGGGCATGTTGGGGAGGGGCCATCCAATAAATCAAGATAAGACATGTGATGTGGAGGCAACAATGTAGATTTTATTAATGTGTATACACATACACGGCAGCATATTGTTGCTAGCCCTCTAAATATCCTATTTTTGTCCTATACTAGTGCACCTTGTGATGCGCATGTGCTATCGGCTTTCCCCACTGACTTCTGAGTTCATGGCACTCATACTTAGGATTGGCACTGCGGGATTGCGTTCCAGTGACCGAAACTGGAAACCGCACTTTCCAGTCTGGGGTGACAGAGGAGTCATGTGCCATACATGCGTTTCGCACCTTTAATTTATTTGATCATTGTTGCCTACACATCACATGACATGTCTTAACTTGTTTTATTGGATGGCTGCTAGTATTTAACCATACAAATGTTCTCCTCCCCGACATGCCCCCTGAGGAAGCAGGTGAAATGCGCAATCCCCCTTCCCCGACATGCCCCTGAGGAAGCAGGTGAAACGCGCAATCCCCCTCCCCGACATGCCCCCTGAGGAAGCAGGTGAAACGCGCAATCCCCCTCCCCGACATGCCCCCGAGGAAGCAGGTGAAACGCGCAATCCCCCTCCCCAACATGCCCCCTGAGGAAGCAGGTGAAACGCACATTCCCCCTCCCCGACATGCCCCCGAGGAAGCAGGTGAAACGCGCAATCCCCCTCCCCGACATGCCCCCGAGGAAGCAGGTGAAACGCGCAATCCCCCTCCCCGACATGCCCCTGAGGAAGCAGGTGAAACGCACATTCCCCCTCCCCGACATGCCCCCTGAGGAAGCAGGTGAAACGCGCAATCCCCCTCCCCGACATGCCCCGGAGGAAGCAGGTGAAACATGCATCGGGGTGGGACATGGGACCTGACCTACATTTACAGCAGCAGCTATTAACAGCAAAGTACTACATCTATTTTCATGAAGACTTCACACTGTTTATACACAACGACTCACAGATGTGTATATGGGGTGTTACAGTTGGACGGGTTAATTCTCATTTGTCCCTTTTTTTCCTTTTTAACACGCCGCTGTATAGGTTTTGTTGGGGCTTCTTGTATGTACTTTGCTGTGAGGCACCTTGTGATTTTAACGTTGTAACTTTTTGTATACTCCATAAATCTATAATTTATACACACAGGTATACAAGATAAAATTGAAAGGTAATATAGAAATGTCCTTTTCTTTGTAACGTTTTATTCTACATTCAGAAATATTTGAGCGTGCACTCACTGTTCATCGGTGATGGACTCGTAACAGCCATCACACACACGTACATCAAACTCAAAGCCCATGAGGGGAATCGTGGACCTCTTGGAGCTGCATTTTCCGCATACAGCTTTTCCACATTTTCTGCAGTGATGCTGAAATAACAAAAGAGGAGCTTTATAAACCTGACATATCAGTAGTCGCAGAGGAGCAGTGGTCTTCTTGCCCAGCGAGAGCCCACGTTTCATCATCTCAGTACTCTGCTGTATATTTAGGCTATCACTAAACAGACATTTTGTTGCGCTACCGCTTGATTTTAACCATCAAGTAACTGCTGCAGTCCAGAAATACATGGCGTTTCATGCAGTTCTGTGGGCTGCAGCGGTCCCTCGAAGGCTTCTTACTAATTACTGTAGCATCATCAGTAATGCTACAAAAAGTCTGTAACTCCTAAGGAGGGTTAGGAGATGTGAAAATAAAGAGACATCACTCATCTTATGGCCACGTTCACACGGTCAGTATTTTACATCAGTATTTGTAAGCCAAAACCAGGAGTAATACAAATACTGAATGTGAACGTGGTCTAAGGCAGTGTCTGGGACGGCAGCTCATCCCAGTTCACTCAGTCCTTTATGACCCCCACCTCCATTCAAACTTTTTTGGGCTGGGATTGTAAAGCTGGAGGAACAAGGAACTGGGTTGTCCATTGTTAGGCTACTTTCACACATCAGGTTTTCGCTGTCAGGCTCAATCCGGCTAATTTAAAAAAAAAAAACGGATCCGGCGAATGTTGCCGCCGGATCTGTTTTTTCCCCATAGACTTGTATTAGTGCCAGATTGCGCCGGATGACCTTGCGTTTCGTCAGATCCGGCAAATCTGCCGTTTCCGGTTTCTGGAAAAACGTCCATAGCAACGTTTTTTGTCTCCGGCGAAAAAGCCAGAAGCGCCGGCTGTTTGCTAGAATGGAAGCCTATGGGAGCCGGAAGGTGCCGGTTCCAGAAAATGACGGATTCCGTTTTTTTTAAACTGAGCATGCTCCAAATTTTTTTTTTATCCAATTATCTAGATATGCTAGTTGGATCCGTCGAAAAAACGGATCCGTCGCATCAGTTTTTCACAATCTGCGCCAGATCCATTTTTTTCCAACATTGGCCGGATTGTACCTGATGCAAAAAAACCTGATGTGTGAATGTAGCCTTAGGAATGGCGTGCAGCAGTTGGATCTTCACCAATATAACTTTTATAATCTACAGTAAATGAACAGATGATGAATAAAGGCGCATTTCAACCAAAGATATTTATTGTTGTCAACATGCTCAGGATGTCCAAAAGAATAAAGGGAAGAGATAGGAAATCTCCAGAACGCCTCATGTGTAAAAAAAATAAAAAAAATTATTCTCTACCTTTTTTTTTACCCATAGGCAGAAACATGATTATCGGAAGTTCTGCTCTTGTTGATTTCACTACTACGTAGAACGCTACACAGGCATCAATACAGTGTCATATTCACCATCTTGCTCCCTCCTTGGAGAGCCGTGGCTATGACATGGATCTGGCAAGAACAAGCATTGTATATTGTTCTCTCAGTGTTAGGCCCCTTTCATATGTCTTGATATTTCCAGTACTGGAAAAACAGTACCAGAGATATCAGTGTCCATGTGTACATGTGTGTCATACGTAATGCAACTGTGTGCCGCATCAGTACCACACGTACCGTGCCTGGGAAGCAGCAGTACGGTTAGAGCTGTTCCCCGGCACCGATCTCATCATTCTCCCCAGCTCGTGCTGCAATCAGTGTGTGCAGGGGAGAATGTCGAGTTATATTCAACTGATAACAGCGAGAGCAGGCGGCTGATGGGACTACTACTCCCATCATCCTACACCTGCTGCCGCTAATAACACTGACGTGTGAAAGACGCCTTAGAGATAGCTGCAGGGATAAGTCTGTGGAGAGAGGAGAATGCATGTACAGAATCAGAGAAGGCAGAGGCTATTGAAAAGGAGGAAAGCATGTGACGAGGAAATAAGTGCTGGATAGAAGCAGTGATGATCTATGAGCAGTGAAGACCGGACACACAGATTTCACATAATGGCTGTATTACTGGACACTCCCACAATAGAAGAATCTGAAACTTGAATCAGACTGCAAACTGCATATCATGGGGTGTGAATATGGATGCCATCGCAGTGGAGAGAACAACCATCACGGTCCAATTCTTAGTTTCTCTACAGAAAAGGTTCCCTTCACGCTGTATTTTTTTTCCTTCTGTATGAGGTACACAAAGAGTGTTCCCAAAATATACCCTGAGAGAAGGCTTTAATGTGTGCCACTGTATACATCACCCGTGACATTACCACGGTGTATACAGGAGTCCTGGATAGCGCTGCAGTCACCCGGCAGTTAGTCTGAATTCACACATCCGTGTGACGTGTTCGTGCTTCTCGGACCATGGCGCTCTATGGAGCCCTACACTCATCAGTATTACTGTAAGCCTGGATCAGTGTCTCAGATTGGCGAGGCTCAGAACGCCCTATTCTCACCCGTTTTGCGGATCAGACTTGGCCAAGTCTACGGGGATCAGTGTAAAACAGGTGAGGCTCTGAAGTACAATGTACGGTATGTCTTCTGTGCGTCAGTCTGATCACTTTGTAATTGATATATTGATAGGAGACAATGGATACAAAAAAATGAATATCTGCTGCAGGGTAAAATAACAAATAATAAAAACATGATCCAACATGGATGACACTTGAGAAAAACAATAAGTCAATTTGTACCAGATGGTAACACACAGATGTATGAATGCTGCCTTCCTCTCCCCGGGCTAAGGGGGGACAGGTTATAAGAACGCCTTTTCGTGGCTGGTGGAGCACAAACTGTCCAATTCATGAGTACCTGCATTGTGTAAGTATCTATGTGTGGGCCGGATGTCATTGATCGCACACATCGGTGCTGCTGTGTTCTCCTGGTTATAACCAGGACCTATGAATTAACATGCAGCCGGCATCACAGCAAAAGACCATGTACTGTACAGTGCGAGGGGATACAGCTGCCATGTTCTTCAGAGCTTGTACGTTTATATGCTTGACATTGCCAGTCGCAGATTCCAGTGGTTTCCTCTCCTTTGAGCCCCTGAAGCCCCTGCAATGAGCACTTCCCCACATGCACAGATGTGAACAGACCGCACTGTACAGATGGTCAGTGGGGTCATCAATGTTACCAGCTCTAAACCTTGGATGGATCTTTGTATACACCCGAGACAATCTGTATTAACGTGTACCTCTAGTTATGTAATAAGATCCATTATACAATATGAACGTGCACAACAATTCCCTTCTGGTCACACACTAATTAGAGAGTCAGCAATGCAGGTGATTAAGAGAAGAGGTTGTAAAGACACTTCATATTACACATGGGTACAAGTTGTGTTGGCTTCAGAGTTGAAAGGGTATTCCAATGTCCAAGATCCTATCCCAATATGTAGTAGATGTAATAATAATATGAGCAAATAACGCCCATTAGAAATGTAGTATAGTTCTTCTGATTTGCCATGTCTCTTTCCTCATGTGCAGGCATTGCAGGTCCTTAGGTAATCATGGTTACGACCACTAGAAACTAGCTGTCACTTGAGGAGTATAAGTAACCATGGATGCCCAAGGTCCTGCAATGCCTGCGCATGAGGAAAGACATAGCGAATCAGAAGAACTATACTACATTTCTAATTGGAGGTATTTGCTAATATTATTACACACCTACTACATATTGGTATAGGATCTTGGAGATGGTAACACCCGTTTAAGTAGTGAAATCAAAAGATATAAGCTGTCACAATGGACGTCAGATGCAAAACAGACTTCTAAAGTTGAATAAGCACATTACATACTTGTCTCATGTTTGGCCAAGCCGTCCCTCCCCATTAAAGGGATTTTCCATGACAAGGATACTGATGAGCTATCCACAGGACAGGTCATGAATATCAGATCAGTGGGGGCCAACATCCGGTTCCCTCACCAGCTCCGGCAGTGGCTCGGTGTAAATGTGTAGGAGTTGATGTGCAGCATTCGGGAGCGGCCACTAAACAGCGTGACGGCCGTGCTGTTGTGCTCAGGACATGGCTTACATCCAGCCACAAGTGGGGACTGAAATCTACTAAAATCGGCGAAGGAGACGATTGTCGCACACCCACAGATCTAATGTTCTATGACGCAACACTGAAGTATAAACTTCTTTCCCATGCACACCCTACTTTGTGTTTTATATGGGTAGAGGGGTATAATCTGCTGCCAAGGAACAAAAACATTATTCATGTAGAAACCTAATCTTTCTCTTCCTTGACATTATTGGAGACTCCTCTACACAGTAGATGGTCAGCCATTCCGCCCCCAAACTCAACATTTTCAGCCAACATTAATTTAATTTGCAAGGTCAGCTTAATCGGAGTGCTCAGAAACAGAAAAATCCCATTCGAGAAGAGTTTCAGATTTAAGCTGAACTTCATCAGTCCTCGAGTCGTCTTCTGTGTGCACCCTTACCCCCATTATAATATTATATATTATATAGAGAGGACAGCTCCCGATCTCATACTTGGGGCTGATCTTTAGCTTCACTTAGAAGAGGTTATACGCACCTGTCGGAGACCGATCTTCTTGCTGTCCCACATCTGTTTGAAGTTCCAGAAGAAAGGCTGGTCACACTTCTGACAAGAGTCACTGTCCAACCATTCCGGAGTCTGGAGAAGAGACAAAGCAGGATGGACCGTCTCAGACAACACAGGTCTACCATGGATTCAATGGTTTCTTGTAATCTCTTAGCTTTATGCAGATGTGTCTTACACGGCCAGGTCGACCAATTTCATCAAATCGCAAGTAAAAGGAGAAGCTAGCTACTTCCTGCCCGATCACCGAGGTCACAGGGGAGTTACATTTCACATTATACCTCTGTGAGGTGTATTTGTCCTGCAATTGTAGCTTTCAGACATTCGCCCCAGAATGGAGAACGGAGGCCACAGTACAATATAGTGTCCAGTGCACATAAGGATTCAGGAGCACCATCAACGTGGACTTTTTGCAAATTACTTTTTCTCTATTCTAAAAACAACTTGCCAAAAAAGACAATCAAAAAACATCAGAGAAACAAAAGGCAGCCATATTTACCAACACCAGGACATCACAGGGGCCCGATCATCGTCATGATGACCCCCAAATCACCAAGCTACGGAAAGCTCCTTAGGCCATGGCCAAAGCATGGTCTAAGAAGCTTCTGTACAGGTAATGCATTGCAATGCATCATACCGGTAATCAATGTGGAAAGAGTTAAAGTCCCATAGAGGCACTAAGCTATAAAGATTTTAAAAAAAAAAAAGAAAAAACTAAAAATGTATATACTTTATTTTATTGTATGTATTTATTTATACTAAATATACATTTATATTAAAAAAAAGTTAACTAGTTAACCCCTTCAGTAAACGTTGGGTAAAAAAAAAAAAAAAAAAAAGGGGCAAACTATGCTTTTTCATCATAACGCTGGAAAAAAGTGGAATAGAATGCTATAAAAAAGTTGAATGTACATAAAAATTGCATCACTGAGAACGTCATCTTGTCCCGCAAAAAAAAAAACAAGCAGTCATTCAGCTCCATCAGCGGAACTATAGTGATGTAAAAATGATTATTTTTTTCTATGAACATTTTTATTGTGTAAATGCACCAAGACATAAAAAAAAATTACATAAATATGGTATCACTGGTCACACTGACCCGAAGAATAATGCTGCCTAGCAATTTTACCACATGCAAAAAAGCTTGGAAAAAAAAAAAACATTCCTGAATTTCTGGTTTTTGTTCAGTCTGCTTCACAAAAATCGGAATAGAAAGCGATAAAAAAAATGCCCAAAAATGGTACCAATAAAAACGTCAACTAGTTCTGCAAAAAACAAGTGATAAAAATGTAATGATTCTTTCGTAAATGCCCAATGGTATAAAATTCTGTGACGCACATGTGGTATCACCATGCTCACTGCACACCTAAACGAATTCACTGAGCGTTGTAGTTTGTAAAACGATGTCACTTATGGGGGTTTCTGTTGTTCTGGCACCTCAGGGGCTCTGCCAATGTGACATGGCCCCCTCAAACCAGTTCAGCAAAATCTGAACTCTAATATGGCACTCCTTACCTTCCGAGCTTTGCATTGTACCTCAAAATTAGTTTTTGACCACATATGGAGTAACGGCGTACTCAGTAGAAATTACACAGACACATAAAAAATATATATATTGTATGGTGCTATTTCTCTTATTACACTTGTGAAAATGCAAAATATGGGGCCAAAAACATTTTTATTGGAAAAACTTGATGATTTTATTTTCACGGCTCTACATTATAAACTTCGGTGAAGCACCTTGGGAGTTCAAGGTGCTCACCATACATCTAGATAAGTTCCTTAACGGGTCTAGTTTCTAAAATGGTGTCACTTGTGGGGGGTTTCCACTGTTTAGGTACATCAGGAGCTCTCCAAATGCAACATGGCGTCCACTCTCAATTCCAGCCATTTTTGAATTGAAAGTGTCAAACTGTGCTCCTTCCCGTCCGAGCCCTGTCATGCACCCGAACAGTAGTTTTCCCCCATATATGGGGTATCGGCTTACTCAGGAGAAATTTCTCCTGTTGCCCTTGTGAAAAACAAAAATTTGGAGCTATAGTAAAAAAAAAAAAAAAATTCACAAATAAGTAAAAGGTTCAATTTTTCCTTCCACACTGCATTAACTACTGTGAAGCACGTGAAAGGTTAATAAACTTCTTGAATGTGATTTTGAGGAGTAAAGTTTTTAGAATGGTATCAATTTGGACTATTTTCTGTCATAAGGCCCCCTAAAGTCAAATGTGATGTGGTCCCCAAAAAGTGTTTTGTAAATTTTGTTGGAAAAATGAGAAGTTGCTGATCAGCTCCTAATTTGTTTTTTATTTAGAAAGTTATAAGGTTTATGTTTCAAAAATAGTGCTGATGTAAAGTAGAGATGTGGTAATTACTATTTAACAACCATTTTGTGAGACATAACTCTTTGGTTTAAGGGCATAAGAATTAAACGTGAAAATTATGACATTTTCTAAATATTTCAACAAATTTCCGATATTTTCACAAATAAACGCAAGTCATATCAAATAAATTTTACTAATATCATGAAGTACAATATGTCACGAAAAAACGGTCTCAGAATCAGCGGGATCCGTTGAAGCGTTCCAGAGTTATTACCTCGTAAAGTGACAGTGGTCAGAATGTAAAAATGAGGTCAGGTCGTTAACCTACAAAAGTAGCTCGGTTCTTAAGGAGTTAATATTGTGATCTGCTGTTGGTATACAAGGCTGCATTTTATCTATTCTAAACGCATCATCATCAGCCATAAACCAGTAATCATACACAGATAAATTAGTTGACATTTAAGGCTTGCATCCCATGGAGCAGCAGACCGCCATGCCCACGTCCGGCACCTACTGAGTGCATGAGTTTGATGTACCCCATAGGAGATACCTTTGAAATTGTTCTCTTGATTGTCCCAGCTAGTGGACATACCTCTCCGGCAGCGTGTAAATGCAGCTTTACAATTTCATTTTCTAAAGATCATCTTTGGTGAACTGATGATTCTTCTGTAACCAATCAATGGATATCTCAAGAAGTTGTATGTATCCAAGAGGCCAGATCCTAGTAACCAGGCTTGGACTGGCCCACAGGAGAGCAGGAGAATCCTCTGGTGGGCCACCACCCTCTTATATGAGCAGCACTTGGCACTATATACATGAATCACTATGTACAGACAATATCTCCAGTTCATTGTTATATAAATTTGTGATTGAGGATAATGACACATAATAATCCTCCATTATCATTCTGTATTCACACGGAACAGATCCAGTCGGCAATGAGATGTGCAGCCCGTCAGCTCACAGGGGAGCACCAGACGAGAATTAGGGGATGGCTTTGATAAATTAAGGTTCCGATTTTAAACAAATATTAAAATATATACAAAATAATTGCTTTCTTATTCAAAAGACTTTTACGAACACCGTGATACAAAATGTGTATTTTTTTTAATAATTAAAAAAGGGACAAAAGCGGGGTGATTTGAACTTTTTTTTACATATATAATTTAAAAAAAAATGTCTTAATTTTTTGCTGCAATCATACATAGGAGTGCAGCAGAACTGCTACGTATAGCTAAAAATAAAATCACTATTTGGTTTTCACAGGAGGATCATGACGACAGGCACAGGGGTCATCAGAAGACGCCTGGCTACCAAGACTACCCATGAGTGCCCCGTACTCATGTCACTGGTGCACCAATGGGAGCGTGGGACAACGCACCCCTCTGCAGGCACGTGTTAAATGTCGATGTCAGACTGACTCACACTTAGTGCAGATGATATGCTCAATGGTCGACAAGTCCGGAGACTCTGCATGCCATGATGGAACGTGCCGGCCACACAGGTTGCTCACAGTAGCAAGAGTAATATGCAACCTGGCATAGTCCATAGCTCCGGGGACTCTTTCTCGTTCTCTTGTGAAGGTCTCTCAATTGCGTTGTGCACATGGTTTCTAGCTCAATCTCTTGCATCCAAGACATAAGCAGGACTTATCACTGAAGCGGACAGACCTCCATTGCCATGATGTCCTTTGAGAGCGGTCATGTGAGGTCAATGGAAGATCTGTAGTCAGACGTGTGGCTCGTAGCCCAATGTCATGCAAACGCCTTCTGATGGGTTGTGTAGACATTGACGCCTTACAGTTAATGGATAACTACATGCTATTCTTCGAATCTGATGAGAAGATGTGGGCAACATCAGAAACCGGCCTCAGAGAATGTCAAATCGATTCTATTCTCACAATTATGGTGTGGGGTGGCATAATATACAGTATCCGAACTCCTGTACTCTTCTTCATTTGACATACACTAACAGCTCGATGTAGTGTAGACTTGGTGGTAGGACCAGTGGTACAGCTATTTCTCCTGTGTTTCAGCAGCCATTTTTCAACACAACAATGCCATGCGGCACGCTGCGTTTACTATTGTGAATGGCATAAACAAGCTACCATGGCCAGCAGCAACTCCACACTTGTCTTTCAGCGAGCACACCAAAGACATCATTGGTCGGCAAATGTAAAAGGTAGCTGCCAGGAATGGATCTTGATGATTTACAAGCCCAAGTGAATTCAACGTGGCAGAACATTCTTCATACAACCATTAATATCCTTATTGATAGCAGTTAAACATGTGAGTGCGTGTATTTATGCGATCATCATCAATACTGAATAAATTGAGACTTTTCAAAATAGTTTTCATTTTCCCATCATTTGCAAATCATTAACATATCTATCCATCCTGCGATTTCCATAAGTCCACAATGTTTCCTTCTTGAGGTTACAATGTCATTGCTGAGTGTATTTATTTAATCAATTATCATTTATGGAGAGAGCGTTGCCTCATAAGAATCAGACCACAATTAAGCAAACATGTAAACCTATAAAACCAACCTCCTGTCTCTCAACATCCATGTTCCAGACTACAATCCCCCCATCAGCACTGCAGGAAATGAGCTGCCGGGAATGGTGTGCGTAGGCGATGGACTGGATCTTGTCACTGAAAGACAAAAATACATTTACTGGAATGACACAATTACATATTGCAGGACAAAGGGTGCTAATATTTATATAATCGCCCTCCATTGCAGAATAGAACTAATCTAGATCTAAGGATTCAGAGGGTTCAGTGCAGCGAGCCCAGGAAAGAGCACAAGGAAAATGCCTTCAGCTCACTTGTGGGCGCAAGCACAAGGGGGATTAAAACTTGATTTCCCAAGTTGTGTGGGTAGCTCAAAAAGAACAATTAAAATAAAAAGAAAAATGTAACGGAATACTTAAAGTGCACATCTTATCTTGATAACTAAGATTCTAGTTGAAAATCTTTACGGATAAAAATTGCAGTAATGGACAATGAAAACCCAATTAATTAACCAACTGATGGTTGAATTAAAAAAAAAAATAAAAAAAATAATAAATCACAGACTGATCCAATACGTGTGAATTTCATCCCAATATTTTGTAATGTTACTCCGTAATGTTTACAGCCCCCACATGGCTATATGCACTCCAGACCAAGTCTAGTCATGCTCCTGCTCAGACAGAAGGTGACATCTTGTGAGGGGAGGTCCTCCCAAACCTGACGTGCTCCTCGATTCTATAGCACTCTTAGCACTGTCCAAAGCACTGACAGATAATGTCCCAGAGGTTCACAATTGGACTTAGGTTTGGGGAAAGCGAGTTGGTCAGTGGCATCAAGGTCTTCATCATCCAGGAACTGCCTAAATCTTGGCGTTACCCTGCAGCAGGAGGAACCCAGGGCTAAATGCACCATTGTACGGTCTGTCGGTGACTGAGGATTTTATCTGGGTAGCTGATAGCAGTTAATGTGCCGCTGCCTATCACATGGACAGTTGTACGACCCACCAAGATTATGCCTCCCCAGAGAATTCCCAACACCAAAATGGTCACCTTGAATGATGTTGCTGGCATCTCCCTGTTCTCTGCGGCATCTCCAGCCTCTTTCACATCTGTGCTTAGTATGAACCTGCCCTTATCTGTGAGGAGAACAGGGCACCAATGGCAGAGCTGCCAATTCTGGTGATCACTGGTGAATGCCAGTCCAGATGAACGGTGCTTTGCGACGGTCTTTGAGCCGCATACATCACAGTTTTCACACCAAAATTCTGGAGTAAAAACTTTGAAAAGCTAGAAAATGTAGGTGCAGCTCTGACTTTTGGAGGCTTTACGCCAGTTTCTCCCAGCTTCAAAAAAATGTGTGGTGGGACAAGTGGTGGCGCGCGTTATGCCACAAATCTTACTCCAATAGTGGCTGGAGCAGGATTTGTGGCGAGGTGCACGCAGTGTCAGACTCCTGGACATCCCCTCATCAAGGCCGGCGTGAACAACAAAGTTCTTGATTAAATCGGGTCCTTTGTTTCTGGACAAACTGTGAAACACACACCAGTAGACAAGGCAAACCTTCTTGTGATCACACGTATGGATGTGCCACCCTGGAGGAGCTGGACGACCTGTGCACCGCCAATGGGCTGCAGGTAGTGCCTAATGCTACCAATAGTGAGAAGGACGATAGCAAAACCACTCCCTTTTCCAAAAAAATTTGCCGAGAGGAATTGTCTGTGGCCACCAGTAAAATTATTCCATTCTTAAAGGGTGGTCTCGCTGTTCCTCTCCAGTGCACCAGTTGTCATGTTCATTTTCACCAAAGCCAGTGAAATCGATCCACAATGGCTTCTGCTTCAAAATGGAAGTTTTACTGACTTGGGGTAAAATAAAAACAAGTCACCAGGCTGCCTTTAATCATTCCACGGGTTCCCTATGTTCTGTGCCTGTTTTCCCCCCTTTAAATACGGTGATTCCTAATCATGTGATTGCTTTATGGCCCCTTCCAGGACAGCGCAGCTCACGGATACTTCTGCTCAGCCCTACCACAAGGGCTGGAGACATTGAAGCAGAAGTGCGTCTCCGGTGGAAAAGCCAGTGGTCGTGTGAAATAAATGAAGAATTCTCCCAGGATATTAAAAAAAAACAAAAAACGCCCAAACACTTAGGTATGAAATCATTCCTCGGCAGAGATTTCTTTCCAGAAGCGGTTGTAATGTCTCACGAGTCCACAACCCGTTTCTAGGCGACGGCCATCAGACGGCCTCCTCGGGTGCAATCGAGATCCTCCATGGGATTGTGAACAAACAAAAAAAAAAACCTCACTCATCATTGGACGCAGAACTAATACACATCACAGAGAAAGAAAAACAGCAGCAACCGTTGTCATGGGCCCGACAGTAAATCGTGACTGACGCATATATACAGATTACACTGTAAGATCTAAGTGACAGCACTGAAAAGAAATACGTAGAAAGCGGAAAATATAAAGCTGTATACTCCTGTAGATTCCCAGGCTTCATGTGCGCTGCTGTGGCACCTTTCATACAATGCACGTCTAGTATCTTGCATAGGAGTGTGACTACAGGGGTTATTAGAGGGGAGAGACATGTACCACCTATCCACAACAGGCCAAATACTTGATCCCTAAGGACCGTTACAGATCACAAGGGAGTCGCACCTCTTGTTCCCATGATCAGTGGCTCCCCAGCTGCCAAACATTAATCACCGATGCAAATCTCTTGTGAAAAAAGGTGGGAAACATGTCCTTCCACTGGGGGGCAAAAAAAAAAATAAAAAATACATGCAGGCTTAAAAGGGAACCCGTCATCAGAAAATTACCTATGGTCAATTTTTTATTTATTTATTTTTTTTAAACATGGCTTCATCTGTATTTAAAATAAATAAATTGCTGTTTTCATACTGGGCACTGAAGCTTATTTAGGCTCCAACTTCCTCTTGTTTCAGGAAATAATACGTGTACATTAGCTGCAATAGTTAAAACACAACTTTTGTACTGACGTGTCTAATGAGTGAGTGCAGAGGTCATTGTGAAGGGAGGGGGAGCAGGGGAGCCGTGACATCACCTAATGTAATTGGTTGATACTGTGTTAGCAGTTGTATAGAGGTAGTATGGTACTTGATATTGTAATCCTGCCTCTTTCTGAAAGGACAGGATGTTTGGGTCTTAAAAAAAAAAAAAATGCCTAGTGCAAAAATAAGATTACTAATTTTGTTGTTTTTCTATGAAGATTGTGATATGAATAAAATGTTGCCAAAATTAAAAGAAAAAAACTAAATGCAACACAAAAACATGATTTCGACAAAGTCAATTTCTAACAATCGCTTCCTATTATGGCTATTTGTGTATCTGCGTGTCTCCCATGTGTAAGGGTCCATTTAAATGAATTGACCAAGGACACTAAAGGACCGCCAATCTTAAACGGGGTTTTCCCACAAGAGAGTTTATTTTAATCAATAGATCTTGGAATAATAAGTTCCACAATTGAATGTGTTTAAATAAAATGTTCCTGTGCTGAGATAATCTTATAAATGCGCCCCTGCTGTGTACTGTGTAATGTCTGTGTCTGACCGTACAGGAACATAGTCTGATCATACCGCAGCTCCTGGGCAGGGAGGATGCAAAAGAGAGTATACAGACAGGACAGCACAGGATCAAAAATAATTCTTTGGAGGTAAAACATTCTTTTAAAAACCGGCATGGAAAGGTTTTAGCTCACAAAAATAATCAGCTATGATCCCGTGCTGTCCTGTCTGTATATTCTGTTTTGCTTCCTCCCTGCCCAGGAGCTGTGGTATGATCACACATGTCCCTGTACGGTCAGACACAGACATTACACAGTACACAGCAGGGGCACATTTATAAGATTATTTCAGCACAGGAACATTTTATTTAAACACATTCAATTGTGGAACTTATTATTCCAAGATCTATTGATTAAAATGAACTTTGTTCGTGGGAAAACCCCTTTAAATATTTGCAAAATCGACAGTAGTTTAAAAGCCGGTTCACACAGGCAGACCATGCTAAATGATACGCACTGAGCGGCCTGTAGCAGATCTGCAATAGATCTCTCAGCGCACATAGGCTGCCATTATTCTCTGCAGTGTGCTTCCGAGAACGATCATTTTAAGCAAGCTTAAAAATCATTTCACCCAACAAACAGGTGTTTTACTCCTCGGCTGTTTGTTTACACTGCAAGATTATCTTGAGTTTAGCATTGCTAGGAACGTGTAGTGTAGACGCATCCTGAGAAACCTGAACAGCGCAGCATGACAATATCAGACAAGAAAACCAACAAAGCCTGCAATGCAGATGTTTAGAGAGCCTGTAACTTCAGGAAAATATTTTTCCAACAGAATGTGAGTAAATGTGCCCTACTGTGTGCTGAACCGTTTCTTACTGATGTCCTTGCAGTTCTAGTGCGGTTCCTTTTCGGCCCCCGATGTCCCATATGATAACGGAATGGTCAGAACTGCCCGAAAATAAATGTCTCTGTACCGGGTCCCAACACAAGGACGTGACACCAGCTGGGAAGGAAGAACAGGTTAATAATGACGTTGTAGGATTACAGCTTATTACAGCAGGTTGTACGTCACCGGACACTTCCAGATTATGTGAACAAGTTCTGCTCTAGAAGCGATAATGAAGAGAACTTCAGAGGGTGGACGGATCAGAGGAGCATGGTCGAAGGAATATTAGTGACACGAGAACAGGGCTGTCAGCATCCACGAGCATTCGGTCAAGTCATTAACCAATTTATAAAACATAAGATAGATTTTAAAAACATCTTGCTTTATTCAATATGGAGTATGAGCACCACGTGCAGAAATTACTGCACATGCCTGCCATCAGTGAGGTTATTATTGGTTGTAGGTGGAATGTTTTGCCACACTGATTGCACTTGGGCAAATCATCAAGATCCGCTGCTGCCAGCTCCCTGTACAATGGCCGACCAATGATGTTACAGATGTGCTGAATGACAGACCAGACCTGAGACGCTGCAGGCCATGGTAACAGAGTTAGGCCGCACAGGCTGCTCACAGTAGCTCGAGCACTATGTGGCCTGAAGTTTTAATGAAAAAACAGTTTCTGGGACACTTTCATGCCAATTCGTGAAGGCCTCTTCAAAGGCGCTGTCCACATTATCACCAGACCAATCTAGCCTTTATAAGGGAACTTTATAACAGTCCTACTACCAGGATTATGGTGTGGTGCTACATTCATTTGGTCATGGAAACTGTGCTATGGCCATTTCTCTAAGTGTCCCAGGAGTCGTTTTTTAGTACCTC
Organism: Ranitomeya variabilis; assembly: GCF_051348905.1. NCBI lineage: Eukaryota > Metazoa > Chordata > Amphibia > Anura > Dendrobatidae > Ranitomeya > Ranitomeya variabilis. The sequence goes on along the minus strand of NC_135234.1, from coordinate 691,823,321 downwards.
AACACGAACATGTTACTCGTGCTACTGTGCGCAGACAGTGGCCTAAACATCCGACTGTGGCCTAAACATCCGACTGTGGCCTAAACATCCGACTGTGGCCTAAACATCCGACTGTGGCCTAAACATCCGACTGTGGCCTAAACATCCGACTGTGGCCTAAACATCCGACTGTGGCCTAAACATCCGACTGTGGCCTAAACATCCGACTGTGGCCTAAACATCCGACTGTGGCCTAAACATCCGACTGTGGCCTAAACATCCGACTGTGGCCTAAACATCCGACTGTGGCCTAAACATCCGACTGTGGCCTAAACATCCGACTGTGGCCTAAACATCCGACTGTGGCCTAAACATCCGACTGTGGCCTAAACATCCGACTGTGGCCTAAACATCCGACTGTGGCCTAAACATCCGACTGTGGCCTAAACACCCGACTGTGGCCTAAACACCCGACTGTGGCCTAAACACCCGACTGTGGCCTAAACACCCGACTGTGGCCTAAACACCCGACTGTGGCCTAAACACCCGACTGTGGCCTAAACACCCGACTGTGGCCTAAACACCCGACTGTGGCCTAAACACCCGACTGTGGCCTAAACACCCGACTGTGGCCTAAACACCCGACTGTGGCTTAAACATCCTACCATAGCCTGCAGTGTCTCCAGAATTGCCTGGCATTGATCGAAACTGAGACATTATTGGTCAGCAATTGCACAAGGAGCTGTCCGCAGCAAATCTTGATGATTTTCGTGCTCAAATGCATTCAGCGTGGCAGAACATTCCTCAGACAACCATTAATAACCTCACTGATAGCTGTCAAAGAACGCAAGTGCGGTGATTTCTGCATATGGTGCTCAAATTCAACAGTAAATTGAGATGTTTTGAACATGTTGCTTATATGTTTTCAACAGTTGACTATCACTAACAAGTCTATCCATCCTGTGATTTCCATAATTTCATGGCTTTTCCTTCCAACATTTCAATATTCAGTGTAGGTGTATGAACACACACAGTCCTACATGGCAAGACACACCTAGTCCTGTAGTGATAAACTGCTACAAGTAGCCTAGTAAGTGACATTGAAATCGGGGTCTCTGACCCTGTATCATGTTGTTAGCAGGTTCTTGCTATGTAATCCGAGAAAAGATTCCCTTTAACAGCTAAACTGCTCAGTTGCTTGTTTTAACAAGCACTTGCCTCTTATTAATTGGATAAAAGTGCAAGTGCAAACCACTAAAGTGGAGACTAAGATTATAAAACAAGCCACAATCTGTCATAGGAGTCAGAACACATCACTAACATCCACTTTTTTTTTTTCCTGAGTGGGCGATTCCACTTGATCAGTATTTTTCCAGTCCTATATTTGATGGAACTTCCCTCACTTCCTAGCATGCACTGTTCCTGCCCATTTCCAATGTATTCTTGCACCATACAAAGCTTGCCCCTCTGTAAGGACAGGATTAGTGATGAGCCAATATACTCGTTACTCGAGGTTTCTCAAGCACGCTCGGGGGTCCTCCGAGTATTTTTAGTGCTCGGAGATTTAGTTTTTCTTGCCGCAGATGAATGATTTACATCTGTTAGCCAGCATAAGTACATGTGGGGGTTCCCTAGCAACCAGGCAACCCCCACATGTACTTATGTACATACATGTGCTAATGAATATACATACTAATTATATATATATATATATATATATATATATATACACACACACACTGTATATTATAATATTCTATTTCCTACCGTATGTGAGGGCGAATATAAATGTTAGTAACACAGTGAGGCTGTTATATAGGGTCTGTACAGACAGGCAGTAATAGTGCATATATCAATCAGCACGGAGGGTAACATGCAGGTGAGGCTGCGCTCTTGCCACCCAAGTATTTGGATCCCTTGGACATGTATTCAGCCTCTTAGACCTGAGCATATGGCAGGATCAGGCGGTGTATAGCCGGCATTGTTGCTGACAAGCGACAACACAGCTGCACAGAATTAATAGCACAGTCTAGCTTCTCGTACAGTAAAAAACAGAATACAAAAGGCAGTGATAAGCCAGCGCCGTCACTTGTCATGGAAAAAGCCCACAGCTAACAAGACCGGGGCATTAAGAGAAAGTCTGTACTTGTAAATTGCTGTAATTAGAGGTTGATGCTAATTCCTAGATAATTACTGCAGTCTAAACCATCAGATGAACGTTGTGTGTAAAAAAAAAAAAAAAAAAAAAAAAAAAAAAAAAAAAAGACACGCACACTAGAATTATTTATTGTAAGCCAATACTGCCGAAATGGAAAATATAGGCATATTCCTATATGTTATCTATATACGATTCATTTATTAAAGAAAGCTATAACTAAAGACATAATACAGCTATACAGCTATTCTCACCGTGGGAACAGTCCTATAGCAATGCCAAGTCTTAGGGCGCCACCATAGGTGCAGACTTCATACACATTCACCTTTATCATTAGTGCAGTGTAGTGAGTATTAGTCACAGTAATGTCTAAATCCTCTGCTAGAGAGCAGATGTTACAGGGAAATGAACCAGAATGTGCATTTAAGCCCAGGTTACAGCATAAGTCATATATGACAAATCATTGGAAATTAGGTCTCAGATCTTGATCAGCGGTGGTAATTAGGGCTCATACTCATTTGCGAGAAAAATGGACAAGTGAAATCCGATTAAAAAAAAAAAAAAAAAAAAAAATAAAAAAAAAATCAGATTGCACTCTGACCATTGTTATTCAGTGGGTGACACCTCATCTGCAATTTTTTTCTCAGCTGAAATCGGACTGAGGAAAATAAAAAGGCAGCATGCTGCGATTTGCCGAATATCTCGGACAAGACTTGGCAAAGCAAGTCAATTGGTGCGAGGAAAACAAACAAACAAAAAAATTGCACAGCACTCGAACTATGAGAGTGCTGTCCGATTTATACACACCCATGTCCTTTGAAAAGCCGGTAACTCATCTGCCGCGTACAGTATAATCACAGAATGACAGGATAGAGTAGATAGAATATATACCGTACACAGATATACAGACATCAGTGACAGACATACATACACACATTATATATATATATATATATATATATATATATATATATATATATATATATATATATATATATATATATATATATATATATATATATATATATATATATATATATATACACATATATATACACATATATATACACACACACACACACATATATATTTTACACACATAAATACATATACACACACACGATCGCACGCGTTGAAAAATATTTCCTTTGAAAACGATGTTTAAGTGACAGAATTTATTTTTCTTTTAAAATTGCATTGCAGTCGGATGGAAATCAGATGCTAGGTGTGAAAAAACGGATTGTACGTGCATTACAATCGGTTTTATTTTTCCGTCCGGATATCGGAACTTTTTTTTTTCCACACATATGGGTAAGAGCCCTTTGACTATTCGCCTCAGATCTGGAATCAGCGGTGACTATTCGCCTCAGATCTGGAATCAGCGGTGACTATTCGCCTCAGATCTGGAATCAGCGGTGACTATTCGCCTCAGATCTGGAATCAGCGGTGACTATTTGCCTCAGATCTGGAATCAGCGGTGACTATTCGCCTCAGATCCAAGATCAGCAGTGACTATTCGCCTCAGATCCAAGATCAGCAGTGACTATTCGTCTCAGATCTGGAATCAGCGGTGACTATTTGCCTCAGATCTGTGCTCATACTGAGGACGGAGTATCGATATATAAAGCTGATCATCGCTTGTTTCAAAGACGCTTTTTACAAACTCCATTGGGGGGGGCGGGGTAAATGGTCGTTAATCTAGTCAATCATGTAGTTCCCACTTGTTGTGCAAAACGTCTACAGCTGACCCCTATTTACATGGGGAGAAGTCACATAATTTTTTTTTTATCAGATCATGCAATGAAACAAATGAACGTTTGATTGCTGCCATGGTGATAACAGTCAATGATCGGGTATGAGCAGCCATTCGGTCTAATATTGGACAATGATCAGAAAAATTAAAAACATGGAGTTTTCATTACTGTCTGTAAAGGGAAAAGGAGGATTGGGCATGTTCCATTTTTTACCAGATCTTTAACTCCTGCAGGAAATAAGCCACTAGCAGAGGGGTCTCACACAGCATTTTATTTCCCGCTCCCCATTAGAATATGCATGAGCACTCCGCCAAGATAACTCAGGTAAAGCTAGCACTGTAAATTAATGGATATTGTGAAATTGGTTCCATCACCGAAACAGAGCAATACCCGTTAATTGATGATCACTCACCTGTATGTCCCTTAAAAGTAGTAATGAGGCTACAATTATCTTGTTCAAGTTTTAGAATAGTGACCTGCCCTGAATGGTCACCAACAAACACATGCCTCGTCTCCACATCAAATCTGTTACATCACGGTCAAGGAACAGAGACGCCAAGAAAATGTAATTAAAGATAATCATTAAAAGAGAACTAGATGGTGTAATATAAAAAACTGTATATAGTGCACATAGATAATGTATAAAAACAGTGTTCACCAGAGCATGGAATAGGTCTGTAGCCCACAGATTATTTGCTTTTGTGGCCCTCAGAACAGGTTCCTGTTTTGAGTCATCATGGAGCATTGCACTAACCCAGGATCGACACCCCTACCGAACTGAAGGACGTGTAAATTAGGGTACAGCTGTTCTAAAATAACCCTCAAAAGGAACTTGAAGACCCAACTCTTCCGACAAGCCTACAACCTGTAGTAACCCTTGCTCCACCATACCGCTGCATGACCAGCTCTACCCTCACCTACTGTACCCTCATCCATCCCTTGCAGATTGTGAGCCCTCGCAGGCAGGGTCCTCTCTCCTCCTGTACCAGTCGTGACTTGTATTGTTCATGATTACTTGTTTTTATTATGTATACCCCCCCCCCCTCACATGTAAAGCGCCATGGAATAAATGGCGCTATAATAAATAATAATAGACTTGCTATACTGTTGCTCTGTGCTCATTCCGGCAGTTGTAAATCCCCTCTTATATCATCCCACTGGTGCACTAAACCCCAACTCATAGTTTTTCCCTCTGTTCTGCTTTGTCTTGTCCTTTCTTTTTCTACAGTTTACCTTTTCCTGTTGCTGATTAATTACAGCCATAAAGGCAAGTTGGTCAATTTCAGGCACAATTCTCCATGCTAACCAAGATGGTGTATGTCCCTTGCCACCTAGAGTAGGCTTATTCCTGCATAGAATATGTACAGTGGAGCTTAGGGCTGTCGGAACAGTTTCAATTATTATTTTTTTTTTTTTAACACTTGTGTTCCGTCCACTTGACCCAAATCCACGGTGTCAGGCAGGAAAGATGAAACTTCTGGAGATGCGGTTGGAATATAAAAATGGAATGAAGAATGATAGGAGGTTGTGCACTTACCACAAGGAGGTGACACTTTCACCCACTTGGACTCTATAAAGGATACTGCAGACACGAAGCACAGGCTGCCGTGCGGTAGTTTCCCAGGCGTTCCCCAGTCTCCGAGCAATGCCAGGTGAAGAGCTTGTCCTGACCGGTGCTCAGCATCCACTCCATCTCCAGAATGAAGAGGACCATGGTCACTCTGCTCTGGTGGGCTGTGCGGCAAGAATACGACAAGTCGGGTCAGCACTGTACAGCGCTCCACATACACAGTCACAATCACACTAAAATCAGTAATGCCATACAAGAAGTCTCACATTTGTGGGAAAGAGGCAGCGAGGACCTTCCATATCTGAAGAACGACAAGTTCATGTTTTCTCTGGACAGGTGGGAGTTATGGAAACTTCAATGTGAGCTCAAACCACATTTGTGAGATCGTCTCAGCCTTTTCTCAGTACTAGAATCTAATCTGAATGATAATCATATTTGCCATTTTGCTTTTTAGAAAGCTCAGATATTTTTTGTGACTTTATTGTACAAACCCTTAAAGGTTTCTCTACACGATCCCACCAGAGGGTCCTAAACCTACTGCCGATTAGGCTGTTCTTAATGATGCGCACTGTAAGAGCTTTTAGCGCACATAGGCTGATATTGTCACCAGTGAGAACCCCGTTTACACCGGACAATGTGCTGCCGAGAATGATGAGCTTTTCTGGAGCAGAAGAGCTCATTTCACCCAACGATAGAACATTTTGCTCATTTGTTGGGTGACCGGCAGCGTGCCTACACTGCAAAATTATCGTAAAACAAATGTTCCTAGGAGCGCTCATTCACAATCTTGCAGTGCAAATTACAACTCTGATTAAAAAAAATAAACAACCACAAATAAATGGATTTTTCTAAATAAAGCCTTGTCTGGGGCCAGATGTCTCCTCTGCAGAGGATATAGGTAAATGTAGTATTACATGATGGCCATTCTAATAAATGACTAATTATGTAACACATGGATGCCTGGAGTGCACCGGAGCGATAACTGGTCTCAAGCTGGGGGCATCTATGGCACTTGTATACCATAGGAGGAGAGGCCGCCTACATGAGATAACCCCTTTAAGGCTACTTTCACACTAGCGTCGGGCTCGGTCCGTCGCAGTGCGTCGGGCCGAGGTCCCCGACGCTAGCGTTGTCTCCGCCGCACAACGGGGGCAGCGGATGCATTTTTCCAGCGCATCCGCTGCCCCATTGTGAGGTGCGGGGAAGTGTGTGGAGGTGGGGGCGGAGTTCCGGCCGCGCATGCGCGGTTGGAAAAAGCGGACCGTCGGGAGCAAAAAACGTTACATGTAACGTTTTTTGGTCCCGACAGTCCGCCACAACACGGCGCAACTGTCGCACGACGGTTGCGACGTGTGGCAATGCGTCGCAAATGCGTCGCTAATGTAAGTCAATACAAAAAAAAACGCATCCTGCAAGCACTTTTGCAGGATGCGTTTTTTCGGCAAAACGACGCATTGCGACGTATTGCAGTAAACGCTAGTGTGAAAGTAGCCTAAGTAACAGGTATTGGGCTCAAATCTGGAATACCTTTAAGCTGATGGCAAAAGAACAGGCTAAGTGGTTTACAATGCACGCCATTATTTTAGAAAAACAATTGAAGGGTAACTGCACTCAGAATGGAAAGGATAAACCCTGTAGCGCTGAAACATGCAAACATGAAACATGAAAATTTAACTGCATTACTGCACTAGAAATATGAAAAATGAGAGCGTTTAGTGGGTGAGTGGCTACCAGGTACACATAAAATTGGCCTTTTTTATGCGCTAAACGCTCTCATTTTTCATATTTCTAGTGCAGTAATGCAGTTAAATTTTCATGTTTCATGTTTGCATGTTTCAGCGCTACAGTGTGCTGCCTTATTTGCTTAAATGTATAGGAGTTGGCGACTCTAGGTTTAGCACCTGTTCACACTTGGTCTGTGAATGGATGTGAAGGTCAGTTTTTTCAAATGGAAAGGATACACCCACACAAGACATTTCCACTGCAGAAAAATCCACGGTGGCAAAATCCACACTAAATGACACATTTTTGCTACAGATTTGACTGAGTTTCACAATCCGCGCTGCAGGGTGTGAAATCTTTAGGCTGTGTGCACACGTAGCAGATTTTTCGCGTATTTTTCCACTATAAAAACGTGAAAAAAACGCATACATTATGCATCCCATCATTTAGAATGCATTCCGCAAATTTTGTGCACATGATGCGTTTTTTTCCGCGAAAAAACGCATCACGGTAAAATACGCAGCATGTTCATTAATTTTGCGGCTTTTTTGGCGGATTTCCCACTATATTATTGCATTGGGAACCTCCGGAAAAATCCGCAAAAAAAAAACCACACCAAAAATGCACCAAACTCGCGGTAAATACGCGGTAAAAAACGCATGCGGATTTCTTGCAGAAAATGTCCAGTTTTGCTCAGGAACTTTCAGCAAGAAATCCTGAACGTGTGCACATAGCCTAAGTGAACAAAAAAAATAAAATTTAAGAAGAATTGACAGGCTGTACGTTTCAATTCTACAGCGCCCCTCAATTTACGCTACATGTGGAAGAGACCATGTCAAAATTTCCACTGCAAATAAGACCTGTATAAACAAGCCTGATTTGTGCTGCAGAAAATGCTTTTGCAGCCCCACGGATATAATGATTAAAAAAAAAAAAAAGCGAGATTTGTTGAGGTCTTACTGGGAATACTGTACCAATGAGAAGATTGGTCCTCGAAGCATTTCTATGGAAAACATATTGGGTACTACAATGAGTCTTGGTGGTGATCATACTGACGCTCTTACCCGAGTACGTTCTTACCCGAGTACGTTCTTGTGGAGTTCATTTTGTTGTAATCTTCAGCTAAAATAAATTCCTGAATAAAAAGAAGAAATAACTTACATAAATCTACATGGAAAGCACAACTTTGTACAGAGCTATGCTTTAATTAACTGCAGCAGTTGTTGTCGTCACTTAGACGATGTTCCTTCTTCATTACTACGGCTTATAATTGTTTACACAGGCAGAAGAGAATCTGAAGTCATGATGCTCATATGAACCAGGCATTAAAAGTAATACACGGCAGTAAGAAATATTTTTGTACATATTGATTTCTACCAGTGACTGTCTTTCCGCTGCCTCTAAAATTATCTCTTCTATCTAAAGCGGAATCTTTCCAAAACCGAATGTCTTGCGTTTCCTCCCTCTACGAATCTACCTATACCGGATATTGCCATTTCCATGGATTATTCTACCTTAATCCCCAAGGTTATATTTGACTCCGATCCTTCTCAAAACATCTCTAAAATCCAACCTTTCCTTACATTTTACTAGACAAAAAAAAATATAGTTCTTACCGATAACGGTATTTCTCTGAGCCCATGACGGCACCACAGAGAGAGGGGATCCGCCCACCAAGGACAGGAAACCTACAGATAAAAAGGCGGTACCACTCTCCCGCATCAGTTGTTTACTAGAGAACGATGGGAGACTATGGAACAGCTTATTAGTTTCAACATTACTTTATATTAACTTAATTGAGATACCACGTGGCCTATCAAAACTATCAAAAAATAAACTATGGCACTATATTAACGTGCACACCCATAAGTGAAGGGAGGGAATGTACGGGTGCCGTCATGGGCTCAGAGAAATACCGTTATCGGTAAGAACTATATTTTTCTCTGTCGCCCATGACGGCACCACGGAGAGATTTCATAGATTGTACATTCAGGGAGGGACCACCGCTTCCAGAACCCTTTTACCGAAAGTAAGGTCCGAAGAGGAAATAAGGTCCAATCTATAGTGTCTATAGAATGTGGAAGGTGATGACCAAGTAGCGGCTCTACATATCTGATCGATAGAGGTTCCGGCCTTCTCCGCCCAAGAAGCCGCCACTGCCCTCGTTGAGTGAGCCTTGACTTCCCCTGGAACAGACACTCCACTTGACGAATATGACAAGCTGATAGCGTCCGTGACCCATCTTGCCAAAGTGGATTTGGAGGCTTTTTTCCCCTTTCGGGGACCCTGAAAGCATACAAAAAGAGAGGCATCCTCCCTACTCTCTCTAGTGGCTTCTAAATATTGTATGAGACATCTCCTTACATCTAGCGTATGTAATGCTTCCTCCTCTTTATTTTTAGGGTTAGGACAGAAGGAGGGAAGAGAGATCTCTTGAGTTCTATGGAACCGGGAAGCCACTTTCGGGAGGTATGTAGGATCTATCTTGAGAATAACTCTATCCTCTAAAACCTGAGTGTATGGAGGGTTAGCAGATAAAGCTTGTATGTCGCTAATCCTACGAGCGGATGTGAGGGCAACCAGCAGGGAAGTTTTGAGGGATAGGATTTTTAACGGGACCTCCTCCAAGGGTTCGAAGGGAGGTTTAGTCAGGGCTCTAAGGACCAAATTTAAATCCCATTGAGGGGAGGTTTTAATTGGAATTGGCCTTGATCTGCTTGCTGCCCTGATAAACCTTGAAACCCACCGATTCCCTGCCAGATTGTAATTAAACAGAGCTCCCAACGCTGCCACATGGACTTTCAGGGTACTCGTGGCTAAACCGATCTCCAACCCCTTTTGTAAAAATTCTAATACAGTTTTAAGGGGAACCTTTTCTCCTACTTTGGAACCTGATGATGATAGGAATTTCTTCCATATCTTCCCGTATTGTTTTGTCGTGACCGGTTTCCTACTTTGTAAGAGAGTGGATACTAATGCTGGTGAAAATCCTGTAGCTTCCTCTCAAATGCCAGGCCGTCAAGTGCAAGTTCATAACTTGTGGATGGTTGATCGGCCCTTGGGAGAGCAAGCCTGGGAGGTCTGGGAGTACCCACGGGTCGGATATCGACATTCTCCTCATCCAAGAGAACCAAGGTCTCTTCGGCCAGAACGGGGCTATCAAGATTACATGAGCCCCGTCCTCCCGAATCTTCCTCAGCACTGCCGGAATCAGGGCAAATGGGGGAAATGCGTAAGCTAGATGATGCCGCCATGGAATCAGAAACGCATCCAGGGCTACCGGGTTCCCTTGAGGATTTATGGAGCAAAAGGAGGTTACTTTTTTGTTTGTGTTGTTGGCAAAGAGATCTATGTTGGGAACCCCCCATTTTTTTGTAATCTGGGTAAATACTGTCTGATTTAGCTCCCATTCCCCTTGCTTTAAACTGGAGCGGCTTAGAAAGTCCGCTTTGAAGTTGTCCACCCCCCTTATGTGTAGACTTGTCAGGGATAAAAGGTTGCTCTCGGCTATCTGAAAAATTTCGTTGGTTACCTCCATCAGTTTTTTGGAGCGAGTCCCCCCCTGGTGATTCAGGTATGCTACTACCACCCTGTTGTCTGACATGACTCTGACATGGTGGGAGTGAAGGGCCCCCAAGAATTCCTGGAGGGAGAACTTGACCGCAAGGAGCTCTTTCATATTGGAGGATTCCTCCCGCAGGGATGTTGGCCAGGTGTTTTGAGCTACTAGGTCGCCTAAATGAGCCCCCCAGCCACTGGGGCTTGCATCTGTCGTCAGTATCTTTGAGATTGGGATTACCCATGGGACTCCCTGGGAAAGATTCCTTAGTGATGCCCACCAGGTTAGTGACTGAGTTGTTTTTGGAGATAATCTCAACCGACTTTCTAAATGCCCTCCCAGAGAGATCTCTTCTGATAAAATCTGCCATTGAAGGTGTCTCGAATGGAGCTGCGCCCATTGGACCGCCGGTATGCACGAAGTCATGGATCCTAAGAGGGACATAGCCTGGCGTAGTGTTATAGAAGGGAGAGCTTGTATTTTGGCCACTCGTCTTATCATCCTCTGAATTTTTTCCTCTGGAAGACGGCATTCTTCCTTTATAGAGTCCAGTATTAGACCCAGATATTCTTGGACCTGGGAAGGTACCAGTCTGGACTTTTTTAAGTTTATCAGCCAACCCAGATCCTGTAGGGACCTTGTCACTGTATCCAGCTGATTGCTGCAGTGTTGGGGGGAGGAGCCTATTATCAAAAAATCGTCCAGGTATGGTACAATCAAGGTGTCTTGCTCTCTGAGATGAGCCATTACCTCCGAAATTATTTTTGTGAATATTCTCGGGGCTATTGCCAGTCCGAACGGTAGGGCTGAGAATTGAAAGTGGCGTAATGTCCCCCTGATATGAACTGCTATCCTGAGAAACCTCTGGTGATCTATGTGGATGGGGACGTGATAATAGGCATCCTTCAGGTCCAAGACTACCATAAAACACCGAGGAAAAAGCATTTTTATAGAGGATTTTATTGTCTCCATCTTGAATGGTTGAATCTCTAGGTATTTGTTTAGGCTCTTCAGGTTTATGATAGTCCTGTAAGACCCATCTGGTTTTTTTCTCAGGAATAGAGGGGAATAATAACCTTGTTCTCTTTCTTGTGGAGGGACTTCTAGAAGAACCCCCTTGTCCACTAGTCCTAGGACCTCGTTCTCTAATGCCCATTGTTCTTCCGCTGAAGACCTTGGAGAGGTTATTGAAAAGAAGGGACGAGGAGTTCTCAGAAATGTTAGCTTTAGACCTGATTTTATTATGCCCAGGATCCATTGGCTGCATGTAAATTTTTTCCCAGGCCGGGAGAAAGAGTGACAATCTCCCCCCCACCCGGGGCCAACCTTCATTGAGAGGGTTTCTTGTTGTCGCCGGGGTTTTTATTAAACAGGTACCCTTTATTTCTGTTTTTCTTATCCTCCCATTTTCCCTGGTTTCTCCCTTGCTTTTTACGGAAAAACCTCTTGCTCCGAAAGGGCCGTTTGTAAGCGGGAAAACCCAGGGCAGGAAAAGATTTCTTTTTATCTCCTGCCTTCTCCAGGATGTCGTCCAGGGTGGGACCAAACAGAAATTCCCCTTCACAAGGAATAGTACATAATTTAGACTTCGTCTGTAAGTCCCCTGGCCAGCACTTAAGCCAGAGGGCGCGCCTTGCCGCGTTAGAGAAGACCGCTGATCTGGCAGCCAATCTAATAGAATCAGCAGAAGCATCTGCTAAAAACGCGGCCGCCCCTCTTAGTACCGGCAAGGTATTCAGTATGGAGTCACGGGACGCCTTCCCCTTTAGCTGGCCCTCCAGTTGGTCTAACCAAATCATTAATGAACGGGACGTGCATGCGGCTGCGACTGCTGGCTTTAGACCTCCTCCAGATGCTTCCCAGGCACTTTTGAGAAAAGCATCCGCTTTTTTGTCCATAGGGTCTTTCAAGACCCCCATGTCCTCAAAAGGGAGGGCAAATTTTTTAGACGCTTTAGCAATGGCTACGTCTAGCTTGGGGGCTTTTTCCCAGAAGGAGCAAGATTCGTCTTCAAAGGGGTACTTCCTTTTTGGCGTTAATAACGCCTTTCTCAAGGGTTTCTTCCACTCCTTTTTGATTAGTGCGGAAATAGTTTCATTGAGTGGAAAAGCCCTCTTTTTCTTTTGCTCAAGACCTCCGAACATGATGTCCTGAACCGACCTTTTGGGGTGAGAGTCTACTAACCCCATAGTGCTCCTCACTGCTTTAATGAGGCCATCGGTGTCTTCTAAGGGGAAACAGCTGTGACCCCCAGAGGAAGAAGACGATGACGAAGAAGAGGAGGAGGAGGTGGAGGAGTCAGATGAATCTGAGTCCGCACTATCCTTGTCTGTATTATGTTACGTTCACATTTGCGTTGTGCGCCGCAGCGTCGGCGCCGCAGCGCACAACGCAAACAAAAACGCGGCAAAACGCACGCTAAAACGCTGCGTTTTGCGCCGCATGCGTCGTTTTTGGCCGAAAGTTGGACGCAAAAAAAATGCAACTTGATGCGTTTCTTGCGTCCAACGCTTGCGGCCATGCGGCGCAAAACGCAGCACAACGCATGTCCATGCGCCCCCATGTTAAATATAGGGGCGCATGACGCATGCGGCGACGCTGCGGCGCCCGACGCTGCGGCGCTGACCGCAAATGTGAACGTAGCCTTAGGCTGGTTTCACACTTGCGTTTTTGTCTGCAGCGTTTTTTGCAAAAAAAACGCATGCGTTTTTTCCCCCTATATTTAACATTGAAAACGCATGCGTTTTTTTGTATGCGTTTGGTCGCGTTTTCAAACGCATGCGTTTTTTTTCTGCATGCGTTCATTTTCAAAAATGCAACCTGTAGTATTTTTTTACGCGTTTTTTTTGCCGCGAAAAAACGCATGCGTTTTTTCGCGGCAAAAAAATGCATTGCTGTCTATGTAAACGCATGCGTTTTTAAGCACATGCGTTTGTTTGCGTTAAAAACGCATGCGTTTTTATAGAAAAAAACCAGAAAACACACTGAAAAGTCACCCACCACCATCAAGGTGATAAAGGGATCCAAACCCTAACCCTACCCCAAACCTCACCCCTAACCGTTTATTGAACATTTTCTGACAGTCATAGTGCCACATATTTCAGTGCCACGTATTTCAGTGCCACGTATTTCAGTGCCACGTATTTCAGTGCCACGTATTTCAGTGCCACGTATTTCAGTGCCACGTACTATAAATACTATAACTACGTGGTTATACGTGGCACTGAAATATCGTGGCACTTATATGCGTGGCACTTATATGCGTGGCACTTATATGCGTGGCACTTATATGCGTGGCACTTATATGCGTGGCACTTATATGCGTGGCACTTATATGCGTGGCCACTGATTAGGGTTAGGGGTAGGGTTAGGGGTAGGGGTAGGGTTTTTTGGGTTTTTCTTGTTTTCTTGTGTTTTTCTATAAAAACGCATGCGTCTAAAAAACGCATGCGTTTTACCGCGTTTACATGCGTTTTTTCACACATGCGTTTTTTTAAAAACGCATGCAGATAAAAACGCAAGTGTGAAACCAGCCTTAGACACCGGGGACGGAGACCTGTGTTTAGTCTTCCTCCGTTTTTTTCCCCTTTTCAGAGACTTAAAGGTGTCTTCTACCTGATTCTTAATCAGGGTTTTGAGGTCAGCTGCAAACCCGGGAAGCCCCTCGGATACTGTTTGCTGTATACATATACTACAGAGTCTTTTCTCCCAGGTATTTGGAAGATCTTCTTTACACAGGGCACAAATCCTATGCTTGGTTTTCCCTAAGCTCTTCTTTCCCTAGAGGAAAAGAGACAAATAATACCCTTACTGTCTCTAACTTTCACGAAGATCACTTACCACCTCCAGGACCCATAAATACCGGTTGAGGATGCTCCATGTCCGTCTTTTTCCCCGACGCCGTACTGGACTCCTTGCTATGTTGGGACCTTTGGCGTTCTTTACCGGTGGTGTCCTGGTGTCCTTTTTGCTGTCGCCGTTTTTGCTGCTGCTGCTGCGATGCTGATGGTGGTGGTGGTGACTCAGGTAAGGGTGATGCCATGTCACTCATTCTGATTGCAGGTATGGCCTCACGTAGGCTGCTGTCAATCAACTGATGATGCGGCTGACCGCCGCTCTGCTATGCTCTGGCCGCTGATGCTGCGCTCTGCGCCGGCGCCGTGCTCTGCACTAGTGCTGCGCTCTGCGCTGGTGTTGAGGCTTGTGCCGCTGCTTGTGCTGCGGTCTTCCGCCTCCTGATGACTGGAGCCAGGTCCATTTTATACCGCCGCGCTTCCTGTGGCGCGCTTGCGCAATAGCTGCGGCCTCGTTCCCGGCGCCTGCGCAGAAGCGCCCATCCGGCGCCTGCGCAGAAGCGCTCATCCGGCGCCTGCGCAGAAGCGCTCTGTCGGCGCCTGCGAGAAGCGCTCCCCCGCCGGCGCCTGCGCAGAAGCGAACCCCGCCGGCGGCTGCGCAGAAGCGCCCATGTGGCGCCTGCGCAGAAGCGCCCATCCCGACTGCGCAGAAGCGCTCGCAGAACGCCAGCGCCCACGCCATTCGGCGCCGCAGGAGCTCCCGCGCACGCGCGGGCGGCCCAAGATGGCGCTGCCCATGGCGCACATGAAACGCTGCCTCACCGGAGCTCCCAGTTTGCTCGCAGCCTGAATGCGCGGACCCTGCACGCCTCCTGGCCATGCAGTGTGCAGACTGACGCTTGAAGGGGGGAGAGCCGCGCTACCTCTCCCGCAACCACAGAGGGACCCCCCTGGATGTTGCCGCTGCTGCATCTTACCTAGGGAGGTGACCGCGAACTCCATGTCACCTCCCCCGCACACCCTAGAGGCCCACTAGCCCCAGCGGTGGCGCTTCGGGTCACCACACCAGCCGAGGCAGAGGGACCCCAGCTGCCTGAGTCGGACTGATTGGCCCCGGAATCCCACGATGATCTTCTTCTGGTAAGTCTGTAGGTCTCCCATCAAGGACAGGAAACCAACTGATGCGGGAGAGTGGTACCGCCTTTTTATCTGTAGGTTTCCTGTCCTTGGTGGGCGGATCCCCTCTCTCCGTGGTGCCGTCATGGGCGACAGAGAAAAATACTTACCGTCCCTCTTATTTCACTCATCTAGACTACTGCAACTCTACACTAATCAGTCTTCCCTATACTGAACCCTTTCATCTCCAAACTAACCTGAATGCAGCAGACAGGGTCATATTTCTGTCCAGCCATTACACCAATACCTTAACCCTGTGCCAGTCATTGCACTGGTGGCCCATCCTCTACAGAGTACAACTTAAACTTATCACTCTTCCATACAAATCTCTCCTTAATTCTGCACCACCCTACATCTCATCTCTGTCTGCCACCCTACATATACACTGCGTAATCATACAAAAGGAAAGCACCATGAATACCAGTAAAATTACAAAAGTTTATTGAAATATTAAAAGCAAAAGGAATACAACAATGTGTAAAAGGGATGTGACACGGTCAACCAATAGTAGATGGCACCACAGGCAAGAACAGAGTAACAATCAGGTATGTATTAAAGATGCAAAGTGCATGCTCAAGAGTAATATACCAGCAGATGTGCAAATAAGCATGAATAGCAAGTAGAAAGCAGAGGGGCTGTACACCACCCTTGCAAATAATGAGCAGACAAGACAATAAAGTGACTGAGTGCTAATAGTGATATACCTGAAAGTACTCTGGAGCTCTGAGGTGCCACCTTCCCCAACGCGCGTTTCGGCGCTTAAGCCTTCTTCCTATACTCTGCGTTCCACTGATGAACCAACATCCTCTATAATCAAAACCTCACACTCCCGTCTCCAAGACTTCTCTTGCATTCCGCCAATTTTCTTGGAATGCTCTACCCCTGAAAATGCTTTTCCAGTCATCACAGTTTCAAGCATGCTTTAAAGACACATGACTGCTCCTTGTTCTCCCTTCCTAAGTTTTCCTCACAATCTGGTCCCTTCTACCATGCGTTCCCACACCCTCCATGGTCTCAGTAGCACTTTGTGCATGTACATTTTTTTGCTGCAGATTTTCCACACCTATTGAAAGTCTATGGGGAAAATCCGCACAGAACACTCAGCGTACCCGCAAGAGAAACAGACATGCTGCGGATTTGAAAAAAGGCAAAGCAGGCGATTGTACGCAGGGTTAAAAAGAAGAACAGCGGGCACGAGATTTCTATAAATCCCATCCAGTTTGCTAGAACTGCAAGATGCTGTGTTTTTGATGCAGGGTAACACGCAGCATCAAAAACGCAATAAAAGGTGAATCGTGGTAATGTAGCTTTAAGGAAAGCATTTATCAGGGCTTTGCTTTGAAAGGTTTGCTTTTCTTTAATTTTGCTACACATTGAAATATATATATATTTTTTTTACCCTATCTTCCCATTTCAGAAAACACGTGTACAACAGCTACAATGAACAGACTCAGCCACAATTTCAATTTTTTGCACTGAAAGATCTTGTGTGTGGAAAGGTCACATTGAAAGGAAGGTGAGCGAGCAGTCAGCTGTGACAGTTCTCAGCTCTGTTACCACCAGTCATTGTAATCCTGCCTCTGGTGATAAGGAGCCTGCTGAAAACTTGTGGGTGGGTAACTTTGCCGATACTTATTTTTTAAATAAATGTAACCACAAAAAGATGATGTAAATAATAGGTCAAATCTAAAATTATTGATTTGCTGCAGCTGGCAAGTGACAGAACAAGAGCAGGAGAGGACACTGGTGATCATATGTAAATTTAAAGAAAAGGGCAGATATCCCTTTATGAATGACTATTATTAAAGTCTAAAATCAGCAATGTGGACTTTAGCATTGTTATAATGGAACAAAAAAATAAACTGATCTGACAGGAACCCGGCATGCTGGAAACCGGACTTTCCTTCTGCTCTGGTCAGCTAGAATTGCCAATGAGGACAAGAGCGTACAGGAGAAAGCCGAAAATGGCTAAAGGAAGACAAATCAGAGCAAGGTATTTTGAGGACACAGATGTGATATTCAGGGCAGGTTAGGAATAGGACAGACACATAAGATGTGAAATGTGAGGCGGGTTATAAATACCATCTGTGCAGCGCCAAGTCTAGTATATAGGTGACCTGCAGCCAATGCTGGGCAGCATGGAAAGGGTGTAACTGGGAGCACTGGACACGCACTAGCTGTCACCAATATCACTACCACTGTAAGCATCGATTATTCACTACATTCTTTATAGCCGACACCTACAGATTGTCACTTACACGGCAGAATACACCAGGTACTGTTTTGCTTTGGGGTTATTTTTGTAATGGTTTCATTTCTTCCAGCAAAATCATCCCCAATCTATAGCCGTTTAGAAGACATGAGGTTTGTTCACATAGGACTGTATAACAAAACACACCTGTATATGTTACAATAAATTGATGAAGCATGTTCATTTATGAGGCCGCTGGAAATCCGCAGCAATCTCACAATGAAGAACGCTTTTTTTTCCCCCAACCACGATGAAAGTGTCTCATCTCATTAAAGGAAATCTGTCAGCAGGTTTTTGCTACCCCATCCGAGAGCAGCATGAAGTAAGGGCAGAGTGTCATGATCCAGACCGGGTTTTGAGTCCCGCTTTCCTGGTCTGGTCATGTCAAGAGTTAACATTTCTCAGCCTCTGTCTGGGTTCAGGTTGGCTATTTATCGCCACTGCTTCCTGCAGGCGATGTCAGCTATAGTTTTTGCCTAGTGCTGCTGTAGATGACTGATTGCTCTGATTTATCCTGCTGCGTTGCTGTCTGGACCCGTGTCTCTGTTTTCCCCTATTCCCGTCTTGACGCGGTTTCCGTTCAGTGTGCTGACTCAGTGGTTTTGACTTGGCTTGTATCCTGACCTGCTTCTGTCTTTTGGCTAATCCGCTCCTGACCATTACGGACTCCCTGGCTTGTCTCTGACCGCGAGTTTGCTTATTCCTTTGGTACTGCACTACAGTCTAGGATTTGACCCAGCTTGTTTGACTATTCTGCCGCCACCTGTGGTAGATTCACTGCTGTACTGCAGGCCAGCTCTGTTTAGATACAGTCCTGCTTACACTCAACTGCCATTTAGTGGAGCCTGCATCTACCTGCATTGCAGCAGCATGACACAGAGACCCTGATTCCAATGATGGATCATTTATTGGGCTGTTTTTGTTTCAGTAAAATCAGTGTTTTATCAGCAGGAGATTATCACAAGAAGATTAGGTATTTTGTACCTCCTGGTCCAATTTTGCACTCACCACTAATTAGCAGCTGTAAAAAAAAAAAGTACCCTGCCAATCAGTGGTGCGGGCGGGATTACATAGGGCTCAACATTCAGAGCTCTGCTAGATCTGCAGCAGAGAAAACTGATTTTAATCTATACTGCTGCACCCAGTAAACCAAGTGACACTTCACGTGAATCTGGTTTCTGCTCCCACCTGGATCATGCTCCTGTGAAATCTGACGGATTACCTTAAAGGCAGTGTCTCTTCGGGACCCTCTCTGAACCAGAGCAGTGAACCCCCTAGTAAGAACTGCTCTCATGATAATGAGCCTGGAGTTACAGGACGAGTCTTATCTGCTGCTAAAAGGGAAATGTAGGGGTAGAGACATTGTCCTGCTAATAGCCGATTGCATCGAGTTAGAGAAGTCGGGCCCATGAAGATAATAATAATAATAATAATAATAATAATAATTTCATTTCTATAGCGCCGACATATTCCGCAGCACTTTACCTGACTGCCAATTCGGGTTCTATTAAAAGGGTCTTTCCTCATAAAAACACCTTCAAATCATAGTCTATGGGGACTTGCTTTTATGCTATAGAATATTACGTTTAAAGGGCGGCTCTTAAGTGCTCGGTGCACCAAAAAATTCACTGCACCTTCCCACATCTCTCTCCGCCCTCGCGGGGCTCCAGGAAACCCAGGTTTGTTAATGAAGGAAGAGGAAGGAGGAGACAGATAGGAAACAACTAGGTGGGAAGGAAGGTGCACTGAACGGCTTGGCCAAGGGGGCACTTAGCGCCTGTGCTTGGTTTGAACAGTTATTTACAGTGGACAGACTCCCTTTAATGTCTAATGTCTTGACTACACGGATGACCCTCACATGGAGAGCAAGCTGAGGAATACTTGTTCCCAATGCATAGAATGAGCCCCATCTGTTCTCGGCTGATGTTGTGAAGTGTGTTAGTAAAACTGGATTTACACAATGGATAACAGCACGTCAGACATATCTACAATTGGAAGGGCTGCCATTACAAGTGGGGACAATCCGGTAAAAGCTGTATTTAAGTTCTCTGCCACTCCCCCCCCCCCCCCCAAAAAAAAAAAAAGCCCTTTAAATAATGTTACAGTAATAGATCTGTATGAGGGATGTCCCCTTATCTACCATACATAAATCATGTATGAGAGGCGAAGTCATGTAAAATAATAAATGGAGACTGTCTCTAACAAGCCTATACCCTTCTCCACTGGAAACACTGCTCAGAATGTCAAGAATACAAGTCCGAGTGGGAACAAACACGGCATTGTGGAGATGAACTCTGCGGTACAAGGGCATCTAGTTACACTGGGTAATGAGATAGTTGTTTCTAGGTCAAGTGGAAGCCGACACATCGCAGTGAAATGTAACAGATGAGACTTTGCCCTTTATAGTTATGTAACAGTAAGCTGTCACTGAACAAATGCGGCCGGTGCAACATGGCGCTGGATCCCCGGCATTTCTAAGAAACACTGATCAGCCTTAAAAAGGGACTGTTTACCTTCTGCAGGTAATTTTTTCTTACTTAAAGCAAACCTGTCAGCAGGATTTTGCTAAGTAAACTACAGGCACTGTCAGGTTGGTGCTGTTCTACTGATTAAAATGATGATAACGGGGTGAAGAAATCCGTCTTGTGGTTCTTGTGTAATCATGTTAGAAGTTTGCAGTTAATGATATGCCTGTGCTCCAGGGCGGGACTATAGGCAGAGTCTTACCTTCCTGCTCTAAGCCAGAGAAACCAAGGAAAGACCTGCCCACAGGCCGCCCGAAGCACAGACATGTTCCTCATCATAGAGACAGAGAGAGGGACAGACTGTTTGTGCGTCGGGCGGCCTCTGGGCAGGTCTCTCCTTGGTTTCTCTGGCTTAGTGCAGGAAGAGAAGACTCTGCCTACAGTCCCTCCCCAGAGCACGAGCATATCATTAACTGCAAACTTCTAACATGGATTACACAAGAACCACAAGATGGATTTCTTCACCCCAGCTATCATTTTAATCAGTAGAACGGCGTCAACCTGACAGTGCCTGTAGTCCCACAGGTACAACACAGAATTTGATAACTTTGGGTCGTCATATTGAATAGGTCGTCATTAGTGTTGAGTGCAAGTTCTCGCTACTACAGTTTGCATCGGGGGCTCGGGTATGCACAGAATATCGTGGGTGCTCAAGTCCCTGCCCCGCATGTTTCACGGCTGTTAAACACCCCCCAAAAAAACAGACAGGGATCTGCGATACTCTGTGCATACCCAATGCACACTTCAGTAGCGAGCACTTGTGCTCAACAATAGCCGTCATATTTTTTGTTTTGTTTTGTTTAAAAAGCGCCAATTCTTATTCCAACCCTAAAATACCTCCAAACCCCAACTGTAACATCACCCCAAATCCCAACTGCAAAGTATGGAAGAAAAAAAATAACAAGAATTTCATAACTTCTAATTAAAGGGGTGACAAAGTGGGATTTGACTTACTATTTTTTTTTCCTTTTGATCATGGTGATGAGGTCTATCACAGTGATCAAAAGGAACAAATAGGAAAAATGTCATATTGTTGCAGGCCAAAAAGCAAAAGCACTGGGACTGCAGCCTTGCTTTTCCTCTGCCCACTAATAGGAACATTGGGTGCTGGAAGGGGTGACTGAGCCCTACGATGTTGTAGTCATACAGTATCTCGCTTGTTAGATTGTATTCTGTGAATGCATTCAATTGTATCTACTCAAAAAAAAAAGTGTGTGTTGAGTCCTTGAAAAAAAGTTCAGGCCAACAATGTGGGCCATATAGGAGAAAAAAAAAAAAAAAAAAAAAAGAAAAATAATAATTGTATGCACTCAAATCTGTAAGCTTCATAATGCAAAAACTCAAAAATAATTAAGCTGAGCAGATACCAGAGGTAAAGGGGCTTTTCTGGTTTTATGCAATCACTATATGGAAAAGTGATATACAACTGTCTATTTAATTCTCATTCCCTCAATGTTTTATAAGATATCTGCTTGTTGTCAGCGGATGGGAATATTCTAAATCTGTCACCAGGATTTTGGAATCTAATCTGAGAGCAACAAAATGTAGACACAGACCCCGATTCCGGTCATGTGTCACTTACTGAGCCGCTTGCTGTAGTTTTGACACAATCATTGTTTTAATCAGCAGGAGACCACTAGAGGACTAGTTCTCGTACTGTATAGTCCTCCATATTCATGAGCTCTGTATAACCCCGCCCACACCACTGATTGGCAGCTTACATGCCTTTTTTTGAAGATTAACCCCCGAATGAGCAATATTGCAAGTTTCATAACTCTGGAAAAATGAATTAAAGTTTAGTAACTCTCTAATCACTATGAATACTGCGACTGATGAAGGGCCCACATCTTGACCACCTGCCAAAAGCTACAGGGGACCCTCCCCCAATACTCATGCCCCTGTGTAAGCAGTGCATCAGTGCAGGCTTCCAGCTTGATGAAGGAAATATGAGCGTTTCCTTTCACTTACAGCAAAAAGAGAACCTGGGAATAATTAGGACACAACGTTTACATAAGCTGGATACAATTATAACATGACGATTTAGGTTACATAAAACAAACAAATCCTTTAAACCAAGCCTGCACTTTATATAGCGGGGACATATCACAGCATACTTACCGAGATCGTACCATTGTCCAGCCCCACAGACAGCCTCCGGGTCTCCGGGTTAAAAGACATGCAGGAACATGGAGCTGGAAGATATGAACACATAGTGGTGTCAGCGACAATCCTAGACCCGGGGCCAGAATCTAAACCTTTACAGATCTGTCTCCGTCACTGGAGAAGACCAACCGTGTAATGTATGAGCAGGCGAGCCCCCACAGCGGGAGTCAAGACCACCTATGTGTAACGTTCATAGGGGCTCCCAATCGCCCCATGGAGGGTCCGGAGGCTCCCAGACATGATTCAGGATTAGCCCATTGAACTATAAGTGCCTAAGCCCTGTTTTACTTGAGTAACAATGTCCATCACCTGGGTGTACCATCACCGACAGTAAAGAACACCAGGTAACATTTAGCAAATTTTACAAACACCCGGTTGATTTTTTCCTTGTAGTACAGTGAGCTACCAAGCCGGATCATCAATGTTCCACAAGATGCAGTCGATGAAGCAATTTTCACCTTTATCTTGTCAATTGTAGAGGAGATTTTTGTTCAGAACTTGTGTACACGCACGCGCGCGCGCACGCACGCACGCACGCACGCACACTATAAAGGAAAGATCTTTAGATTCAAATCGATCCACATGATAAGTTAAGACATCCAATGTTTCGATCATACCAGGCCTTTTTCAAGGAATATCTGTGTATGTGTATCTGTTAGGAACAGACGACAACTGGACATGTTCTTACCCAGAAGATGATGATCCCCTCCAAGTTTTGCCACATTAACACATAAAATTATATACGGTCTGAAGTGGTGTGGACAGACGGAATCCCGGACTGGATTCAGACCTCAGACTGCCGGATATGTACCCGCAGTCTACATTATGCCATTTGGTAACCGCCAGGCCTGATCTCCCCATGTAACAGAACCACAGGTTTTTATGGAGCTGTTAGTTTGGGTTATCAGACCCATGGAGCGGGGAGGAGGGCAAGATTTGCGAGCAAACACAGGAATAGAAATCTGTCCATATTATACTTTTATGAAATTAGTCCTATAATGGTTTCACACGGCAATAAAGTATTTTAGGCCAAAACATGGAGTATAACCCACACAAAGAACAGCTAAATTGTGTTTTAAAATATATAATGTGGGAACTTGGAGGCTCGCTTCTTCAGGGTCAGGACATGTCCAGTTGTCCTCTGTTTCTAACAGATCCACTATTAAACAAAAAATGGATCAGTTACAAACAGGGTAAAAATAAATGCAGAACGGAGCCCCAAAACTTCTGGTTTCGAGTAGATCAGTCGTTTAACCCCTTAGTGACCACCAATATGTCTTTTCACTGCCCTCACATAGACCATGTCATACCCTGACAGTTGCTGCATCTTCACCAGTCAACTGTGCACCATAGTTGACATCTTCCTATATCAGCCTTGAATGGTTTTGGCACCAACCATGGCTTTCTAACCCCTTAGATTCTGCTGTCAATAGTGACTACGGCATCTAAATAGTTCACAGTGTAGAGAGGCTTTCACTTTAACCACATTGGTATCCCGAGATATTGTGGTCCTGATGTTTACCTTAGCAATTCATGGCCAAATAATGGCCTTAGAGTCCGCCGGCTACAGTGACCTGTTCACATGTTAGCCATAACATTTTTCCTTCCCGTTATGCCATTTTGTATTAATTCCTGAAAAGCACCAGAAGGGTTAATAACCTACCTGAGTGGTGGTCTCATTTTGGGGGATTTTATGAACTATAGGTCCATCAAAGTCACTTAAAAACTAAATAGGTCCCTAAAAAAGTAAGTTTTGTAACTTTACTTGAAAAATGAAAAATTGCTGCTACAATTTCAAACCTTCTCACATCCTAACAAAAAAAAAGGATATTTTAAAAATGGTGCTGATGTAAAGCAGAGATGAGGGACATGTTATTTAATTAACATTTTATGTGATCTGACTGTCTGCATTAAAGGGATAATCACGACGTTTGAAAATTGCTACATTTTAGATTTTTTTTAACACATTTCTGATATTTTTCTAAATGAACGCAGAAAATATCGACATCAATTTACTATTAATATAAAGTACAATGTGTCACGAAAAAAAACAATCTCAAAATCAATGAGATCTGTTGAAGTGTTCTAGAGTTATTACCACATTAAGAGACACTGGTCAGGTTTGAAAAGTTTGTCCCGGTCACTAAGGGTGTTTAAAAAAATAAAAATAAATAAAATTAAAAAAAATTGATCCTTTGAATTCTATTCTGAATCAGTTTTTAAACAGATCCATTTTTTACTATATTACCAGTGGGGTCTTTGAAGACCTCTATTATTCTGTGCATGTGCATTGTTAAAAAACCCAAATCATTAAGAAATATATAATGTATGACAAGGTATAAAAATGGATTTCACCCGGAAAGGAGACAAACGTAACATTTTATGACACTTCCATTCCCATTCTTACTACTGGATTCTGTACTGGAACACTTTATTTTCATTGTTATGATCCCAAAATGTAAAACTGTTGTACATTGAGTAAGGTTCAAAACTGTCCTCGACTAGACTAGCCCAAGACAAGATAGACTGAATGTAAAGCAAGATGTCAGGTAACACTTCCTGTTATACCCTTTGGGGAGGGAAGGTGGAAAAGAAGGAATTAGGTGCAAAGTTAGAAAACGGGCAAAAAGACACAGGTAAAGTGTCCTGACTGAGCTGTCTAACAAGTCTTTTAGCTTACCCCTGAACTGAATTCACATCTACTCTGCTCAGTACTGCTGTATAGTTTCCTCCATGCTACTAAGTTCTAATTTAGGGATGAAGAGCAGGAATCCTTCTCGGTGTGCTGCGATGTGAACGGGAGACATTGCAACTGACTGTGAGCTGGTGACTAGCTGCTAAGTAAGAGAGAGAGAGCCTGCATAGTGAAAAACGGGTTAAAAATTCAGGATACAAGTCACATAATGGCCAGAAATCTTATTTTTCCTCATGCACTCACACAGAACAGGTTAGTCTCAAAAGTTCTTTAAAAATACAGTTAACCTGTAAAACGATTTATAATACTGAAATTTCTCAACTTCTGGAATTGTACTGCCGAATAAAGGAACCAAGTCACGAGATGTGTTGTAATTTGCTGTAAATTAAAAAAAAAAAAAAAAAAAAAAAAACACAGATACAAAGTAATGAGACTATAAGGCAACAACCTTTTTTTTGCCTTCTTTAGTTACGCTGCTGACACTCTTCCTTGTGTTGCTGGATCAGTTCTTGTAACCAACTATTATCTAGTAGCTATTGAAACATTATTGAGTCATAGAATCATTGAGTCTTTCTAGAAATACAGAAAATCAGCCTGAACCATCTAATCCATAAAACCTTGGGGTTACGAAAGGTCGAACAAGAAATGTTATGAAATGGAGGAACTGGTAAGAAATGGAAACTTAGTAGATTAAGTTCCATAATTGTACTGATGATGAACTTTAAAGGGATATCCTGGCCATATGGGATATTTATGGCATTTACTGCATGTTGATAAGCGGAAAGAGCTAAGCAGCGCTTAACGGCCCTGTACTCAAAAAAGACAACGGTCTGGGCGGCGAGACCCGCATCCATCCTGTGGACACAATATAAGTGTTATCATCTTAGACAAGGACCCTTGTAGAGTAATGGTGACTTACCTGGCATTGAATGATAAATACTGGGCCAGAACTGACCGCTGTCCCTCTTCATCCACACACGGACGGTCCTAAAATAGTTTTGAATAAAAAGGTTTAGGCATATTTATTCCTACAACATAATTACATAGGCCAACACCTAACTAGATAATGGCCATCACTCCCACTGTCTGCACACAGCTGCTCTATGTACAGATCTAACTTGTCCGATTTGTGGAACTCTGGCAGACCCGATAGATACTAGGTTGGGCTTATTTACTTACAGCGGGGTATATGGGTATTTAGGATATAAGTAAAAGCAATAGGGCATATAAATAACACTGGGTACTTCATAAACACAGCTTTTAAAATATATAATATATAAAATATATATATATATATATATATTATATATATATACATATACAGGTCCTTCTCAAAAAATTAGCATATAGTGTTAAATTTCACTATTTACCATAATGTAATGATTACAATTAAACTTTCATATATTATAGATTCATTATCCACCAACTGAAATTTGTCAGGTCTTTTATTGTTTTAATACTGATGATTTTGGCCTACAACTCCTGATAACCCAAAAAACCTGTCTCAATATATTAGCATATTTCACCCGTCCAATCAAATAAAAGTGTTTTTTAATAACAAACAAAAAAACCATCAAATAATAATGTTCAGTTATGCACTCAATACTTGGTCGGGAATCCTTTGGCAGAAATGACTGCTTCAATGCGGCGTGGCATGGAGGCAATCAGCCTGTGACACTGCTGAGATGTTATGGAGGCCCAGGATGCTTCAGTAGCGGCCTTAAGCTCATCCAGAGTGTTGGGTCTTGCGTCTCTCAACTTTCTCTTCACAATATCCCACAGATTCTCTATGGGGTTCAGGTCAGGAGAGTTGGCAGGCCAATTGAGCACAGTAATACCATGGTCAGTAAACCATTTACCAGTGGTTTTGGCACTGTGAGTAGGTGCCAGGAAGCATGAAGTGCTCCAAAATCTCCTGATAGCTAGCTGCATTGACCCTGCCCTTGATGAAACACAGTGGACCAACACCAGCAGCTGACATGGCACCCCACACCATCACTGACTGGGTACTTGACACTGGACTTCAGGCATTTTGGCATTTCCTTCTCCCCAGTCTTCCTCCAGACTCTGGCACCTTGATTTCCGAATGACATGCAAAATTTGCTTTCATCAGAAAAAAGTACTTGGGACCACTTAGCAACAGTCCAGTGCTGCTTCTCTGTAGCCCAGGTCAGGCGCTTCTGCCGCTGTTTATGGTTCAAAAGTGGCTTTACCTGGGGAATGCGGCACCTGTAGCCCATTTCCTGCACACGCCTGTGCACGGTGGCTCTGGATGTTTCCACACCAGACTCAGTCCACTGCTTCCTCAGGTTCCCCAAGGTCTGGAATCGGTCCTTCTCCACAATCTTCCTCAGGGTCCGGTCACCTCTTCTCGTTGTACAGCGTTTTCTGCCACATTGTTTCCTTCCAACAGACTTACCATTGAGGTGCCTTGATACAGCACTCTGGGAACAGCCTATTTGTTGAGAAATTTCTTTCTGGGTCTTACCCTCTTGCTTGAGGGTGTCAATGATGGCCTTCTTGACATCTGCCAGGTCGCTAGTCTTACCCATGATGGGGGTTTTGAGTAATGAACCAGGCAGGGAGTTTTTAAAAGCCTCAGGTATCTTTTGCATGTGTTTAGAGTTAATTAGTTGATTCAGAAGATTAGGGTAATAGGTCGTTTAGAGAACCTTTTCTTGATATGCTAATTTATTGAGACAGGTTTTTTGGGTTATCAGGAGTTGTAGGCCAAAATCATCAGTATTAAAACAATAAAAGACCTGACAAATTTCAGTTGGTGGATAATGAATCTATAATATATGAAAGTTTAATTGTAATCATTACATTATGGTAAATAATGAAATTTAACACTATATGCTAATTTTTTGAGAAGGACCTGTATATATATATATATATATATATATATATATATATATATATATATATATATATATATATATATATATATATGTATGTATGTATGTATGTATGTATGTATGTATGTATGTATGTATGTATGTATGTATGTATGTATGTATGTATGTATGTATGTATGTATGTATATATATATATATATATATATATATATATATATATATATATATATATATATATATATATATATATATATATATATATATACACATACACATACACACACATATACATACACACACTAGCTGTTTCCAGCCAGCTAACGCTCGGCATGCTCATTGCTATCTAATTAACGCTGCTAGTGATTAAACTAAAGTAAATAATGATAACATTCAATAGCGCTTACGCAGGTGGTAAATTAACTTAAAATGAAGTTAATAATAATAATAATATTAAAAATAAGAATAATACTAATGCATTTTATTCACAGTGTAAAATCAAAAGCAAACTGGATTCGTGTGGTAATGTGGAGGGACAGAGCCTCGAATGGTAATGTGTGGGGACAGAGCCTCGTGTGGTAATGTGTGGGGACGGAGCCTCGTGTGGTAATGTGTGGGGACGGAGCCTCGTGTGGTAATGTGTGGGGACGGAGCCTCGTGTGGTAATGTGTGGGGACGGAGCCTCATGAGGTAATGTGTGAGGACGGAGCCTCGTGTGGTAATGTGTGGGGACGGAGCCTCGTGTGGTAATGTGTGGGGACGGAGCCTCATGAGGTAATGTGTGAGGACGGAGCCTCGTGTGGTAATGTGTGGGGACGCAGCCTCGTGTGGTAATGTGTGGGGACGCAGCCTCGTGTGGTAATGTGTGGGGACGGAGCCTCATGAGGTAATGTGTGAGGACGGAGCCTCGTGTGGTAATGTGTGGGGACGGAGCCTCATGAGGTAATGTGTGAGGACGGAGCCTCGTGTGGTAATGTGTGGGGACGGAGCCTCATGAGGTAATGTGTGGGGACGGAGCCTCGTGTGGTAATGTGTGGGGACGGAGCCTCGTGTGGTAATGTGTGGGGACGGAGCCTCGTGTGGTAATGTGTGGGGACGGAGCCTCGTGTGGTAATGTGTGGGGATGGAGCCTCGTGTGGTAATGTGCGAGGACGGAGCCTCGTGTGGTAATGTGTGGGGACGGAGCCTCGTGTGGTAATGTGTGGGGACGGTGCCTCGAGTGGTAATGTGCGAGGACGGAGCCTCGTGTGGTAATGGGGGGGCGGTATTATGTATGGTAATATGGTGGGGGCGGGATTATGTGGGGCAATGTGGTGGAGGCGGGATTATGTGTGGTAATGTGGTGGAGGCGGGATTATGTGTGGTAATGTAATGGGGGCGGGATTATGTGTGGTAATGTGGTGGGGGCGGGATTATGTGTGGTAATGTGGTGGGGTGGGATTGTGTGTAATAATGGGGTGGGGGGTGGGATTATGTGTGGTGATGTGTGTGGGGCGGAGCTACTGTGCAGGGGGTGGGATTTAGCAAGTAATCACGATGCTAGATAGATAGATAGATAGATAGATAGATAGATAGATAGATAGATAGATAGATAGATAGAAAAAAGCATAAAATCCATCCCACCAACGTCAAGGTGTACTCAAGTTCGGGATGGTCCTAACCTCTAGCATTAAAATTTCACCATGCGTCAAATGGATTCCTGTGTGAATAAGGGCTGAGCAGGACCGAATCCCAAATATGGGGACACAGCAAATGGGAAACTACTTAAATGCAATGTCCAGCTCAAAGGAAGGGAAGCCGCACCATTCATTCCAACTTATACTCCAGTTCATTTTTTGGGGGCTTAATTTTAGGTTTCTGCATTTAGTATGTTCATGTTTAGGACCCGGTTCTGCTCAGCCATTGTTCACACAGAATTCACTGTAAGGCCGGGATCACACATATGCGAGATACGGCCGAGTCTCGCAGGTGAAAACCCAGCTCTGGTGCCGGCACTCTGGAGCGGAGCGTGCAGCTGCACAGCAATACATGGAGCCGCACGCTCCGGAGTGCAGACGCCAGAGCTGGGTATTCACCTGCGAGACTCGTCCGTATCTCGCGTATGTGTGATCCCGGCCTAACACATTGTAAGGTTCTAAATACTAGAGGTTAGAACCATCTCGAATTTGTGTACACCCTGATGCTTTCTTTCTTTCTTTTTTTTTTTTTTATCAAAAACAGTGTTTAATAAGTTTGCAAATGTTATTTATATGCACTATTGCTTTTACTTATTTACTTACAGAACAGTATATGGTCATTTTGTTTCTGTCTTATTGGATACAAATCCAAAACCTAAAAGTGGATGCGATCTGGAAAGAGAACAGATTGGTCTCTGGCCAGCTTCCTTCACTAAGGCTATAAAGAAGCCGAGTCACCACTGCGGACATGGGTTTAGTATCTACTTGCTTTTGTCACGTAACCAATCTTTTCTTATAGCTCTGCATGGGACGGTTCCTGTAATCCCTCTGAAAATATATGAATAAGTTGACAAATAGGTGTTACCATTCTTTGTGAACAGTCAGCACTGAATGGGAAGACTGCAGAGACCTGACCCAATTAGTACAACCTATGAACCACCCATGAGGATCTATAAGAAAAGGCCACAGAATTCTTACTATCAGGACAGACCTGTCAGGAGTGGCCACAGGTTTTATTGACATTGTACTCTAGGAGAGAAAAAAAAACAAACAAACAGAGAATTACTTACCCCTCCATGGTTCAGTGCCAGCTCTACATGGCTGCTCCAGGCTCTGTTTGACGGCACCAGTGATTACAGTCAGTGCTGCTGCCAATTAATGAGGTCAGCAGCTTGACATAAGCTGCTGAGCTCAGTGACTGGCTGCAGCGCTTTCAACGTGACACCACTGCCGCAGTCAAAAAGCAGCAGCGGCAGAGAGCAGGTGCTGGCCTTGGGGTGACTAATATTCAGTTTGGATGGCATAAAGCTTTTTGAAAGAAGAACGCTTTAAAGCACCACTCCAACACCAGTCCTCACAACATCTCCAGGGTGGTTTTTCTTTTATTTCAGCATTGGAGTGTGGCGACTAATCTAAGCCCTGTTCGATCTCTAACCCTTACAAGTTTATGGAATGGAAAAGGTTAGGAAATCCAAGGAGACGTTTACTGACCAGGGAAGATTTCTGAATTTATAATTTGGGCGCACGCGTCCCATATGGTCTTAACATGCGCAGGGAAAGTATGTTCCACTACTAACTTTTGACAGGACTTTTTTTCTGCTTGTTTTAATTATTTCTTGTAATTTTCCAAATAGATTTAGCTTTTTTTTATATATTTGTCTTTTCATGTCTGTCTCTATTGAAGTTGAAAGTTTATGTTATTGTAATTAAGACATGATTAGTATGCACATGGCAAACATCCCGAGATCTTCATCTCCACCTGTATAGAATTATAGCTGTGCTGGTTCAGTCTCAGCAGTTCTGATGTCGGAGGGCGATTGAATGGCGTTGCATTTGACAGACACAAAGTATGATCCTCTTTGCCATGGAAGTCACTAAATAAAAGTTTATTTTTTTTAATTGGAGCTGGATAATCTTTTTTTTTATATTTACCACTCGCCGTCTTCAGCTTTTCCCATTGCTGCTCCGATCACGCGCCGTCATCTTGTGACCGCAACGTCTAACTGACCGGAAGTCAGAGGTAACAGTCACAAGCTCTCGGTGTAAGTCTACGAGCGCCCCATCCTGGCTCTCATACACTTACACTGAGTGGCGACTACTGGACCAACCAGCAAACACTGGCGCTATTTGGCAGATCATAACCTGAAGAAGACGACTGGGGCAGCGTGGATCAAAGATGAAGATGGCAGGGAGCATTAAGATACTAAGCGTAGGGAACTTAGATAAGTAGCATCACTCCAGCGCTGCAATAATAGCAATACAAATAAATAAATAAAATAGCATATTAAAACATTTACTTAATAGGAACTCCCCAAAATATAATAAATGTTGTTTAAATAAATAGCAGTTTAAAAAAATAAATAAAGTTTGCCCATCCCTTACGACAGCCCCTCTGCTCCCATATGTAAACAGCAGCTGTACTTTGCCAGTGGTACAAGGTACAATTATATTTCCCTTGGCCGCTCTTTCTTTTTCTGTGCATCGCTCCCACTGGTGAAGGAGGCACTCTGACTCAGAAGTATCATGGGTCTAACTCCCCAATATAGAAGATCTCACCTCTATCACCTTCTAGATAAGAGCTTTGGATATGCAGCTTATGCAGAGTTCTGAAATGGTCATCAGCTTTCCACAACACATATATTCTGCAATACACTTGTTCTTGTTAAATAAAGGGAAGGCACTGAAGGACAAGGACCACTACACATCCAGGGAGCCCCTCTGTCCTGGAAGGTCTCCCAGAAATGATAACTGAATTTACATTTATATTGCAGTTTAAATAAAAATGGATAGAAAACATATAAAAGGGGTCTATTCACTATTGAACTTTTTGGCCACCAAGGTAAATGCTATGTCTGGCGTCAAACCAAAACAACTCAGCCCAAGAATACCATCACCAAAGTGAAACATGGTGGTGGCAGCATCATGCTGTGGGGATATTTTTTGACGGCAGGGACAAGGAAAATGGTCCGAGTCGAGGGGAAGAATGCTGGTTCGAAATACAGGACATTCTTGAGCAAAATCTGTTTGTCGGTGACTTGAGACTGGGACGGAGGGTCAGCTTCTAACAAGCCAATGATACAAAGCATACTGCTAAACCAACATTCGAGTGGATTAAAGGGAAATGTGTAAAATGTTTTGGAGTGGCCTAGTCAAACCCCAGACCCTATTCCAATTGAGAATCTGTGGTCAGACTTGAAGATTGCTGTTCACCAGAGGAAACCATCTAGCTTGAAGGAGCTGGAGAAGTTTTGACTTGAGAAATAAACAAAAATCCCAGTGGCAAGTTGTGGAAAGCTCAATGAACAGTTATGCACACTGAAATTTTCAGTTATTTTATCCTATTTGTTGTTTGCTTCACAATAAAAAGAAAACCAAATGTTCACAGTTGTAAACATGTTCTTTACTCGAACTTATGCAAACCCTCAAAACCAGTGAAACTCCAGGTTGTGAGCTAGCAGAACACATAAAAGGCCAAGGAAGGCTGTGGCAGGGGGGAGGGAATACTTTTGCAAGCCACTGGACTTTGTGCTTTTCTCAGATTAGGTGGCAAAATTCTGATGACAGACTCATATTCGTATTATGGACACAATTTCGGCCCGACTACAGTCCACGTGGCCACAGTAAAAGTATTATATACAGTATGTTTATGATGTGGTCAGTTAACCCCTTCCCGACCTTTGTGGCAGCGTATGCGTCATGAGAACCTGTGCCAATCCGACCTATGACGCAGCATATGGGTCATGGTCGGATCGCGCTCCTGCAGGCCGGGTGAAAGGGTTAACTCCAATTTCACCCGATCTGCAGGGACAGGGGGAGTGGTACTACAGCCCAGGGGGGTGGCTTCACCCCCCGTGGCTACGATCGCTCTGATTGGCTGTTTCACTTTCAACAGCCAATCAGAGCAATCTGTAATATTTCACCTATGAAAATTGGTGAAATATTACAATCCAGCCATGGCCGATGCTGCAATAGCATCGGCCATGCCTGGAGACCCCGATCTGGCCCCCCCACCGACTGACGGCAGCAATCTGCAGCCGCCGTCAGTGTTCCCTACCCCTCCGTCCTGTCCTAAGTGCCTTCCTCTCCCCTCCGACCCTCCCCCGTCCTCCCCTCCGCCCACCCCCCCTCCCCTGCTGTCCGATCGCACCCCCCCCATACTTACCTAGTCCCGGTATCCCTCCCGGTGTCCTCGGTCTTCTTG
Organism: Ranitomeya variabilis; assembly: GCF_051348905.1. NCBI lineage: Eukaryota > Metazoa > Chordata > Amphibia > Anura > Dendrobatidae > Ranitomeya > Ranitomeya variabilis. Next base: position 691,789,246 of record NC_135234.1, on the reverse strand, counting down.
CATGGGTGCCGCCATCTTGGAAAATGGCGGGCGCATGCGCAGTGCGCCCGCCGAATCTGCCGGCCAGCAGATTCGTTCCCTGTACATTTTGATCGCTGTGATAAAACCTATCACAGCGATCAAAATAAAAAAAATTGTAAATAAACCCCCCCCTTTATCACCCCCATAGGTAAAGACAATAATAAAATACAGAAAATATATTTATTTTTGATTTTCCATTAGGGCTACGGTTGCACTTAGGGCTACGGTTGCACTTAGGGCTACGGTTGCACTTAGGGCTAGAATTAGGCTATGTGCACACGGTGCAGATTTGGCTGCGGATCCGCAGCGGATTGGTCGCTGCGGATTCGTAGCAGTTTTCCCATCACGTTTACAGTACCACGTAAACCTATGGAAAACCAAATCCGCTGTGCCCAAGGTGCGGAAAATACAGCACGGAAAGGCTGCGTTGTATTTTCCACAGCATGTCAATTCTTTGTGCGGATTCCGCAGCGTTTTACACCTGCTCCATAATAGGAATCCGCAGGTGAAATCAACACAAAAAACACTGGAAATCCACGGTAAATCCGCAGGTAAAGCGCAGTGCGTTTTACCTGCAGATTTTTCAAAAACGGTGCGGAAAAATCCGCACACAAACCCGCAACGTGGGCACATAGCCTTAGGGTTAAGATTAGAGTTAGGGTTGTAATTAGGGTTAAGACTAGGGTTAGGGGTGTGTTGAGGTTAGGGTTGTGGTTAGGGTTGGGATTAGTGTTGGAGTTAGAATTGAGGGGTTTCCACTGTTTAGGCACATCAGGGGGTCTCCAAACGCGATATGGCGCCACCATTGATTCTAGCCAATCTTGCGTTGAAAAAGTCAAATGGTGCTCTCTCCCTTCTGAGCCCCGACGTGTGCCCAAACAGCGGTTTACCCCCACATATGGGGTACCAGCGTACTCAGGAGAAACTGGACAACAACTTTTGGGGTCCAATTTCTCCTGTAACCCATGGGAAAATAAAAAATTGCGGGCTAAAAAATTATTTTTGAGGAAAGAAAAAAGATTTTTTTATTTTCACGGCTCTGCGTTATAAACTTCTGTGAAGCACTTGGGGGTTCAAAGTGCTCACCAGACATCTAGATTAGTTTCTTGGGAGGTCTAGTTTCCAAAATGGGGTCACTTGTGGGGGAGCTCCAATGTTTAGGCACACAGGGGCTCTCCAAACACGACATGGTGTCCGCTAATGATTGGAGCTAATTTTCCATTCAAAAAGATAAATGGCGTGCCTTCCCTTTCGAGCCCTGCCGTGCGCCCAAACAGTGGTTTACCCCCACATATGGGCTATCAGCGTACTCAGGACAAACTGGACAACAACATTTGGGGTCCAATTTCTCCTGTTACCCTTGGGAAAATAAAAAATTCTGGGCTAAAAAATTATTTTTGAGGAAAGAAAAATTATTTTTTATTTTCACGGCTCTGCGTTATAAACTTTTGTGAAGCACCTGGGGGTTTAAAGTGCTCACTATGCATCTAGGTAAGTTCCTTGGGGGGGGTCTAGTTTCCAAAATGGGGTCACTTGTGGGGGAGCTCCAATGTTTAGGCACATAGGGGCTCTCCAAACGCGAAATGGTGTTCGCTAACGATTGGAGCTAATTTTCCATTCAAAAAGTCAAATGGCACGCCTTCCCTTCTGAGCCCTGCCGTGCGCCCAAACAGTGGTTTACCCCCACATATGAGGTATCAGCGTACTCAGGACAAATTGGACAACAACTTTCGTGGTCCAGTTTCTCCTTTTACCCTTGGAAAAATAAAAAAAATTGTTGCTAAAATATCATTTTTGTGACTAAAAAGTTAAACGTTAATTTTTTCCTTCCATGTTGCTTCTGCTGCTGTGAAGCACCTGAAGGGTTAATAAACTTCTTGAATGTGGTTTTGAGCACCTTGAGGGGTGCAGTTTTTAGAATGGTGTCACTTTTGGGTATTTTCAGCCATATAGAACCCTCACACTGACTTCAAATGTGATGTGGTCCCTAAAAAAATGGTTTTGTAAATTTTGTTGTAAAAATGAGAAATCGCTGGTCAAATTTTAACCCTTATAACTTCCTAGCAAAAAAAATTTTGTTTCCAAAATTGGGCTGAAGTAAAGTAGACATGTGGGAAATGCTATTTATTAACTATTGTGTGTCACATAATTCTCTGATTTAACAGAATAATAATTCAAAATGCAAAAATTGCAAAATTTTCGCCAAATTTCCAATTTTTTCACAAATAAACGCAGAAAATTATCGACCTAAATTTACCACTAACATGAAGCCCAATATGTCACGAAAAAACAATCTCAGAATCGCTAGGATCCGTTGAAGCGTTCCTGAGTTATTACCTCATAAAGGGACACTGGTCAGAATTGCAAAAAATGGCCAGGTCATTAAGGTCAAAATAGGCTGGGTCATGAAGGGGTTAAAGCAATTAGTAAAATAAATCATTTTTCGCAATCTATACAATGCATGTAATATGGGTAAAAAAATATTTGGAAGTAACTAGTGATGAGAGAGTATACTCGTTGCTCGGGTGGTCTCCGAGTAGTTGTTAGTGTTTTGTTGACACAGCTGCATGATTTACAGCTACTAGCCAGCCTGAGTACATGTGGGGGTTGCCTGAATACTATGGAATCCCCACATGAAATCAAGCTGTCTATCAGCCGTAAATCATGCAGCTGTGTCAACAAAAACTACATCTCCGAGCACTAACAAATACTCGGAGATCACCCGAGCATGCTCAGGAAAACCCGAGTAATGAGTATACTCGCTCATCACTAGAAGTAACATGATGTGTCTGCAACCAGAGGCTTCCTGAAATAGCAATTTTCATTTTCTACCAAGCATTGCAGGAAGACAAGGAAAGTTGTGACCTTGCAGCTGCAGCTGTAACTTGCCTCTTGCTGCTACGCGCAGACTGCGACTAACATGTTTCAATGCAATAAAGAAAAGCAAGAAACGTTTCTATTTTTCATCCACTTTCATGTAGTAATTACCATTTCCAGAACATTGGAGAAGGTAAGAACTTTAAAAGCGAAGATGTGTGGGAAGAACACTCGTCACAGCGAGAAACACTATCCTTCCAGCAAAGAAGCTTATAGTGTTATATCTGCTGTGGCACTAGAAGTCCCATCATGCCAGCCCAATGTATTGTTCATTCAGAGCTTTGGAATCTCAGGGTCACAGTGGCAATTTGGATTAGGGCTCATTCAGGCTACTTTCACACTAGCGTCATTTCCAATACGTTGCCATGCGTCGTTCAGGAGAAAAAACGCATCCTGCAAAGTAGTCTGCAGGATGCTTTTTTTTCCCCATAGACTAACATTACCGACGCATTGCGACGTATTGCCACACGTCGCAACCGTCGTAAGGGGCGCAGAGTTCATCGGCTATTAACTAGGGCCCCCTTAGTGACGCCCGTGCTCGTCACAGCAAGCGCGTCCTAATGCTACTGTCAGAGTGTCCTGGATGGCGTGGTGAGCGGTCACATTACTGATGGCACGGCTCAACACACCATCCGGATGCAGACAGAGTTGGGCATTGTCGTGGGTTGGATTTACGTTGGACCCCTTTGGAATATTTCAATTTTTTAAAGGTAATAAAAGGGTAAGATGGTCAGGGACTGCTTTCTGCAAATAAATGACTGCTCTGTGTGTTTTTTTGCTTTAAACTTACAAGATTAGTAATGGGGGTGTCTTATAGACACCTTTCCATTACTAATCCCTTAGCTTGATGGCAGCTCACATTACAAAGCCGACATCAATCCCAAAACCTTTACCCCCATTGCCAATGCACCAGGGCAAGTGGGTAGAGCCAAGCACCAGAATTGGCACATACGATGGATGCACCATATATGGGGTGGCTGAAGGCCGATGTCATTAGTCTGGGAGAAGGCCAATGTTAATGGCCCCTTCCCAGGCTATTAATATCAGCTCGTAGTTGTCTGCTTAGCTTTTGCTGTTTATTAAATCTAGGAGGAACCCACATTATTTTTCTGATTGGGGGGGGGGGGGGTGGACAGCTTTTTAATAACCAGTAAAGGTTAAGTAGACAGCTGTGAGCTGATAATAATAACCTGGAAAGCTCCATGCTTTTCACCCCCCTTACCAGACTATTAAGACCAACTCTCAGCTGTCTGCTTTCTCTTAGCTGGTTAATAAAAATAAGAGGGACACCACAACATTTATTTTTCATTTATTTAATCATTAGCTAAAAACTTGTACAGTAAGATATACTTGCACTGCAGCGTTCAAACTGTGATTAACAAATGGAAGATCAGGGGATCTGTAAAAAACAAAACCACGGTCAGACCAACAAAAATGTCATCCACAACCGCCAGGAAAATTGTTCAGGATGCAAAGAAAAAGCCACAAATAACATCAGCTAAAATACAGAACTCACTGCAAACTAGCTGTGTGGCTGTTTCAAGATGCACAATAAGGAGGCACTTGAATAAAAACGTCGACAGAAGAAAGCCATTACTGCACAAATGCCACAAAGTATCTCACCTACAATACACAAAACAGCACAGAGACAAGCTTCAAAACTTCTGCAACAAGGTAATTTGGAGTGATGAGGCCAAAATTGAACTTTTTGGCCACAACCATAAACGTTACATTTGGAACGAGGTCAAGAAGGCCTATGATGAAAGGAACACCATTCCTACTGTAAAGCACGGAGGTGGATTGCTGATGTTTTGGGGATGTGTAAGCTACAAAGGCACAGGAAAGTTGGTCAAAGTTGAAGGAAAGATGAACGCAGCACGTTATCAGCAAATACTGGAGGTAAATTTGCAATCAGTAGAGTTGGGGGATCGTCGTGGGTTGGATTTACGTTGGACCTCTTCTTTGGGCCGCCCCTTAACACCCCCACCATTCAGCTGTATGCATCTCTGGCGGCGGCCAAGAGAAAGTAGTAAACCGACCTAGAACAGCACAGCGCAGTTCACTGGTTAGTGCCGGTTGTTAGGTACTGCAGATCAGTTCCTGTTCATTTCAACAGGACAGGGATTGTCCTAATAAGCAAAAATGACCCCTTTAAATATTAAGCACCATAATGGTAATATTTTTCTTTTCTTTTTAACCCTCATTCCCTGGCCTGGAGGACTGATGATCTGCGGCAGCCTCTAACTGGGTTTTACCTTGCAGGCGAGAGTGACCCAGATTGTAATGCACTTTGTGCAGTTAACCGTTTCACATATGAAAATAATGGATGATAATAAAAAAAATACAATTTCTAGTAAAAAAAAAAAAAAACAAACAAACAACAAATGCACGTGTAAATTTTCTAAGAGCTAATGGTTCTAGTAGAAAAACAAAAAAGACATACTAGAAAAGCAAACCATTACTTATGTCATTCACAATAGTCGAGTGCAGGATCTCTCCATCCCCCCCCCCCACGGCTGCTGCTCACTATCCTCCTCCTTCAATTGATATGGACAACACCTTGTGTCATCCAGATAGCCAGGCAAAATCACGTGCCTACCCACTATGCTTTGCCCTACTGTCGGCAGAGCCAAAAACATATGTGCACATGCAGGCACGAGCCACGATTTCTGGGCACAGGCGCGAGCTTTCACCAGGCAATATGGATGACACAAGGCGCTCTACACATTAACTGAAGGAGGACAGCGAGAAGCAGCATGGGGGAGGGATGGAGGCGCCCAAAACTACGCCCATCGGACTGGACCGACCCAATTACCTTACGGCATCAGAGTAATATAAAAATGTTTTTGGGGTTATGTCAGGGGGTTATAATCATTTATGGAATGCAGAACAGGTGCTCAATAAGGTGATAGTTTTAGCTGTTATATGACAAAACTGGTGACAGGTTCCCTTTAAAATCCCTTTTGTATTTTTTGCCATGGAATTTTTCACATTATTTTTTTATTTATTTTTTTAAACAAATATTGGAAATGTTATTGAAGCAGCGAGAAAAAAACCATTTTGCTTTTTCCTTAAGAAAAAATAAAATATCATTTTCTAGATTAAAACTAGAATTTGAATTTTATTTTTTTAATAGGCCCACAAGAACCCTGATAAGATCAGCGCTTTTCTTATAAAAAAGGTCATCTGTGGATATACCAACCCTTTAAAGAAAATCTGTCCGCAGGTTTATCTATGGAATCTGAGAGCAGCATGACGTAGGGTAGGGCTGCACAACGTGTTTTGGTCCAAGGGCCACATTGTCATACTAAACCCATCCGGGGGCCACACTAAAAACTATAAAAACTATAGGGGTACTAGCTTCTGACATTTATTGTCTATACTTTTGGTATGCAATAAATGTCCCAGATCTGTACAAGTTCTCCACCAATCCGCAATCTTAGGTTTAAAACCAATGGTGTCGTTCAAAAATACAATTTGTCCTGCAAAAAACAAGCCCTCACATGGCCATATTGATGGGAAAAAAAAAAGTTATTGCTTTGAGAAGGGGAGCAAAAAAAACGGCAAGGTGGTGAAGGGGTTAAGTTATGTTCAGACTGCGAGTTTGTGGCTAATTTGCAGTGATTTTAGGCACACAAAAAATCTGTAACAAAGTACAGTAAGATGTAAGTGCCAGGGTCTGCTGTGAGGCTCCCATGGATCTGCAATGGAAGAATCTGCATTGAGACAGCAACAGTCGGACACACTTCAGCAAACTCCAAAAGGGACTATCAACTATTAACATACCAGTATGGACCTAAAGAGACATCCAATACACGCCATCATTATACAGTGTAGGCCATTTATAAAGTTGGATCCAAAATGGCTGACTTCAAAATGGTCACCACCCATCTTGAAAAGTTTCCCCTCCCATATACTAATGTGCAAACAGGAAGTTGATATCACCAACCATTCCCATTTTATTTAGGTGTATCCATATAAATGGCCCACCCTGTACATATGACCCTGAGCGATGTAGGCGATCTTAGGTTTTTGCGGTTTCAGTTTTTTTCCCATGAGAACTGAAGGGTCAGAATACGACATCAAGTTAACCACCGTCACTGTGGCCATGCTGGGAAACGAGCTGTAAGTAAATGCCAGTACCCCCCCACCCCCAGTATCAGGAAATGCCAATACTCCCCCCCCCCCCGTGCCAATAAATGCCAATACTCCCCCCGTGCCAATAAATGCCAATACTCCCCCCCGTGCCAATAAATGCCAATACTCCCCCCCGTGCCAATAAATGCCAATACTCCCCCCGTGCCAATAAATGCCAATACTCCTCCCCCTGCCAATAAATGCCAATACTCCTGCCCATAAATGCCAATACTCCTGCCCATGCCAATAAATGCCAATACTCCTCCCCCCCAATAAATGCCAATACTCCTCCCCCCCCCAATAAATGCCAATACTCCCCCCGTGCCAATAAATGCCAATACTCCTCCCCCTGCCAATAAATGCCAATACTCCTGCCCATAAATGCCAATACTCCTGCCCATGCCAATAAATGCCAATACTCCTCCCCCCCAATAAATGCCAATACTCCTCCCCCTGCCAATAAATGCCAATACTCCTCCCCCTGCCAATAAATGCCAATACTCCTGCCCATGCCAATAAATGCCAATACTCCTCCCCCCCAATAAATGCCAATACTCCTCCCCCCCAATAAATGCCAATACTCCTCCCCCCCCAATAAATGCCAATACTCCTCCCCCCCAATAAATGCCATACTCCCCCCTCCCCCCAGGTAAGTAGTTGCCCACACCTCCCTGTAACCCAAGCCCCGCGCTCATTAATGGATGGAGAAGAGGGGATGAATAATGGAGCAGCGCTGCGGGCGCCGCCGTACCTGTCCTCAGACACGCTGATCACCCCGTCCTCCTTGGGCACAATCACTGCCATGTTCACCACGTCCTGGGACCCTTCCACCTTGGTCAGTAATAGAGGTTTGCGGGTGAGCGGTGCGGGGCTGATCTCCGCCGCCATCCTCTGCTACCTGCCGCCGAGGTGTGCGGTGCCCGGACCTATCAGCAGCCGCCGCCGGGCACAGACTGGCAGCGCTCTACACACTCCAGAATCCAGCCTCAGCGCCGAGCTTGTCAGCTGACTGACACGTCACCACTCCGCACACGCCCCTCGCTTGTTATTTTTTTTTATTTCACTCATCTTTATTGATGTGTGTTTGTTCGTGTATTTGTGTCCGCGTGCTCACCACGTGACCTGTGTTGCCGCTGTCCCAGGTGTAAGAGCTGCAGGTCATCACGTGACTGATATTACTGTATAGAAAATTGGAGCGAGGACGGGACCTCTGTGCTTCCTCCTGTCACAAGGTTACATAGTGTCAGCTGCAGAGCTATGTGCACCATTATTACAGCCCTGTGTGCGGCGCTGGTCAGCCTCCCTGACACCCTTATGTTACCCTTCTGATTCATGGTTCATACTGTGATGATAAGGGTGCTGGGTGCTGATGCTGGTTGGTAGACACGTCTCCATTATAAATGTGAACATCCTGCTGAATTTCTGATGTACAAATCCCTTACTTGGGGGTTGGATGCAGCCTGTTGGTGGGACACGTAACCGGGGTGCGGCCTGTTGATGGGGTATTTGCTCAGGGCACAGCCTGTTGGGGCACATACCCGGGGCATCCTGTTGGTGGTGGGGTACATGCCCGGGGCGCAGCCTGTTGGTGGGGTGCAGCCTGTTGGTGGGGCACCTGCCCGGGGCGCAGCCTGTTGGGGGATACGTGCCCAGGCCGCAGCCTGTTGGTGGGGCACCTGCCTGGGGTGCAGCCTGTTGGTGGGGTATGTGCCCCGGGGCGCAGCCTGTTGGTGGGGTACCTGCCCGGGGCGCAGCCTGTTGGTGGGGCACCTGCCCGGGGCGCAGCCTGTTGGGGGATACGTGCCCAGGCCGCAGCCTGTTGGTGGAGCACCTGCCTGGGGTGCAGCCTGTTGGTGGGGTATGTGCCCGGGGTGCAGCCTGTTGGTGGGGCACCTGCCCGGGGTGCAGCCTGTTGGTAGGGCACCTGCCCGGGGTGCAGCCTGTTGGTGGGGCACGTGCCCGGGGCGCAGCTTGTTGGTGGGGCACGTGCCCGGGGCGCAGCTTGTTGGTGGGGCACGTGCCCGGGGCGCAGCCTGTTGGCGGGGCACCTGCCCGGGGCATAGCCTGTTGGGGGATACGTGCCCAGGCCGCAGCCTGTTGGTGGGGCACCTGCCCGGGGCGCAGCCTGTTGGGGCATGTGCCCGGGGCGCAGCCTGTTGGTGGGGCGCAGCCTGTTGGTGGGGCACCTGCCCGGGGCGCAGCCTGTTGGTGGGGCACCTGCCCGGGGCGCAGCCTGTTGGTGGGGCATGTGCCCGGGGCGCAGCCTGTTGGTGGGGCGCAGCCTGTTGGTGGGGCGCAGCCTGTTGGTGGGGCACTTGCCTGGGGCACAGCCTGTTGGTGGGGCACGTGCCCTGGGGTGCACCGCCGCAGTGCTGGGGCTGAGCTCACGAGGTTCACAAGGAGTTCAGCTCTGACAATATGGGGTCACTCATGTGGGATGAAAAAATCCCTCATTTCTGGTTTGCAACTTACCCGCACGGCTGGTGCTGTAACCTGCTGCTGGTGAATTCACATTCGTGTGATGCCAACTCCAGATGGAGCCTCCAGCGCCTTAGGGTACACTGGAGCCGTCCTGAGGGGGCCTCAAGTGATTTATAATTCATGGGGGTCCTCGGTCTAAACAGGAACACAGAAGGGAGGGCTGAGAGTTCAGATAGCCAAAGGGAGCTCATACAGTGGCTTGTAGAAGTATTCACCCCCCTAAAGTCAGTACTTTTATAGAGCCTCCTTTTGTGGCAGTTACAGCTGTAAGTCACGTTGGATTAGTCTCTGTGAGTTTTCCACATCTTACCACTTGGATTATTGCCTGTTCCTCAAGGCAAAACTGCTCCAGCTCCATCAACTTGGATGGTTTCCTCTGGTAATCAGCAATCTTGAAGTCTGACCACAGATACTCAATTTGATTAAGGTCTGGGCTTTGATTAGGCCACTCCAAAACATTTACACGTATCCCCTAAAACCACTCGAGTGTTGTTTAGTAGTATGCTTTGGGTCATTGTCTTGGAAGGTGAATCTCCGTCCCAGTCTCACATCACTGACAGACTGGTTTTCTGGTTTTGCTCCAGAATATCCCTGTATTTCGCACCATCCATCCTTCCTTCGACTCTGACCATTTTTCCTGTGCTGCTGCCAAAAAACATCCCCACAGCATGATGCTGCCACCACCATGTTTTACTGTGGGGATGATCTGCTGCAACCCCTGACCTATTGCCTCCTTCCCCATCATCCTGTAGAATGTAAGCCCGCAAGGGCAGGGTCCTCTTACCTCTGTATCAGTCTGTCATTGTTAGTTTGTTTACTGTAAGTGATATTTGTATTTTGATGTAACCCATTCTCGTGTACAGCACCATGGGATCAATGGTTATATAAATAATAATGAAGGCCACCTCTGTGGAGTGTACGGCTTATTGTGGTCGTATGGACAGATACTCCAGTCTCTGATTGGGAACTCTGCAGCTCCCTCAGGGTTACCTTTGGTCTCTGTGCTGCCTCTCTGTTTAATGCCTTCCTTGCCCGGGGCTGAGAGTTTTGGTGGGAGGCCCTCACTTGGCAGATTTGTCGTGGTGCCATGTTCTTTCCATTTGATGATAATGGATTTGATGGTGCCTTGGGGGATCATCAGAGATTGGGATATTTTTTTTTTTATAATCCAACCCTGACTTGTACTTCTTAACAACATTGTCCCTGACTTGTTCGGAGATTCCTTGGTCTTCGTGGTGTTGTTTGGTTAGTGGTGCCTCTTGCTTAATGGTGTTACAGCCTCTGTGACCTTTCAGATACTGACAGACGTGTGACACTTAGGTCTGGGTCAAACCTAGCGTATAAAAATATGGTCTGTTTTTACGGCCTAGATACGCAGAAAAGTTCCTGAACAGTGATCCGTATTCAATACGAAGATGCAATTTTTTTTTTCTCCGAAAAGTATCCGTGTGTCATCTGTATGGCATCCGTACGGCAAGATTTCCTCGCCCAATTGCAAAATGGACATAGAATGGATCCATGGGCTCAAATATTCGTGAAAACATATATACAGTCTATATATATGCACATATGTCAGTGAGACACACATATATATATATATATATATATATATATATATATATATATATATATATATATATATATATATATATATATATATATATATATATATATTTAATACAGCACTAGATGGCATAAAAGTCGATAAACTCATGAACTCTAGCATAGGAATTTTTCTGAATATTTTCCCACGCTAGAGTTCATATCAGTTTATGCTACCAGGGGGCGCACCACCGCTAGTCAAGGAAGCTGCATTCCATTCATTCCCCTCTTTTTAGGGTATGTGCACACGATGCGGATTTTGCTGCGGATCCGCAGCGTTTCCGCAGCAGTTTCACATGTGTTTACAGTTCAATGTAAACCTATGGGAAACCAAAAACGCTGTGCACATGCTGCGGAAAAAAAGCGCAGAAACGCAGCGATTTACTTTCTGCAGCATGTCACTTCTCTCTGCAGATTCCGCAGCGGTTTTTCAGCTGCCCCTATAGAAAACCGCAGTTGTAAAACCGCAGTAAAAACCGTGGTAAATCCGCAATAAATCTGCAGCAAAAACGCAGCGTTTTTGCCCTGCAGATTTATCAAATCTGCTGCGGAAAAATCCTCAGTGGCCAAGAATACGTGTGCACATAGCCTTACAGCCAGGGCAGCTGCATTAGCAGGCTCCTGGTTGTAAATGTATTTAACCGCTTCAGATGGATTTACAGCGTGGGACATGACTGTACGGCGGACAGGAATGGGATATTGTTGCTTTTTTTTTTTTTTTTTTTTTCAGAAGAACGAGGGTCTTCAGTTGGATTGAGCGTACAATAAAGATATTAAAACCCCATGTGTTTATTTATTTCATTAAAATACTTTATTCATAATGTGTGTGTTTATTTAACCCTTTATTACTATTGGATTAATAATGGATAGGTGTTTTATTGACATTTCTCCATTATTAACCTGGCTTAATGTCACCTTATATTATCACGGTGACATTAACCCCTTATTACCCCATATCCCACCGCTACAGGGGAGTGGGCAGAGAGTGGCTAAGTGCCAGAATAGGCGCATCTTACAGATGTGCCTTTTCTGCGGTGGCTGGAGGCAGATGTTTTTAGCCGGGGGGGCAATAAAAATGGTCCCTCTCTAGGCTATTAATATCTGCCCTCAGTCACTGGCTTTCCCACTCTGGTGGAGAAAATTGTGTGGGAGCCCACGCCAGTTTTTTTCTGTGATTTAACCCTTAATTTTAACAGCTAGAGCTCCCAAATTTTGCACATACACACTACTAACATTATTAGTGAGGAATATGTAAAAAAATAAGGGATATGAAATGGTTTACCGTATGTAAACCATGTCTCATATCCTGTCAGGTTTGATAAGGAGATAGCAAAAGCTGGCAATTGAATTACCGGCTTTTCTGCTATCTAGCTCTGTATTAAATATAATATATATATATATATATATATAATGTGTGTGTCGATGAGATATATATATATATATATATATATATATATATATACTGTGTACACCTATTCTATGTGTAGACATTTATTCCATCTATTCTATTGTAAGCTGTCATTGTGATTTTATTGTACACCGCACTGAATTACCGGCTTTTCTCTAGAACACCGGTGCGTATTTCTCGCAAGTCACACGCATGGTCCGTGTGTAATCCGTGTTTTTCTTGCCCCCATAGACTTTCATTGGTGGATTTTTGTAGGAATACGCTGACAATTGCAGAATGCTGCGATTTTCTCAGCCTGTTAAATACGGCAGAGAAATATACGGCTGATGGGAGCTGCCCCATAGAGAAACATTGGTCCGAGTGCAATGCGTTGTTTTTGCGCCTCTCCCTCGTCCGTATTTCTCTCTAGTGTGACCCCGGCCTTAGATTGCACAGAGGGAGATGTCCTGTCACTAAACATGTGACTTATGAAGGGAATTGTTTGCACCCAAAATCTTTAGGGGCTTCATAGCAAAAGGGGTGATTACATATGCACATCCCAACTTTTAGTTATTTGATCCCATAAATTTAAGTTTTGCCTATATTTTTCTCACTTCACTTCACCAACTTTGACTATTTAGTGCTGATGCATCACACACAAATCGGATTACAAAAATATTTCAGCACAGGATGTAATGTAATAGGTAAAAAGCCAAAGGGGGAGTGAACACTTTCACAAGCCACTGTAGATTTTGGGCTACTGAGGTTGAGGATCTTTGGGATCAGGGCCGGGACAAGGAGTAGGCTCTCACCTAGGGTGCTACCTCTTACCTACCTGAGGGAGATGCACTTTGGAAAATATTGTTGAAGGCCTGCGGCCACCCAGCATTTTCCTCCGGCCACAGGCATTCAGCACACTGACAGCCGGAGTGCGGGCACACAGGGGAGCAGTATCAGTCACTGACTCCACTCACCCCTCTCTCTGCCTGCACCCCGGTGGCCATAGCTCCCTCCCTGCATTCAGTTGTATTTGCGTCAGTAAGATGCAAATACATTTGATGTGAGAGCCGCCGGGACAGGAGCAGAAGAGCTGAAATCAGCCTCCTGCTCTGCCGGGAACTTCTGCAGAATACAAGCAACTTCTGGCCTACGGCTTGTTGGAGGTGGCGCAGGCAGGTGACTTCGGATGGCGCAATGCAGTGACATCATTGTGCTACTTAGCGCCACTGCTGTACAGGATAGAAGAGGTGGTGATTATAGCTCTTTAATGTGGACAGTCCTATACCATAGGAGACTTATTTATGGTGCAGTATGGACAGACATTTTGATGCAGAGGGCATTTTAATAACGCTGTTATTTTTAAGGGCATTGATTGGGGAGGTGCTGCAGAAGACCGGAGAAGAGGGAGGTCTGCAAAGATGAGCTGTGGATATGACAAGTCATTATGGCATCTAGACAACATGGAGATGTAAAGAAAGAGATGACTTCAGAAAAGATGCCATCTATAAGGTACCTGGATGTAAATGTTTATTTGTTATACTGACTGGGTCTCATCAGCTCTGTGGTTCATGTATGCTCAGCAGTCTGATGATAGATGGTAACACCCAGTAACTCCCAGTATCCACTTATCATTGATAAGGACATTCTGCAAGGTTTTTGGGTTGTAGGTTCAAGCGATACAATTGTTTATGGGCTGACTTGACATTGCAAATGATGTTTACTCCAAGTACTTGTCCTGGTGATATATTAATGTATTTGTGTTTTTGGTGACATAGTCATGTACTTATGGTGGCTTGGTTGATGTATTCCTGTTCTGATGGTGGTTCTAGTGATGTATTCAAGTACTAATGGTGGTTCTGGTGACGTTTTACAAGTACTGATGGTTGTTCTGAAGACATTTATTTACTAATGATGTCTCTGGTACCATATTTATGTACTATTGATGGCTCCGATACTATAATTATGTACCAATGATGATTTTGGTTTTGTGTTCATGTACTGATGATGGTTCTGGTGATGAATATCACCAGAATCATCATCACTACATGAATATGAATACATCACCAGAGTCATCAAAAGTACATGAATTCTCCACCAGAACAACCATCAGTTTTGTGCAAGCTGTATATGTCGCATGACAGATGTAAAAAGTATCAAATATATCCCTTTATCTTTAAACCACACAGCACCATTATATTTAAGCTATATTAGTTTCCATGACTAATATTTGGTTTTACATGAAAAATATAGCACATCAGCGATGAATATCTCTATTTTTCACCCGTATTGTGTAAATGGTCTGCAAAAAATTAATGATTTTATCTCTTAGGGCTCATTTCCACTGGCGAGAGACAAATCGGTCCGTAATCTGGACCGAAAAAACGGATGTAACGTATGCGATTGTCATGCGAGTGCAATGCGATTTTTAATCGCATCATCCGTATGACATCAGTATGACATCCGTATTGCTGTCCGATTTTTACGCACCAGTGTCCTTTGAAAAGCCGGCAATTCAGCGCCGTGTACAGTAAAATCACACTGACAGGTTAGAATAGAGTAGATATATGCACATAGAATGTGTATATATACATATATATATGTCAGTGAGACACCTATATATGTATATTTATATTTAATGTAGCGCTAGATAGCATTAAAGCCGCTAATTCAATTGCCGGCTTTTGCTCTCTCCTTCACAAACCCGACATGATATGAGACATGGTTTACATACAGTAAACCATCTCATATCCCCTTTTTTTTGCATATTCCACACTAATAATGTTGGTAGTGTGTATGTGCAAAATTTGGCCACTGTAGCTGCTCAAATAAAGGGTTAAATGGCGGAAAAAATTGGCGTGGGCTCCCGCGCAATTTTCTCCGCCAGAGTGGTAAAGCCAGTGATTGAGGGCAGATATTAATAGCCAGGAGAGGGTCCATGGTTATTGGCCCCCCCGTGGCTAAAAACATCTGCCCCCAGCCACCCCAGAAAAGGCACATCTGGAAGATGCGCCTATTCTGGCACTTGGCCACTCTCTTCCCACTCCCGTGTAGCGGTGGGATATGGGGTAATGAAGGGTTAATGTCACCTTGCTATTGTAAGGTGACATTAAGCCAGATTAATAATGGAGAGGCGTCAATTATGACACCTATCCATTATTAATCCAATTGTCTGAAAGGGTTAAAAAACACACACACACATGATTTAAAAGTATTTTAATGAAAGAAACAAACAGGTTGTTTTAGTATTTTATTGCTCTCTCAATCCATCAGGAACACCCTCGCTTGGCAAAATAATAAACACACAATATACATACCTTCTGATGTCCTATCACGTCCCACGAGGTAATCCATCTGAAGGGGTTAACTAATATTACAGGCATGAGCTGCGCTAAACCACTCGCTCGTGCCTGTAATCCCCGGGTGCTGAAAGGAAAGCAGAGTGATCTATACTTACATTCAGTTGCGGTGATGCGCCCCTGCTGGATGTTCTCATGAACTGCAGCCTGGGAACTTTTTCCCATGCTCCAGGTCATATGAGGACATCCACCAGGGGGCGCATCACCGCGACTGAAGGAAATGTAGGTCAATGACCTACATTTCCTTCATTCGCAGGGGAATTACAAGCACGAGCACAGCTGCATTTGCAGGGCTCCTGCTTGTAAATTATTTTAACCTCTTCAGATGGATTACCTCGTGGGACGTGACGGGTCAGCAGAAGGTATGTATATTGTGTGTTTATTGTTTTGCCAAGCGAGGGTCTGCAAATGGATTGAGAGAGCAATAAAATATTAAAACAACCGCTGTGTTTATTTCATTAAAATACTTTTAAAGCATGTGTGTGTGTGTGTGTTTTTTAACCCTTTCAAACAATTGGATTAATAATGGATAGGTGTCTTAATTGACGCCTCTCCATTATTAATCTGGCTTAATGTCACCTTACAATAGCAAGATGGCATTAACCCTTCATTACCCCATATCCCACCGCTACACGGGAGTGGGAAGAGAGTGGCCATGTGCCAGAATAGGCGCATCTTCCAGATGTGCCTTTTCTGGGGTGGCTGGGGGCAGATGTTTTTAGCCACGGGGGGGCCAATAACCATGGACCCTCTCTAGGCTATTAATATCTGCCCTCAGTCACTGGCTTTACCACTGTGGCGGAGAAAATTGCGCGGGAGCCCACGCCAATTTTTTCCGCCATTTAACCCTTTATTTGAGCAGCTACAGCGGCCAAATTTTGCACATACACACTACTAACATTAAAAAAAGGGGATATGAGATGGTTTACTGTATGTAAACCATGTCTCATATCATGTCGGGTTTGTGAAGGAGAAATGAAAAGCCGGCAATTGAATTAGCGGCTTTTATGCTATCTAGCGCTGCATTAAATATAAATATACATATATAGGTGTCTCACTGACATATATATATGTATATATACCTATTCTATGTGTATATATCTAGTCTATTCTAACCTGTCAGTGTGATTTTACTGTACACCGCGCTGAATTGCCGGCTTTTCAAAGGACACCGGTGCGTAAAAATCGGACAGAACTCGCATGGTGCAAGTGCTGTGCGATTTTTTTTCTCGCACCCATTGACTTGCATTGGCGAGTCTCGTCCGAGACTCGCAGCAAATCGCAGCATGCTGCGATTTTTTTCTCAGTCCGATTTCGGCCGAGAAAAAAATCGCAAATGAAAAGACACCTATTGAATAACATTGGTCCGAGTGCAATCCGATTTTTTTATCGGATTGCACTCGTCCGTTTTCCTCGCCAGTGGAAATGAGCCCTAAGTTTTCAAATTGCACTCCCTGTTAAGTTGCATTCCTAAAGTCACCAACTTTTTTTTAATTTTGCTGGCATTTTTTAGTGAAAAAGATAACAATTCTAGTGGAAATAGTCGTCATATCTTGTAACCTAAATCATCAGTGGGGAAGGTGTGATATGGGTCCTTTTACCTTAGTCTCTGACCCATTACTTTGCTTCTTGGGGCGCCTTTGGCTTCATCTGCCTAGGGCACCAAAGAACCTTGTCCCAACCCTGCAGTGACTTTTGCATAGGCTCATTAGATGTTTTAATACAAAAAATATGGTCTGTGTCAATCTATTGCTGCTAATGTTCATGTAAACCTCCTGAAGCGTCAGATAGAAGCACAGTGGACATGGGATTTCTATTATCTATATCTATATACACATATATAGAAAAATACAGTTGCAGTAACTTGATTACTGATTACACAGATTACACATGCCCTTTAAAGGGTGAAATGAGTTAATTAAAAAAGAGTAATTAAAACTGTAAACAAGGGAATAAAATAAGCATCTATAGACCTAAATTACTCAGATGAAAAAAATATATATATATATATTTTTTTTAGTTTTAGCAAAATGTAGGAAAATATTTTAAAAAATGATGACGTTCACTTTAAAATAATAAATTTGAATGCACGGTATTTTTCTCGTTGATGTAAAGTCTTGAACACTGCGCTCTTATACAAGAGTTAAATGCATCTGCCTATTGGATGCCAAACTCCCTGCTGCTGTCTGCGTATAAATCAACCATACAAATCAGTACAACTCCTGGGAAGCTTTTAAGGCCGGTTTCACACGTCAGTGGCTCCGGTACGTGAGGTGACAGTTTCCTCACGTACCGGAGACACTGACACACGTAGACACATTAAAACCAATGCATCTGTTCAGATGTCATTGATTTTTTGCGGACCGTGTCTCCGTGTGCCAAACACGGAGACATGTCAGTCAATGAAGAGAGAAGAAGGAGCGCACTCACAGGAAGTCCATTGCAGGTAACTTTTATTGAAGCACGTAGTACATCACGTAGTACAGGCACGGACCTGTTGAAGCGCCAGTCAAGCGCGAAACAGCTGTTGTCCCGCACAGCCACACTCCCTCCCCAGCACCCTCGGCCGTGAAGATGTACTACGTGCTTCAATAAAAGTTACCTGCAATGGACTTCCTGTGAGTGCGCTCCTTCTTCTCTCTTCATTGATTTACAACACTGGATTTCTGTGGAGTCCGGCACCCAGGATTGAAGACGACGGCAAGCTCTGTGCAGGTGAGCGGTTCCCCACCACGCTTTCCATAGACTGTTAGTGCGGTCTGATTTCTTTTCTCTTGTTCGGAGACATGTCAGTGTTCGTGGGAGCGCACGTATTACACGGACCCATTAAAGTCAATGGGTCCGTGTAAAACACGCACCTCACACGGACATTCTCCGTCTGGGGTCCGTGTGCGTGCAGGAGACAGCGCTACAGTAAGCGCTGTCCCCCCCACATGGTGCTGAAGCCGCCATTCATATGTTCCCTGCAACAGCGTTTGCTGCAGAGAAAATATGAATAATAGTGTTTAAAATAAAGATCTATGTGTCCGCCGCCCCCCCACCCCCTGTGCGCCCCCCCCCCCCCCACTGTCCTGAAAATACTCACCCGCTCCCACGTTGGCTGTCACTCCTTCCTCTCTGCCCCCATCTTCTCCTGTATGCGGTCACGTGGGGCCGATCATTTACAATCATGAATAGTCGGCTCCGCCCCTATGGGAGGTGGAGCCACATATTCATGACTGTAAATGATCGGCCCCACGTGACCGCATACACTAGAAGCCGCGGCCAGACCAGGAAGCAGCGAGGGAGCGGGTAAGTATTTTCTGAACAGCGGGGGGGGCGCACAGGGGGTGGGAGGGCGGCGGACACATAGATCTTTATTTTAAACACTATTATTCATATTTTCTCTGCCGCAAACGCTGCGGTAGGGAACATATGAATCGCAGCTTCAGCGCGAGGCAGGGTACCACACGCGTGGGTACCACACGCTCCGTGTGGTACCCACTCGCCATACGGGCAGCACACGTGTGCCGCACATATGGCCTACGTGAGTTCCCAGGCACACGGACACGGATAACTCCGGTACCGATTTATTCCGGTACCGGAATTATCTGGACGTGTGGGACAGCCCTAAGGGTACTGTCACACAGTACCATTTTGATCGCTACGACGGCACGATCCGTGACGTCGCAGCGATCGTATGATTATCGCTCCAGCGTCGTAGACTGCGGTCACACGTTGCAATCACGGCGCTGGAGCGATGCCGAAGTCCCCGGTAACCAGGGTAAACATCGGGTAACTAAGCGCAGGGCCGCGCTTAGTAACCCGATGTTTACCGTGGTTACCAGCGTAAACGTAAAAAAAACAAACAGTACATACTTACATTCCGGTGTCTGTCCCCGGCGTTCTGCTTCTCTCCACTGTGTAAGCGCCATAGCCGGAAAGCACAGCGGTGACGTCAGACGTCACCGCTGTGCTCGCTTTCCGGCTGGCAGGCGCTCACACAGTGCAGAGAAGCTGAGACGCCGGAGGACAGACACCGGAATGTAAGTATGTACTGTTTGTTTTTTTACGTTTACGCTGGTAACCAGGGTAAACATCGGGTTACTAAGCGTGGCCCTGCGCTTAGTTACCCGATGTTTACCCTGGTTACAAGCGAACACATCGCTGGATCGCTGTCACACACAACGATCCAGCGATGTCAGCGGGTGATCAAGCGACGAAAGAAAGTTCCACACGATCTGCTACGACGTACGATTCTCAGCAGGATCCCTGATCGCTGCTGCGTGTCAGACACTGCGATATCATAACGATATCGCTAGAACGTCACGAATCGTACCGTCGTAGCGATCAAAATGGTACTGTGTGACAGTACCCTTAGTGACAGTCTCTGAATAATCACTGTTCAATTGAATCTGCTGACATTTACAGTTGATAAAAATAAAACAAGATAAGATATGGCTGCCTATGTGCTTATGGAAAGTTCTGCATGTGTTTATTATAAAAATGTATGGTAGATAAAGATGAAGGCAGGGCTGGCACTGTATACCAGGCTTACCAGTCAAACTTGAAAGCCTAGAGATGGAACGGGTGAGGCTGTAGACAAAGCGAGCATTGTGGTGTAAAATCATGTCTATGTTGTCTAGTGAGACCACACCTGTACGGCTACGTTCCCATAATGAGTATTTGGTGACTTTTTCATAGTGCAGATTTTCTGCACCTATTAAATTATATTAATTGCATTTTGTTTGTTTTTTTCATTGCGGTTTTTTTTTCACATGCATCTTTATCGCTTTTTTATGCTGTAGTTTGTCTATATTTGATTTGTCATTCATTGCTTTGACAAAACTTTGATACAGTCATGTGCGGATTACATGCATTTTTACCTGCAGATTTTCCACATGTAATGCAATTCTAGGAGTAAAACCTGCGCATGAAGCCACGTTCACACATTCAGTATTTGGTCAGTATTTTACATCAGTATTTGTACACGAAAAACAGGAGTGAGTGACAAATACAGAAGTAGTGACATATTTCTTTGTTCACTAAATGCTAGAACTGACCTGCCATTATGATTCTCCAGGTCATTACAAGTTCAAAAACACCAAATATGTGTGGGTACTTTTTTATTTAAGTGGTGGGGAAAAAAAAAAAAAAAAAAAGAACTGTAGCGTCTCCATTTTTTGTGAACTCAGGTTGGGTGATCTTTTGATCGCCCATGATTGCATTTTATTGCAATGTAGTGACGACCAAAATAACGTAATTCTGGCATTTAGAATTTTTTTCTCTTTTTGCCGTTTAGCGATCAGTTTAATTCTCTTTTTATATTGATAGATCGGGCGATTCTGAACGCAGCAATATCAGATAAGTGTATATTTGATTGTTTTGTTTTATTTTTAATGGGGCGAAAGGGAGTGATTTGAACTGTTAGATTTTTTAAATTGAATTAATATTTAAAAAAAAATTATTTTTTGGGGGGGTATGAGCCCTTATAGAAACACGAAATAAGAAAAAAACTTGGCACTCAAGAAGAATTTTGGTGTAAAGAAGAAGATCCTTTAATGAGCATCCACAAAGATATACTGTAAGTTTGAACGTTTTCGGTCCACATCCGGACCTTCATCAGACCAATTTTACTGGTATAGAAGGTAAAGCGTGTATAGGGTCAGTGTTGGTTCCAACTGGATTATTCAACTGGCCTGGATGCAATGGGAGATCCTGTGGATGTCAGCGCACGAGGAGTATGGCGGAAGCCACTCAGAGAGACGCGTCACCACTTCTGAACTGTCCGAAATACTTGGAAAAGGGGACGCATGACTGAAGACAGGGGGGACCCTCAAATCCTGGAGTAATTATCTATATTTATATTAAGTGTATTAGGCTGGGTGTTTCCCTTCTAGAAACAGTGGTCCGTTTGTATACATGGTCTCTTATTACTGTTGGGAGGAAGGAGTTTACTGAACGTTTGCTTTTAAGGGGCTCTCTAAGAAATATATTTGTATAAAAATGCAGGTACTCTGGTTGGAAGAGTCACAGAAAGGTCCGAAAGCCCCCTTGCCTTATTTTTTGCTTTTAGTACAATAGCAAATCTGCTTTGATTAATAATCTGGTTGCTATGGACAGGTTGATTGAAGTCACCGGTTGCCAGGCAGTGTTTTTCTAACACCCTAAGGCTTCATTCACACATCCGTGTGTTACTATCCAAGAGAAATTAACTACTTTTTTTCTCAGGTATTATCATAGTTGCCTCCATTTTTTTTCTCATCCCTTTTTTTTCACAGAAGTAGATAGACCTTCTAAACTGGAAATCTGAAAGAGGTTGTTCACTACTTTATCATTGATGACCTTTCCTTAGGAATCCGCGGCTGAAAATACTCAATTGCTCCATCTTCTGGTAGTGGCAGAGTCTGGGTACTACACATCCATCTCCTATTCATATCATAAAGCGGAAAAAATGGAGTTCATGTCCACGAATAGTTAAATAGTTTATTATTTAATTACAAAATATGCCAAACAACATATTATAACTGACTTGAATAAAAATTAGAACAGTTTAGACAAGAATGGCTATAGCACAGACCAAAAAAACGATGCAGCACACGGGCTGATGCCAGGTATAAAACAATTACATGCACAGTGCAGAATCATATATAGGTAAATAAACCGGGGGAGCCTATGGAAAAGTGCAGAGTGATTGATTGAGCCCTGTACACTGACTCATCTCATGTAACAGCATACCCACAACCCCGGATGCTTACCCACATTCAGGCACCAGGACCGAGCCGCACCGTAGCCCCAACGCGCGTTTCGCGTCGGCTTCGTCAGGGGGCGGTGCTGCTCACTGTCCGGCGCTACTATTTATAAGGACCTCAATCAAATTACCGGATCCACCTGTGTCGGCGCATGTCCGGGAAGCGCCCAGCCAGGTACTGCATCACGGGCGACATCAAAGATGGCGGTGCGGTCCAGCGGCTCAACTAAGTGACCTCACTGAACCGCAAGCGTCATCAGCCGGCGCCGCCCACAATGCCCCGGGACATGGACGTCACCGGGCATGCGCACAGTGGATCTACCTGCTAGCCCACATACAAGACCCGACGGGACTCGGGACTGCCCATATCTCAAGGGAGGAGGGGCTCACAAAATAAGAAAAAACAAAAAGAACGAAAAAGAAGAAGAGGAAGGAAACGCAAGACGTCAGTAGTGAATAAGTGAACAATTCGAAATTACCTCCATACATATGACTACCAATACATATATGAGAGACACATACATATGTGCAAAAATGCAAATGAGTGAACAACATACATCCATATAAAATATAGACTCTAATACAATAAAAGCAACAGTAAAATTTCTCAAAAGTGACACGTGAATATGAGTAAATATACTACTAATCTTTTTTTGGGTAAATAAATATACACACATAATAGTATAAAATATTGTGCCAATAACAAACATCTTCTTTTTTTGTTCCACCAATTTATGTCAGACCATGAGATATCACGGAAGACGACACTTGAAGAGACAGCCCGTCAGACATCCACATATTCTAAAAAAGCCAGGCCTTCAGCAGCAGAGGAACCATATAAAGAGCGCCAAGTACTAATAGACCACCCAACATTTTCTTACTAATGATACCCCTTTCGTAGGCCATCTCCAAAATATTCTGCAATTTTCCCCCCTTGTCCCTCTGCCCACAGGTAGAAATCTTCACCAAATTGGTGATGGAGGATTTCAACAAAGTAACCAATTTTAAAAAAAGGGATAACCTTACAACTGCACAGAGAGAAGCTCTGCAGGAGATTAAAATGTGGGAGGATGTTGTCATCAAACCGGCGGACAAGGGGGGAAACGTGGTCATCTGGCCTGTGGAGAGGTACGAAAAAGAAGCCTTTCGGCAATTAAGGAATAGGGACACCTATACCCCACTGCCACAGAATCCTCTGACCAAATTCCAGATTCAATTGCAGAATATTTTGGAGATGGCCTACGAAAGGGGTATCATTAGTAAGAAAATGTTGGGTGGTCTATTAGTACAATGCCCTGTGATACCAACTTTCTATTTGCTCCCCAAGGTCCACAAAGACCTGATTTCCCCTCCAGGGCGTCCAATTGTCTCTGGCATGGGAGGGCTGTGTGACGCAACATGTAAATTTATTGAACACTATCTGCGGCCACAAGTTGAGACTCTACCCTCCTCTGTCAGAGACACTACAGACGTCCTAAGACGAGTGGATGGCCTTGTCGTGGAGAAGGACATGGTTTTAGTCACGGCGGATGTTGAGTCATTATATACCAGCATCCGCCATGTGGATGGGATGAGGGCTACCAGATTTTTTCTTGAGTCCATCAACCTGGATCCGGACTTACGTGAGCTGGTGTTGGAGTTGTTGAAGTTCATCCTAACACATAATTTTTTTGTTTTTAAGGACCGCTTCTTCCTCCAGAGACAGGGCACTGCCATGGGGGCGGCCTGTGCGCCATCGTATGCTAATTTATTTTTAGGCTACTGGGAGCGTGAGGTGTTCCATGATGGCGCACAGTCTGCCCCCCAAATTCTTGGGTGGTATAGATATATAGATGATGTCTTGTTTATATGGCATGGCCCTGTCCTGGAGTTACAGAGGTTCATGGTGGGATTGAACGACAACGACTCCAACATCAGACTCACATATACTTACCATGATAGTGAGATCTCCTTCCTAGATATAACATTGAGGGTACAAGCGAATGGATACATCTATACTGACATGTATAGGAAGGAGACATCGGTGAATGCATTGCTGCACTCAACCTCATCCCATCCACCCTCCACGATAAGAGCCATCCCCATAGGTCAGTTCCTTCGGGCCCGAAGGATCTGTGCCTCTGACACTCTATTTGAGAGGCAGGCGGTGGACCTTGGGGAGCGTTTTAAACAACGTGGCTATAGTGGCCGAGGCATAAAGAAGGGGTATCTGAGGGCCAAAAAAACAAGGAGGAGTGAACTTTTGGTTGAGAGACGTAAAACAGAAAAAACTTGGGATGAGCAACCAAGATTTATATCCACCTTTAATCATAGGTGGAGTGAAATGCGGAGCATCCTGAGAAAACACTGGCCTGTTCTAACCACAGATCCCTTACTTGGCAGGTTTTTGTCTGACCAACCCTTAATGACTGCTCGGAGGAGCAATAATTTTAAAGACATTTTGGTACATAGCCACTATGTGGCCAAAACACCAGATCCTTTTCAGGCTGGAAGACAAAGAAATGTTTTTTTTCCATGCGGTGGGTGCCTTGCGTGTAAGAATCTGACTAGATCTTTTACCTTCTCCTCATCAAATGGCAAAAGGCAATTCTGAATAACATTACATGCAGTACTACACATGTCGTGTATTACGCGGTGTGCACCTGTAATCTTGTCTACATCGGACTAACATCAAGAGAACTACGTGTTCGTATACGTGAACACGTGCGAGATATAGAAGCAGCACGGGAAGTTGACGATGTTGACAGTCTGAAACCAATTCCGAAACACTTTCGGAAACATCACAAGTGTAACCCCAAAGATCTTAAGGCGTGGGGTATTGAGAGGATCCGAATAGGCATAAGAGGAGGGGATGCAAAACAAAAATTAGCTCAAAGGGAGTGCCGCTGGATTGCGGTACTAAATACACTAGCTCCTCTGGGCCTCAATGAAAGTTTGAGCTTTAGTTCCTTCTTATAGATTATCTCCAGATTCTATTTTATATGTTTTTTAATTGTCGTGATGTTGTCTGTCCCCTTTCTTCATGTTTTTAATTTGCGTGTTTTTTCTGATTTATTTGTAGTACCTTACCTTAGGCTATGGCGCTCTTTATATGGTTCCTCTGCTGCTGAAGGCCTGGCTTTTTTAGAATATGTGGATGTCTGACGGGCTGTCTCTTCAAGTGTCGTCTTCCGTGATATCTCATGGTCTGACATAAATTGGTGGAACAAAAAAAGATGTTTGTTATTGGCACAATATTTTATACTATTATGTGTGTATATTTATTTACCAAAAAAAAGATTAGTAGTATATTTACTCATATTCACGTGTCACTTTTGAGAAATTTTACTGTTGCTTTTCTTGTATTAGAGTCTATATTTTATATGGATGTATGTTGTTCACTCATTTGCATTTTTGCACATATGTATGTGTCTCTCATATATGTATTGGTAGTCATATGTATGGAGGTAATTTCGGATTGTTCACTTATTCACTACTGACGTTTTGCGTTTCACTTATACCTCCTTCCTCTTCTTCTTTTTCGTTCTTTTTGTTTTTTCTTATTTTGTGGCCCCTCCTCCCTTGAGATATGGGCAGTTCCGAGTCCCGTCGGGTCTTGTATGTGGGCTAGCAGGTAGATCCACTGTGCGCATGCCCGGTGATGTCCATGTCCCGGGGCATTGTGGGCGGCGCCGGCTGATGACGCTTGCGGTTCAGTGAGGTCACTTAGTTGAGCCGCTGGACCGCACCTCTATCTTTGATGTCGCCCGTGATGCAGTACCTGGCTGGGCGCTTCCCGGACATGCGCCGACACAGGTGGATCCGGTAATTTGATTGAGGTCCTTATAAATAGTAGCGCCGGACAGTGAGCAGCACCGCCCCCTGACGAAGCCGACGCGAAACGCGCGTTGGGGCTACGGTGCGGCTCGGTCCTGGTGCCTGAATGTGGGTAAGCATCCGGGGTTGTGGGTATGCTGTTACATGAGATGAGTCAGTGTACAGGGCGCAATCAATCACTCTGCACTTTTCCATAGGCTCCCCCGGTTTATTTACCTATATATGATTCTGTACTGTGCATGTAATTTGGTCTGTGCTATAGCCATTCTTGTCTAAACTGTTCTAATTTTTATTCAAGTCAATTATAATATGTTGTTTGGCATATTTTGTAATTAAATAATAAACTATTTAACTATTCGTGGACATGAACTCCATTTTTTCTGCTTTATAATAGTGACTATAGGAGTGTCCCCCTCTCCCTTTATTAAGTATGTTTTCCCGATAGACTCCCCCACGGTGGTTGTGAGTATGTGGATGAACAGTTTATTGTTTTCTTTCATTTTGGGTTTTTTCTATTCTCCTATTCATATCAATAGGAGGCTCCGCAATTGAGCATTTACAGCTGCCGACACGGAGAACAGCTGATCTGCAGGGGAGCCGGGTGTCAGACCCCGGACGATCAGTGAGTTAAGGATGACACATTTCCTTTGTAGTCTAGGCAAAAAAATATATATATTTTTTTTCATACAATTTAAAAATTGCAAAAAGAAAAATGGTCCGATGCAAAAGTTTGGCCACACTGCATGGATAGTACCTATTAGCACTGCTTTTGAAAGTATCACAGGCTGTAAACCTTTTTTTGTAGCCAGCCAAGAGTCTTTCAAGTCTTGTTTGAGGGATTTTTATCCATTCTTCCTTGGAAAATTATTGCACGCACTGCTATTTTGAGGTCTAGCCACAGATTTTCAATAACGTGCGGATCAGGGGACTGTGAGGGCCATTGTAAAATCTTCATTTTGTTCCTTTTGAGGTCTTTTGTGGATTTTGACCTTTATTTAGGATCATTAGCCATTTATAGAAGCCATCTTGTTTTCAACTTCAGCTTTTTTACAGCTGGTGTTATGTTCGCATCAAGAATTTATTGAGATTTGTGAAATGTTCCCTCCTGCGCTGCAACAAAACCCCAGCATGATTGATCCACCCCCATGTTTAATTGTTGGCGAGATGTTCTTTTCCTGAAATTCTATGTATTTTTTTCTCCACAAATACATTTTATCATTGCGGTCAAACAGTTCTATTTTAACTTCATCAGTCCACAGGACTTGTTTCCAAAATACATCAGGCTTCTTTAGATTTTCTTTTGCATACTTCTGTGGCTGAACTTTATGGTGAGGAAGCAGGAGAGGTTTTCTTCTGATGACTTTTCCATGAAGGCCATATTGTGCAGGTATCTCTGAACAGTGGAACAATGCTCCACAACTCAAGAGTCTCCTAAATCTTTCTGAATGTCTTTTGCAGTCAAGTGAGGATTGCCTCTCTAGCAATTCTATGATCAGCTCTCACTGAAATTTTGCTTGGTCTTTCAGACCTTATCTTGTGAACAAGCCATAACCCCATCAGGCTAATTAAGGTGTGAAACCTTGGTGAAAGTCATCTGAGCACACAAATATCCAATGGTGCCCAAACTTTTAAATTGGCCCATTTTCCTTTTTGCAAGTTTTAAAATGTAAAACTTGACAAAATATATATAGACTATAGACATGACAGAGTTCTTCAATTCACAGATTCATTATCAATGCATAGCAGGTGGGATAGTAGTGTACCACCAGTCTCTACAAGAAAATCAGCTTTAGGGTATGTTCCCACATAGTGAAAATGTTTTTTTTCCTGCTGTGCAGTGAACTGCAGTTAGACACATTCACTTAAATGGACCTACGCTTTAGTTCTTTGTACTATGTATGGCCAGGATTTCAATGTGCAAGGAAAGCACATAAGTCTAAAACAGGGTCCGAGTCATCTTTTGTCTAGTTTTTGGTGTTTTTATTGTCTTTTTGATCATTTGCTTTTTATTCTTTTAATTTGCAGCTTTTTTAAAGTTTATTTTATCTGTGTTTGCCTCGTTTTATGTTCGCAATTGTAAACAGGGTTTGGGGTTTTTAGATATTTTCAGCTGATACATCAATTCTAATTTTTTAAAAAGATGCAATAATAGCCTCTCTGAATTGATGTTATGTAAGCCTGATATTTGTTACCATTTAGTGAAATGTGAGTTTTTACATTACACAGTGCAAAGACAAAAATAAAGAGCAGTTTTGATATTGCATAAAATTTGGGTACTGTTTGTGCCATTTTGATTAATTTGGCACAAAAATATCAACGAATGCAAGACGAAAAAAAAAAAAAAAACAACTCTGCAAATGATGAATTTAGCTTTTAGGGTGCTTTCACACTGTTCTGGCACCAGTTCATTGTTCCTATTGAGGCTTACGTCGAAACACCACGCAAAATGGTATCCAGGATTGGGCAACAACGGGCCTTAGACTATAATGGTGCCGACAGAGTGAACAGGTGCTCTGTCATGCATCAATTTGGGCCCTGTACACCTACTGTCGGCGGACACTCAGATGTAGTAGACTACTTCTGGGTGTCTGTCTCCAGCAGGCATACGCGCCCCATTGGTGCATACGCCCAGATCTTATTTTGCGGGGGTTTCGAATGTAAGCCCCGACGGGACCAACGAACGGATGTCACAACGCAATGTGAAAACTCCCTTCGTCTTGTAGAAATGCTGCAGGGAACAGTTATTCTCTTGCTGATCACTTCCATCTTCAGCTAGTGTCCGGCTGAAGCTCTATCCTTTACAAATGGAGAAAGCTTAGTGAATTTTTGCATTATTGGCAAAGAAAATTTTGCTGGAGCCTGTTGAAATACAGATGTGCCGAAGTGAAAAATGGACATGACTGAGTTACTGAGACTCCTAAGTCAACAAATATTCTTTGTTTCTCAGTGTTGAATATAATATCAGACAAAATAGGATCAAAGAAAATAATGCGATTAAGGGATGAATTCCTGGAATTTTTTGTGTGTTTGTGCGCATTTTGTTATGTGTTCTTTTAATTGTGGCCCTTTCATTCACAGGATCAGTGGGAGTCCCAGAAGTTGCAACCCACAGATCCTAAAGTGATGACATATTGTAGTTAGACGCTAGATACTGACACCAGGATTCATCTGCCTATTCAGGAAGATTTGGAACAACTAAAGGAAACCAGATGTCAAGCTGACAGGCCACAAACAAATTGACTGTATGCAAGATAAGGAACTATACAAAGGTTAGGATGCAACAGACCAACTGAAATCATGAACAAGAAACATGCTATGGGCGGACAAAACAGGATGCAGTCAGGAAACAAGCTGAAGTTAAGAACCCAAAAATCATTCACAGACAGAAACATTTATGATTTATTACAGGGAACCGGTCACCAGATTTTACAACACAAACTGCATAGATAATTAAAGGGCCACTGTCACCCCCCTCCAGCCGTTATAAACTAAAAGAGCCACCTTGTGCAGCAGTAATGCTGCATTCTAACAAGGTGGCTCTTTTAGTTTTAGGTTCAAGTATACCCCAAATAAAGCGTTTTTATACTTAGCCACAATTCCTGTCTCTAGCCAGGTAGGCGGGTCCTCACTCCCCAGCTTGGCCAGCTCACTCCAATCTTCCTGCGCTTTCGGCGCCGCCCCCTCAGCGCTGTTATCGTTTCAAATCCGGCGCCTGCGCTGTGTACTGGTGTCCTGCGCAGACGCAGTAAGCTCTGGCCGTCTGATGTCCCAGCCAGGCTTGCACACTGCGCCTGCGCAGGCATTGCGGCCAGCCACCTTTGGAATCCCCGCCCCGCACTGTGTTATGCATTATGCACAGTGCGGGGAGGGGATTCCAAAGGTTCCACCTATACAGAATATTCCGTGTAATGGCTGATACCAGAGAACAAAAGACATCCACAGAACACCAGGATGGATCGCTGCACAGCAAATAGCTGTAGGACCTGTGATGACGTCACTGCCATGTGATTAGGGCAATCACATGGCAGTGACGTCATCACAGGTCCTACAGCTATTTGCTGTGCAGCGATCCATCCTGGTGTTCTGTGGATGTCTTTTGTTCTCTGGTATCAGCCATTACACGGAATATTCTGTATAGGTGGAACCTTTGGAATCCCCGCCCCGCACTGTGCATAATGCATAACACAGTGAGGGGCGGGGATTCCAAAGGTGGGTGGCCGCAATGCCCGCGCAAGCGCAGTGTGCAAGCCTGGCTGGGACATCAGACGGCCAGAGCTTACTGCGTCTGCGAAAGGACACCAGTACACAGCGCAGGCGCCGGTTTTGAAACGATAACAGTGCTGAGGGGGTGGCGCCGAAAGCGCATGAAGATGTGAGTGACGGCAGAGGAGCTGGCCAAGCTGGGGAGTGAGGACCCGCCTAGAGACAGGAATTGTGGCTAAGTATAAAAACGCTTTATTTGGGGTATACTTGAACCTAAAACTAAAAGAGCCACCTTGTTAGAATGCAGCATTACTGCTGCACAAGGTGGCTCTTTTAGTTTATAACGGCTGGAGGGGGGTGACAGTGGCCCTTTAAATAGATATCATAGACCTCATGAGACTAGTTCTATTACTTTGAAGGAATAGACCATGAATATTTTATTACATTAGTTTATTATGGCCCTAAAAAGTAACAGCTAGTTGCAAACGGTGGCAAATACTACCTGCCTTTTCTACCCAGTGCTGGCTCAAAGCGGTGACTGATAGCTCCTGCCAGCAGTTCAGCTGCTTCATGTCAACAGAGCAGTTCTTCTTCTTCTGGACTGCTTTGTCGACTGGGCTTGACTGCATCATGTTGATTGACATGCAGTTCCCTGGGTGGAGGAGGGAACAAAAAAGGTTGAAGATAGAATAGCAATATACATGACCCGGCGTCTCCACCTTCCCAGGTAATCTGGGGTACAGGGATATACTAAGGCACCCCCTAGGTCAAGAGATCAGGTAGACACCCACCATCCCTAGTCAATACGCAATATTATCACTGGCCGAACCTTTTTGGATCCATTATGGCCTTGTGTGTGCTCTGGCAGGTCAGCTACAAAAAAATCAGCCTGGAGGTGGTGGACTTGCAGCCAATGGTTTTGCAGTGCCCATTAACTCTAGGCTTAGGGAATGTGGCTCCCGGGCAACCCTTGGTGGAGCACAACATCGCTCTGCTGGATAGGTTCTCTGGGGGTCGGAATACGTTTGTGGCTTTCAGGGGGCCTGCAAACTTTATTTTAGGTTGCGTCCTCTCTCTTCGGGTACCGAGGAGCAACGGGTGGGGATCATAATCTCTCTTCTCAAGAGTGGACTTCAAGCATGGGCATTTTCTCTCCCTTCTGTCTCCCAGTCGCTTCAGATGATCGAGGAATCTTTTCAGGCTATGGGCCATATCTATAAAGACCCCAACCACATCTCTCTGTCCGAGTCTAAACTATGTCAGCTTCAGCAGGGAGACCAGATAGTGGAGGAGTATTGCTCCGAGTTCCGTAAGTGGTAAACGAATACTATTGGAATGGCCCTGCACTACATAGTCAATTATGTCAGGGGCTTTCGGAAAAGGTTCATGATGTCTTTGTTGTCTGAGACCCTGGTTTCCATGGAGGCAGCCATGTCTCTAGCTATCCATATGGACCGCAGTCTACGTTAGAGACATAAAAAGATACCTCAATTTTCAGGGGTCAATGGAACGTAGGTGTTACACCCGGTCCCTGTACCCTCGTGGGGTCCCCGTCGGGACTCCCGCTCTGTGCCGGCTCCACGCTGTCATGACATGGTCTTTGCTTCCCCTCCCTCATCTGCTTCCTGGCATGCAGCCAGCAGGTTCTCGGGCAGTGTGCTTAGGTTACGCGCGCTTGCTCCTGGTCTCTTAAAGAGACAGTGCGCATTTTCCAAAAAGTGCTTCTGACCAATGGCGTGTTAATGATCACTATTTCTAGCCCCTCCACCATAGGGAGGGTGCCAGAGCAACAAGTATCCTCAGTTGCTATCTTCCTGTTCCTGCTAGCATGTGCTTCTGTTTCTGAAATTCTCTGCCAGTGCTCTGCTTACACTGTTTGTCTCCACAGACTATCTGCTACCCGTTACCTGGCTTTCCTGGACGATCTCCAATCTGCTTACTCCAGTTCCGTCTCATCCCGCCATTCAGTTACCTGAACCTTAGGACAATGTCAGTACTGCTGGAACCAGCTTCTACTGGTACCCACTGGTTAGCTCTATGTCATCCGCTAACCCTGCTTGTCCGTTTGACCCGCTGGGTTAGCTACCACGAATCCGGGGTCTAACTGGAGGTAGCACCTGTGTCCCTCAGGCATCCCATTCTGACCCTGTTTGAGGGGTCTTAGCTGTGGTGTCTGGGGCTCACGTAGTCACGCCCCCTTCGGATCCCCGCGTACCGTGGTCCTGAGGATCCACGTTTAATTACAATAAAAACGAATGTGAACTTCACCATCTGTGCCTCCGTTTCCATTCGTTACAGTAGGGCTGAGTTTACTGAGGAACCCACTTTGCCACCACTTTTAAGCTTCATAATGTGTTTCGCTGATCACGTCTCAAAACGTATATATCTTCCTCTGAACAATCTCCACCACCACCTTCCCCAGTCATTGTTGATGGGAATCTTGTATTCCTGATAGCAAAGATTATCGAGTCTTGCTTTGTACACTGGTCTCTTCAATATTTGGTCCATTGCAAGAGTTACGGTCCTGAAGAGAGAATGTGGGTGAGCATCTGACATTCTTGCTATCAGGTTGGCTATACATGCATTGCATTCAGATGAAGCTGGTTCTGAAGTTCCGGAAGTCACTGTTTGGAAGGTACTGTCAGGGGTATACCACAACAGAGAGGGGCCAGAAGATCACAGCATCTGGTCACACAAAATCCTGCACTGATTAGAATTGCTTCACCATCATATTAAACAGTGCAGGTTTTCCTTGCTCTGTCATTGCAAGGGTTAATCAGTTCAGTTGATCTCCAGGAGCTCTCCATCCTGCATTGTCTCAGTTTGGTCACTCCCATCTGGTTTAAATGCTCACCACTGACACTTGGGAATTGCCAGTGATAGTTCTTACTTCCTGGTTAGGTGTTGGAGGAAAAATTCAGTGTTTGGAATAGGCAGTTGGAGAGTTGTTCAAGATATTTCTGCGTTAAGTTGGTTTGCATGTTTATCCTTATCTTCTATTGTTTTCTCCTACCTATCCTTCCCCTGTGTTCCACACAACAAAACTGTTTTGCTCATCCTTGTTTGGCAAGTTTTCATTCAACCTTTGCCTATATGTCTACAGGCCATAATACAATACACAAAATCACAAATAATTTTTTTTTTTTGTAAATCTTAAAAATATACACTTGGATTAGCGATACTTAGTAAAACAATAATGCACAGATTAAAAAAGCAGGTCACAACTTATAATTAGGGATGAGCGAACCCAAACTGTAAAGTTTCGGAGTTTGTACCAGACTTCTAGTGTCTAGTACCGGACCCCGAACTCGGACGACTTACTGTATGTCTGGTTTACTGTTAGGGTCCAAACTTCTAGTAAGGCTTTTTGAAAGGCTGCAGTGCAGCCAATCAACAACCTTTAAGGCTGTGGGCACTTTCGGCTCTATCACAGCCATTTCAAGTAATGGCATGGCTGTGATTGGCCCGCCCAACATGTGACCCAGCCTGATAGTAAAACTAAATACATAATTAAAAAAAAACAAAACATGTGGTCTGCTTCATTTTTAAAACCAACTGAGGGAAAACAGACAGCTGTGAGCTGGTATTTTTAGACTGGGAGGAGCCCATATCCATGCAGCTTCCCAGCCTATTAACACCAGTCTATTAGCTGTCTGATTTGCCTTAGCTGGTTATTAAAAATAGGGAGGGGGCCTTAAAAAAATTATGTGATTTTTAAAAACCATCTAATGCTAAGCAGACAGCTGCAGGCTGAAATTAATAGGCTGGAAAGGGCCATGGATATTGCCTCCTCCCAGCCTAAAAATAGCAGCCCCAGAAATGGCACATCCACTAGAGGCACCAATTCTGGCACTTAGCCTTAACTCTTCCTGCTTGCCCTGGTGTGTTGTCAAGTGGGGCAATTGTTTTTGGGGTTGATGTCAGCTTTGTAATGTCAGCTGATATTAAGCCCATTGGCTAGTAATTAAGAGGCATCTATCAGACTCCCCCATTACTAACCCATTAAGTAGAAAAAAAATACACATACATGAGAAAAACATTTTTTATTCAACAAAGTCTTCCCCACACATTCCCTGGTTTATCCATTTATTATTATTATTATTATTATTAATAAATAAAAAATTTCCCCAGATCCAACGACACCCAACTAGGTCCCACATCCTCCACCAATTTTCTCACAGGCAACCACGTCAGTAACGTCATCGACCATGAGCCATCACCGCAAGAATGAGACTGCAGAAGTTATTCAAGGTCATTTCTCATGTGCAAGGACGTTACGCTCATGAGAAATGACCACATGTAATCTCTGCAGTCTCGGTCCTGGCCCACAGCGATGATGTGACCAAGACTGCAGAGGTTATTCAAGGTCATTTCTCACAGGCGATGCCGTTACGCCTGTGAGAAATAACCACGAGTAGCCTCTTCGGTCTCATTCTCGTGGTCCCATCATCGCTGTGAGCCAGGACCCCAAGAGCGAGACTACAGAAGTTACTTGCGGTAATTTCTCACGGTGTAACATCATCGCCTGTAAGAAATGGCCTCAAATAACCTCTGTAGTCTTTTTCTCGTGGTCATGACTCATGGGCGATGACGTTACAGACTTGATCGCCTATGAGAAAATTGGTGGAAGATGTGGGAACTAGTAGGATGTCGTCCATTTTTATTAATAAATGGATAAACCAGGGAATGTGTGTCTCGCGGTAGGGCTAGTACTGGACTGATGAGTGCCGGCCCCGTGGACGTTCATTACTCCAACACTGGTGCTGCGCAGCGCGAGAACCAGCTGCTATGAATTGAGGTGACCTTACAGTAAGGTTACCGCAGATCACAGACTCACACAGTGCTTATTGTGTGTACCAGCGCCTGTTACCTGCCGTAACCTTAATTACATCACCACTTATCACTGCAGCTGTGTTCTCTTGATAATCTGTGTGATCCAGCAGCCATGGTGACCCATCACATTACTGATGTCACCGCTCACCGCAGCATTCGAATGTAGCAGAGTCGGGGATCGTCATGGGACCGCCTTATTATGGATTAACGACATCAAAAAACTGTTGAGGATAAGCAGCTAATGAATGCACCATTTCTAGGGCGGCTGAGGGCTGGTGTTATTAGTCCAAGGTGACAGATTTCCTTTAAACCCTTAACGAAAAGGTGATTTTTTTTCCCCACTTTTGTTTTCTCTTCCTCTTCTTCCAAGAGCCATAACTTTCTTATTTTTCTGCCCACGTGAGAGCTATTTTTTGCAGGACAAGCTTTACTTTTAAAAGACACCAATAATTTTACCATATGACGTACTGGAAAACGAAGAAAAAAATTCAAAGAAGTGAAATTTGTGAAAAAAAAAATCATAATTGCACATATTTTTTTTATTTTTTTAATGGTGATCATTGTGCAGTAACACTGATCTGGAAATAGGATTCCCAAAGTCGCTACAGTTATGGCAATATGAAAGTTGCATAGTTTTGTTTTTTTCTCGGATTGCCATTTTCCAAGACATTTTTCAGTTGATGGAACAATGTGAGGCAGTAGCGTAGCTACTGGGGGGCAGACCCCTCACATGAAGGGGCCCATCGGGAGCCACTGCCACAGGAGGAAAGCAGTAAAATGCCTACTCCTGTCTGATGGAGACTCTGCATGCTAGTAGCACAGTGGCCAGTTGCAGAGTCTCCCTCCTGCAGTGTATGGTGCTGTCTGAGCTGATGATGATGGAGCTTTTCCCAGGTTCAGTTTTTTTTCACTCTATGCATGCTGGGATTGGCTCAGGCACACTGGGTCCTATTGCCCACTTTGCATTTCACTCACTTTCTGGTCCTGCCTCACTGCCTGCAAACTTCATCAGTAAGTGGGGATGGAATTTATTAGGTTTACTAAATTCAGGTATGTCAGGGTCACTGTGGGATGAATGTGAGGGGATGGGGGTATTGTGGGGTTGAAGTGGGAGAAGGGGGCAGGGCACTGGGGATGAATGTGAGACCATGGGGTATTATGGGGGCTGAAGCAGAGGTGGGGAGGAGGGATAGGGCACTGGGGGGGAGAATGGGGGTATTGTGGGAGCTGAAGTGGGGGAGGGGAGCAGGGCACTGAGGGGTGAATGTGAGATGATGGGGTAATTTGGGGGGGGGGACATGGCACTAGGGGGAAAATGGGGTTATTGTGTGTGCTGAAGTAGAGGAGGGAGGGACAGGGCACTGAGGGGTGAATGTGAGATGATGGGGGCTGAAGTGGAGGCGGGTGAGGGAGGACAGGGCACTGGGGGCTGATTATTATACTGTTTTGTTATGAGATTATATGCACTCCATCACATGTAATAGTTGCTGTCTGGAGAGGCTGGAGATGGGAGGTAAGCGACTTTTTATACTTACCTGCTGGGTGTTTTAACAGTATTAGTATAACAAGCCCTCATACAGTAAATCATGAGCTGCATCACATTTAAAGCACCACTATAGCATTTGTTTTTGTTATTTCACTGCTGGAGTGATACTTAAAATCCAAGTCCCCTGCCCCCTGTCTGATACTCTCCTTTCGGCATCTTTATCTGTGTTCGCTGCCACTCCGCTCTATCTCCTGCAGTTTGTGAACTGTCCACAGCGCCAGTGTTTCATGAAGTGGCGTGGAGGTTACCAATCAATGTGAGTCTATGAGAGCCTTGTTCTGGCCTCTTACTGGCTCTCATAGACTTACATTGAGCACTTGTGATTTCGCTTCTAACTTCTGGCCAGTCAGAAGCTGCGCTCACAAGATGGAGTGGTGCCAAAAAAGGTGAATATGCTGAAGGATGAGTATATGACCGGGGCAGGGTTATTATAATATTTACAAAGGCTTGAAATAATTGTCTGCAGTCACTTTATGTGACTGCAGGCTGCCAAATCATGACAGGGATGACCTGCTGCATGAGTCCCTAATATCACCGGCGTTATCAGGCGGTCATGGACCTCAAGTTTGCTAAATGCATGTGTCGACTAGAAAGGGTTGGCTTCTGTCAATAGAAGAGAATTGAGAGAAGCCGAAAAAGTAATCACTTGACCGCCTGCTTACATCAGCGATGCTGGGGACATGGTTACTGTACTTGTGTATAGTGGCACCATTAGCGTAGCTACCGGGTGGTACAGGGTGCTGAGCCGGTTGTCAGTCAGTGCCGGGACACCGTTACAGCTGCCGTTTTCTATATACAGAGAGGTGAC
Organism: Ranitomeya variabilis; assembly: GCF_051348905.1. Classification (NCBI taxonomy): domain Eukaryota; kingdom Metazoa; phylum Chordata; class Amphibia; order Anura; family Dendrobatidae; genus Ranitomeya; species Ranitomeya variabilis. Next base: position 691,751,449 of record NC_135234.1, on the reverse strand, counting down.
TGAAACCATGCCAGCGCCGGCCCTTTGGAAGAACGAGGCTGCTGGAAGGAATAAAATTAATTTCCTCATGGCAGTGGGGCTGTCACTGCAGGCCACGCAGTGTGTTACAACACTATTAACTATTATACTGTGTTTTGGGGGAGCAGTGGGGACATCATTCTATGTATAGGGAAACTGGGCATGTACGGGAGCTGTGGGCCCACCATACTGTGAATAGGGGAACTGTGAAGGCATTATAATGTGCATAGGGGAGCTGTAGGCCCATCATACTGTATATAGGACAGCTGTGGGCCTATCATACTGTGTATATGGGAGCTGTGGGATCATCATACTGTGTATAGGAGAGCAGTGTGGACATCAGACGGTGTATAGAGAAGCTGTGGGCCCACCATGCTGTGTATAGTGGAGTTGTACATGGGGGAACTTAGGAGACATTTTTAATTGGTAAGTGGGCACTTAAGCATTATGGTTATAGGGGCACTCAGAGTATTGTGACCATCAAAGTTCATATGGGATATTATTACTTTCTAGGGTCAAAATGTGGAGGGCACTAGCACAGGGCATTAATATTTACTAGGGGGCAATTTTACTATCATAAGAGCACAAAGGAGTCATTATTACTATGTAAGGGGCACAGTTGTGGCATTACTATATGGGGTGGTAAGAGGAGCCGTTACTGTACTACACAGCAGGTTCAGTAATAGGGTCACATACAGCAGCAGTGGCTCAGCATTGGGGTATCAGCAGGATGAGGAGTTTGTGCTGGTTGGGAATAGATGGAGACAATGCTGGAAATGTGAGAAGTCAGATGTGTCTGTGCTGTTATTTCTGCAGATGAGTCGTGGCTGGAAAAGTTGTCATGTCAGTCTGGGCAAGATGGAAAAGATGGGAAAAATTAACGATTTCATAAGAAAGGACGTCAGCGGTAAGTCACCATCTATAACTATACTGTAATCTTATATGGTCACCATACGGTGGAAATATTGGTGTTTGCTTTCGTATATAGATTTATTTTCAACAACAGCCTGATCATCTGCTGAGGTTCCCCTATACCCACAATGAGGAGGCACCACCGTACCCTTAATCATGGTTAGGGGCCCACTCAGATGTTTCGCCCCCCCCCCCCCGAGCTGAAACCCTAGCTACACAACTGACAGGAGGGAATGTTTTTTGCAAGGCAGCCTGAAATTTTAAGCTACATTCCCACGATGATCTTTTGGTGGGTTTTTGTCGCAGCATAATATCTGCTAAATTTCTGCACCTGTTATTTAAATTAGGTTACTGCATTTTTTTGTCTCTGTTTGGTATGTCTTGCTTTAACCCCTTAACAACCGCCGATACACTATTTAATGGCAGCAGATAAGGATACTTATGCCTTAGCGTCGCTTTTTAACGGCGCTGAGAGATAAGTGCATAGAGCCCCCCAAAGTCGGAATTTCTCTGGGGTCTCGGCTACCGGGGGTAGCTGAAACCCCAGAGTACATGATTTGGGTCGGTTAAATAGAGTTGGGCTAAAGTTAGGGTTAGGGTTGGGCTAAAGCTAGGGACAGGCTAAAGCTAGGGTTAGGGATGGGCTAAAGCTAGGGTTAGAGTTGGGTTAAAGCTAGGGTTAGGGTTGGGCTAAAGCTAGGGTTAGGGTTGGGCTAAAGTTAGCGTTGGGCTAAAGTTAGGGTATCGGCATACTCAGGAGAAATTCCTCAACAAATTTTGTGGTCCATTTTCTCTTGATAACCTTGTAAAAATAAAAAAAATGGTTCCAAAGTAATTTTTTGGGGAAAAAAGTAAAATGCTAATTTTTTCCTTCCACGTTGCTTTAGTTCTCGTGAAGCACATGAAGGGTTAATAAACTTCTTGAATATGATTTTGCGTACCTTGAGAGGTGCAGTTTTCAGAATGGGGCCACTTTTGGGTATTTTCTGTTATATTGACCCCCAAACTCACTTCAAATGTGAGGTGGTCCCTAAAAAAATGGTTTCGCAAATTTTGCTGGAAAAATGAGAAATCGCTGGTCAACTTTTAAGCCTTATAACGTCCTAACAAAAAAAAATTATATTTCCAAAATTGTGCTGATGTAAAGTAGACATGTGGGAAATATTATTAACTATTTTGCGTGACACCACTCTCTGATTTAAGGGTGTAAAAATTAAAAGTTTGAAAATTGCAAGATGTTCAACATTTTTGCCAAATTTCATTTTTTTTCCATAAATAAATGCAAGCTATATGGAATAAATTTTACCACCAACATGAAGTACAATATGTCACGAAAAAACAGTCTCAGACTCCGTGGGATACGTTGAAGTGTTCCAGAGTTATATCCTCATAAAGTGACAGTGGTCAGAATTGTAAAAATTGGCCATTGGTCATTAAGTACCAAATTGGCTCTGTCACTAAGGGGTTAAATAAAGCTGCTTTGCTTTTGATACTTCCTGATTTTTTTTGCTTTGACACAACATTATTGATATTCTTAGGTGCGGATTACATGTTTTTTTTTTATGTGTTTCCACATGTGCGTTTTTTATCTACGGATTTTCTGCATATAATGCAAGTCTAAGGGGAAATTCTACACAGGACACTCAGCGTACCCGCAAGAGAAATTGACATGCTGCAGATTTGAAACTCGCACCACAGGTCAGTTTATCCCGGGTTAAAAAGAAGCACAGTGGGCATGAGATTTCTATAAATTCCATCAACTTTGTTGGGTCTGTAAGATGCTTAGTTTTTGATGCAGCGAAAATACACAGCTCCAAAAATGCACCAAAAGCTCATCGTGGGAATGTAGTTTCTTGCACTCAGGCTTGTGGTGACCAAAAAACTGCAACTGTGGCATTATTATTTTTTTCCCAATCAGATTATCTTTATATTTTGCTAGATCAGACTTATATGAATTTTGCAATGGGTATTTTTTAAGATTATTATTTTCAATGGAGGAAAAGGGAGGTGAAATTCAAATATTTGTGTGGGTTTTTTTTAAACATTTTCCTTTTGCTCTTTTAGTCCCCATAGGGGATTTGAACTACAGTATTGCTTTATGTAGCATGTATGACGGTCTCCTATGAATTCCAACCACAGGAGCATAATCCCGACATGTATTCAGCAGACCCCCGACTGTCATGGCAACCCATCGGCACCCTGCGATCACATCGAATGGGGGGTGATGGGTGGTTAGAATAGTGTGCCCCTGGGCAGGGCCGGACTGGCCATAGGGCACTTCTGGCAAATGCCAGAAGGGCCGGTGCCAGTGGTGGGCCGCTCAATCCGCTGCCCCCGCCGTCGCATTCAACTATACCGGCGTATAGACGCCGGTACAGTTGAATGCAATGATGGAGGAGAGAGCGTCTACAGACGCTCCTCTCCCATCATTCCCCGCTCTGCCTCTGACACTGCGGGTGCGCGATGATGTCATATCATCGCGCACCTGCTGTGTCCCGGGCAGACTGCAGCTGCTGAGACAGGAGCAGGAACCAGGAAGCAACGCGGGGCACGAGGAGAGGTGAGGAGAGTTTTTTTTTTTTCTGGACTGTGGGGCCATTCTCGGAGGAGGTGAGGGGAGGAAGAGAAGAGATGTGGGCTGTATATAGTTCTCTGTGGGCTGTGCTCTGTGCTGTATACTGCTGTGGGCTGTATATAGTTCTCTGTGGGCTGTGCTCTGTGCTGTATACTACTGTGGGCTGTATATAGTTCTCTGTGGGCTGTGCTCTGTGCTGTATACTGCTGTGGGCTGTATATAGCTCTCTGTGGGCTGTGCTCTGTGCTGTATACTACTGTGTGCTCTGTGCTATATATAGTTCTCTGTGGGCTGTGCTCTGCTGTATACTGCTGTGGGCTGTATATAGTTCTCTGTGGGCTGTGCTCTGTGCTGTATACTGCTGTGGGCTGTGCTCTGTGCTGTATACTGCTGTGGGCTGTATATAGTTCTCTGTGGGCTGTGCTCTGTGCTGTATACTACTGTGTGCTCTGTGCTATATATAGTTCTCTGTGGGCTGTGCTCTGTGCTGTATACTGCTGTGGGCTGTATATAGCTCTCTGTGGGCTGTGCTCTGTGCTGTATACTACTGTGTGCTCTGTGCTATATATAGTTCTCTGTGGGCTGTGCTCTGTGCTGTATATAGTTCTCTGTGGGCTGTGCTCTGTGCTGTATACTACTGTGGGCTGTATATAGTTCTCTGTGGGCTGTGCTCTGTGCTGTATACTACTGTGTGCTGTATATAGTTCTCTGTGGGCTGTGCTGTATATAGTACTCTGTGGGCTGTGCTGTATATAGTACTCTGTGGGCTGTGCTGTATATAGTACTCTGTGGGCTGTGCTGTATATAGTACTCTGGGCTGTGCTGTGTATAGTACTCTGTGGGCTGTGCTGTATATAGTACTCTCTGGGCTGTGCTGTATATAGTACTCTCTGGGCTGTGCTGTATATAGTACTCTCTGGGCTGTGCTGTATATAGTACTCTCTGGGCTGTGCTTTATATAGTACTCTGGGCTGTGCTGTATATAGTACTCTGGGCTGTGCTTTATATAGTTCTCTGTGGGCTGTGTTGTGAATTTGCTTTTTGCTCCCTCTAGTGGTTACTAGTTTTTTGACTCTGGTTTTTCTGTCATTCCTTTTATCCGCACCTGGGTCGTTAGTTAGGGGTGTTGCTATATAAGCTCCCTGGACCTTCAGTTCAATGCCTGGCCTCGTAGTTATCAGAGCTAGTCTGCTGTGCTCTTGTCTACTGATCCTGGTTCCAGTTATATCAGCTAAGTCTGCCTTTTGCTTTTTGCTTTTTGTTTTGGTTTTGTATTTTTGTCCAGCTTGTTCCAAATCTATATCCTGACCTTTGCAGGAAGCTCTAGGGGGCTGGTGTTCTCCCCCCGGACCGTTAGACGGTTCGGGGGTTCTTGAATTTCCAGTGTGGATTTTGATAGGGTTTTTGTTGACCATATAAGTTACCTTTCTTAATTCTGCTATCAGTAAGCGGGCCTCTCTGTGCTAAACCTGGTTCATTTCTGTGTTTGTCATTTCCTCTTACCTCACCGTCATTATTTGTGGGGGGCTTCTATCCAGCTTTGGGGTCCCCTTCTCTGGAGGCAAGAAAGGTCTTTGTTTTCCTCTACTAGGGGTAGCTAGATTCTCCGGCTGGCGCGTGTCATCTAGAATCAACGTAGGAATGATCCCCGGCTACTTCTAGTGTTGGCGTTAAGAGTAGATATATGGTCAACCCAGTTACCACTGCCCTATGAGCTGGATTTTTGTATTCTGCAGACTTCCACGTTCCTCTGAGACCCTCGCCATTGGGGTCATAACAGTTTGCCAGGCCAGTATTAAATGTTTAATGCATTGCAGAAGAGGGATTATAAGAAAGAAGATTCTGAGTTTTTTTTTTTTTTTTTTTCTTCTTCCCCTTTACCTCAGAGTGGCTATGCTTGCTGCAGACATGAATGTCCAGACCTTGATTACAAGTGTGGACCAGCTGGCTACTCGTGTGCAGGGCATACAAGACTATGTTATCAGAAATCCTAGGTCAGAACCTAAAATACCGATTCCTGAACTGTTTTCCGGAGACAGGTTTAAGTTTAGGAATTTCGTGAATAATTGTAAATTGTTTTTGTCCCTGAGACCCTGTTCATCTGGAGATTCTGCTCAGCAAGTAAAAATTGTTATTTCGTTCTTACGGGGCGACCCTCAGGATTGGGCTTTTTCGCTGGCGCCAGGAGATCCGGCATTGGCTGATCTTGATGCGTTTTTTCTGGCGCTCGGTTTACTTTATGAGGAACCCAATCTTGAGATTCAGGCAGAAAAGGCCTTGCTGGCTATGTCTCAGGGGCAGGACGAGGCTGAAGTGTATTGCCAAAAATTTCGGAAATGGTCCGTGCTGACACATTGGAACGAGTGTGCACTGGCCGCTAATTTTAGAAATGGCCTTTCTGAAGCCATTAAGAATGTTATGGTGGGTTTTCCCATTCCCACAGGTCTGAATGATACTATGGCACTGGCTATTCAAATTGACCGGCGGTTGCGGGAGCGCAAAACCGCAAATTCCCTCATGGTGTTGTCTGAACAGACACCTAATTCGGTGCAATGTGATAGAAAAACCGCAAATTCCCTCATGGTGTTGTCTGAACAGACACCTGATTTAATGCAATGTGATAGAATCCTGACTAGAAATGAGCGGAAAATTCATAGACGCCAGAATGGCTTGTGCTACTACTGTGGTGATTCTACACATGTTATCTCAGCATGCTCTAAACGTATAGCTAAGGTTGTTAGTCCTGTCACCGTTGGTAATTTGCAACCTAAATTTATTCTGTCTGTAACTTTGATTTGCTCACTGTCATCTTATCCTGTCATGGCGTTTGTAGATTCAGGTGCTGCCCTGAGTCTCATGGATCTCTCATTTGCTAAGCGCTGTGGTTTTACTCTTGAACCATTAGAAAATCCTATTCCTCTTAGGGGTATTGATGCTACACCATTGGCAGCAAATAAACCGCAGTATTGGACACAGGTTACCATGTGCATGACTCCTGAACACCGCGAGGTGATACGTTTCCTGGTTTTACATAAAATGCATGATTTGGTTGTTTTAGGGCTGCCATGGTTACAGACCCATAATCCAGTCCTGGACTGGAAGGCTATGTCAGTCTCAAGTTGGGGCTGTCGTGGTATTCATGGGGATTCCCTGCCTGTGTCTATTGCTTCTTCTACGCCTTCGGAAGTTCCGGAGTATTTGTCTGATTATCAGGATGTCTTCAGTGAGTCTGAGTCCAGTGCACTGCCTCCTCATAGGGACTGTGACTGTGCTATAGATTTGATTCCGGGCAGTAAATTTCCTAAGGGAAGACTGTTTAATCTGTCGGTACCTGAACATACCGCTATGCGTTCATATATCAAGGAGTCTCTGGAGAAAGGACATATTCGTCCGTCTTCTTCCCCTCTTGGTGCGGGATTCTTTTTTGTGGCAAAAAAGGACGGATCTTTGAGACCTTGTATTGATTATCGGCTTTTGAATAAGATCACTGTCAAATTTCAGTATCCTTTACCGCTGTTGTCTGACTTGTTTGCCCGGATTAAGGGTGCCAAGTGGTTCACCAAGATAGACCTTCGTGGTGCGTACAACCTTGTGCGCATTAAGCAAGGTGATGAATGGAAAACCGCATTCAATACGCCCGAAGGTCATTTTGAGTACTTAGTGATGCCTTTTGGGCTCTCCAATGCGCCTTCAGTTTTTCAGTCCTTTATGCATGACATTTTCCGGAAGTATCTGGATAAATTTTTGATTGTTTATCTGGATGATATTTTGGTTTTTTCTGATAATTGGGATTCGCATGTGGAGCAGGTCAGGTTGGTCTTTAAAATTTTGCGTGAAAATTCTTTGTTTGTCAAGGGCTCAAAGTGTCTCTTTGGTGTACAGAAGGTTCCCTTTTTGGGGTTCATTTTTTCCCCTTCTGCTGTGGAGATGGACCCAGTCAAGGTCCGAGCTATTCTTGATTGGACTCAGCCCTCGTCAGTTAAGAGTCTTCAGAAGTTCTTGGGCTTCGCTAACTTCTACCGTCGTTTTATCGCTAATTTTTCTAGCATTGTGAAACCTTTGACGGATATGACCAAGAAGGGCTCCGATGTAGCTAACTGGGCTCCTGCTGCCGTGGAGGCTTTCCAGGAGTTGAAACGCCGGTTTACTTCGGCGCCTGTTTTGTGCCAGCCTGACGTCTCACTTCCCTTTCAGGTTGAGGTGGATGCTTCGGAGATTGGGGCAGGGGCCGTTTTGTCGCAGAGAGGCCCTGGTTGCTCTGTTATGAAACCTTGTGCCTTTTTCTCTAGGAAGTTTTCGCCTGCCGAGCGAAATTATGATGTGGGCAATCGGGAGTTGTTGGCCATGAAATGGGCATTTGAGGAGTGGCGTCATTGGCTCGAGGGTGCTAAGCATCGTGTGGTGGTCTTGACTGATCACAAAAATCTGATGTATCTCGAGTCTGCTAAACGCCTTAATCCGAGACAGGCCCGCTGGTCATTGTTTTTCTCCCGCTTTGATTTTGTTGTCTCGTATTTACCAGGTTCAAAGAATGTGAAGGCCGATGCTCTTTCTAGGAGCTTTGTGCCTGATGCTCCTGGAGTCACTGATCCTGTTGGTATTCTTAAAGATGGAGTTATCTTGTCAGCTATTTCTCCGGATCTGCGACGTGTGTTGCAGAGATTTCAGGCTGATAGGCCTGAGTCTTGTCCACCTGACAGACTGTTTGTCCCGGATAAGTGGACCAGCAGAGTCATTTCCGAGGTTCATTCCTCGGTGTTGGCAGGTCACCCGGGAATTTTTGGCACCAGAGATCTGGTGGCCAGGTCCTTTTGGTGGCCTTCTTTGTCAAGGGATGTGCGGTCATTTGTGCAGTCCTGTGGGACTTGTGCTCGAGCTAAGCCTTGCTGTTCTCGTGCCAGCGGTTTGCTCTTGCCCTTGCCTGTCCCGAAGAGACCTTGGACACATATCTCCATGGATTTCATTTCTGATCTTCCGCTATCTCAGGGCATGTCCGTTATCTGGGTGATATGTGATCGCTTCTCCAAGATGGTCCATTTGGTTCCTTTGCCTAAGCTGCCTTCCTCTTCCGATCTGGTTCCTGTGTTTTTCCAGAACGTGGTTCGTTTGCACGGCATCCCTGAGAATATTGTGTCAGACAGAGGATCCCAGTTCGTTTCCAGGTTCTGGCGATCCTTTTGTAGTAGGATGGGCATTGATTTGTCGTTTTCGTCTGCTTTCCATCCTCAGACTAATGGACAGACGGAGCGAACCAATCAGACTTTGGAGGCTTATTTGAGGTGTTTTGTCTCTGCTGATCAGGACGATTGGGTGACATTCTTGCCGTTGGCTGAGTTTGCCCTTAATAATCGGGCTAGTTCCGCCACCTTGGTTTCGCCTTTTTTCTGCAACTCTGGTTTCCATCCTCGCTTTTCTTCGGGTCATGTGGAGCCTTCTGACTGTCCTGGGGTGGATTCTGTGGTGGATAGGTTGCAGCAGATCTGGAATCATGTGGTGGACAACTTGAAGTTGTCACAGGAGAAGGCTCAGCGCTTTGCCAACCGCCGTCGCGGTGTGGGTCCCCGACTTCGCGTTGGGGATTTGGTATGGCTTTCTTCCCGCTTTGTTCCTATGAAGGTCTCCTCTCCCAAATTTAAACCTCGTTTTATTGGGCCTTACAAGATATTGGAAATCCTTAATCCTGTATCTTTTCGTCTGGATCTTCCTGTGTCGTTTGCTATTCACAATGTATTTCATAGGTCCTTGTTGCGGCGGTACATTGTGCCTGTAGTTCCTTCTGCTGAGCCTCCTGCTCCGGTGTTGGTTGAGGGCGAGTTGGAGTACGTGGTGGAGAAGATCTTGGATTCTCGCCTCTCCAGGCGGAGGCTTCAGTACCTGGTCAAGTGGAAGGGCTATGGTCAGGAGGATAATTCCTGGGTGGTCGCCTCTGATGTTCATGCGGCCGATTTAGTTCGTGCCTTTCATGCCGCTCATCCTGATCGCCCTGGTGGTCGTGGTGAGGGTTCGGTGACCCCTCACTAAGGGGGGGGTACTGTTGTGAATTTGCTTTTTGCTCCCTCTAGTGGTTACTAGTTTTTTGACTCTGGTTTTTCTGTCATTCCTTTTATCCGCACCTGGGTCGTTAGTTAGGGGTGTTGCTATATAAGCTCCCTGGACCTTCAGTTCAATGCCTGGCCTCGTAGTTATCAGAGCTAGTCTGCTGTGCTCTTGTCTACTGATCCTGGTTCCAGTTATATCAGCTAAGTCTGCCTTTTGCTTTTTGCTTTTTGTTTTGGTTTTGTATTTTTGTCCAGCTTGTTCCAAATCTATATCCTGACCTTTGCAGGAAGCTCTAGGGGGCTGGTGTTCTCCCCCCGGACCGTTAGACGGTTCGGGGGTTCTTGAATTTCCAGTGTGGATTTTGATAGGGTTTTTGTTGACCATATAAGTTACCTTTCTTAATTCTGCTATCAGTAAGCGGGCCTCTCTGTGCTAAACCTGGTTCATTTCTGTGTTTGTCATTTCCTCTTACCTCACCGTCATTATTTGTGGGGGGCTTCTATCCAGCTTTGGGGTCCCCTTCTCTGGAGGCAAGAAAGGTCTTTGTTTTCCTCTACTAGGGGTAGCTAGATTCTCCGGCTGGCGCGTGTCATCTAGAATCAACGTAGGAATGATCCCCGGCTACTTCTAGTGTTGGCGTTAGGAGTAGATATATGGTCAACCCAGTTACCACTGCCCTATGAGCTGGATTTTTGTATTCTGCAGACTTCCACGTTCCTCTGAGACCCTCGCCATTGGGGTCATAACAGGGCTGTGCTGTATATAGTTCTCTGTGGGCTGTGCTGTATATAGTTCTCTGTGGGCTGTGCTGTATATAGTTCTCTGTGGGCTGTGCTGTATATATTACTTTGTGGGCTGTGCTGTATATATTACTTTGTGGGCTGTGCTGTATATATTACTCTGTGGGCTGTGCTGTATACTACTGTGTGGACTGTGCTGTATACTTCTACGTGGGCTGTGCTGTATACTACTATGTGGTCTGTGCTGTATACTACTGTGTGGTCTGTGCTGAATACTGCTGTGTGGGCTGTGTTATCTACTACGCGAGCTGTGCTATAGTATGCAGGCTGTGCTGTATACTATGCGGTTTGTGCTATATAATATGCGGGCTTTGCTATATACTATGGGGAGTATATTATATTCTATGGGGGAGGCCATGTTATGTACTATGTGGCTGTGTTATATACTATTGTGGGGGTATATTATATTCTATGGGGGAGGCTGCGTTATATACTATGGGGGGCTGCATTATATTCTATGGGGGGCTACATTATATATTATGGGGAGGTGGGCTGTATTATATTCTATGGGGTTACATACTCTGGGGTGGCTGCATTATACTCTGTGGGGTGGCTGCATTATACTCTGGGGTGGCTGCATTATACTCTGGGGTGGCTGCATTATACTATATGTGGGCTGCATTATACTGTATCGAGGACTATGGGGAATACGTTATACTATATGAAGAACTATGGGGTGCATTATACTATGGGAAGTGAATTGTACTACATGGATGACTGTGGCGGTGCATTATACTATATGGAGCACTATGAGGATTGTATTATGCTATATGGAGGACTATGAGGATTGTATTATGCTATATGGAGGACTATGAGGAGTGTATTATACTATGTGGAGGACTGAGCAGTGTATTTTAATATATGGAGGACTATAGGGAGTGTATTATACTATATGGAGGACTATGGAGCACATTATAATATATGGAGGACTATGGGGTGTATTTTACTAAACAAGTAAAATGCTGCATATTCGGATTGTTTTTGCTGGAACAAAAAGCCTTGTTGTCAGCAGCACATTGCCAGTGTAAACTGTAGATGTGCTGCTGAAAACATGATACTGTATGGTGATCTATTAGTGATCGTTCTGTCTCATCATTATTCCTCAGCTGGTGGAAAGAGGCCGGGAAACAAGCGTTGAACAACTTCAGTATTGTCGATCAAACTTGTTTAGCGGCCTGAACTCAGCGCACGTAAATACAACAGAAAGGCTTCTGTGTGATGTGCAATATGTTAGCATTTGGGGACCCATTTTAAACCGGCCCTGCCTACAAGTGTACAAAGATATTATACAGTCACCATGTGACAAGTGGGCCTGTGTAACTTCAAATGCCAGGGCTGAATTTTAGTCCCAGTCCGGCCCTGCCCCTGGGCCTCAGACAGCAGCATCCCACAGGTTAACAGCTGCTGGCAGGGGCTCTGCTCTAGTCATGTCTGTTAGTGTCAGATGATGGCAGAATAGCACTGCCATAATTTACCAGGAATATCCGCTTCATTCATCTGCTTCCGATGAGCTTGTTGTTATAGGGTTAATGGGTTGTTCTTAAAGGGAACCTGTCACCCCAAAAATCGAAGATGAGCTAAGCCCACCGGCATCAGGGGCTTATCTACAGCATTCAGTAATGCTGTAGATAAGCCCCCGATGTATCCTGAAAGATGAGAAAAAGAGGTTACATTTTACTCATCTAGGGGGGCGGTCCAGTCCGATGATCGTCGCGGTCCGGGTCCAGCGCCTCCTATCTTCCTAGGATGACGTCTTCTTCTTATCTTCTTGCTGCGGCTACGTCCTGTTGAGGGCAGAGCAAAGTACTGCAGTGCGCAGGCGCCGAGCCTCTCTGACCTTTCCCGGCACCTGCGCACAGATAAGCCCCTGATGCCGGTCTGCTTAGCTCATCTTCGATTTTGGGGGTGACAGGTTCCCTTTAAGTTGTCTTGTGAGCAGCTCACAATTTTGCAGTCTCCTTACTTCCTGGTTTCAGGCAGGGGAGGCTCTGAATCTTGAGTGACAGATCTAGTGAGTAATATAACTGTTGTATTAGTAGATCTATAAAGCTCAGCACAAGTTCTGCTCTAACACACTCATTTATCAGTTGTCCCTTTTTATTTGTAATTTATTTTACTCACTTATATAGTGCCATTAATTTCCACAGTGTTTTACAGATATTCCCATCACTGTTCCCATTGGAGCTCATCATCTAAATTCCCTATCACTATGCCTTTAGAGTATGGGAGGAACAGGAGCACCCAGAGGAAACCCATACAAACACGGGGAGCACATGCAAACTCTTTGAAAATGTTGTCCTTGGTGGGATTTGACCCCCTGCGATGCAAGGCTACTGCTATCACTGTATTGCATATAGAAATAACAGAGCATTTGAACAAGCGCACAGCTCCACATAGCGAGAACTGTGATGCTGGGGACCAGGGATTGTGATACTTCAGGACTAATAAGAACTCTTTAAAAAGTTGAGAAAAAGGATGAGGGTGAGCAGCAAATTTATACACAGAAATTGATGGGCTACAGAGTGCTGACTAGTGTGTTGGGAGTTAACTCCTCTTTTGGATTGTAACTTCTGCGCACTGGGCCCGGCTCTGATATCCCATGTACGTTTTGTAAAATAAAAGCTCTCATTCCCTGAGAATGACAGTTGATATAAAAAGCAAGTTAATAGCAAACTTGTTTATTTTCTTGCTGTCTAACTAAATAAAGTAATTTAATAACTTGACAATACTGCTTTAACCCCTTTCTGACATTGGGCGTAATAGTACTCTGATGTCGGACACCCTCCCTTTGATGTGGGCTCTGGCGGTGAGCCCACATCTTTCCCGGCCCATGTCAGAGCTTTTTAACAGCTGACATGTGCCCGGAACAGCCACTGGTGGAATTGCGATCCACCTGCGGTTATTAACTCGCTAAATGCCGCTGTCAAACTCTGACAGTGGCATTTAACAGCTACTGGCAATCATGCCGGAAATCCGCCCATCGGTGATCATGTCACGTGATCGCGGGTCACCGATGGGTTGGGGGGACTTATAATGGACTTAGGAACAGGGGGAGAAAGACATTATTATCGCTAACTATGTCTAACACAGTCCCTTAGTATATAGTGTACGTACTTATTTATATTAGTCCCTTAGTATATAGTGTACTCACTTATTATGTATAACACCATCCTTAGTTATATAGTTTCCTCTTTTATTATGTATAACACCGTCACTTATTCATACCATCCTCTCTAGTTCTCTAGTCATATATGGTGATGTCCCTTATTATATAGCTTCCTCTGCTCTTTTGTACAGTGCTGTCTCTTACATAGTGTATTCTTGTTAGTTTTGTTATTCACAGCGCCCTCTATTTTTAGATATAAAATGATTGCTGATGGAGCAGCCGATGACCAGACGACCAGTCCATCAGCTCCTCCATTAGAAAAGCACCTTTTCCATGCTCCATCAGCCGTCATTGCATTATACAGCTAACAAGACAGGACGGTATGTAATAAAAAACAGGGCTCTATATAATCCAATATGTAAGGGAGGGTACAGTATTTAAAGGGAACCTGTCACCCCGTTTTTTCCGTATGAGATAAAAATACTGTTAAATAGGGCCTGAGCTGCGCATTACAATAGTGTATTTTGTGGACCCCGATTCCCCACCTATGGTGCCGAAATACCTTACCAAAGTAGTCGTTTTCGCCTGTCAATCAGGCTGGTCTGGTCAAAAGGGCGTGGTGTCTTCCCCCAGATCTTGCGTAGTTTTCCGTTGGTGGCGTAGTGGTGTGCGCATGCCCAAGGTCCCGAATTCACTGCACAGGGGAGTGAAAAGATCGCGATGTGCGGTATTTCATTGGTGATCGGTGGGCGCGGCCATTTTCCTTTGGCCGCGCGTGCGCAGAAGCGGCGCTCTGCTGGCCGCGGCTTCAGGAAAATGGCCGCGGGATGCTGCGCGTGCGCAGATGGAGATCGCGGCGGCCATTTTCCTGAAGTCGAGATGCGAACTTTGCTTCAGGAAAATGGCCGCCGCGATCTCCATCTGCGCACGCGCGGCATCACACAAGCTTGAGAAAGGATAGTATATCCGAAACGTCGCCACGCCGTTCAGGCATTAAAGTCCACTTTTTCTTCAGTTATTTTTTGTGCTGTTTTCCTTTTTTTGGTTCTATGTTTGGAGGTCACTGGATCGGTCGTTAGGAAAGCTTTGCATATTATTGGAGGTAACACTGGATGCTGTTCCAATTTTTTTTTATATATATATATATATATATATATATATATATATATATATATATATATATATATATCCACACACACATATATATCTATCTATATAATTGTCTAAGGGGTACTTCCGTCTGTCTGTCTGTAACGGAAATCCCACGTCGCTGATTGGTCGCGATAGGCTTAGTCCGGCCGCAAATTGGCCCCTCCCTACTCTCCTCAAGTCAGTGCCCCCTCCCTACTAACCTCCAGTCAGTGCCAGTGTGTCACCCCATCCCAGACCAACTTTTTACTATTGATGCTGCCTATGCAGCATCAACAGTAAAAAGATATAATGTTAAAAATAATTTAAAAAATTTCTAAAATTGTGCTATTCTCACCTTCCGCTGTCCACCGATGCGCGCGATGCTGCCGCCAGCTTCCGTTCCCAGTGATGCATTGCGAAATTACCCAGATGACTTAGCGGTCGTGCACTATTCGGCACGTAATTCCGGAAGTCCAAGTCTCATAAAGAAATGAACAAGAGGGATCTGGGGAATGTCCTATATTCTGCTCTCACATCTTAGCCTGGATAATATGAAGAGATATAAAAGAGGAATTCATTATAAGAAATTGAGAGGAGATGAATTAAACAATGAGAAGCTTACAGATTCCCATTTGTCCTATTCTGTATTCAGATCTCTGTGCTGTGAGAGATGGTACAGACCCCTCATTCTTATCATTAAAAGCACTTTAGGAGCCACTTAAAAAGATATATAAAGGAAACGCTGAAGTAGCGATGCCCTAGTATTTTCCCAGAATTAGAAACACTGCATTTAGCTTTTTGATAATAGGCATGCAAACCTGTGGGGAAATTTAAAATCCTGCACGTGTTTTTTTTTTACAAACCTGAGAGCAGACAAACTATGGTTTACCTTTAAACAGTATCGTAGCTACCGGGGGCAGAGGGGGTGGTGGCCCAGGGCTCCGTGCTCTGAGGGGGCCCACTTGGAGCTACGCTACTGTAACTGTATCAGCGTGCACAGCGCGCCAATACAATTATGGAGCGCCCCCACACCGCCGCAGGGCCTAGGGGTACCCGGAGCCGGGCCTCTAGGTCTCAGTCCTGGGGTTGTCACGGTGGCTGGACCCGGTCCGTGGCCCTGTCTGTCAGTGGGGGACGTCCGGTGAAATAAGTGGTGGTGTAACGGTGCAGTTGTGGGGTGCAAGTCGCGATAAAGAACAAGGACACCAGGTTGCAGTCTCTTTACCTCTTTACTGAAGATCTCTGAGTCCTCAATCCAGAATACGGCTCACCAGGCTGCGCAAGTCCGGCCGGTCCAATGGCACTTCCAGAGTTCTCTTCACAGGAGGAAATCTGTGCCTTCCCCCTAGCGCTATGTGTTGTAGTCCTTCCCTGCTGTGCTTACGGAAAGTACCCCACAACTGTTGTGTCTGTTTCTGATGTTCCCTCACAACTCGATTAGATGATGTTCTGCTAAACCTCTGTCCCTCCCTGAGGTTCGGGTAGGAACGGCACCCGTTTGACGGGTAGGCCTGGAGTTCTTCCGGGACCCTAGAGACGCCCCTCTCCCACAATTGCCTCCCAAGACTTCATAGGTGATTTGAGTTAGACAGCCCGCCTGAGACTGACTGTCCTGCCGCTGTTTGGAGTATTGCTTGAAGCTGAATGTTATTCTACTCCCTCGGCGTTCCAGCCACCGGTAGTGCGCCTCAGTAGGATGTTGCTTCGGTCTTACAGCACGACTCCTACTGGTATTTCTCCTTTGCGTGATCCCGTTTCTCACTCAGCACAATCTATCTCTCTTCTAATCCTTTCTTGGGCACCGCCGCTACCCGGAGCAGGCACGGTCCCGTTACGTTCGTTCTCGTTGCCAAGCCTCTGTCAGGATCCCACCCCTGACAGAGACCCTACTGTATCTTCCCCTACAACACCCTCTGCCACAAGGTGTTGCCTGGTTCCAACCCAGTCAGCTTTCTAATCTAACTTCCTGCCTGACCCCCAGTTTACCCACAATGGTGTGGAGTGGCCTAATGAATAGCACCCTTAGCTCCCCCCGGAGGCCCGGCTGTGAAATGTATTGGTGTCTGTGATACCTGATCAGATGAACTCCTTCAGTGCCATCGGACGCACCATAGCTCCCCATAGTGGCGGAGCCACAGTACTGCAACGACCAGGACTCTGGGGCGCTGCACTTACATTCTGCGGCAGAGCAGGTTGACACGATCTCCTTGCTCTGCCGCCCGGCCCGCTGTGTGGCCCCTGAGGAGGCGTGGGGGGCCCTGTGCCAGCAATGGGTACACCGCCTGTCATCGCAGGGTCAGCTTGATGAGAGAGGGAGCGTTACGCTCCTTCTCCCATCATCCATGCATTATACAGTACTGGCTGCCGAGTGGGGGTGCATTATACTATACAGACTGCCTAATGGGGGTGCTTTATACTATACAGGCTGCCTAATGGGGGTGCATTATACAGTACTGGCTGCCTAATGGGGGACCATTATACTATACAGACTGCCTAATGGGGGTGCATTATACAGTACTGGCTGCCTAATGGGGGAGCATTATACTGTACTGGCTGCCTATGGGGGTGCATTATACTGTACTGGCCTATGGGGAGTGCATTATACTATACAGGCCTATGGGGAATGTATTATAATATACAGGCCTATAGGGAGTGCTTTATACTATACAGGCTTATGGGGAGTGCATTATACTATGCAGGCCTATGGGGAGTGCATTATACTATACAGGCCTATAGGGAGTGCTTTATACTATACAGGCTTATGGGGAGTGCATTATACTATGCAGGCCTATGGGGAGTGCATTATACTATACAGGCCTATGGGGAATGTATTATACTATACAGGCCTATAGGGAGTGCATTATACTATACAGGCCTATGGGGAGTGCATTATACTATACAGACCTATGGGGAGTGCATTATACTATGCAGGCCTATGGGGAATGCATTATACTATACAGGCCTATGGGGAATGTATTATACTATATCGAGGACTATTTGGCACATTATACTATATGGAGGCTATCTAGGGGGCCATCATACAGTGTGGGGATTACAGTGAAGGGGCCATTACACAGTGTTGGGGCCATCAAGCAGTTTGGGGAGCTACTAAGGGGTCAGTGTACTGTTTGGGGGTACATTACACTGAGGAGGCATCATGTTATGTATAAGAGAGCACCATGCTGTATATAGGGGAGCTGTACAGGGGGGAGACTCGGGACATTATTCAATGTTAAGTGGGCACTTATTGTTATAGGGGAACTCGGGTTACTGTGACTATCAAAGGGGCACACAGGGCAGTATTACTTTCTAGGGAGCAAAATGTGGGCACTGTTTTCTAGGGCACTTGCACCCGGCATTACTATATTCTAGAGGGGTGCTTTAGAATTTAGAGGCACAGAGAACCACACAGTAGGTGCAGTAATAGGGACACATACGGCAGCTGCATTGAGGTACTAGTAGGATGAGGATTTTGTGCAGGTTGGGAATAGATGGTGATGGGGCTGAAAATATGAGAATTGAAATGAGTCTTTGTTGTATTCTCTGCAGACGAGTCCTGGGTGGAAGAAGTTGTGTTGGTCTGGGCCAGATGGAAAAGACTGGAAAAGTGTACTATTCCATCAGTAAGGACGTCAGCGGTCAGACATTAGCTGTAACTGTGTTGTAATCTCTTATATGTTCTGCAGGGCTGGTATTTACCACTGACTATATGGCGGTAATATCAATGTTGCTCTTTGTATAGAGATTATTTTCCGCAACAGCACCGTCATCTGCTGAGGTTCTCCTCCACTATTAGGGTGTGTCACCCAGTTTTAATCAAGGTTACCTGGTTAGGGGCCCACTCAGAAGCTTTGCCCCCCTGAACCAAAACCCTAGCTACGCCTCTGCATTTAAAGGGAGTCTGTCCCCCCCAAAATTATATATGAGCTGCGGCCACCGGCATCAGGGGCTTATCTACAGCATTCTGTAATGCTGTATATAAGCCCCCGATGTATCCTGAAAGATGAGAAATAAAGGTTAGATTATACTCACCCAGGGGCGGTCCCCTTGTGGTCCAGGTCCGATGGGTGTCGTTGTCCGGTCCGAGGCCTCCCATCTTCATAGGATGATGTCCTCTTCTTGTCTTCACCTTCGGCTCCGGCGCAGGCATACTTTGTCTGCCCTGTTGAGGGCAGAGCAAAGTACTGCAGTGCACAGGCGCCGGGAAAGGTCAGAGAGGCCCAGCGCATGCGCACTGCAGTACTTTGCTCTGCCCTCAACAGGGCTGACAAAGTACGCCTGCGCCGGTGCCGCAGCGTGAAGACAAGAATAGGACGTCATCGTAAGAAGATGGGAGGCCCCGGACCGCGACGCCCATCGGACCGGGACCGCCCCTGGGTGAGTATAATCTAACCTCTTTTTCTCATCTTTCAGGATACATCGGGGGCTTATCTACAGCATTACAGAATGCTGTAGATAAGCCCCTGATGCCGGTGGGCTTAGCTCACCTTCGATTTTGGGGGTGACAGGTTCCCTTTAATGGTGTTGCAGCCTTTGAAGCCTTTCAGAAAAGGTAAAGTGTATATACTGACAGAACATGCGACACTTAGATTGCACACAGATGGACTTCATTTCACTAAGCATGTGGCTTATGAAGGTTATTGCTTGCACCAGAAACTTGTAGGGGCTTCATAGCAAAAGGGGTGAATACATATGCACATGCCAATTTTTAGCTATTTGATCCCATAAATTTAATTTTTCTCATTTCAATTCACCATTTTAGACTATTTAGTGCAGAAGCAAAACATGCAAATCGGATTACAAAAATATTTAAACACAGGTTGTAATATAACAAAATAGGTAAAAAGCCAATGGGTGTGAATACTTTCACAAGTAACAGTATATATACTTTGCGTTTTTTGGATTACAGAATATTTATATTTTCTTTCTTTCAGGCCACATTCATTCAAGAGGTTTTTTTTTGTGATAAAGCACTCATACATTTTCTGCGCTGAAAATTTCGGGGCCTGGTGGAATCAGTCTGGGCAATCCCTAGGCTTCAGTTGTTTGGGAGGGCGTAAGAGGTCTACATTGGAATGGAACATTGATGTTGCCTATTTTCTGCACCCATTATATAAGCATTCCTCCTTCCATCAAAGTTTTCATCCTCTTGATATATTGCAATCATCACATTATACAAAGCTGTGTACTTACAATTGCTCATTTTGCCATTCTACCCAGCTAATTCAGGTGCCCCTAGAAGAAGTAGGGCAAAACATGCTCGTCAGGCTGAGAGACGAGACTCTGTTAACTTTTCATAGCATATCACTGTAAGCAGGTTGCGGGATGCAGTGACGCAATGGAGGAAGAGCAAGGGTTAACAGATTAAGAATTTAATTTGGTACAATGAAGAGGCTCCTCACAGGGAGATAATAGTTAAATTGAAAGAGAAAATTATACTGTAACAATAGTCCTGTTACCAAACTTCTCGTGTCCTTAGGTTCCTCAGCCGCAGATGATCTGTTGGGGGTTGTAGTACTGGCAACAGTTGGCTCAGTGTCCTCAGATGTGGCCCCAAAACTAACGGTCCAACTTCTGGCGGCAATGGGTGGTCTCTGGTTTTACCCATTGAGCCCCTAGTCCATAAGCCTATGCAGCTAAAGAGAGCTGCAGAGATCCTGGTATCAAACGTGGGCTGATGGGCGCTGTCCAACAGGGGGGACCGCAACTTAACGTCCTGTAACCGGCTCACGTTCTCCTGCACAAGCATGGTCTTACCTTTGTCTGGGCGCACGGCACTTTCCACTCTCAATACCCAGCTGAAGTGTCCAGGAGGTCTGTCTCTAGCACTATATGCATCTGTCACCATTACTAATGACACAGTAATCTGTCTTGGAGGAGGATATTGTGCACCTTTGTAAATTCGTGCAAATTTATGGGCATAGCATGTATGTAAAGTAACCTGATCATGCAAACTAATATACATTAATATGCGATATTTGTACCATCTATGAAATAAGAATGCGATTTTGTGTAATTCTATACATCTTCACATTGCACTTTACTATTATACAGCTCTGGCAAAAATTAAGAGACCACTGCAAAATTTTTAGTTTGTCTGATTTTTCTCTTTATAGGTATATTTTTGAGTAAAATGCAAATTGTTCTTTTATTCTATAAACTTCTGACAACATGTCTCCAAATATCCAAGCAATACATTTTGTATTTTTTTTTCTGAAAAGAAGAAATGGTCAAAATTAAAAAAAACAAACAAACAGTACTTTCAGACCTCAAATAATGCAAAGAAAACAAGTTCATAATCATTTAGAAACAACAATACTAATGTTTTAACTCAGGAAGAATTCAGAAATCAATATTTTGTGGAATAACCATGATTATTAATCACAGCTTTCATGCGTCTTGGCATGCTTTCCACCAGTCTTTCACACTGCTCCTGGCGCAAAAATGTAAGCAGTTCTTCTTTGTTTGATGGCTTGTGACTATCCATCATCCTCTTGATTACATTCCACAGGTTTTCAATGGGGTTCAGATCTGGAGATTGGGCTGCCCATGACAGAGTTTTGATGTGGTGGTCTCTTAATTTTTGCCAGAGCTGTATATTCACTGGGTCATTTTACAGTACTACATTTTGCTTGCTATAATCTAATGGTGTATCCTGATTCTGGTATACTTGCATTATTTTGCTATTATATATTTTGTCACACAAATAGTCTGGAATTTTGACCATCGAATGCGGTTTTGCCTTTTCACTAGTATAATACTAGAGTCCCAGTCCTTCCCTTAAATCTTAAAGTTTTCCTGATTTTAATTGTTTTTTATATGATGTTATATCAATAAAAATTTAACTTTTGATGTCCGTTTCGTAGCACTTCTAATCTATACCTAAGTGAAACTATGCACTTGGTTTGTCTTTGCTGAATTTAAGTCTTGAAGAAGTGTTACCAATTGATGTAGGGTTATATAATGTGTAAGATAGCGCTTACTGCTTGTGTTGGGGCCACTTGCTTGGCTGCGAGATTTAAGGCACACAGGGACACTTTCCACTTTAAACAGTCTATGCTGTTTATTTTGCACTCATAAACCACTTGAGGCCATGTTATATATCACAGGCTTAACACATACTCCACAGCACTTTATAGTATACGGCATTAACTTCATTGACAGACACTATACCTGCCAGTCCTCCTCTGACTAGTTCCCAGGGGGTTGTCCGTGCGCCGTATTAATGTCTCTATTCATACAGCATTAGACGACATGAGATTGCAGTTGCTAAACACGCTGGTCCTCCTCTGACCAGTTACCGTGGGTGACCGCACAGTTTGTAGAAACCCCTTTATCTGGAGTTACCTTTCTGGAGCTCCTGTTCCACATGCTGACTCCTTGTCATTCCACACTCATGGGAAGCAGCCTAACGTGGATCACTGTCCTTGAGACCAGGGCATTCATGACAGTCCAGACTCTCCGAAGGGCGGTAGCTCCTCAATGCAGTCCCATCTGTTGTGAATTCTGCTCTTGGGCTCCCTCCGGTGGTTATAAGTGGTAGTGCTGCTGTCTCTGGATCGCAGCATTCATCAGGTGTGTCAAGTTTTTGCAATCCTGACTAGGCTATTTAGCCTAGCTTGACCCTTTAGTCAGTGCCAGTTGTCCATTGTTCCTGGAGGATTCACATCTCTGCCTGGTCTCTCCTGCTTTGCAGTTCTTTTCAACAAAGATAAGTTCTGGCCTTGATTTTTTGCTGTCCACATGCTGTGGCCTTATTGTTCAGTTCTTTTCCATGTTTTTGTCTTGTCCAGCTTGGTCTGTATAAGGATTTGTTTAGCCAAGCTGGTATCTCTGGAGATGCAGATATACCCTCCATATCTTTAGTTAGCTGTGGAGTTTTTGTATTTTCTGTGGTGGATATTTTCTAGTGTTTTAATACTGACCGCATAGTACTCTGTCCTATCCTTTCTATTTAGCTAGAAGTGGCCTCCTTTGCTAAATTCTGATTTCAGTCTGTGTATGTTTTTTCCCTCTCCTCTCACAGTTAATATTTGTGGGGGGCTGGCTATCCTTTGGGAATTTTCTCTGAGGCAAGATAGTTTTCCCTTTTCTATCTCTAGGGGTAATTAGTCCTCCGGCTGTGTTGAGATGTCTAGGGAGTGATAGGTACATTCCACGGCTACTTCTAGTTGCGGTGTTAAGTTCAGGGTCTGCGGTCAGTACAGGTACCACCTTCTCCAGAGTACGTCTCATGCTGCTCTTAGGCCACCAGACCATAACACCCATCACTGACTCTGCTCACACATGGCCTCTCTGTGTGCTCTTCAGGATGTCCGTCCCCAGCTGGGACCGTCCAACACACAGGCCACTCAGTGCCAAAGCCCCACCACGTGCTATTCAGGAGGGGGTTATCACTCCCAACACATAGGCTTCCAAGACCTTGCACATTGACCAAACAGATCCAAACACTCTCCACCATGTGACCACACCATGGTCACATTATAAACCTGCAACCCCACCCCCTGGGTGGGAGGTGTGTGTGGTTAGTCAGACCCGCCCAGCTCTCCAACTAACCCTGCAAACTTCCTTTTACAACTATACAAATACATGTGGGACTACAGGTCTCAGAACAACCTTACTTCAGGCTTACAGCGCAGACTCCCTCTGCGACACATACCGGCCATTTACATTACAATCCTGACGGTCACTGTTTCACCATCATAATCACAGATACGCCTCCATGCGCATCCCAAGCTGTAACAGGGGTTACTGCATCACAAATGTTAAGGAGTTGTTTGGTTATAAATAGTGATGAGCGAGTGTACTCGTTACTCAAGTTTTCTGAGCATGCTTGGGTGTTCTCCGAGTATCTTGGGCGTGCATGATTTGTTAGACAACCTGAACACATGCAGGGATTGCCTGTTTGTTAGGGAATCCCCACATGTATTCGACTGTCTAGAAGCAAATCATGCAGCTGCGGGGACTCAAACATAATATTTGAGCACGTCTAAGATACTCGGAGAACACCTGAGCATGCTCGGAAAACTCGAGTAACGAGTACACTCGCTTATCACTAATTATAAAACAATAATATGATGACTGCAATATATTAAAGCTAACCTGTCACCAGGTTTGGCCGATATGAGATATGGCCATCACCTTTCAGGGTTTATATACAGCATTCTATAATGCTGTATATCTGCCCCCAACCCGACTTGGAAGAGAAGAGAAATAACTTTTATTATACTCACCTGCAGAGCGGTCTGGTCCGGTGGGTGTCGCTCTTCTTGGCCGGTGCCTCCCATCTTCTTGCAATGCTGTCCTCCTTCTTGGTTCATGTGGATGACACGTCCCTGCATCATCCACACAATCTCCTCGGCATTGCGCTCCTGCGCAGGCGTACTTATCTGCCCTGAAGGCAGAGCTAAGTCCTGCAGTGCGCAGGTGCTGGGCCTCTCTGACTTTTCCCGGTGCCTGCGCACTGCAGTAGTTTGCTCTGCCCTCAACAGAGCAGATAAGTACGCCCGCGCAGGAGCGCGATGCCGGGGAGACTGTGTGGATGATGCAGGGATGGGTCATCCACATGAAGCAAGGAGGACAGCATCGCAAGAAGATGGGAGGCAACAGACCAAGAAGAGCAACACCCCTTGGACCATACCACCCCGCAGGAGAGTATAATAAAAGTTATTTTTCAGTTCTTCCAGGTCGAGTTGGAGGCGGATATACAGCATTACAGAACGCTGTATATCAGCCCTGAAAGGCAGTGGCTGCATCTCATGTCGGCCTACCCTGGTGACAGGTTCCTTTTAAGAGTATAAACACTGTGATGAGAGGAGGAGGAGAGCTTCTTTGAGTAAAATAGTTTACTGCCATTTTTTTCCAAAATACGCAGAGCAAAAAAATAACCAAAAATTAATCGTGGGAATGTAACCTTATAGTTCTAATGTAATAAATAGTAAACAATACAGTATACTTTTGTGATATTCCTGAACAAGTTATTATGTTTGACTTTAGTAATGCAGCAATCATTTCAGGAAACATATTACTAGAATAACAACAACCTGTGATAGGTTTTCTGCCTAAAATGGTAAATGCAACTGAAAAGTTAACGTGTTCTGACAAATGGCTAAATTTAGGGACAGAGACTGGAATCAGACCGACATATTAGACACACAACAGGGATGGGTGGAAAAGGACAAATCCGAAAAAAACTACAAGTTATTACACATACCACTGGATTACGCCGTATTACTGGAA
Source organism: Ranitomeya variabilis (assembly GCF_051348905.1). Lineage (NCBI taxonomy): Eukaryota > Metazoa > Chordata > Amphibia > Anura > Dendrobatidae > Ranitomeya > Ranitomeya variabilis. Next base: position 691,726,629 of record NC_135234.1, on the reverse strand, counting down.
CACAGATATACCCTTGACTAAATGGTGCGAAGACTTCCCAGAATTAACATACCAAACAATATTAACAGCCATGGACCAGGCACATAAATGCCTTCTATCAGCCAGATTTTTAGAATTGCAACTGAAAATCAGTCACGGACCATACTTGACCCCATTAAAAGGCTTCAGGACGGGTATTTGAGTTAAATCCAAATTCTTTAAGTGTAACACAATGGAAGCATATCTATATGACTGTCTATGGGTCTGCCCCGAAATCCAGAGTTATTGCAAAAAAAAGAAAACGCAATACACTACAGCAAATCTTGACAATTTCCCTCCCTGAGACCCAGTATGGGCAATTTTTGGATACGTAGATCCTCATAAATATAACTGTGCTTGTAAATTACTAAATTTAGTGATAGCTACAGGGCTGAAAGCGATAATGAAACATGGTCGTGGGAACATTCACTTCCAATTCAAATGTTCTTGGATAAACTGTCATTCCTTTTAAAAATGGATTGGGTAGAGCAGACCTGGGCTGTTCCTATCAGTCTCGTGAACAGTAACCCACGAGCCACATCACACAGAGATCCTCCCCACCCACAACCAGTACCTCAATTTCACCAGTATCTGCATCCTACAGATACAGATACTGGTGACTATAATAGTGGAGAAGGGAACTGCTGACTCCCTCTTCCACCATTCAGCCTGTGTGACTGAGTGTCTCAAGGCAACACTGGATCGTGCCTGCTGTGGAGCCTCAGTATGTACAGAGGAAAGACCAGAGCAGTGTGCCAAAGGAATGAGGTGGGGTGAGAAGTATTTGGGTATTTGTTTTTAATTGTCATTCACTTGTGGGGGGGCGTAACGGAAGGTCATCAAACTGAGTGTGGGGTGATATCATACTTTGTTGGTGATCATACTGGGGGGCCATTATTCTGTATATAGGGAGCTGTTAGAGGATTATACTGTGTGGGGGTTATAATTTTGGAGGGTGTCACGATAATGTAAAAATGTCATATTGTGAGTTTAGTTTCAGAAGGTTACATGGCTTTCCAGATACGCTGTTGGCCATTCTGACCCTCCCCTCTTCTCTCTCTCTGCTGCTTGTGTGTGTGTGAATCCTAAACTCCTCACTGAAGAATTTTTATGGTTCTGTGCTGCAGGCAGAGCAGTCTCCCTAAACCTACTCATTCCCCCTCCCACATGGTACTAGTTGAAACTGGTGTAGCCACCATGAGATTCTTTGTTCTATTAAAGTGACATATTCTGACACCGATCCGGGCTAAAGATATAAGAATTGTATATTCCGGATGTCCATCGATAGATCTATCACTCCCTGAAACCGCTAGCAGCTAAACGCAACGAGGGCAAAGTGCGTTCTCAGTAAACAGTTCAGGTAATTGCTCTGTGTTTACACTTAAAAGAATAGCCCCAACGTGGCACACCTCATGATCCGGGTGTATTCCGGATTCGAGATTCCTACAGCGAACTAGTCATAAAAAATAGTTTTTCTAAGTCCAAGTAAAGGGGAGGTTTCAGCCCCTAAGTAATGTGCCTGGGTTTTAGGCTAAGAAACAAGTAGTGAAGCGAGCAGTCTTATGAAGCCTTTTTGCCCGGGGTCCAGCTGCTCCATAGATGTGACATGCATCTTGATGTATCTCCTGAGTACATGGGCAAACGGGAGATGAAATGATCTGAACGCTATGTGTTTTTTCAATTTTAATCCTTTTATTTATAATTGTATTGCACACATGATCTTGTCTTCTTTATAATATCTTTTTATACCTTGTAAACACTGCCTACCTTTTTTTGGAGTAAAATATAAAATTACTAGGTTGTCTCTCCATGCTCTAAATGAGCTGTCACATCCTCTGAAGTGAATTACGCTACTGATTGGGTTAGCTCCGGACCCATCAATACTTTAAAAATCGAAGCTGGTGGCAGCATACTTTGTTCTGTGTGTTTGGGAGGCTTTGTAGCAACGACGGGGTTGATAATTATTGTTCCCGCCCTCGCTGCAGCGAGCCCAATAGCCAGTACATAGCAGGCAGCCTTTCTGGTGACTAATTACCCTAGGTGCAGTACCCGGACTGACCTGAGGGTAAGGGGGTGCCAGAGAGCTGCAAGTTCCAAACCAGAACTGGGAAGTGGAATATAGATAAATCCCCTTCAGAAGGAACCAGGGGCAACCAAACAACCCCGGATCATGACAAATTGGTGTGAGTGGTGGGGATGATAAAGGTATCTTCCCCGTGAACCGTGACATAGCGGTGGGATCCCTGACATATCCGGTGGTATCCGTGACATATTGGTGGCAGCACTGTGGGATCCATGACATATTGGTGGCAGAGCGGTGGGATAATAGAGCATTAGTGATCTGGTTTGAGCAATCATTCCTCTCATTAAAAACTTGCACAGTTCTTGCGAGGACTTGGTGCAAAAAAGTTTTGGAGAACAAGCTCAGTGTTTACTAGTCCTGAGACAATAGTGTGTACTTGCGATTACCCCCTTCCCTTCTCTTAGTTTTTCAATCCTATCTTTTATTTGGCAATGATGGCTGGAAAAGGAGAAACATGGTACACCCAGCAGAAGAAGGACACTCTTGTTGGAGTATGCACGTACCATGGCCTGAACCCCAGGGCAAATCCAAGGCTCAAATGGTCACGGAACTGGTGCAATTTGAAACAGACCAAGCCCCCGGTCTCAGAGCCCAGTGACCGCAGACGCCAGCACAAGTGGAAATGGTGCTGCAGCAGAGGTCCAACCACTGAATGCCGGCCCTACTAGCAACCAGGGCGGATTGGACCTCAACCTGCTGGCAGCCTTGGAACAACTCCCCGTTGACGACCGTGATGGTTGTCTGCAGCTGATCCAGCAATACCGACAGGAGGCCCAAGCTGAGCGAGAGGCACAGCAGGAGGCGGAGAGAGTCGAGAGGCAAGCGGAGCTGGAGTACCAACTGCAGTTAGTTTGACTCCAGGTGCCGGGGTCGTCCCAGTCCAGCGGCGAGCGCAACAGCGCTCAGATCCCTAAACCCCGGCCAGAGCACTTTCCTGTGATGGATAAGGATGGGAACTTGGACACTTTTTTTGCGGGCATTTGAGAAAGCCTGCAGACAGTACCGGCTGCCTGGGGACCAATGGGCCCGATACCTGACCCCAGGGCTAAGAGGCAAAGCTCTGGAGGTGTTTGCTGTTCTCCCTCAAGATCAAGATGGTGACTATGAGGCCATCAAGCAGGCCCTGATATCCAAGTACCAGCTTACACCTGAGGTTCACTGTAGAAAGTTCCGCAACCTCCAACGTGGCCCACACGACAGCTACGGCGATGTGGTGCATGGACTCAGGACCCACTTTAACCAGTGGATCCAAGGACTCTCAGTGACCACCTTTCTGCAGCTGGGAGACCTGATAATCAAAGACCAATTTCTACATCTTTGCCCAGCTGAGGTGCGACAGTTCGTGATGGACAGAGAGCCCAAAGATGTGACTAAAGCAGCACAGATTGCCGATGCCTATGAGGCCAACCGTAGATCTGAAGTGCGGAAGCCAGTCACTGCCAGCTGGAGAGTGGGGTAAGCCTGCAACCAACATCAGTACCCTGCCAGCCAACACACCAGAGGCCCTGTCCCCATTGCCAACAGCATCAGACCTACCACCAACCCTCGCCAGTGTTTTTTCTGCAAGCGGACTGGATATATCAGTGCCAACTGTCTGGAGAAGCAGAGGAACCCCCCAGCCAAGGCCCCAGGGCCTAATGCAGTAGTTCTTTTGGTGGGTGGGTTGGGAGGATGTGTGACAACGTGCAGCACGTCACCATGGGGGGCCATTTCGTTACAGGCCTCAAGGACACTGGGGCTGAGCGAACCCTTATCCGACCCGAACTGACGGCCCGCAAAGAGATTATTCCGGGGAAAACCCTGACTGTCGCCGGGATTAGAGGCACCCGCTGTCCCCTGCCAATGGCCTGGGTGTATATAGATTGGGGTGCCGGGTGCGGGATGAAGGAAGTGGGGCTGTCCGATAACTTGCCCACTGATATTTTATTGTGGACTGATTTGGGGAGGATGGTTGCATACTATGTCCCTGACTCCCCTCCCCAATCCAATGCTGATAATAGCAATGGGAAATTGCATGTGTTACCTGACAATGCTTTACTGATTAATGATGTACCTGATAATCATTTTTCTGAAAATGCCGAGGGTAATAACGATAATTTTTTTAATGTGTTTTTTGCGCTTTTTTCGGGGTGCAGTTGGGCCCATTTTTTACTTGTAAACTGTGGTGTCTGTGCACATGGGGTGCATTTGGACAGTGCCACATACAAGTTTTTATGTGCAGCAATGTGCCAAGCAGCCACCCCCTCCATTAGTTTGGTAGCTGGTAAGTGGCTGCCTCATCGGTTATGCTGCACCTGTGTTTTTTTCCATTTTAACCACATGGGTCCACTGCATCCTGTTAGTGCATTTGTTTGGAGGCCTAGGCAGGTAAGAATCTCTGCCTTTTGTTGCTGTTTTTTCTATTTTTGGAGGCTCTCCGAATCCTCTTTTTGTGCTTTTGCTGTTTAGAGACAATACCGATAATGCCAATGGTGAAAATGTGCATGTGTTACCTGCTAAACATTTGTGTCCTAAGGACGATGTGTTCACAGGTGCAGGAGTGCTCAGCCACGTCATTCCGTGGGGTGGAATAGCTGAGGAACCCCTAACGGGTGCTAAGGGAAATGGGGGAGATGCATGGGAACCGTGAGGAAGGTGATGCCGTGCAACTGACCAGTGCCACAGAGGAAGGTAACTGCCTCATAAGCAGCACTGCTCCTGGGATGTTGGGGGTGGATGGGGAGGTAATACCCATAGCAGTGCTGGCTGATGGGTCTGTGGAAATCCCCAGGGAGACAGCCTACGTAGCTGCTGTCACCTGCAGTCAGAGTGCCCGGAACGCAGATAACGTTCTGCCTTCTGGACCCTCCTCAGTCACAGATGTGACTGAAACAGAGATGGACCCAGAGCAGGTCACAGAGGGTTCCCGTTGGGAAGGGACCCTGACGTCGCTTCTGGCTGCCCCTAGCCAGGAGATCCAGGCCGCTCTACACTCAGATGCGAGCCTGGAGAATTTGAGACACCTCACCGAGACGCCCACCTCCATGACTGATATGGAGAGGGTGTTCTGGGAACGAGGGAGGTTGTACCGGGAGACAGTACCCGGAAAATCACAAAAGGAGTGGTTGAGGGAAAGACAGCTGGTCATCCCGCACCAATTCAGGAGTGAGTTGTTGCGGATTGCCCACGAGATACCGCTCGCTGGACACTTGGGGATCAAGGAAACTAAGGCCCGGCTGTCTCAACACTTCTATTGGCACAAGATGGAGACAGATGTGACAAACTACTGCCGCTCCTATATCATCTGCCAGAGTGGGGAAGGCTGGGCCTGCTCTTAAGGCTCCCCTGATCCCTTTGCCAGTGATAGAGGAGCCTTTCCAGAGGATCGCAGTGGACATTATGGGCCCGCTGGCCATCCCCAGCAGCTCTGGAAAGCAATACATCCTCACTGTGGTAGACTACGCTACCCGGTACCCAGAGCCTGTGGTTCTGTCCTCAACTAGGGCAGATAAGGTGGTGGATGCACTATTGGCTATCTTTTCACAGGTAGGATTTCCCAGGGAGATGCTTACCGATCAAGAGACCCAATTCATGTCTCGCCTAATGGAGGCTCTCTGTAAGAAAATGCAGGTGAAGCGTCTGGTATCGAGTGCGTATCACCCACAGACCAATGGCTTGTGTGAGTGCTTCACTGGTACCCTCAAACAGATGCTAAGCATGTTGATTGAGACCCAAGGATGCGACTGGGAGTGGTACCTTGCACACCTGCTATTCGCTTACCGAGAGGTTCCGCAGGCCTCAACGAGGTTCTCCCTCTTTGAGCTCCTGTATGGCAGGCGAGTCCGGGACCCCTTGGGTTGGTAAGGGAATCCTGGGAAGAGGAGCCAAACCCTTCTGAAGTGTCCATAGTGGAGTATATCATGTGCTTCCGTGACAAAATGCAGACCTTGACGCAGTTGTTGCATGACAACATGATGCAGGCTCAGGCTGATCAGAAGCACTAGTATGACCAGAGCGCCCATGAGCAGACCTACCAGGTGGGTCAAAAGGTGTGGATGCTGGTCCCTGTACCAAAGGATAAACTTCAGGCAGCCTGGGAAGGCCCGTACAGCGTCCACCAACAGCTCAACCCAGTCACCTACGTGGTCAAGCATGACCACGCTCGGGGTAAGCGAAAGGCTTTTCACATCAACATGATGAAGGCTCATCACGAACGTGAACCTTACGTCCTACCGGTCTGCAGTCTGCCCGAAGACGGGGAGGAAGAACCCTTCCTGGACATGCTGGCCCAAGCCCAGGCTGGTGGGTCCATTGAGGATGTGGAGGTAAGCACCTTGTTAACCGAACCCCAGCGGTCACAGTTGCGGACCACACTGGAACCCTTCCGGGCCGTGTTCTCCAACCGACCTGAAAGGACGATGTTAGCGGTCCATGAGGTGGACACTGGGAATCATGCCCCACTACGGCGAACACCCTATCAGATCTCCGACGAGGTGCAGCAGGTTATGTGCCAGGAAATCAATGAGATGTTACAGCTGAGGGTGATTCAATGGTCAAAGAGCGCGTAGGCCTCACCTGTAGTTCTCTTGCCAAAGAAGGATCGGACCACCCGGTTCTGCGTGGACTACAGGGGGCTCAACGCCATCACAGCCTCTGACGCGCACCCAATGCAAAATATCTGACCATAATGGATCTGAGTCGAGGATACTGGCAGATTCCCCTGAGCCCCGAGGTGCAGGAGAAGTCTGGCTTTATCACACCCCTTGGACTGTACGAGTCCACGGTCATGCTCCTCAGCATGAAGAATGTCCCTGCCACTTTCCAGCTGATGGTCAACCACCTGCTTCAGGGACTGGAGAAGTACACGGTGGCATACCTAGATGACATTGCCATCTTCAGTTCCTCCTGGGATGAACACCTGCAGCATCTTCAGGAGCTTCTCAGGCGAATTCACCAAGCCGGTCTGACCATCAAGCCGGGAAAGTGCTAGATGGACATGAGAGAGGTCCACTACCTGGAGCACCGGGTTGGTGGGAAGTTCATAAAGTCAGAGCCTGGGAAAGTAGACGCGATCGCGTCTTCGCCTACCCCCAGGACCAAGCAATAGGTGATGTCCTTCCTGGGCACTGCAGGGTACTATAGGCACTTCATACAGAACTATAGTAGCCTGGCAAAACCCTTGTCGGACCTCACCAGGAAGAAGGTACCCCACATAGTCGACTGGACCAATGGCTGTGAGGGGGCCTTCCAGGCGTTGAAAACAGCCCTGTGCAATGCTCCTGTGTTGAAAGCAGTTGACAGCAGTCGACTGTTCTTGGTGCAGACCACCACCAGCGAATTTGGCCTCAGTGCTGTGCTCAGCCAGGTCGACTTGGGGAACCAAGAGCACCCCGTGTTGTACCTGAGCCAGAAGCTTCTGCCGAGGGAAGTGGCCTTTTCCACCATCGAGGAGGAGTGCCTGGCCATAGTCTGGGCCCTGCAACATTTGCAGCTCTACCTGTACGGTTGCACCTTCACTACAAGCCATGTGTGGAACCAATGGAAGGTTGCTGCACTGGAGCCTTGCCTTCCAGCAGTCCGACTTTACTATCAAGCACAAAACGGGCAGGGAGCATGGCAATGCAGATGGGTTGTCCCGCCATGGTGAACCTGCTGAGGTGCGCATGAAGGTAAAGTACGCCTGCGCAGGAGCCGCGACGGGAAGCAAAGAAGAGGACGTCATCATATGAAGATGGGAGGCGCCGGACCTGGACCGCGATGCCCATCGGACCGGACCGAACCAGGACCACCTTTGGGTAAGTATAATCTAACTTGTTTTTCTTATCTTTCAGGTTACATCGGGGGCTTATCTACAGCATTACAGAATGCTGTAGATAAGCCCCTGATGGTGTTGGCCGCAGTTTATATATGAAATATGAGGTGACAGATTCCCTTTAAGAAATGGCTTTATAACTTTTTTCCAGACTGATAGATCTCAATTACTTTGTTTCTCATTTGTTCCAGAATTTCTTTGGATTGTGGCATGATGTCTAGCTTTTGAGGAACTTTTGGTCTACTTCACTTTGTCAGGCAAATCCTACTTAAGTGATTTCTTGATTGTGAACAGGTGTGGCAGTAATCAGGCCTGGGTGTGTCTAGGGAAGTTGAACTCGGCTTCCCAAAGATGTGATAATTTAACTGTGGTTTATGTTTTAAGAGGGGTGGGGGAATCACTTTTTCACAGAGGGCCCTATATGTTTGTATTTCTTTTTACCTTAGTAATAAAGACCTTCATTTATAAACTACATTTTGTGTTATCTTTTTCTAATAACTACAGGAGGACTTGGCCAATGACCTGAAGAGAGCTGGGACCATAGTCTCAAATATTACCTTTAGGGCTCATTTCCACATGCGAGGCACAAGTCCGTATCTCGCATGTGGAAACCAAGTTCTGGCACCGGCACTTTGGAGCGGAGCTGTGCAGCTCCATGTGTTCCTATGAGGCCGCACGCTCCGCTCTGGAGTGCCGGCTCCACAGCTTGGTTTCCAAATGCGAGATACGGAAGTGTGCCTCGCATGTGGAAATGAGCCCTTAGTAACACACTATGCCGTCATAGATTAAAATCCTTCAGGGCCATGTCAGAATATGTCTCTAGCAAAGAGTCAGGTGTCCACCTAGTTAAGCCTCTCCAGGCTCTTATCGGACCACGGCACAATGGTTCCTCCACCACTCTGGTTACACACCGTTTTGAAGGGAGGATGGATGGGTCATGTATAGGGAGATTTTGGCCAACAACCTCCTCCACTCAGTAAGGGCATTGAAGATGGGTCATGTCAGGGTCTTTCAGCATGACAATGACCTGAAATACACAGCCAGGGTAACTGAGGAGTGGCTCCGTAAGAACCATTTCAAGGACCTGGAGTGGCCTAGCCAGTCTCCAGACCTGAACCCAACAGAAAAACTTTGGAGGGAGCTGAAACTCAATGTTGCCCAGTGACCAGCGTCGCACTGGCCCACCGGAGAACTGGAGGATTCTCCAGTGGGACCAGGCACTTACTGGCATACAGGGCCAGCAGCTGCCCAGGGCTCCCGCTGCTCCAGGGGCCCCCAGCCAGTGACATCTCACTAATAGCAGCACACCATGCAGCTGCTATGGGGGCCCCCGGTGCCAGCGGAGCAGCAGCGGGTGACAGGAGGCAGAAGCCGGCTGCTGCAGCTAAAGCCTGTTTCCTCTGCTAAAGAGAAATTAATATTCACTCTTCCCCATGCCCCCATGGGTGTGGAGAGGAGTGAATATTCATTTCACTTTAATAGCGGGCAGTGTTAGCTGTAGGCTGCGGCTAACACTGACCTCTATCAGGGTCGGCAGACCAGGGCCCCTGCTCCACCAGCCAACGCATCATAGATGCTGATACAGTTGAAAGCAATAATGGAAAGGAGAGAGCGTCAGATGATACTCCCATCAGTCCCCTCTGCCACAGCCGGTGTGCGATGACGTCACTTCATTGCGCACCCTCTGTTTGTCTGGCAGACGGCAGTGCAGCTGCTGATACCAGAGCAGAGCCGGAATCAGCATGGGAGCGAGGTGGAGAGGAGAGTATTGTTTGTTTTTTAGGGTTTTTGTGTTTTTTTGTTTAGGATATAATGGTTGCACTATACCCTCTGAGGGGTGGGGGCAGCATTATACCCTATGAGGGGGTGCATTATACCCTATGAGGGGGGCAGCATTATACCCTATGAGGGGTGTATTATACCCTATGAGGGGGGCAGCATTATACCATGTGAGGGGTGGTACATTATTCCCTATTAGGGCGGTGAATTATACCCTATGAGGGGGCAGCATTATATCCTATGATGGGGGTGCATTATACTCTATGAGGGAGGGCAGCATTATACCCTATGAGGGGGCGCATTGTACCCTATGAGGGGGCAGCATTATTCCCTATGAGGGGGGGTGTATTATACCCTATGGGGTGGTGCATTATTCCCTATGAGGGCGGTGCATTATACCCTATGAGGGGGCAGTATTAAACCCTATGAGGGGGGTGCATTATAACCTATGATGGGAGAAGACCGACACCAACGTGCAGGCCTGTGTTTCACTCCCTCATCCCCCGCGCACATAGACTGTGTACCTTCAGAGACCATTACTCATATTGCATCTGACGCTACTAGTAAAAACCAGACTATACCGCTAACTGCCGCCGGTGCACAACACAGTATTCTCCAAACGATGCACGCTGAGGCAAGTAGCGTGACCATGGCCTCCTCTCCTGGATTTCGTTTATCCATTGCGGTACCACAGACAGTCACCCGAGCAGTTCCTTCTTCCAGGACTTCAAGACTACGCGTGGAAAGGCCAGGATACATCGCTGCCGTAAAGAGACAGTGCTTCACCTTTCTCCGGGATCAGTTCAGAGACCTCTTGCGTCACCTACGGCGCCATTGTGGGATTTTCCAGCCTCCTCCGTCCGGGAACCACAAGCTGATAAGTTAACCCGTTATTTGAACCTATATTGTTCCTTTATAATTGTATATGTTTTGTTCGCCAATATTACTTTACTATCTTTCTCCCAGCGTGGAGTATTAACTGTTATAATACCCCTTCATACAAAAAGTTAACTCTTGTTCTGCCTCCTGCTCGTCACTGCATCCCGCGTACCTGCTAGAACCTTACAATACCATCAACTAATACGGAAGAATGCTAACAAGGGTGAATAATCAAAATAAATAGCGCACTTTGTATTGGTTTGAATGGAGAAAACAACATTTGCTCAAGAGCCACGCTACTTTTATTTACAGGAACTTGGTGTAAAGTTGCAACGCAGGAAATAACATACACTTCTGGATTTCAAATTACTTTAAATAATTCGGACAATTGCACAATTTGTAAACTTCTTAAAGGGAACCTGTCATTTGACTCATGCTGCCCAATCTACGGTCAGCAATAATCGAACATTGATTGAGTTTTTGCAACTGTTCCTGTTTTACACTGCAGCACTTCTCCATTCCCAATTCTTCGCTCTGCACTTCCACTGTTAAAACCACAGAGTACAGATTAAAATATTCACAGTGCAGAACCAGAAAGTAGCCAGCGCTGAGCCTATCTGCAAAAGACAAGTTGCATGTCTGGACAACCAAGGCATTGAAATAATTATAGCTCTAAGTGTAGAAGGAAGAGACTTGTGAAAAATACATTGTGCACTGTCTGCCAAAGTGTATGTATGTCATTGTGGTAATTCACATGCCTCCTCAGCGCTGCTCTACTCACCATGGTCACCGCACGGCTTTGCCTCGTATCATGTTGTCTTGCTGAGTTTGCCTCTTGTAGCACTCCTCAGCACTGCTGCTTCTGCATGTGGCTTCCATTTGGCTTTAGGGGTGTATGGCCGGTCTCTGCAGGAATTTAACTCTGCTGTGTCGTGCGGAGATTGGGTTCACTTGTTTATCCAGTGCCAGCAGGGTATATATAATAATAATAATCTTTATATAGCGCCAATATATTCCGCAGCGCTTTACAGTTTAACAGTTTCAAACACAACAGTCATAAGTAACAATGTTAACAATACAATAATTAAAGCAACATAAGACGATCCTGCTCGAGAGAGCTTACAATCTACAATAGGCAGATCTTCCCACCATGCCTTGCCCAAAGTTTGGTTGATAGCCTTTATTTATGCATATTTCAATAATGTGTCTGCGATTATCGACCTGACCTGTTTATCTGCCCAGTTTGACTTCTCCATCCCTGACTACGACTTTGTATTTTGAACCTGTGCTGCCTGCCCTGACCTCGGATCATCTGACTACGTTTTCGTCTCACCCTCCTGTACCTCGTGCCCACGTATCTGTCAGCTGTTGCAGTCCTGGGGACTGCCCTGGAGGGTTAACTGGTGTCTCCAAGTAGCCAAGCCTATTCTCACCATCATAGACCCAGTAGACAGTTAGTCTGGTCCTTTGAGTAAGCCAGGCTCGTGGCGCAGTGGGTCCACATCCATGAGTGTTACATTACGTTTGGACCATGGACCCCACTGCCAAATAGAGACCAGGGACCCCAAGTCTAGTGTACAAGTACTGTACGAGTTGATCCGCTCTCAGCACAAGCAACAGGACCAGGTGATGCAGGCCAGCAATGTGGTGGCTACCCAGGTGCAGGATTTGTCCACAGCAATGTCCTCCCTGTCCTCCGCTTCTTCCATGTCAGGCCATCCCTCTTCTGGACAGTCAGCCTCTCTGAGGTATCTGCCTAATACTGCAGTTTCTGGTGGAACTGCTAAGTTCCTGCTACCACATCTGTCACGCTAAGATGGAGACCCCAAGGAGAGCCGAGTCTTCATTAAGCAATGTTAAATCCACTTGACACTCCATGCTCACCTCTTTTCTTTGGACCAGACCAAGATACCATTTATGGTCTCACTGCTGTCTGGACAAGCCCTGGCCTGAGCAAACCTCATTTGCGAGCATGGAGGTCCAGGGACCCACAATGATGGAAAGTTCCTGGAAATGTTCCATGTGGTTTTCGAGGTTCCAGGCCATACCTTCTCTGCTCCTTCGTTCCTGTTGTCTCTATGGGAGAACATGGATACTGTATCCCAGTATGCCGTTTGTTTCCATATCTTGGTCTCAGAGCTGACTTGGAATGAAGAAGTCCTGGTGGCGACCTTCTGACAGGGCCTGTCTGGTCGAACCAAGGATGAGTTGGCTGCCAGAGATCTTCCATCCTCGCTAGACGCCTTTATACACCTGGCCACTAGTATAGATCTCCGCTACCATGAGCAAGCTCAGGAACAAGTTTTAGCAGATGCAGGTTGAAATGGTCAAACACTCTGTACAGGAACTACAGCAGAAATACAGAGAGAATGTTTGTATGTACTGTGGAGTGAAGTGACTGTGCCCTGTGACATAGGGAAAGTCCATCACCTAGGGTTGGCTGGAGAGACGACCCTAAGTAATTAGAAAACTAGAAAAAAGAAGCTCACCACAACAATATTTTTTGGGATATGTCATGCTTGTGGTTCGTTGACCCACTGTACCATGAGGCCGGGCTTACCTAGGAGGGGCGTGGCTAAGCGTCTACCTGGTTTTCACTGGAGTTCCTGATGGTCGAGACAGGCTTGAGCAGCAGGTAGCTGCCAGATACCACTGCTAGGCAGTCAATCAGGTTTGCTGACACAGCAAATAACTTGGAGACACTGACAGGCAGGATTCGGACTTTGCTCAAACTACTCAGGTTCTGGGTGTGCTCTGGCAGAATGGATACTGACACGGAGTCACAGACAGCGTAGATTCAGATACTGAAACAGGCTCTGCCTGTACAGACTCAGGAATGCTAACCAGGACTAACTCAGGTACAGGTTCTAGTACTGACGGAACGGTTTCAGCATTCAGATACCTCCAGTGCGGCTTCGAGATTCAGGTACCGCCGATGCGGCGTCTTAGGTTCAGGTACCACTGGATGCAGTTTCAGTGTTAGGGACCTGACCACACAAGGACAAAGGGTTTAGGTTCAGGGCTTGGCTGCACAAGACCAAGGGTTCAGGTTCAAGGCCCGGCCACGCAAAGGACCACAAGTTCATGTTCAGGGCCTGGCCGTACAAGGACCAGGGGTTCAAGCAGGGGAGCAAGCATGCACGCTGCCGTAGGTCAGTGCACAGGAAGTAAGGAAAGATGCCGATCGAAGGGGAGGTGAGTATTTTGGCATCTATGCATGGAGGTGGAATGGGAACCATGCAGGGGCGCCGGCATTAGCATTAAAGGATACAGCAGAAAGTTGATGAATGGGTGCCAATTCCTGCTGGTGAACTTCTGCTATTGTAGAACAGATGAAGGAAAAAGGATTTTCCAGCAGTTCCATTCATAAAATTCATCTTTTTATTAGAAATTCATTAAAAAACAGAAGGATCAATCATAAGAATAAAACCTTACACATTTCTGGCGTACACTAAGTCTCCAAAGCTGTCTCAGGTTACCTTGACCTGGCAGGAGAGGTCCTTCTACACTGCTGCCCATCTGGATTGCGGTTCCACAGGCAACTTCATTCATCTGGATCTGGTCCGTCGACCCCAGCTCCCTACACAGCAGCTGGATCATCTTCTGACTGTTGCGTCCATTGACGGACAACTCCTGGCTGAAGCTGTTCGATTCATCATGCTGCCAGTCACGCTGTGGATTGCTGTCCTGCTTACTGAGAGGATTTCCTTCTATGTGCTACCCAGATCTGGGAAATCTTTTCTCCTTATCCTTCCATGGCTGCATCTTCACAAGCCAATTATTGACTGGTCCTCTGGTCAGGTACTTCATTGTGGATCTCACTATGCTCCCAACTGCTTATCCAAGGTTACGTCCAAGACTCTGCCTCCTGTGCCTTCAAACTTTGCTTCGCTGCCCATCCGTTATCGCGCTTTTGCAGATGTCTTCTGTGAAAAGAAGGCAAATGTCATGCCATCTCACAAACCTTATGACTGTCCCATCAATCTTCTTCCTGGCACTTCACCACCCCCCGTGGTGAGTGTATACCCTATATCTACCTGAGACTTGGGTCACGTCTGAATACACCCAAGAGAAGTTAGGGTTTGTGGTGCAGTGCTCGTGGCTCATGGCACAGTGGATCCACACCCACCGGCCTTACAATGTACACATTCCCCAAAACATTGGTCTTTAGACTGGGGCTCTGATGTGTAGCTAAAATTAAATGTGAACACAGCCTTAAGCCGCACTATGCTCTAAATATCACCAAATATGATAGCACTGTTTTTATTGTAATTAATTTTTTTAGCTGGTTATAAAACAGGAATTTTAATATAAGTTTGGAAAAAACCCTACAAAAACACAGCGTTATTGTATTGTGTAAACATGGTCTTAATAGTAGTGTTATTCCATGACGCTCAATAGGAAAATGATTTGGTCTTGTTGATAGTTTCATAGTAACTACTTCAGTTGCTTACATCACAAAAAGAAAAATAAAAAAGTCCAAATATCAGTGCAAGCAAATGTCTCATACAAGAAGTAGTTTTGTCTGCATTTTTTTCCTGTTGTGCATGATATAATATGAACACAATTTGACAGAAGTGATATTAATTACACAATGATTAAATACACAGAATAATTACTTACTGTTTTGTTATAACTTGAATAGTTGTGTGTTTCTCAGCTCCAGCCTTGATGAACAGGAAAATAATACTTTTTACCACTAGGTGGCACATTTCACTTTGATAACACATCATTCAGCCAAATTGGTTCAGAAACAAAAACAGTGGACCCTAAAACTAATTTTGTGGTACTGAAAACGAATATTTATTTATTTTACTCACTTATATAGCTCCATTATTTCCACAGCGCTTTAAAGACAATATGATGATTACATTTGTTGATTGGCTCTAATTTTGAAGACCCAGAGGAGGTCGTAATTACTTATGACACCTTTCATGCTGCTGATAGAAAAATTGTGTTTTTATTATTTAATCATCATTATTGCATTGTTAGTAGCTGGCCTATTACATCATCTATTTAGCCTATTGAGCCTTCAGTATTCGGTCATCTTACGGTGACCAATCAGAAAATGACAACTCAGCTTCAATGGCTGAATCCTAATTACAGTCTAATCACCTACTTTTATAAATGCTCTCTGTGTAAGGTATACCATGTAGGATTTCTCAGCTTAGTTTCTTAGCATATTGACATGTTTCTATATGTTTTTCAGATATGCGTCGCTCTTGCATTAACAAAGCCAATAGTTTTTGCTACAAATGTGGAAAAGTCATTTTTGGACCACAAAGGAGAAACTTGACTACAATGATAAGGTAAGGCTACAACCTGTATTTTGGCTGAAGAATAGGAGATTAAGACAAAAGTTGGGCTCCAAACATAAGCAGCAATATATGTACATCACATCTTACCCAGTGGTTGCATGGGAAGAGGCAATCTACGCCTTTTGCAGTCCCAATGATCTGGAGAGAGCCAACCAATCACACTACCAATTGCTATTCCTGCATGGTGCCCCAATTAGGAAAGGAGTTTCAAGGAAGAAGTGGAATTTACAGTATCCAAACATTCCATCTGCAGTACGCTCAGTACCACATACAGAAGAACTGCTGGTCCCAAAAGCACCAGAAACATGTTCAGGTGAGTCAAGTGAGAATGGAGAGGGCGCTTGGTGTCATGAAGCATCTTCCTCTCACAATCCAGACTTTCCGTCAGGAACCTCAACTGAACCACACCTTATAACACAAAGAGAACTGAATGATCCTATTAGAGATTTGGATCTGCCCAAGAGTAAGGCTAAGCTCTTAGGTTCCAGGCTACAGGAGTGAAATCTCTTAAACCAGCCGGGACAAAACCTCGGTTACACAACTTGGGATGGTGTTTGGTGAGAAACGGTTAAACGACAAAGACACACACAATATTAAAGACTTGAAACTGAAAATCAGGGATCTCTTAAAAAAGAGAACAAACATTTGGTGGAATAAGGCTGCCTTGGAACACTATTTACAAAAAGACATTGTCCCTAGAGGCTTACGGGACCAAATTTTTCCCACATTGGGCGTGGAGGATCCTTCCTTCACGGCCAAGTGGGAGGAAACCCTCACTAAGTGCTCGAGGACTTTATTGGAGCTATTGGTGGGAGCGGATAAGAGATCCCTTGAAATCCTTGAGAAAGAGATTGAGAGTATACGGGAACAGATCCAAGGTACTATCTCTGGTGAGGAGTGTAAGAAATTTGACCTGTCCTTAGAAGAAGAGCTCTCAAAGTGGGAACTGGAAATACAGAATAACAAAACAAAAAAATATTTACGTGATCTGGAAGATTATCAACAAAATCGTGTTTATCGGTGGCATCAGAAATATCCCAAAAAACATTCCAGATCACATTCTTTTTCCAGTCTGTCCACTACCTCTGAGGGAGCATGTGGAGATCTTTTTTTAGACAAAGCTGGCGGATCGGGAGCAATGTCCCACCCTCCGTATCCGCCCACCCCAACTATCAAAAAGAAAAAACATTCTTACAATATGAGAGACAAGAAGGCCAGGAGGTTTTAAAGGTAATTAATCTATCACAACATTCTTTGAGCACACCACAATTAGAGGTGCTGTCCAGGGGCCTCTCTTTTTCACCGGTGGAGGGCTCTGATAGATTCACCTTGATCAAAGACTTACAACTCTTTGCGAGAAAATTAATTTTTAAAAAATATTTTGCCTCCAAATCTGATCCTTCTTTGTCTCCAATTGATCTTCAGGTCTTGAGTGACCTAGAATCCTTGGAGGCGGAGAATGTTTCTTCTGAGTCTCCTTCAGCTCCCACACATCTATATCGGCGATCACGTACCTTTCCGCCCTTGTCCGCATGCCCTTCAGTGGAAATATTTGTTAAATTGGTTGGGAAAGAGATCGATAGATTGAACATTGATTCTGTTCATGACAATTTTACTCCCTCACTGAGGAAGGCCATCAAGGAGTTGAGTAACATGAAAGATGTGGTTATCAAGCAGGTGGACAAGGGCGGCAATGTCGTGATCTGGCCCGTTTCACTTTATGAGGCTGAGGCATTCCGACAGCTTCATAGACCTGAACATTATAGAAAACTTGATAATATACCTTTACCAGGTTTCCAACGGAGATTAAAATCTCTCTTGGATGAGGCTGTGGAATTGCTCAGCAATCACTTGCAAGATGAGAGATGCTCTTTTTCCTGAATTCCCTGTCGTTCCGACTTTTTATTTACTGCCCAAGGTTCACAAGGATCCCTCATGCCCACCGGGTAGACCCATAGTCTCGGGCTTGGGAGGTCTTTGTGAACCTTCGTGCCAATTTATTGATTTCTATTTGAAAAAATGCGTGGAAACTCTTCCATCATTTGTAAAGGACACTACGGATGTTTTGAGAAGGTTGGATGGCCTTGCTCTTGAGGAGGACATGTGGCTGGTTACTTGCGACGTGGAGTCCCTGTATACGTCGATAGGCCATAGCCACGGGATGCGGGCTGCGAAATTCTTTCTGGATATGACTAATCTTGGACCGGAACCTACCAACTTCATTTTGGAACTATTGGAGTTCATATTGACTCACAATTATTTTGTGTTCAAGGACCGCCCCTTCCTACAGCTCCAGGGCACCGCTATGGGGGCGTCTTGTGCGCCCTCGTATGCGAATTTGTTCCTGGGGCTGTGGGAGAGGGATGTGGTCCTTGACACACCCGGCCACAGCTCCGTCATCTCGTGGCTATGCTATATCGACAACATTTTTTTCATCTGGCAGGGCTCCACGTCGCAATTGGACACTTTTTTGAATCACCTTAACGTTAACACACTTAATATCAGGTTGACTTGGAAGTATAGCCAAATTTCCATTGATTTTCTGGATTTGGCTATCTCCAAGTTACCTGATGGTACTATAGCCACTGATGTTTTCCGCAAGAGCACGGCTGTTATGACCCCAATGGCGAGGGTCTCAGAGGAACGTGGAAGTCTGCAGAATACAAAAATCCAGCTCATAGGGCAGTGGTAGCTGGGTTGACCATATATCTACTCCTAACGCCAACACTAGAAGTAGCCGGGGATCATTCCTACGTTGATTCTAGATGACACGCTCCAGCCGGAGAATCTAGCTACCCCTAGTAGAGGAAAACAAAAGACCTTTCTTGCCTCCAGAGAAGGGGACCCCAAAGCTGGATAGAAGCCCCCCACAAATAATAACGGTGAGGTAAGAGGAAATGACAAACACAGAAATGAACCAGGTTTAGCACAGAGAGGCCCGCTTACTGATAGCAGAATAAAGAAAGGTAACTTATATGGTCAACAAAAACCCTATCAAAATCCACACTGGAAATTCAAGAACCCCCGAACCGTCTAACGGTCCGGGGGGAGAACACCAGCCCCCTAGAGCTTCCAGCAAAGGTCAGGATATATATTTGGAACAAGCTGGACAAAAATACAAAACCAAAACAAAATAGCAAAAAGCAAAAAGCGGACTTAGCTGATATAACTGGAACCAGGATCAGTAGACAAGAGCACAGCAGACTAGCTCTGATAACTACGTTGCCAGGCATTGAACTGAAGGTCCAGGGAGCTTAAATAGCAACACCCTTAACTAACGACCCAGGTGCGGATAAAAGGAATGACAGAAAAACCAGAGTCAAAAAACTAGTAACCACTAGAGGGAGCAAAAAGTAAATTCACAACAGTACCCCCCCCTTAGTGAGGGGTCACTGAACCCTCACCACGACCACCAGGGCGATCAGGATGAGCGGCATGAAAGGCACGAACTAAATCGGCCGCATGAACATCAGAGGCGACCACCCAGGAATTATCCTCCTGACCATAGCCCTTCCACTTGACCAGGTACTGAAGCCTCCGCCTGGAGAGGCGAGAATCCAAGATCTTCTCCACCACGTACTCCAACTCGCCCTCAACCAACACCGGAGCAGGAGGCTCAGCAGAAGGAACTATAGGCACAATGTACCGCCGCAACAAGGACCTATGAAATACATTGTGAATAGCAAACGACACAGGAAGATCCAGACGAAAAGATACAGGATTAAGGATTTCCAATATCTTGTAAGGCCCAATAAAACGAGGTTTAAATTTGGGAGAGGAGACCTTCATAGGAACAAAGCGGGAAGAAAGCCATACCAAATCCCCAACGCGTAGTCGGGGACCCACACCGCGGCGGCGGTTGGCAAAGCGCTGAGCCCTCTCCTGTGACAACTTCAAGTTGTCCACCACATGATTCCAGATCCGCTGCAACCTATCCACCACAGAATCCACCCCAGGACAGTCAGAAGGCTCCACATGACCCGAAGAAAAGCGAGGATGGAAACCAGAGTTGCAGAAAAAAGGCGAAACCAAGGTGGCGGAACTAGCCCGATTATTAAGGGCAAACTCAGCCAACGGCAAGAATGTCACCCAATCGTCCTGATCAGCAGAGACAAAACACCTCAAATAAGCCTCCAAAGTCTGATTGGTTCGCTCCGTCTGTCCATTAGTCTGAGGATGGAAAGCAGACGAAAACGACAAATCAATGCCCATCCTACTACAAAAGGATCGCCAGAATCTGGAAACGAACTGGGATCCTCTGTCTGACACAATATTCTCAGGGATGCCGTGCAAACGAACCACGTTCTGGAAAAACACAGGAACCAGATCGGAAGAGGAAGGCAGCTTAGGCAAAGGAACCAAATGGACCATCTTTGAGAAGCGATCACATATCACCCAGATAACGGACATGCCCTGGGATAGCGGAAGATCAGAAATGAAATCCATGGAGATATGTGTCCAAGGTCTCTTCGGGACAGGCAAGGGCAAGAGCAAACCGCTGGCACGAGAACAGCAAGGCTTAGCTCGAGCACAAGTCCCACAGGACTGCACAAATGACCGCACATCCCTTGACAAGGAAGGCCACCAAAAGGACCTGGCCACCAGATCTCTGGTGCCAAAAATTCCCGGGTGACCTGCCAACACCGAGGAATGAACCTCGGAAATGACTCTGCTGGTCCACTTATCCGGGACAAACAGTCTGTCAGGTGGACAAGACTCAGGCCTATCAGCCTGAAATCTCTGTAACACACGTCGCAGATCCAGAGAAATAGCTGACAAGATAACTCCATCTTTAAGAATACCAACAGGATCAGCGACTCCAGGAGCATCAGGCACAAAGCTCCTAGAAAGAGCATCGGCCTTCACATTCTTTGAACCTGGTAAATACGAGACAACAAAATCAAAGCGGGAGAAAAACAATGACCAGCGGGCCTGTCTCGGATTAAGGCGTTTAGCAGACTCGAGATACATCAGATTTTTGTGATCAGTCAAGACCACCACACGATGCTTAGCACCCTCGAGCCAATGACGCCACTCCTCAAATGCCCATTTCATGGCCAACAACTCCCGATTGCCCACATCATAATTTCGCTCGGCAGGCGAAAACTTCCTAGAGAAAAAGGCACAAGGTTTCATAACAGAGCAACCAGGGCCTCTCTGCGACAAAACGGCCCCTGCTCCAATCTCTGAAGCATCCACCTCAACCTGAAAGGGAAGTGAGACATCGGGCTGGCACAAAACAGGCGCCGAAGTAAACCGGCGTTTCAACTCCTGGAAAGCCTCCACGGCAGCAGGAGCCCAGTTAGCTACATCGGAGCCCTTCTTGGTCATATCCGTCAAAGGTTTCACAATGCTAGAAAAATTAGCGATAAAACGACGGTAGAAGTTAGCGAAACCCAAGAACTTCTGTAGACTCTTAACTGACGAGGGCTGAGTCCAATCAAGAATAGCTCGGACCTTGACTGGGTCCATCTCCACAGCAGAAGGGGAAAAAATGAACCCCAAAAAGGGAACCTTCTGTACACCAAAGAGACACTTTGAGCCCTTGACAAACAAAGAATTTTCACGCAAAATTTTAAAGACCAACCTGACCTGCTCCACATGCGAATCCCAATTATCAGAAAAAACCAAAATATCATCCAGATAAACAATCAAAAATTTATCCAGATACTTCCGGAAAATGTCATGCATAAAGGACTGAAAAACTGAAGGCGCATTGGAGAGCCCAAAAGGCATCACCAAGTACTCAAAATGACCTTCGGGCGTATTGAATGCGGTTTTCCATTCATCACCTTGCTTAATGCGCACAAGGTTGTACGCACCACGAAGATCTATCTTGGTGAACCACTTGGCACCTTTAATCCGGGCAAACAAGTCAGACAACAGCGGTAAAGGATACTGAAATTTGACAGTGATCTTATTTAAAAGCCGATAATCAATACAAGGTCTCAAAGATCCGTCCTTTTTTGCCACAAAAAAGAATCCCGCACCAAGAGGGGAAGAAGACGGACGAATATGTCCTTTCTCTAGAGACTCCTTGATATATGAACGCATAGCGGTATGTTCAGGTACCGACAGATTAAACAGTCTTCCCTTAGGAAATTTACTGCCTGGGATCAAATCTATAGCACAGTCACAGTCCCTATGAGGAGGCAGTGCACTGGACTCAGACTCACTGAAGACATCCTGATAATCAGACAAATACTCCGGAAATTCCGAAGGCGTAGAAGAAGCAATAGACACAGGCAGGGAATCCCCATGAATACCACGACAGCCCCAACTTGAGACTGACATAGCCTTCCAGTCCAGGACTGGATTATGGGTCTGTAACCATGGCAGCCCTAAAACAACCAAATCATGCATTTTATGTAAAACCAGGAAACGTATCACCTCGCGGTGTTCAGGAGTCATGCACATGGTAACCTGTGTCCAATACTGCGGTTTATTTGCTGCCAATGGCGTAGCATCAATACCCCTAAGAGGAATAGGATTTTCTAATGGTTCAAGAGTAAAACCACAGAGCTTAGCAAATGACAGATCCATAAGACTCAGGGCAGCACCTGAATCTACAAACGCCATGACAGGAAAAGACGACAGTGAGCAAATCAAAGTTACAGACAGAATAAATTTAGGTTGCAAATTACCAACGGTGACAGGACTAACAACCTTAGCTATACGTTTAGAGCATGCTGAGATAATATGTGTAGAATCACCACAGTAGTAGCACAAGCCATTCCGGCGTCTATGAATTTTCCGCTCATTTCTAGTCAGGATTCTATCACATTGCATTAAATCAGGTGTCTGTTCAGACAACACCATGAGGGAATTTGCGATTTTTCTATCACATTGCACCGAATTAGGTGTCTGTTCAGACAACACCATGAGGGAATTTGCGGTTTTGCGCTCCCGCAACCGCCGGTCAATTTGAATAGCCAGTGCCATAGTATCATTCAGACCTGTGGGAATGGGAAAACCCACCATAACATTCTTAATGGCTTCAGAAAGGCCATTTCTAAAATTAGCGGCCAGTGCACACTCGTTGCAATGTGTCAGCACGGACCATTTCCGAAATTTTTGGCAGTACACTTCAGCCTCGTCCTGCCCCTGAGACATAGCCAGCAAGGCCTTTTCTGCCTGAATCTCAAGATTGGGTTCCTCATAAAGTAAACCGAGCGCCAGAAAAAACGCATTAATATCAGCCAATGCCGGATCTCCTGGCGCCAGCGAAAAAGCCCAATCCTGAGGGTCGCCCCGTAAGAACGAAATAACAATTTTTACTTGCTGAGCAGAGTCTCCAGATGAACAGGGTCTCAGGGACAAAAACAATTTACAATTATTCACAAAATTCCTAAACTTAAACCTGTCTCCGGAAAACAGTTCAGGAATCGGTATTTTAGGTTCTGACCTAGGATTACTGATAACATAGTCTTGTATGCCCTGCACACGAGTAGCCAGCTGGTCCACACTTGTAATCAAGGTCTGGACATTCATGTCTGCAGCAAGCATAGCCACTCTGAGGTAAAGGGGAAGAAGAAAAAAAAAAAAACTCAGAATCTTCTTTCTTATAATCCCTCTTCTGCAATGCATTAAACATTTAATACGGGCCTGGCAAACTGTTATGACCCCAATGGCGAGGGTCTCAGAGGAACGTGGAAGTCTGCAGAATACAAAAATCCAGCTCATAGGGCAGTGGTAGCTGGGTTGACCATATATCTACTCCTAACGCCAACACTAGAAGTAGCCGGGGATCATTCCTACGTTGATTCTAGATGACACGCTCCAGCCGGAGAATCTAGCTACCCCTAGTAGAGGAAAACAAAAGACCTTTCTTGCCTCCAGAGAAGGGGACCCCAAAGCTGGATAGAAGCCCCCCACAAATAATAACGGTGAGGTAAGAGGAAATGACAAACACAGAAATGAACCAGGTTTAGCACAGAGAGGCCCGCTTACTGATAGCAGAATAAAGAAAGGTAACTTATATGGTCAACAAAAACCCTATCAAAATCCACACTGGAAATTCAAGAACCCCCGAACCGTCTAACGGTCCGGGGGGAGAACACCAGCCCCCTAGAGCTTCCAGCAAAGGTCAGGATATATATTTGGAACAAGCTGGACAAAAATACAAAACCAAAACAAAATAGCAAAAAGCAAAAAGCGGACTTAGCTGATATAACTGGAACCAGGATCAGTAGACAAGAGCACAGCAGACTAGCTCTGATAACTACGTTGCCAGGCATTGAACTGAAGGTCCAGGGAGCTTAAATAGCAACACCCTTAACTAACGACCCAGGTGCGGATAAAAGGAATGACAGAAAAACCAGAGTCAAAAAACTAGTAACCACTAGAGGGAGCAAAAAGTAAATTCACAACAGTACCCCCCCCTTAGTGAGGGGTCACTGAACCCTCACCACGACCACCAGGGCGATCAGGATGAGCGGCATGAAAGGCACGAACTAAATCGGCCGCATGAACATCAGAGGCGACCACCCAGGAATTATCCTCCTGACCATAGCCCTTCCACTTGACCAGGTACTGAAGCCTCCGCCTGGAGAGGCGAGAATCCAAGATCTTCTCCACCACGTACTCCAACTCGCCCTCAACCAACACCGGAGCAGGAGGCTCAGCAGAAGGAACTATAGGCACAATGTACCGCCGCAACAAGGACCTATGAAATACATTGTGAATAGCAAACGACACAGGAAGATCCAGACGAAAAGATACAGGATTAAGGATTTCCAATATCTTGTAAGGCCCAATAAAACGAGGTTTAAATTTGGGAGAGGAGACCTTCATAGGAACAAAGCGGGAAGAAAGCCATACCAAATCCCCAACGCGTAGTCGGGGACCCACACCGCGGCGGCGGTTGGCAAAGCGCTGAGCCCTCTCCTGTGACAACTTCAAGTTGTCCACCACATGATTCCAGATCCGCTGCAACCTATCCACCACAGAATCCACCCCAGGACAGTCAGAAGGCTCCACATGACCCGAAGAAAAGCGAGGATGGAAACCAGAGTTGCAGAAAAAAGGCGAAACCAAGGTGGCGGAACTAGCCCGATTATTAAGGGCAAACTCAGCCAACGGCAAGAATGTCACCCAATCGTCCTGATCAGCAGAGACAAAACACCTCAAATAAGCCTCCAAAGTCTGATTGGTTCGCTCCGTCTGTCCATTAGTCTGAGGATGGAAAGCAGACGAAAACGACAAATCAATGCCCATCCTACTACAAAAGGATCGCCAGAATCTGGAAACGAACTGGGATCCTCTGTCTGACACAATATTCTCAGGGATGCCGTGCAAACGAACCACGTTCTGGAAAAACACAGGAACCAGATCGGAAGAGGAAGGCAGCTTAGGCAAAGGAACCAAATGGACCATCTTTGAGAAGCGATCACATATCACCCAGATAACGGACATGCCCTGGGATAGCGGAAGATCAGAAATGAAATCCATGGAGATATGTGTCCAAGGTCTCTTCGGGACAGGCAAGGGCAAGAGCAAACCGCTGGCACGAGAACAGCAAGGCTTAGCTCGAGCACAAGTCCCACAGGACTGCACAAATGACCGCACATCCCTTGACAAGGAAGGCCACCAAAAGGACCTGGCCACCAGATCTCTGGTGCCAAAAATTCCCGGGTGACCTGCCAACACCGAGGAATGAACCTCGGAAATGACTCTGCTGGTCCACTTATCCGGGACAAACAGTCTGTCAGGTGGACAAGACTCAGGCCTATCAGCCTGAAATCTCTGTAACACACGTCGCAGATCCAGAGAAATAGCTGACAAGATAACTCCATCTTTAAGAATACCAACAGGATCAGCGACTCCAGGAGCATCAGGCACAAAGCTCCTAGAAAGAGCATCGGCCTTCACATTCTTTGAACCTGGTAAATACGAGACAACAAAATCAAAGCGGGAGAAAAACAATGACCAGCGGGCCTGTCTCGGATTAAGGCGTTTAGCAGACTCGAGATACATCAGATTTTTGTGATCAGTCAAGACCACCACACGATGCTTAGCACCCTCGAGCCAATGACGCCACTCCTCAAATGCCCATTTCATGGCCAACAACTCCCGATTGCCCACATCATAATTTCGCTCGGCAGGCGAAAACTTCCTAGAGAAAAAGGCACAAGGTTTCATAACAGAGCAACCAGGGCCTCTCTGCGACAAAACGGCCCCTGCTCCAATCTCTGAAGCATCCACCTCAACCTGAAAGGGAAGTGAGACATCGGGCTGGCACAAAACAGGCGCCGAAGTAAACCGGCGTTTCAACTCCTGGAAAGCCTCCACGGCAGCAGGAGCCCAGTTAGCTACATCGGAGCCCTTCTTGGTCATATCCGTCAAAGGTTTCACAATGCTAGAAAAATTAGCGATAAAACGACGGTAGAAGTTAGCGAAACCCAAGAACTTCTGTAGACTCTTAACTGACGAGGGCTGAGTCCAATCAAGAATAGCTCGGACCTTGACTGGGTCCATCTCCACAGCAGAAGGGGAAAAAATGAACCCCAAAAAGGGAACCTTCTGTACACCAAAGAGACACTTTGAGCCCTTGACAAACAAAGAATTTTCACGCAAAATTTTAAAGACCAACCTGACCTGCTCCACATGCGAATCCCAATTATCAGAAAAAACCAAAATATCATCCAGATAAACAATCAAAAATTTATCCAGATACTTCCGGAAAATGTCATGCATAAAGGACTGAAAAACTGAAGGCGCATTGGAGAGCCCAAAAGGCATCACCAAGTACTCAAAATGACCTTCGGGCGTATTGAATGCGGTTTTCCATTCATCACCTTGCTTAATGCGCACAAGGTTGTACGCACCACGAAGATCTATCTTGGTGAACCACTTGGCACCTTTAATCCGGGCAAACAAGTCAGACAACAGCGGTAAAGGATACTGAAATTTGACAGTGATCTTATTTAAAAGCCGATAATCAATACAAGGTCTCAAAGATCCGTCCTTTTTTGCCACAAAAAAGAATCCCGCACCAAGAGGGGAAGAAGACGGACGAATATGTCCTTTCTCTAGAGACTCCTTGATATATGAACGCATAGCGGTATGTTCAGGTACCGACAGATTAAACAGTCTTCCCTTAGGAAATTTACTGCCTGGGATCAAATCTATAGCACAGTCACAGTCCCTATGAGGAGGCAGTGCACTGGACTCAGACTCACTGAAGACATCCTGATAATCAGACAAATACTCCGGAAATTCCGAAGGCGTAGAAGAAGCAATAGACACAGGCAGGGAATCCCCATGAATACCACGACAGCCCCAACTTGAGACTGACATAGCCTTCCAGTCCAGGACTGGATTATGGGTCTGTAACCATGGCAGCCCTAAAACAACCAAATCATGCATTTTATGTAAAACCAGGAAACGTATCACCTCGCGGTGTTCAGGAGTCATGCACATGGTAACCTGTGTCCAATACTGCGGTTTATTTGCTGCCAATGGCGTAGCATCAATACCCCTAAGAGGAATAGGATTTTCTAATGGTTCAAGAGTAAAACCACAGAGCTTAGCAAATGACAGATCCATAAGACTCAGGGCAGCACCTGAATCTACAAACGCCATGACAGGAAAAGACGACAGTGAGCAAATCAAAGTTACAGACAGAATAAATTTAGGTTGCAAATTACCAACGGTGACAGGACTAACAACCTTAGCTATACGTTTAGAGCATGCTGAGATAATATGTGTAGAATCACCACAGTAGTAGCACAAGCCATTCCGGCGTCTATGAATTTTCCGCTCATTTCTAGTCAGGATTCTATCACATTGCATTAAATCAGGTGTCTGTTCAGACAACACCATGAGGGAATTTGCGATTTTTCTATCACATTGCACCGAATTAGGTGTCTGTTCAGACAACACCATGAGGGAATTTGCGGTTTTGCGCTCCCGCAACCGCCGGTCAATTTGAATAGCCAGTGCCATAGTATCATTCAGACCTGTGGGAATGGGAAAACCCACCATAACATTCTTAATGGCTTCAGAAAGGCCATTTCTAAAATTAGCGGCCAGTGCACACTCGTTCCAATGTGTCAGCACGGACCATTTCCGAAATTTTTGGCAGTACACTTCAGCCTCGTCCTGCCCCTGAGACATAGCCAGCAAGGCCTTTTCTGCCTGAATCTCAAGATTGGGTTCCTCATAAAGTAAACCGAGCGCCAGAAAAAACGCATTAATATCAGCCAATGCCGGATCTCCTGGCGCCAGCGAAAAAGCCCAATCCTGAGGGTCGCCCCGTAAGAACGAAATAACAATTTTTACTTGCTGAGCAGAGTCTCCAGATGAACAGGGTCTCAGGGACAAAAACAATTTACAATTATTCACAAAATTCCTAAACTTAAACCTGTCTCCGGAAAACAGTTCAGGAATCGGTATTTTAGGTTCTGACCTAGGATTACTGATAACATAGTCTTGTATGCCCTGCACACGAGTAGCCAGCTGGTCCACACTTGTAATCAAGGTCTGGACATTCATGTCTGCAGCAAGCATAGCCACTCTGAGGTAAAGGGGAAGAAGAAAAAAAAAAAAACTCAGAATCTTCTTTCTTATAATCCCTCTTCTGCAATGCATTAAACATTTAATACGGGCCTGGCAAACTGTTATGACCCCAATGGCGAGGGTCTCAGAGGAACGTGGAAGTCTGCAGAATACAAAAATCCAGCTCATAGGGCAGTGGTAGCTGGGTTGACCATATATCTACTCCTAACGCCAACACTAGAAGTAACCGGGGATCATTCCTACGTTGATTCTAGATGACACGCTCCAGCCGGAGAATCTAGCTACCCCTAGTAGAGGAAAACAAAAGACCTTTCTTGCCTCCAGAGAAGGGGACCCCAAAGCTGGATAGAAGCCCCCCACAAATAATAACGGTGAGGTAAGAGGAAATGACAAACACAGAAATGAACCAGGTTTAGCACAGAGAGGCCCGCTTACTGATAGCAGAATAAAGAAAGGTAACTTATATGGTCAACAAAAACCCTATCAAAATCCACACTGGAAATTCAAGAACCCCCGAACCGTCTAACGGTCCGGGGGGAGAACACCAGCCCCCTAGAGCTTCCAGCAAAGGTCAGGATATATATTTGGAACAAGCTGGACAAAAATACAAAACCAAAACAAAATAGCAAAAAGCAAAAAGCGGACTTAGCTGATATAACTGGAACCAGGATCAGTAGACAAGAGCACAGCAGACTAGCTCTGATAACTACGTTGCCAGGCATTGAACTGAAGGTCCAGGGAGCTTAAATAGCAACACCCTTAACTAACGACCCAGGTGCGGATAAAAGGAATGACAGAAAAACCAGAGTCAAAAAACTAGTAACCACTAGAGGGAGCAAAAAGTAAATTCACAACACACGGCCACCAACGCACTTTTACATATCTCCTCATCCCATCCGCCTAAACTGAAGAGCTCTATACCGATTGGACAGTTTCTGCGGGCTCGCAGAATCTGTTCTGATGATGGCACCTTCTTTAGGCAGGCGGGAGAGTTGACACGCCGGTTTAGGGATAGGGGCCACAAACAAGCTGATATCCAGAGAGGCTATTCGCGGGCATTACATTCGGACAGGTCCTCTCTCTTAGCAGGGCCGACCAGGAGGCCTCTAGCTAACACTGTCTCAGTACCACGTTTTATTACACAATTCAATTCAAATTGGTCTGAGATTAATGAAATTTTCAGAAGACACTGGCCGGTCCTTCTGACAGATAAGGACCTGTCCGGACAATTAACTCCGTACCCACTTATCACATGGCGCAGATCCCGCACTTTGGGTGATACACTCTGTAGCAGCCATTATGTTCCCCCGAAAAGTAACCCCTTTGGCGCTAATTCAAAAGGCCCCCCCTTGGGGATGTTTCCCGTGTGGCAACTGTTCTGCCTGCAAGTATGTCTCCAGAACTAAGGAATTTACCAACTCCGCTGGGGACAAAACTTATAAGATAGTGCATCACATCACTTGTAATACGGAAGCCATAATATACTATGCCCAATGTCCGTGTAATCGCATATATGCTGGTTTTGTTGCCGCTCCTTTTTCCAATCACCTTTTTTGTCCAAGTTTATTCATTATAATGTTGTGTATTTGATACTTCAATAAAATTGTTTTTGATACCTCTATTGCTTGGTTGTGAACTTTCGGATGTATATTCTCCATTTCATCTTGCAACCCAGTGTGTTCTTATAGGTTTATATATCGGAGTGAAATCCCATAGCAGGCAATGTTTGCATTTCTTTGTTCCGCAACCGTGATAAATATCTTGTCCAGTACTTTATCATGGAGGGCGATCTTGGATCATGCAACAACATCAACAGTTTAATGGAAGCTCTGAAGATAAGTCATAATCCAGAGGAATGAAGGCTCTTCATCGAATCGTTAAAAACAAGCCTAAAAGTAGTCTTGCTGCATAATGGCAATGCCCTACCTTCAATTCCAGTTGGTTATGCAGTCCACATGAAAGAAACCTATGACCTGTTGAGGTACCTAAACTATGACCAACATTTGTGGCCCCTCTATGGTGACTTAATCACCAGGATGGATGCACAATTGTTGTGAAATTGGATTTTGGGCTCCCCCGGTGGCCACTGGTGGAATTGAACTGGTGTGCATCATCCTCTCTGTTCACCTGTTTCCATCAGGATGTGGGAGTCGCTATTTAGCCTTGCTCCTCTGTCACTTCCATGCCGGTCAACATTGTAATCAGAAGCCTTTCTGTGCATGTTCCTGCTGCTAGACAACTCCCAGCTAAGTTGGACTTAGTCCTTGTTTGTTTTTGCATTTTGTTCCAGTTCACAGCTGTAGTTTCGTTTCTGTGTCTGGAAAGCTCTTGTGATCTGAAATTGCCACTCTGATGTTATGAGTTAATACTAGAGTCTTAAAGTAATTTCAGGATGGTATTTTGATAGGGTTTTCAGCTGACCATGAAAGTGCCCTTTCTGTCTTCCTGCTATCTAGTAAGCGGACCTCAATTTTGCTAAACCTATTTTCATACTACGTTTGTCATTTCATCTAAAATCACCGCCAATATTTGTGGGGGCCTCTGTCTGCCTTTCGGGGAAATTTCTCTAGAGGTGAGCCAGGACTATATTTTCCTCTGCCAGGATTAGTTAGTCCTCCGGCCGGCGCTGGGCGTCTAGGGATAAAACGCAGGCTACGCTACCCGGCTACTGTTAGTTGTGCGGCAGGTGTAGTTCATGGTCAGTTTAGTTTCCATCCTTCCAAGAGCTAGTTCGTATGTTTGCTGGGCTATGTTCTCTTGCCATTGAGAACCATAACAGTTTGACCGGCCGGAAAGGGTTAAATTAATTGACAGAGAAAGGAGAGAAAAGAGAAGTCTGCTGAAGATTTTTTTTTTTTTTTTTTTTCTCAGTTCTGAGTGTGCTTGTAATTGAATCTCTTGCAAGTCTGCCTATATTGCAGCCTTTCTCTCTCTCTCTCCTTCTAATCCTGGAATGGCTCTGTGTTCACCTGTTTAAAATGGATATTCAGAGTTTAGCTGCAGGTTTGAATAATCTCACCACGAAAGTTCAAAACTTACAAGATTTTGTTGTTCATGTTCCTATATCTGAACCTAGAATTCCTTTGCCTGAATTTTTCTCGGGGAATAGATCTTGCTTTCAAAATTTCAAAAATAATTGCAAGTTGTTTTTGTCCCTGAAATCTCGCTCTGCTGGAGATCCTGCTCAGCAGGTCAGGATTGTGATTTCTTTGCTCCGGGGCGACCCTCAGGATTGGGCTTTTGCATTGGCTCCAGGGGATCCTGCGTTGCTCAATGTGGATGCGTTTTTTCTGGCCTTGGGGTTGCTTTATGAGGAACCTCAGTTAGAACTTCAGGCGGAAAAGGCCTTGATGTCCCTATCTCAGGGGCAAGACGAAGCTGAAATATACTGCCAGAAATTCCGTAAATGGGCTGTGCTTACTCAGTGGAATGAGTGCGCCCTGGCGGCGAATTTCAGAGAGGGTCTCTCTGATGCCATTAAGGATGTTATGGTGGGGTTCCCTGTGCCTGCGGGTCTGAATGAGTCCATGACAATGGCTATCCAGATCGATAGGCGTCTGCGGGAGCGCAAACCTGTGCACCATTTGGCGGTGTCTACTGAGAAGACGCCAGAGAATATGCAATGTGATAGAATTCTGTCCAGAAGTGAACGGCAGAATTTTAGACGAAAAAATGGGTTGTGCTTCTATTGCGGTGATTCAACTCATGTTATATCAGCATGCTCTAAGCGTACTAAGAAGCTTGATAAGTCTGTTTCAATTGGCACTTTACAGTCTAAGTTTATTCTATCTGTGACCCTGATTTGTTCTTTATCATCTATTACCGCGGATGCCTATGTCGACTCTGGCGCCGCTTTGAGTCTTATGGATTGGTCCTTTGCCAAACGCTGTGGGTATGATTTGGAGCTTCTTGAAACTCCTATACCCCTGAAGGGGATTGACTCCACCCCATTGGCTAGCAATAAACCACAATACTGGACACAAGTAACTATGCGGATTAATCCGGATCACCAGGAGATTATTCGCTTTCTTGTGCTGTATAACCTACATGATGTGTTGGTGCTTGGATTGCCATGGCTGCAATCTCATAACCCAGTCCTTGACTGGAAAGCTATGTCTGTGTTAAGCTGGGGATGTAAGGGGACGCATGGGGACGTACCTGTGGTTTCCATTTCATCATCTATTCCCTCTGAGATTCCTGAATTCTTGACTGAATATCGTGACGTTTTTAAAGAACCTAAGCTTGGTTCATTACCTCCGCACCGGGAGTGCGATTGTGCCATAGATTTGATTCCGGGTAGTAAATACCCTAAGGGTCGTTTATTTAATCTGTCTGTGCCTGAACATGCTGCTATGCGAGAATATATAAGGGAGTCCTTGGAAAAGGGACATATTCGTCCTTCGTCATCTCCCTTAGGAGCCGGTTTTTTCTTTGTGGCTAAGAAAGATGGCTCTTTGAGGCCGTGCATTGATTATCGGCTTTTGAATAAAATCACGGTTAAATATCAATATCCGTTGCCACTGCTGACTGATTTGTTTGCTCGCATAAAGGGGGCCAAGTGGTTCTCTAAGATAGATCTTCGTGGGGCGTATAATTTGGTGCGAATTAAGCAGGGGGATGAGTGGAAAACCGCATTTAATACGCCCGAGGGCCACTTTGAGTATTTGGTGATGCCTTTTGGTCTTTCAAATGCCCCTTCAGTCTTTCAGTCCTTTATGCATGACATTTTCCGTGATTATTTGGATAAATTTATGATTGTGTATCTGGATGATATTTTGATTTTTTCGGATGACTGGGACTCTCATGTCCAGCAGGTCAGGAGGGTTTTTCAGGTTTTGCGGTCTAATTCCTTGTGTGTGAAGGGTTCTAAGTGCGTTTTTGGGGTTCAAAAGATTTCCTTTTTGGGATATATTTTTTCCCCCTCTTCCATCGAGATGGATCCTGTCAAGGTTCAGGCTATTTGTGATTGGACGCAACCCTCTTCTCTTAAGAGTCTTCAGAAATTTTTGGGCTTTGCTAACTTTTATCGTCGATTTATTGCTGGTTTTTCTGATGTTGTTAAACCATTGACTGATTTGACTAAGAAGGGTGCTGATGTTGCTGATTGGTCCCCTGCTGCTGTGGAGGCCTTTCGGGAGCTTAAGCGCCGCTTTTCTTCCGCCCCTGTGTTGCGTCAGCCTGATGTTGCTCTTCCTTTTCAGGTTGAGGTCGACGCTTCTGAAATCGGAGCTGGGGCGGTTTTGTCGCAGAGAAGTTCCGATTGCTCCGTGATGAGACCTTGTGCTTTTTTCTCGCGTAAATTTTCGCCCGCCGAGCGGAATTATGATGTTGGGAATCGGGAGCTTTTGGCCATGAAGTGGGCTTTTGAGGAGTGGCGTCATTGGCTTGAGGGGGCTAGACATCAGGTGGTGGTATTGACTGACCACAAAAATCTAATTTATCTTGAGTCCGCCAGACGCCTGAATCCTAGACAGGCGCGCTGGTCGTTGTTTTTCTCTCGGTTTAATTTTGTGGTGTCCTACCTGCCGGGTTCTAAGAATGTTAAGGCGGATGCCCTTTCTAGGAGATTTGAGCCTGACTCCCCTGGTAATTCTGAACCTACAGGTATCCTTAAGGATGGAGTGATATTGTCTGCCGTTTCTCCAGACCTGCGGCGGGCCTTGCAGGAGTTTCAGGCGGATAGACCTGATCATTGCCCACCTGGTAGACTGTTTGTTCCTGATGATTGGACCAGTAAAGTCATTTCTGAGGTTCATTCTTCTGCGTTGGCAGGTCATCCTGGAATCTTTGGTACCAGGGATTTGGTGGCAAGGTCCTTCTGGTGGCCTTCCCTGTCTCGAGATGTGCGAGGCTTCGTGCAGTCTTGTGACGTTTGTGCTCGGGCCAAGCCTTGTTGTTCTCGGGCTAGTGGATTGTTGTTGCCCTTGCCTATCCCGAAGAGGCCCTGGACGCACATCTCGATGGATTTTATTTCGGATCTTCCTGTTTCTCAGAAGATGTCTGTCATCTGGGTGGTGTGTGATCGTTTCTCTAAGATGGTCCATTTGGTTCCCCTGCCTAAGTTGCCTTCTTCTTCCGAGTTGGTTCCTCTGTTTTTTCAAAATGTGGTCCGTTTGCATGGTATTCCGGAGAATATCGTTTCTGACAGAGGTACCCAATTCGTGTCTAGATTTTGGCGAGCATTCTGTGCTAGGATGGGCATAGATTTGTCTTTCTCGTCTGCTTTCCATCCTCAGACTAATGGCCAGACCGAGCGGACGAATCAGACCTTGGAGACATATTTGAGGTGTTTTGTGTCTGCAGATCAGGATGATTGGGTTGCTTTTTTGCCTTTAGCGGAGTTTGCCCTCAATAATCGGGCCAGTTCTGCCACCTTGGTGTTTCCCTTTTTCTGTAATTCGGGGTTTCATCCTCGATTTTCTTCTGGTCAGGTGGAATCTTCGGATTGTCCTGGAGTGGATGCTGTGGTGGAGAGGTTGCATCAGATTTGGGGGCAGGTAGTGGACAATTTGAAGTTGTCCCAGGGGAGGACTCAGCTTTTTGCCAACCGCCGGCGTCGGGTTGGTCCTCGGCTTTGTGTTGGGGACTTGGTGTGGTTGTCTTCTCGTTTTGTCCCTATGAGGGTTTCTTCTCCCAAGTTTAAGCCTCGGTTCATCGGCCCGTACAAGATATTGGAGATTCTTAACCCTGTGTCCTTCCGTTTGGACCTCCCTGCATCTTTTTCTATTCATAATGTTTTTCATCGGTCATTATTGCGCAGGTATGAGGTACCGGTTGTGCCTTCCGTTGAGCCTCCTGCTCCGGTGTTGGTTGAGGGCGAGTTGGAGTACGTTGTGGAAAAAATCTTGGACTCCCGTGTTTCCAGACGGAAACTCCAGTATCTGGTCAAATGGAAGGGATACGGTCAGGAGGATAATTCTTGGGTGACTGCCTCTGATGTTCATGCCTCCGATTTGGTCCGTGCCTTTCATAGGGCTCATCCTGATCGCCCTGGTGGTTCTGGTGAGGGTTCGGTGCCCCCTCCTTGAGGGGGGGGTACTGTTGTGAAATTGGATTTTGGGCTCCCCCGGTGGCCACTGGTGGAATTGAACTGGTGTGCATCATCCTCTCTGTTCACCTGTTTCCATCAGGATGTGGGAGTCGCTATTTAGCCTTGCTCCTCTGTCACTTCCATGCCGGTCAACATTGTAATCAGAAGCCTTTCTGTGCATGTTCCTGCTGCTAGACAACTCCCAGCTAAGTTGGACTTAGTCCTTGTTTGTTTTTGCATTTTGTTCCAGTTCACAGCTGTAGTTTCGTTTCTGTGTCTGGAAAGCTCTTGTGATCTGAAATTGCCACTCTGATGTTATGAGTTAATACTAGAGTCTTAAAGTAATTTCAGGATGGTATTTTGATAGGGTTTTCAGCTGACCATGAAAGTGCCCTTTCTGTCTTCCTGCTATCTAGTAAGCGGACCTCAATTTTGCTAAACCTATTTTCATACTACGTTTGTCATTTCATCTAAAATCACCGCCAATATTTGTGGGGGCCTCTGTCTGCCTTTCGGGGAAATTTCTCTAGAGGTGAGCCAGGACTATATTTTCCTCTGCCAGGATTAGTTAGTCCTCCGGCCGGCGCTGGGCGTCTAGGGATAAAACGCAGGCTACGCTACCCGGCTACTGTTAGTTGTGCGGCAGGTGTAGTTCATGGTCAGTTTAGTTTCCATCCTTCCAAGAGCTAGTTCGTATGTTTGCTGGGCTATGTTCTCTTGCCATTGAGAACCATAACACACAATGTACTGCTGCTTTCTGTTAGTGGAATAGTCGTGCTAGAGAACATCACTCCAATAAAAAAGAGACTGACTTCTCTGGCATTCACTTCAGCCAGGGAGTAAAAATGTCCTGCATCCACCACTTGTTGACCCACACAAGATTTTGTTGCAACCATTGCATATCAAGTTGGGCCTAATGAAGAACTTTGTAAAGGCAATGGCTAAAAATGCAAAAGCATTCACGTATCTCATTGATAAATCTTCAAGGTTGAGTGAAGCAAAGAAAAAGGACAGAATATTTGTCTTCATATTCCTTATTTGTCTTCAAATTCATGATGAGGAATTTCTCTGTTGCAGGGCAAGGAAAATGCTACATGGGTAGCATTAGCATTAGTGGTAGCTAATTTTTTGGGAAACTCAAGAGCAGATAAGTATGAGGAGTTAGTGGAAAATCTCAAAACACATAAGGATCTTGTCTGTAACATGTCCTTAAAGACTAATTTCTTACATTTGCATTTTGACTTTCCTCCACCAAACTGCGGAGCAATGAGAGATGAGCACAGTGAAAGATTTCACCAAGATATTGCGACTATGGTGAAAAGATATCAAGGAAAATGGAATCAATCAATGCTCTCAGATTACTGTTGGACAATTGTAAGAGATTAACTGAAGCAGGAGTACACGAGACAAGCAAAAAAAGTTGTCACTGAATGAGGACCATATTTTGCAATGGAAGTTCTGTAACTGGTTATAATTTTCAATATTGTTTAGACATGTTTTATTTATTTGAATTGTAGCTCAGTTTCCTCTAAATAAATATCAGAAATATCAGAAAATTGGCATAATAAAATATTCTTCATCTTTATATTTACAATAATGTTTCAAAGTACTGAAACTTTTATTTATTAATTATATGTAGCTGTAAAAGGAAAACTCTTTGATAGAAACAAGAGCCAACTATAAAAATTTTCATTGTCAGATTTGAATTCAGGTCAAAATAATTAAGAAATGACTAATTTCATAACTGAACCTGACAACTTTTGAAAATATGTAGAACAGTATAACTGAAGTTCAATAAGGAGAGCTGGTAACACAACTCTAAGGCTACACTCACACAGGTGTGAAATATCCCAGCGCTGCCCATTTTTTTAACAGACGGCACACATACCCATAGAATGTAATACCTCTAGTCACACATCCATTAAAATCATGATCCAAGTTTGAGATCCATGAGTATCAGAGCATATCTAATTCTGCTACTATTTAGAGGATCAGAATAGGACACGCTAAATGCGAATGTGTGCTGGCTGAGGAAAAAATAGGGCAGCACATTGACAATTCACACAGATGTGGTAAAGGTACAAGCACACAAACCAAATATCTGCCTGTGTCTGTATGAAAAAAATTCAGATTTTTGAATGAACCAGGCTAGGACATGTAAAGACCGGGCAGCTCATACTCCACTATGCTGTGCATATGGGCACATGGAACTGCACATGGACCAGCAATAAATGAGGCCATGTGAATGTAACCTAAGGTAATGAATGGTTACCCAAACTGCACTTATTATAACTGTGTCAGGACTCTGAACATTTTTTACCTTTTGTGCATTACTGCCCTTTTTCAAGATTGCGTTTTTGGTCTCATGTGCACTGTGTCTTCCTGCTATAAAGCTGCACCCCAGCCTTCAGTCTGTGCTAGATTATTCTGCCTTGCATCCAGCTCCTGACCTCTGATTACTCCCTGGCTATACACCTGTTCCTGTGAACCTGTGTGGAGATCCTGCTACTCTGCTCTGAGTTCCTGCTGCATACACAAGCTTCCAGTAATCCTCCTTCATCTGCTGCTCGTGTTTACTTCCATCTGCATTTGCTGGACATGTAAGCTGTTTCTGCTCTGCAAGAACCTGAGACTATTAACAAGGCCTCCCTGGTTGAGCTAAGATATGTTTTGAACTGCCTTATAAGCATATCTATCTGTGTCTGGACTAGACAAAGACAGATAAAGGATTTATTCGTGTCAAGTTTCCTCAAGAATTACTGTGCTTCATAGACTTTCTGCTTGATTGCATTCTCCTCTGAAGTTTCCTACAGACTGCTAAGCTGCGTTTAATATTTACACCAAGTGTTGTGGACTTGAGTTTCTCTCTGCACCTGTTTGAATCACCGTGTGATAATATAGACTTTACCACTTATAAAACTGTGTCCTGTAGTTGTCTTGTTCCACGCAAAGAGTCTCCTGAGTTATCCCCTATAATTATTACAAACTGCTTCACCATCCTATTAAACAGTGCAGGTTTCCCTTGCTCTGTTATGGCAAGGGTTAATGAGTTCATCTGATCTCCTGGAGCTCTCCATCCTGAACTGTCTGATCTGTTCTGTGTTGGCCACTCCCCTCTGGTATATATGCTCGCCACTGGCACTTGGGAGTCGCCAGTGAAAGTTCTGATTCCTGATTAGGTGGTGAAGGGGAAATTGGGTGTTTGGAGTTGTCAGTTTGAAATATTTTCTGGAGATTGCTGTGTGGAGTTGATTTGTGTGTTTTTCCTTATCCTGTCACATTTGGTTACCCTTCGTGCACCTCCTCTGTTTCCAACTCTGTTGTTTTGTGAGTGTATTTGTATGATTGTAGTTTTCTTTTATCTCTGTATGTTAGCCCCTTTTTGTCTGGCTAGTGTTTTCCTATACACTTCAGCCCCTCACCTCGCTGGATGGGGGAGGGAATAGATAACCGTGCCCAACCGTGGTGCATGAGGATTTGTGGTTCCACTGTGCTGCAGGGCTAGGCCTGCCCAGGAAAGGGCTTAGCTAAGTGACTACCTGGTGTTCACTGGAGCTCCTGATGGAGACAGACTGAGTTGCAGGTAGCTACCTGGCACCACTAATAGGCAGAACCCAGTACTGCAGTTGCTAACCCTAGGGGTCAGGTATGCTGACACTTATTTAGGGCTTAGTTCAGATACGCTAGTCTAGGATCAGGGTTTGGCCACACATGGACAGAGGAATAATGTTCAGGCACTGGCCACTGATGGAACAGGAATTGAGGTTCAGGCCCTGGCCGTTCGGGGTACCAGGGGACAAGGTTCAGGTACTGGCCGCTCTGGGACCAGGGGATGAAGTAAAGGAACTGGCCACTCCAGGACCAAGGGACGAGGTTTAGGCACTGGCCACTCCACGATCAGGGGACAAGGTTCAGGGACTGGCCACTCCAGTACCAGGGGACTACAGATACAGGACTGGTCACATTGGGACCTGGGGACTATGGATATAGGACTGGCCACACCGAGACAGGGGACAACTGATACAAGACTGGCCACACAGGGACCAGGGATACAGGTTTACCACACTGGCCACACCTGAACCAGGGGACCTAACAACTCACTAATAGTAAACCTTACTCACTGATTCTACTTGTTGCTTGACGACTCCCTAGGGGAGAGGGAATCTTTTATACAAGATACCTCCCTGCTATAGGCTGGACCCCTTCTTGCAGGTGCACTACATTATACTAAATGCTTCTCAGCAGCAAGCTGAGGGTATTTAGTATATGCGTGCGCTGTCCCTTGAAGGACAGGGGAGTGTGTGCACGTGCGTACTAGGCATCCCACTAGGACCTGTGGTGCACACCAGGATGCAGAAGGACATGCCAGGAGACAACGCTCCGGGGCAGGGGCGGTGAGCAAGCCAGTGTCTGCATGGAGGGAGGAAGGGACACTGCAGTGGCTCCAGCAGCAGCGATAAGTTAGGAGCATAGATAAGTATGAGAAGCCATCATCTCCACATTCAGGAAGAGTGATCCAGGGGACAGGGATAGACTGGGGTGCCCCTAGTTCGAGGGATCGGGTAGGTGCCCACAGTCCTTTGACAATACGTGACAGTCTGAAGTCTGGTGCTTCTTGAGATTATTTACATTAGACACGATAAGAGGAGGTGTATTTTTGCATATACTATATTTTCTAAAGTGTTCATGCCTGCTTAAACTTTGGGATGACTTATTACACTGTCATGAACACGATTGTACATATTTGTGCAGTACAAACGTGTAATGCATGTCCCTAGATTGCTGGAGGTGCATACTGTATTTATTGACTTTGGGATTTTTTAGAGACATTAAAGGCCCTTATACTCATTCAATAGATGTCGGCTGAAAGGTCGTTTGGCTGAAAGCTGTTATGATCCTTTGTGGTTGAGGATCACAAATTACTCCAGCTAAGTAACAAACATAGGACAAGCTCTAGGGAGGTGGCAAACTGGACTGACCGCAAATCTGAACCTATCCAAACACACTAGAAGTAGCCGGTGAACGTGCCTAAAAATCCTAGACGTCTCGAGCCAGCCTGAGGAACTAACTACCCCTAGAGAGAAAGAAAGACCTCTCTTGCCTCCAGAGAAATAATCCCCAAAGATATAGAAGCCCCAACAAATAATAACGGTGAGGTAAGAGGAAGGCACATACACAGGGGTGAAAGCAGATTCAGCAAATGAGGCCCACTAATACTAGATAGCAGAAAATAGAAAAGGGAATCTATGCGGTCAGTAAAAAACCCTTACAAAATATCCACTCTGAGATTTCAAGAACCCCCACACCAACTAACGGTGTGGGGAGAGAAACTCAGTCCCCTAGAGCAACCAGCAAGCGAGAAAATCACATTTTAGCGAGCTGGACTAAAAACATAATGAACGCTGATAATCAAAAAATGATCAAACAAAAACGTAGCTTGTCTTGGAGAGACTGGGAGCAAGGTAGCCACAAGGAATCTGAAGAGCACTGAATACATTGATAGCAGGCAAGGAACTGAGTATCCAGGTGAGCTAAATAGGAAACCAACCAAGGATAACGAACCAGCTGATGCTGCAACCTGCAGAAAGACAACACTACACAGTACCGCTTGTGACCACTAGAGGGAGCCCAAAAATAGAGTTCACAACAGTACCCCCCCCCCCTTGAGGAGGGGTCACCGAACCCTCATCAAGACCCCCAGGGCGATCAGGATGAGCCGCGTGGAAGGCACGAACCAAATCGGCCGCATGAACATCAGAGGCGACAACCCAGGAATTATCCTCCTGACCATAGCCCTTCCACTTAACCAAATACTGAAGCCTCCGTCTAGAGATACGAGAATCCAAAATCTTCTCCACCACGTACTCCAATTCGCCCTCGACCAGCACCGGAGCAGGAGGCTCAACAGAAGGAACCACAGGTACCACATACCTCCGCAACAAAGACCTATGGAACACATTATGAATGGCAAACGATGCTGGGAGATCCAAACGAAAAGACACCGGGTTAAGGATTTCCAAGATCTTATAAGGACCGATGAAGCGAGGCTTGAATTTAGGAGAGGAGACCTTCATAGGAACATACCGAGAAGACAGCCACACCAAATCCCCAACACGAAGTCGGGGACCCACACCGCGGCGGCGGTTGGCAAAGCGCTGAGCCTTCTCCTGTGACAACCTCAAATTGTCCACCACATGGTTCCAAATCTGCTGCAACCTATCCACCACAGAATCCACCCCAGGACAGTCAGAAGACTCAACCTGACCCGAGGAAAAACGAGGATGGAAACCAGAATTGCAGAAAAAAGGTGAAACCAAAGTAGCAGAACTAGCCCGATTATTAAGGGCAAACTCGGCCAAAGGCAAAAAAGTCACCCAATCATCCTGATCAGCAGAAACAAAACATCTCAAATAAGTTTCCAACGTCTGATTAGTTCGCTCGGTTTGGCCATTAGTCTGATTCTCAAGATTAGGCTCCTCATAAAGCAGTCCAAGAGCCAGAAAAAATGCATCTACATTAAGCAATGCAGGATCTCCTGGCGCCAGAGAGAAGGCCCAATCCTGAGGGTCGCCACGCAACAAGGAGATAACAATTTTAACTTGCTGAGCGGAATCACCAGAGGAACGAGGTCTCAGAGATAGAAATAACTTAAAATTATTCTTAAAATTTTGAAACCTAGATCTATCTCCAGAAAATAACTCAGGATTGGTATCTTTGGTTCTGACATAGGGCTACGAATAACAAAATCCTGAATACTTTGCACCCGTGCAGTAAGATGATCCACACTAGAAGTCAGAGTCTGAACATCCATGTCTGCAGCTGAGCTCAAAACCACCCAGAGTTCAAGGGGATGTGTTATGATCCTTAGTGGCTGAGGATCACGAATAGACCAGCAAGTGAATAAACTAAGGACAAGCTCTAGGGAGATGGTAACTGGACTGATCGCAAATCTGAACCTATCCAACACAACTAGAGGTAGCCGGTGAACGTGCCTAAAAAATTCCTAGACGTCTCGAGCCAGCCTGAGGAACTAGCTACCCCTAACGAGAAAGAAAGACCTCGCTTGCCTCCAGAGAAATAATCCCCAAAGATTTAGAAGCCCCCAACAAATATTAACGGTGAAGTAAGAAGAAGGCACATACGTAGGGATGAAATCAGATTCAGCAAAAGAGGCCCACTAATACTAGAAAGCAGAAAATAGAGCAGGGGTCTATGCGATCAATAAAAAACCCTTACAAAATATCCATCCTGAGATTTCAAGAACCCACGCACCAACTAATGGTGTGTGGGGAGAAACTCAGTCCACTAGAGCATCCAGCAAGCAAGGGAATCACATTTTAGCAAGCTGGACAAGAAAACATGATAAACACTGCTGATCAAAAAATGAGCAAACAAAACTTAGCTTGTCCTGGATGGACTGGGAGCAAGGTAGTCAGAAGGAATCTGAGTAGCACTGATTACATCGACAGCCGGCAACAAGTGAAAGTAAAACAGAGCTATATAGGAACCTCCCAGAGGATAACGAACCAGCTGATAGCCAGAGACCAGCAGGATAACAAACAAAGCCACCAGGGGGAGCCCAGAGCAAAAGTCACACCATACCACCAGTGACCACAAGAGGGAGCCCGAAAACAGAGTTCACAACAGTACCCCCCCCTTAAGGAGGGGTCACCGAACCCTCATGAAAACCCCCAGGGCGATCAGGATGAGCCACATGGAAGGCACGAACCAAATCGGCCGCATGAACATCAGAGGCGACAACCCAAGAATTATCCTCCTGACCATAGCTTTTCCACTTGACCAAATACTGGAGCCTCCGTCTAGAAACACAAGAATCCAAGATCTTCTCCACCACGTATTCCAATTCGCCCTCAACCAGCACCGGGGCAGGAGGCTCAACCGGAGGAACCACAGGTACCACATACCTCCGCAACAACGAGCGATGGAACACATTATGAATAGCAAATGATGCCGGGAGGTCCAGACGGAATGACACAGGGCCAAGGACTTCCAGAATCTTATAAGGACCGATAAACCGAGGCTTGAACTTAGGAGAGGAGACCTTCATAGGAACGAAGCGAGAAGACAACCACACCAAGTCCCCAACGCGAAGTCGGGGACCCACACAGCGACGGCGGTTGGCAAAGAGCTGAGCCTTCTCTTGTGACAACTTCAAATTGTCCACCACATGATTCCATATCTGATGCAACCTATCCACCACAACATCCACTCCAGGACAGTCAGAAGGCTCCACCTGACCCGAGGAAAAACGAGGATGAAACCCCGAATTACAAAAAAAAAGGAGAAACCAAAGTAGCAGAACTAGCCCGATTATTAAGGGCAAACTCGGCCAACGGCAAAAAAGTAACCCAGTCGTCCTGGTCAGCAGAAACAAAACATCTTAAATAAGTCTCCAAGGTCTGATTAGTTCGCTCGGTTTGGCCATTCGTCTGAGGATGGAAGGCCGACGAAAAAGACAATTCAATGCCCAACTTAGCACAAAAGGTCCGCCAAAATCTAGACACAAACTGGGATCCTCTGTCAGAAACAATGTTCTCAGGAATCCTGTGCAAACGAACCACATTTTGAAAAAACAGTGGAACCAACTCGGAGGAGGAAGGCAACTTAGGCAAGGGCACCAAATGGACCATCTTAGAAAAACGATCACACACCACCCAGGTGACAGACATTCTCTGAGAGACAGGG
Source organism: Ranitomeya variabilis (assembly GCF_051348905.1). Classification (NCBI taxonomy): domain Eukaryota; kingdom Metazoa; phylum Chordata; class Amphibia; order Anura; family Dendrobatidae; genus Ranitomeya; species Ranitomeya variabilis. The sequence goes on along the minus strand of NC_135234.1, from coordinate 691,682,506 downwards.
AGATCTGAAATAAAATCCATGGAAATGTGCGTCCAAGGCCTCTTCGGGACAGGCAAAGGTAACAGCAAACCACTGGCACGAGAACAGCAAGGCTTCGCCCGAGCACAAATTCCACAAGACTGCACAAAGGAACGCACATCCCGCGACAAGGAAGGCCACCAAAAAGACCTGGCCACCAAGTCTCTGGTACCAAATATTCCAGGATGTCCCGCCAACACCGAAGAATGAACCTCGGAGATGACTCTGTTGGTCTATCTATCCGGGACAAACAGTCTCTCCGGTGGACAGCGGTCAGGTCTATCCGCCTGAAACTTTTGCAGCACACGTCGCAAATCTGGGGAGATGGCAGACAAAATCACCCCTTCTCTAAGGATACCAGCCGGCTCTGAATCTCCAGGAGAGTCAGGCACAAAACTCCTAGAAAGAGCATCAGCCTTCACATTCTTCGAACCCGGCAGGTACGAGACCATGAAATCAAAATGAGAGAAAAACAACGACCAACGAGCCTCTCTGGGATTCAGCCGCTTGGCCGACTCGAGATAAATCAAATTCTTGTGATCAGTCAAGACCACCACACGATGTTTAGCTCCCTCGAGCCAATGTCGCCACTCCTCAAATGCCCACTTCATAGCCAACAGCTCCCGATTACCGACATCATAATTCCGCTCGGCAGGTGAAAACTTTCTTGAAAAGAAAGCACATGGCTTCATCACAGAGCCATCAGGGCTTCTCTGCGACAAAACAGCCCCCGCTCCAATCTCGGAAGCATCAACCTCCACCTGGAAGGGAAGTGAGACATCTGGCTGACATAAGACCGGAGCCGAAGAAAACCGACGCTTCAGCTCCCGAAAGGCCTCCACAGCCGCAGAAGACCAAATAGTCACATCAGAACCCTTCTTGGTCAAATCCATCAAAGGCTTAACAACGCCAGAAAAATTAGCTATGAAGCGACGGTAAAAATTAGCAAAACCCAAGAACTTCTGAAGACTCTTAACAGATGTAGGCTGCGTCCAGTCATGAATAGCCTGAACCTTGACTGGGTCCATCTCAATAGTAGAAGGAGAAAAAATGAAACCCAAAAAAGAAATCTTCTGGACTCCAAAAAGACATTTTGAGCCCTTCACAAATAAAGCATTGTCACGCAGGACCTGAAAGACCATCCTGACCTGCTTAACATGAGACTCCCAATCATCCGAAAAAAACAGAATATCATCCAGATACACAATCATAAACTTATCCAGATATTCACGGAAGATGTCATGCATAAAGGACTGAAAGACTGAAGGAGCATTAGAAAGTCCAAAAGGCATCACCAAGTACTCAAAATGGCCTTCAGGCGTATTAAATGCAGTTTTCCATTCATCACCCTGTTTTATACGCACAAGGTTATACGCACCACGAAGATCTATCTTGGTGAACCAACTAGACCCCCTAATGCGAGCAAACAAATCAGTTAACAATGGCAAAGGATACTGAAATTTGACCGTGATTTTATTCAAAAGGCGATAATCAATACAGGGTCTCAGGGAACCATCCTTTTTAGCCACAAAAAAGAATCCTGCACCAAGAGGGAATGAGGACGGGCGAATATGTCCCTTCTCTAAAGACTCCTTTATATAACTCCGCATGGCAGCATGCTCCGGCACAGATAAATTGAAAAGTCGTCCCTTAGGAAACTTACTACCAGGAATCAAATTTATAGCACAATCACAGTCCCTATGAGGAGGTAGAGAATTGAGTTTGGGCTCCTCAAATACATCCTGGTAGTCTGACAAAAACGTAGGGACTTCAGAAGGAGTGGACGAAGCAATTGACACCACAGGAGCGTCACCATGAATTCCCTGACAACCCCAACTTGACACCGACATAGCTTTGCAATCCAGGACTGGATTATGAGTCTGCAACCATGGTAGACCCAACACGACGACATCATGCAAATTATGCAGTACAAGAAAGCGAATCACCTCCTGATGAACAGGAGTCATGCACATGGTCACTTGTGTCCAGTACTGAGGTCTATTCGTAGCCAAAGGTGTAGAATCAATTCCCCTTAGTGGAATAGGGAATTTTAAAGGCTCCAAATCAAAACCACAGCGCCTGGCAAATGACCAATCCATCAGACTCAGGGCGGCACCTGAATCTACAAAAGCATTAACCGGGTAAGATGACAGGGAACAAATCAGGGTAACAGACAAAATGAACTTAGGCTGTAAAGTACCAATGGTGACAGATTTATCAACCTTTTTTTGCGCTTAGAGCATGCTGAGATAACATGAGCTGAGTCACCACAGTAAAAGCACAACCCATTACCGAAATTTCTGGCAGTACACCTCTGCTTCATCTTGCCCCTGCGAGAGGGCCAATAATGTTCTTTCAGCCTGGTTCTCAAGATTAGGTTCCTCATAGAGCAATCCAAGGGCTAGAAAAAACGCATCTACACTAAGCAATGCAGGATCCCCTGGCGCCAATGCGAAGGCCCAATCTTGAGGGTCACCGCGCAAAAAGGAAATGATAATCTTAACTTGCTGAATGGCATCACCAGAGGAAAGAGGTTTCAAAGAAAGAAACAACTTACAATTGTTCCTAAAATTCAGGAACCTAGATCTATCTCCAGAAAACAACTCCGGAATAGGTATTCTAGGCTCTGACATAGGACTGTGAACAACAAAATCCTGAATACTTTGAACCCTAGCAGCAAGATGATCCAGACTGGAAGCCAAGCTCTGGACATCCATGTCAGCAGCTGAACTCAGAGCCACACCAAGATTAAGAGGAGGAGAGAAGCTAGCCACAGCAGCTAGACACACGGCAACAACAACAAAAAAAAAAAAAAAAATTCTCAAGGCTTCTTTTCTCCTGCTTTTGCCATGCAATTAACACTTTACAGGCCGGCTGTACTATTATGATCCTTAGTGGCTGAGGATTACGAATAGACCAGCAAGTGAATAAACTAAGGACAAGCTCTAGGGAGATGGTAACTGGACTGATCGCAAATCTGAACCTATCCAACACAACTAGAGGTAGCCGGTGAACGTGCCTAAAAAATTCCTAGATGTCTCGAGCCAGCCTGAGGAACTAGCTACCCCTAACGAAAAAGAAAGACCTCGCTTGCCTCCAGAGAAATAATCCCCAAAGATTTAGAAGCCCCCAACAAATATTAACGGTGAAGTAAGAAGAAGGCACATTACGTAGGGATGAAATCAGATTCAGCAAAAGAGGCCCACTAGTACTAGAAAGCAGAAAATAGAGCAGGGGTCTATCGATCAATAAAAAACCCTTACAAAATATCCATCCTGAGATTTCAAGAACCCACGCACCAACTAATGGTGTGTGGGGAGAAACTCAGTCCACTAGAGCATCCAGCAAGCGAGGGAATCACATTTTAGCAAGCTGGACAAGAAAACATGATAAACACTGCTGATCAAAAAATTAGCAAACAAAACTTAGCTTGTCCTGGATGGACTGGGAGCAAGGTAGTCAGAAGGAATCTGAGTAGCACTGATTACATCGACAGCCGGCAACAAGTGAAAGTAAAACAGAGCTATATAGGAACCTCCCAGAGGATAACGAACCAGCTGATAGCCAGAGACCAGCAGGATAACAAACAAAGCCACCAGGGGGAGCCCAAAGCAAAAGTCACACCATACCACCAGTACCCACAAGAGGGAGCCCGAAAACAGAGTTCACAACAGGGATGAAAGAAGATAAACAGACTGCAGCAAAGGAAAAGCGGGAGGAAAAAAAAAAATGTACTCAGGTCTTCTTTTTATCCCACTTCTGCGATGCATTAAACACTTTTTGGCCTGCTATACTGTTATGATCCTTAGTGGTTGAGGATCACAAATTACTCCTGCTAAGTAACAAACATAGGACAAGCTCTAGGGAGGTGGCAAACTGGACTGACCGCAAATCTGAACCTATCCAAACACATTAGAAGTAGCCGGTGAACGTGCCTAAAAATCCTAGACGTCTCGAGCCAGCCTGAGGAACTAACTACCCCTAGAGAGAAAGAAAGACCTCTCTTGCCTCCAGAGAAATAATCCCCAAAGATATAGAAGCCCCAACAAATAATAACGGTGAGGTAAGAGGAAGGCACATACACAGGGGTGAAAGCAGATTCAGCAAATGAGGCCCACTAATACTAGATAGCAGAAAATAGAAAAGGGAATCTATGCGGTCAGTAAAAAACCCTTACAAAATATCCACTCTGAGATTTCAAGAACCCCCACACCAACTAACGGTGTGGGGGGAGAAACTCAGTCCCCTAGAGCAACCAGCAAGCGAGAAAATTACATTTTAGCGAGCTGAACTAAAAACATAATGAACGCTGATAAGCAAAAAATGATCAAACAAAAACTTAGCTTGTCTTGGAGAGACTGGGAGCAAGGTAGCCACAAGGAATCTGAAGAGCACTGAATACATTGATAGCAGGCAAGGAACTGAGTATCCAGGTGAGCTAAATAGGAAACCAACCAAGGATAACGAACGAGCTGATGCTGCAACCTGCAGAAAGACAACACTACACAGTACCGCTTGTGACCACTAGAGAGAGCCCAAAAATAGAGTTCACAACAGAAAGCTGTCTCCTCGGTCTTCCCCATACATGGAAACGCTCAGCTTGGTTGTCCTTTGGAAAACCAACACATAAGATTGTCAGTCGATCGCTCCATTGTAGTCTAATGTGTATTGGAACCTTAAAGTTTCCTTCCACAGATTCTGTAAAAATCCATCACAGAGTGACTTCAATGGCAGTACACACAGTGTTTAGACTCTGTATGTTATGGTTACTGAGGCAAGAACGAGAGTGGACCCTCTGGACCGTGGAAGACCAACCCCCTGGGTGAGCAGACCTGATGTAATCCAACCCCTATACAGGGACGGTTAGGAGCAGGCCCAGAGGTTACCTATCCACGGTATCAGATACCAAGAGGGACGGCTCTGATGGAGGAAAAACCGGAGAAGGGAACTGAACAGAGAACCAGGAACGAGGATGGTGAAACCAGAGGAGGAAGACACGGAAAATGGAAGACAAGCTTGAGCTGAAGGATACCAGAGACGGGGACGGAACTGTAGGGAGAAAGGGAGAGAGGATAAACAACGTAATTGCAGGCACAAAAAGCGCAAGACAGGAAGGGGAGAGCGCAGAACCAGAACAGAGGTTCAGAACACAGAGGAGAAGGTGGCCGGAGACAGAAGCAAAAAGCTAAAGACACTCAGGCACCTCCTAGCAGGGGAGGTGGCCTGAAATACCATGCACATTACTGGGATTGGACGCTGAAGCACACGTGGAGCAAAACATCCGGAGCCAGAGGATCCGGAACCGGGAGGTGCGTTTATAGCCAGATCCTGCGCGCCTGCGCAGAAGCTGACCTCCCACGACGTGGAGGAGGAGCGCGCCGAGGACGAGCGTGCCACTCACCGGGAGCTGGACAGCAAGGACGAGCGGCGACGGAGGAAGCCGGCGCAGCCAAAGAGGAAGGAGGAACAGCGCGCCGGGACCCGGAAGAAGAGCAGCCGGGGCGAGCAGGAGCAGTAGCGGGGACAGCACGCCGAGAGCCGGGAGCGGAGCGGTGAGTAGCGGCCGTAACAGTACCCCCCTCTTTAAAATCCCCTCTCCCAAAACTAGAGAGAAATTTGTTGAGAAGACGAGGCGCATTGATATTCTCCCGAGGTTCCCACGATCTCTCCTCAGGACCAAAACCCTTCCAATCCACTAGAAAAAATTATTTCCCACGAACCCTCTTCTTGGCTAAAATATCTCTCACCTCAAAAATGTTATCGGCATGGACAGGCTGAGGAGAGGTACAGGAAGAAGGATGGAAGCGATTAAGGATAACAGGTTTGAGTAGAGACACATGAAAAGTATTGGGAATACGGAGCGAAGCAGGCAACTTCAGCTTGTAGGCGACCTTGTTGACTCGACTCAGAATCTGAAAGGGACCGATGAAGCGAGGACCAAGTTTATAGGATGGTATCTTGAGCCTAATGTAACGTGAGGCAAGCCAAACCTTATCGCCAGGTAAAAATGAAGAAGAATCTAAGCGCCTCTTGTCCGCATATCTCTTCATCTTAACAGATGCCGTCTCGAGTGCTTTTTTAACTTCACCCCATATTGCAGAGAAGTTTAAAGTCAAAGAGTCTGCTGCTGGAACTCCAGTTGTGGAAGAAATCGGGAGAGGCATATTCGGATGCTGTCCAAAGATGACAAAAAAAGGAGACTTAGCTGAGGACTCATTAGAGTGATTGTTATAAATATAGGCAAATTCGGCCCAAGGCAGAAGGCTTACCCAATCATCTTGGTGGGAATTGGTGAAGTGATGAAGATAGGCAGCCACAATCTGATTCGTTCGTTCAGCTTGACCATTAGTTTGAGGGTGATAAGCAGACGAAAAATCTAGAGACACCTTCAAAAGTTTGCATAACGCCCTCCAAAAGCGTGACGTAAATTGTACTCCTCGGTCTGACACGATGTTTTGAGGAAAACCATGAAGTTTGAAGATATTTGAAATAAAGATCTTCGCCAACTCTAGAGCTGAGGGTAGTCCAGACAAGGGAACGAAATGAGCCATCTTGGAGAACCGATCTACTACCGTAAGGATGACTGTACAACTTGAGGATTTCGGTAAATCGGTAATGAAGTCCATGGCGATATGTTGCCACAGACTAGAAGGCACTGGAAGAGGAAGCAAACCTCCACGAGGTAACTGTCTAGGCACTTTGCACTTAGCACAGGAGGGACAAGAGGCGACAAACTCTTCGATATCTTGACGTAACGAAGGCCACCAATAGTAGCGGGAGATGAGGAAGAAGGTTTTCTTAATCCCGGCATGGCCTGCCAATTTAGAGGAATGTCTCCAACACAGCACCCTTTCTCTGTCATTCTCAGTCACCAGAGTCTTACCCGGAGGAGGACAGATCATCCTTAAAGGAGCCACTGTAACGATCTTACCAGGATCCACAATATGCGCTGGCTCTTCGTCGAAGTCCTCATGCTGCGACAGTCTGGACAGAGCATCTGCCTTGACATTTTTGTCACCAGGCCGAAAACGAAGCTCGAAGTCAAAGCGGGCAAAAAACAGGGACCATCGAGCCTGCCGTGGATTAAGTCTGTGCGCGGTTTGAAGATAGGCCAAATTCTTGTGGTCAGAAAAAATTACGAAAGGATGAACAGCTCCTTCAAGAAGATGCCTCCACTCCCCCAGAGCCAACTTTATGGCTAAGAGTTCTCGGTCCCCAGTGGTATAATTACGTTCCGATGCAGAGAACGTCTTAGAAAAAAAAACGCAGGGAACCAGGCAACCCATAGGGGACCTTTGGGAGAGCACCGCTCCGGCACCCGTGGAGGAGGCATCCACCTCAAGAACGAACGGTTTATTAATCTCTGGATGGTGTAATACAGGAGCGGAGGAAAAGGACTGCTTCAGAAGAACAAAGGCTTTTTCGGCCTCCGGGGACCAAGTTTTCGGATTGGAAGCTTTATGGGTGAGAGCTGTAAGAGGCCGAACTACAGAGGAGAAATGAGAAATAAATTGCCTGTAGTAGTTAGCGAACCCTAGAAACCGCTGGATGGCTTTTGTTCCATAGGGACGCGGCCAATTGAGAATGGTTCTCACCTTCTCAGGATCCATCTTGAGACCAGTATCCGAAATGATGTATCCAAGAAAGGGCAACGAAGTTTGTTCGAAGAGACACTTCTCATACTTAGCATAAAGACGATTCTCTCTCAAACGTTGCAAAACCAAACGGACACTTCTTCTGTGAGACGGTAGGTCTACCGAAAAGATTAGGATGTCGTCTAAATACACCACAACACAGGAGTAAAGAAGGTCTCGGAAAATGTCATTAACGAATTCCTGGAAGACTGCGGGAGCATTGCAGAGACCGAATGGCATGACTAGGTATTCATAATAAATAGATAATGGCTGCACTCAAGTTTATTGCGCTAAAGCAAGGAAATGTGCAATACATGAAATGTGAACAGCATAATGGCTTGTGAAATTTATGAAAAAACACATGAGATTTTTAGCACAAAATTTGGCCAAAAGTTGTGAGCCCATTCACCAAACGTCAATGTAATCTCAGATCGAATGGGTAACTAACCTGTCTGCCTAGTGTGAACACTTACCTATGGCTAATAAAATGGTAAAGCCTGCATTTATAGAGGAGGTTAGAACCAACTGTGTTTGGATGTAATTAAAATCACAGCATGGTGAAGGGCGGGGCGTTCAAGTCAGAAAAAGCAATACATAGTAAATATAGAAAAACTGACTGAACAGCCATCTAGTCTGAACTGGTGCATAACCAAAAAGTCTTACATAGCAAATAGATAATGGCTGCACTCAAGTTTATTGTGCTAAAGCAAGGAAATGTGCAATACATGAAATGTGAACAGCATAATGGCTTGTGAAATTTATGAAAAAACACATGAGATTTTTAGCACAAAATTTGGCCAAAAGTTGTGAGCCCATTCACCAAACGTCAAGGTAATCTCAGATCGAATGGGTAACGAACCTGTCTGCCTAGTGTGAACACTTACCTATGGCTAATAATTTTTGGTTATGCACCAGTTCAGACTAGATGGCTGTTCAGTCAGTTTTTCTATATTTACTATGTATTGCTTTTTCTGACTTGAACGCCCCGCCCTTCACCATGCTGTGATTTTAATTATATCCAAACACAGTTGGTTCTAACCTCCTCTATAAATGCAGGCTTTACCATTTTATTAGCCATAGGTAAGTGTTCACACTAGGCAGACAGGTTAGTTACCCATTCGATCTGAGATTACCTTGACGTTTGGTGAATGGGCTCACAACTTTTGGCCAAATTTTGTGCTAAAAATCTCATGTGTTTTTTCATAAATTTCACAAGCCATTATGCTGTTCACATTTCATGTATTGCACATTTCCTTGCTTTAGCACAATAAACTTGAGTGCAGCCATTATCTATTTGCTATGTAAGACTTTTTGGTTATGCACCAGTTCAGACTAGATGGCTGTTCAGTCAGTTTTTCTATATTTACTATGTATTGCTTTTTCTGACTTGAACGCCCCGCTCTTCACCATGCTGTGATTTTAATTACATCCAAACACAGTTGGTTCTAACCTCCTCTATAAATGCAGGCTTTACCATTTTATTAGCCATAGGTAAGTGTTCACACTAGGCAGACAGGTTAGTTACCCATTCGATCTGAGATTACCTTGACGTTTGGTGAATGGGCTCACAACTTTTGGCCAAATTTTGTGCTAAAAATCTCATGTGTTTTTTCATAAATTTCACAAGCCATTATGCTGTTCACATTTCATGTATTGCACATTTCCTTGCTTTAGCACAATAAACTTGAGTGCAGCCATTATCTATTTGCTATGTAAGACTTTTTGGTTATGCACCAGTTCAGACTAGATGGCTGTTCAGTCAGTTTTTCTATATTTACTAGGTATTCATAATGCCCGTCCCGAGTGTTAAAAGCGGTCTTCCATTCATCGCCAGCGCGGATTCGAACAAGGTTGTAAGCACCCCGAAAATCAAGCTTAGTGAAAATTCGCGCCCCTCTTAGTCGATCGAAGAGCTCAGGAATGAGAGGCAGAGGGTACTTGTTCTTGACCGTAATGTTGTTCAAACCTCTGTAGTCGATGCAGGGTCGAAGAGATCCATCCTTCTTCTTGACGAAGAAGAATCCCGCACCTGCGGGGGAAGAAGACTTTCGGATGAATCCTCTAGACAAATTCTCTTGGACGTATTCAGTCATGGCTTTGGTCTCAGCAGGGGATAGTGGGAACATTCTCAATCTAGGTGGAGTGGAACCGGGAAGAAGCTCGATCGGGCAATCGTAGGCACGATGCGGAGGAAGACTCTCAGCTTCTTTTTTATCAAAAACATCAATGAAGGACCAGTATGGAGTAGGTAGTCCGGAGGGAACGGAATCAGTCGGAGGCGGGACTACAGGACAAACGGACAGAAGACATTGTTTTTGACACGTAGATCCCCAACGGAGCACGTCACCCGAACGCCAGTCAAGAGTAGGTTTGTGTGTACGGAGCCAAGGTAGACCTAGAAGCAAAGCATGGGTTAGGTTAGGCAAGACATAGAAAGTAATCCTCTCACGATGTAGAGCCCCGATACGCAGTTCAATCTCTTCCGTAACCAAGGTGATGGCGTCTTGCAAGGGTCTCCCATCTACGGAGGCAATCAGACGAGGAGAATCCAAAGAGAGAACTGGAACGCGAAGCCTCCGAACCGCCTCAAGACTGATAAAATTGCCTGCCGCGCCCGAATCCACATACGCGACCTCAGAAAAACGCTTCTGATTAAGAACAAGCAAAACAGACAGAAACAAGGGTTGAGAGGAATCAGAAACACCTAGGGAGGCCTCTCTTACCTGTCCTAGGCGGAGGAGTTTTCCGGTCTCTCAGGGCATGCCCGTAGTAAATGTGAAGCGCTACCGCAGTAAAAGCAGAGTCCCTGGGAACGTCTCTCCCGACGACGTTGCTCTGCCATCTTGACACGATCTACTTGCATAGGCTCCGGCATGGATGCTGTAGGAGACAACAAGGCCCACGGACTCCCTGACCTGTGGATAGATGGTAAAGAGCGAACAGACCTCCTTTCTCTAGCGGACTCACGTGTTCGCTCTTGAAAGCGTAGGTCTATGCGCGTAGACAGGGATATGAGGTCCTCTAAAGAGGTTGGAGTATCTCGTCCAGCCAACTCATCTTTTATCCGACTGGACAGACCTCGCCAGAAGGCGCCAACCAAGACCTCGTTGTTCCACCCTAACTCAGAGGCTAGGGTACGGAAGCGAATGGCATATTGGCCAACAGATAGAGAGCCTTGCTGAAGGTTGAAAAGTGACTCAGTTGTGGAAGCTAAGCGCCCAGGCTCGTCAAAAACCCTGCGAATAGTCTCTAGGAAAGAAGCTAATTGGGAGACTACGGGATCATCCCGCTCCCACAGGAGATTGACCCAAGCCAAAGCCTCCCCCTCTAAATGAGACACTATAAAAGCCACCTTAGCCCGGTCGGTAGGATATTGTTGGGGAAGGAGCTCAAAGTGGAGACGGCATTGGTTCAGGAATCCCCTACAGAGTTTGGGATCCCCGCTAAACCTAGGAGGTTTGCCAAGGCGAGGTGGCGGATGGGACAAGGGAGTAGAATTTGAGTCTTGAGAGACTTGAGCGGAGGCAGCGGAGACAGACTGCAAATTAAATAAACGGTCATCAATGGAAGCCATATAAGACAGCATACGCGCCTGCGTATCGCGCTGTTGGGAGAGATCTTGCTGCAGACCCGCAATTTGATTAGCATTGACTGGATCGGCGGTCTGTAAAGAGGTCAGATGAGACTCCATGTTTTTCATGAAGGACATGATGCGCTGTTGATTGTCGCGCAAGTGCGCCAATTCCTTCTGAGCAGAGAACGTGGCACCTGCGGGGTCCATGGCCTGAGTGTACTGTTATGGTTACTGAGGCAAGAACGAGAGTGGACCCTCTGGACCGTGGAAGACCAACCCCCTGGGCGAGCAGACCTGATGTAATTCAACCCCTATACAGGGACTGTTAGGAGCAGGCCCAGAGGTTACCTATCCACGGTAGCAGATACCAAGAGGGACGGCTCTGATGGAGGAAAAACCGGAGAAGGGAACTGAACAGAGAACCAGGAATGAGGATGGTGAAACCAGAGGAGGAAGACACGGAAAATGGAAGACAAGCTTGAGCTGAAGGATACCAGAGACGGGGACGGAACTGTAGGGAGAAAGGGAGAGAGGATAAACAACGTAATTGCAGGCACAAAAAGCACAAGACAGGAAGGGGAGAGCGCAGAACCAGAACGGAGGTTCAGAACACAGAGGAGAAGGTGGCCGGAGACAGAAGCAAAAAGCTAAAGACACTCAGGCACCTCCTAGCAGGGGAGGTGGCCTGAAATACCATGCACATTACTGGGATTGGACGCTGAAGCACACGTGGAGCAAAACATCCGGAGCCAGAGGATCCGGAACCGGGAGGTGCGTCTATAGCCAGATCCTGCGCGCCTGCGCAGAAGCTGACCTCCCACGACGTGGAGGAGGAGCGCGCCAAGGACGAGCGTGCCACTCACCGGGAGCTGGACAGCAAGGACGAGCGGCGACGGAGGAAGCCGGCGCAGCCAAAGAGGAAGGAGGAACAGCGCGCCGGGACCCGGAAGAAGAGCAGCCGGGGCGAGCAGGAGCAGTAGCGGGGACAGCACGCCGAGAGCCGGGAGCGGAGCAGTGAGTAGTGGCCGTAACACTGTACTGCAGACTTGTAGGGATTCTCCCCTATATTCTACCTGTTGCCACTCATTTCTAATTATTGCAGCGTATGTGTGCACAGCAAGATATCAGTCAAGGTGTACGAGAAGAAATTACTGTACGATGGTCGTGCACTCGCCTACTACAGCTGCTCACTTCTCGTCATCGACCAGTAAACAGCTTTCACTACTTGTGCATCCCTTCATTTTCACCCGGTAGCTGTCGGCCAGTCCGATGATTTCGATGATATCTTCATGCGAGTAACTGTGATTGGATCTCCCCACCTGGGCCGTGGGGTACTCAGTACCGGGTTTGGTATTAAAGGGGAAGTCACGGTGGCTGCAACCTGGTCCGTGGCCCTGGGCGCCCAATAAAGGGGAACGGTCTTTTAAGAGAAAAGTGTTGATAAGTCTGTCGTGATGCCACCTGTGGTGTTTGGTCAATAGTGGGACCGACGCTGCATTAAAGGGGTCCCCTGGGGATGTTATTGCAGCACTGATGGTACACTTCCCACAGGTGAAGCGGGTCCCCATGGGTCCTAAGATGTGTGGTGGTGATGACAGTAAAGGAGTAAAGGACACAAGCTGTAAATCTTTACCTGGTTTACTGTAGTTGGCAGGCCACAGTCCAGGGTACCAGGCACGGGTGATGGTGGTCCAGCCGGCTCAGAGGCAATGGGAGGATCTCCTTCCCAGTTGAGGTTCGTGAGCCTTTCCAACTAGCGCTTTCTGTTTATGAAGTCCCTGCTGCCTGAAGCTTTCTGCAGAGTCCTCTATTCCCCTGTCCTGAGACACGTACCTGCATGACGGGCAGCTCAAGCCTTTTTACAGGGACTCTATCATGCCTCGGGCTCCTTAGGTGCTGCTGCGTCTCAGGCGTGGTGTGGGCCAATCACATAAAGCTCTGAGCCCTCCGGCTCTGCCAAGGGTCGTACAGTTCCACTAAGGCCTCGGGCTCCCGGTACCCGGCACTGCACTTCAGCTCTGAGGGTGCCCGGTCACAGTTCCCCTCTGAGCCCAGTTCCTCTCCTGTGCTCATTCCCTCTCCAGCTCCTCCACATACAACCCCTCGGGTTATCTGTCCTTTCCAGAGGCTGCAGCTCCCTCGTGGCTGCCAGGCCTCTCTGTTTGCTCTCTCAGACTTCCTTATTCTATCTCTCCCTCCTGGAGACTAACTAAGACTGACTGGCTCCTCCTCCGGGTCAGGATACATATAGCTTAGGGAAGCTCCCATGAATCCGGGTACTGAGCTCCCCCTCCTGGCCTGAATTTGGAATATATTGTGTGTGGGTGCCTTACCTGGTGAAGAGAACTCCATTGCCTCTGAGCATGATATTACCCTCCCCGAAAGGAAAGTAACATCACTGCAGCAACCGGTCACCTGGGATGCTGCATGATCACATACCCAAAGATGATATTTACTAGCAGATTATCACTGCGTCTGCAGGTAAATTGCTTTTTTCTTCCTGACAGGGTCTCGTGGTTTAGGCTATGTTCCAATTATGCATTTTGGTGAGTTTTTGATGTTGCAGATATTCTGCCCCATTTTATTGCATTTTTGAGTGGAAATTTTTTTACATGTGTTTTTTGATGCTGCTTTTTTAACTCTTGTTAGTATGTCATGTTGTAAATAAAGCTGCTTTGTTTTTGATACTTCCTGGCATTTTACTTTGACAAAACTTTATTGATACAGTCATATGCAGATTAAATGTATAGTGGAAATGCAATAAAAGCACATGTACATTTTTTTATACTTTTTTTACCTGTGGATTTTCCCAATCTAATGCAGATCTATTGGAAAAATTTGCACAGAAATTGACATGTTGTGGATTTGAAACACGCACAAGTCAGTTTACGCTGAGTTACAAAAGAGCGCAGTGGGCATGAGATTTCTATGAATCCCATCCACCTTCCTGGAACTGTAAGACTACATTACCAAGATGAGCTTTTCGGTGAGTTTTTGGTGTGGCAGATTTTCTGCACTCATTAAGTAAAATAGGTTACTTGCACTTTTTCAAAAATACGCACCATAGAAAACTCACCAAATACTCATCGTGGGAATGTAGTCTGAGACATTGCATTTTTGATGCAGCGAAAATAAGCAGCATCATAAACTCATGGTGGGTACACAGACTTAAGGTTACTTTTTTACTTACAGAATTTAGCAGTTTTCTTTATATGCACGTCTATGAGCTCCAGTACAGAGGTGACCTGGGATAAGACTTGTTCCCAGCTAAACAAAAGTTACTTTTAAGGGTATGTGCACATGGAGATTGTTCTAGAAGTTTTTGGAGCATAAATTGAACAGAAAATCTCCAAAATCCTCCTTAAAGAAATCATCAAAAACTTTGAGTTTCAACTCCAAAAAGACTCAGTGTGCGCATAAAGTACCCTTAAAGGTTTTTTCAAGCACCACATACTTTTCTGAAGTCACTTTATTTGAATATAGATAGTCAAATCCTGCCAATGTGCAATATACAGACTGTCAGGATTCTTCTCTAGTTCCACCTTAAGTGGGCAGTGAAATGACTGCTGGTATACGGTCTGCATACTAACAATCATGTGCCGGCTGACAACTTTTAACACCCCTGCTTCTACTAATGTTTTATTGGGTGAAGAGCAGAGGCATAGCTAGGGTTTTGGTTCAGGGGGAAGAAACTTCTCAGTGGGCCCCTAAGGCCGGTTTCACACGTCAGTGGCTCCGGTACGTGTGGTGTCAGTTTTCTCATGTACCGGAGACACTGACACACGTAGACACATTAAAATCAATGTGTCTCTGCAGATGTCATTGATTTTTTGCGGACCGTGTGTCCGTGTGCAAAACACGGAGGCATGTCAGTGTTCGTGGGAGCTCACGGATCACACGGACCCATTAAAGTCAATGGGTCCATGTAAAACATGTACCGCACACGGATGCTGTCCGTGTGCAGTCCGTGTGCCGTGCAGGGGTGGAGCCGCATATTCATCACTGTAATGACCGCTCATACAGGAAGAAGCTGCGGCGCTGAGAGGAAGCATCGAGGGAGCCGGGTGAGTATTTTATTTCCAGCGGGCGGGCGCACAGGGGGTGGGAGGGGGTGGTGACAAGGATCTTTATTTTAAACACAAAAAAAACAAACAATGATTTTTCATTCCTTCTCTCCAGCGAACGCTGCTGGGAAGAAGGAATGAATTCCGGCTTCAGCACCAGATGCAGGGGACAGCGCTTATCTCTAGCGCTGTCTCCTGCATGGTCCATGTGGTACCCAGTCGGCACACGGGCGGCACACAGCTGCCGCACGTGTGCCACACTGATGTGCCACGTGAGCACACGGACACGGATAACTCCAGTAATGATTTTTCCGGTACCGGAATTATCTGGACGTGTGGGACAGGCCTAACCAGGTAACCTTGATTACAACTGGATGATGCACCCTGAGGCTATGTGCACACGTTGTGGATTAGGCTTAGGAATTTCTGGTGCGGATTCTGTCTCTCCTGGCAGAAAACGCACCTGCGGTTTTTTGTGCGGTTCTGCAGCGTTTTTTTGTGCATTTTTGCTGCGGTTTTCTTGCGGATTTGCTGCGTTTTTTTACCCCTGCGGTTTTCTATAATGGAATGGGTACAAAAACGCTGCAGATTCACAAAAAAGAAGTGACATTCTCCTTCCTTTAAACCGCAGCGTTTCCGCAGCGGATTTTCCACAAGGTGTGCACAGCATTTTGTTTTTCTCATTGATTTACAGTTTCTGTGCAGTTTCTGTGTAGTTTCTGTGCAGATTTTACCAGTGCAGATTTTTATCATGGAGGGGTGCAGAAACGCTGCAGAACTGCACAAAAGAAACGACATGCACTTCTTTGAAATCTGCAGCGTTTCTGCGCAGATTTTTCTGCACCATGTGCACAGCTTTTTTTTTTCACATTGATTTACATTGTACTGTAAATCACAGTGCAGTTCTGCAGCGTTTCTGCAGCAGAAAAATCTGCTGCAGTTCTGCACCAATTCTGCACTAAATCTGCATCGTGTGCACATACCCTAGTGGATGTAGGAGAACCTCAGCAGATGACCGCGCTGCTGTTGCTGAAAATAATCTCTAAATAAAGACCCATATTGATATTACCGCCATATGGTCAGTGGTAAATACCAGTCGTACAGAACATATAAGTGATTACAGCACAGTTACAGATAATGACTTACAGCTGACATTCTTTCTGATGTAATTGTTCACTTTTCACGTCTTTTCCATCTGGCCCAGACCCACATGACAACTTCTTCCAGCCACGACTCGTCTGCAGAGATTACAACAAAGACACATTTCACTTACCCCAATGCTGAGCCGCTGCTGCCGTGTGTGTCCCTATTACTGCACCTGTCTGTGCCCTCGGAATTCTAAAGCAATCCTCTAGAATATAGTAATGCCGGGTGCAAGTGCCCTAGAAAACAGTACCCACATTTTGTCCCCTAAAAAGTAATAATGCCATGAGTGCCCCTTTGACAGTCACAGTAACCTAAATTTCCCTATAACAATGAGTGCCCACTTTACATTTAATAATGTCCCGAGTCTCCTCACTCCCCCTGTACAGCTCCCCTATACACATTATGATGCTCTCTTATACACAGTATAATGCCCCCTCATTGTATATATACTGACCCCTTAGTATCCTCCAAACTGTTTAATGGCTCCAACACTGTATGATGGCCCCTTCCTGTAATATCCACACTGTATGATGGCCCCCTAGATAGCCTCCATATAGCATAATACAAAAGATAGTCCTCAATATAGAATAATGCACTCCCCATTAGGCAGACTCTATATTGAATAATGCATTCCCCATAGGCCTCCAAATACACTGCTCAAAAAATAAAGGGAACACTTAAACAACAGAATATAATTCCAAGTAAATCAAACTTCTGTGAAATCAAACTGTCCACTTAGGAAGCAACACTGATTGACAATCAATTTCACATGCTGTTGTGCAAATGGAATAGACAACAGATGGAAATTATTGACAATTATCAAGACACCCTCAATAAAGGAGTGGTTCTGCAGGTGGGGACCACAGACCACATCTCAGTACCAATGCTTTCTGGCTGATGTTTTGGTCACTTTTGAATGTTGGTTGTCCTTTCACACTCGTGGTAGCATGAGACGGACTCTACAACACACACAAGTGGCTCAGGTAGTACAGCTCATCCAGGATGGCACATCAATGCGAGCTGTGGCAAGAAGGTTTGCTGTGTCTGTCAGCGTAGTGTTCAGAGGCAAGAGGCGCTACTAGGAGACAGGTCAGTAGACCAGGAGATGAGAAGGGGGCCGTAGGAGGGCAACAACCCAGCAGCAGGACCGCTACCTCAGCCTTTGTGCAAAGAGGAACAAGAGGAAAACTGCCAGAGCCCTGCAAAATGACCTCCAGCAGGCCAAAAATGTGCATGTGTCTGCAGAAATGGTTAGAAACCGACTCCATGAGGATGGTCTGAGGGCCCGACGTCCACAGATGGGGGTTGTGCTCACAGCTCAACACCGTGCAGGATGCCTGGCATTTGCCACAGAGCACCAGTATTGGCAAATTCGCCACTGACGCCCTGTGCTCTTCACAGATGAAAGCAGGATCACACTAAGCACATGCGACAGATGTGACAGTCTGGAGACGCCGTGGAGAGCGATATGCTGCCTTCAGCATGACCAATTTGGCAGTGGGTCAGTAATGGTGTGTGGTGGCATTTCTTTGGAGGGCCACACAGTCCTCCACGAGCTCGCCAGAGGTAGCCTGACTGCCATTAGGTACGGAAATGAAATCCTCAGACCCCTTGTGAGACCATATGCTGGTGCGGTTGGCCCTGGGTTCCTCCTAATGCAGGACAATGCCAGACCTCATGTGGCTGAAGTGTGTCAGCAGTTCCTGCAAGATGAAGGCATTAAGGCTATGGACTGGCCTGCCCGTTCTCCAGACCTGAATCCGATTGAACACATCTGGGACATCATGTCTTGCACCATCTACCACAAACTGTCCAGGAGTTGGCGGATGCTTTAGTCCAGGTCTGGGAGGAAATCACTCAGGAGACCACCCGCCGCCTCATCAGGAGCATGCCCAGGCGTTATAGGGAGATCATACAGGCACTTGGAGGCCACACACTACTGAACATCATTTCCTTGTCTTGAGGTATTTCCACTGAAGTTGTATAAGCCTGTAACTTCATTTTCCACTTTGATTTTGAGCATCATTCCAACTCCAGACCTCTGTGGGATATTAGTTGTGATTTACGTTGATAGTTTTTAGGTTTTATTGTTCTCAACACATTCCACTTTGTAATGAATATAGATTTACTACTGGAATATTTCAGTGATATCTAGGATGTGGTATTTTAGTATTCCCTTTATTTTTTTTTAGCAGTGTAGTATAATGCACTCCCCATAGGTCTCCATATAGTATACTGCACTTTCCATAGGCAGACTCTATAGTACAATACTGGTCGACTCAACACAAAAAAATCATCAGCAATCGTAATATGTCTGTTTTATGGAGTTTGATGTGCTGATTCCAAAAATATGCTTAGTTTTACTCTATCACAGAAAGTCTCTGAGATAGAAGTATTTTTGTTATTACGTTATTTTCAATGTATGTGGTTTTTAATATGTTATTCCCATTTCTTTGCTTGTTTTAATTGTGAATTTTCTTACAGGGACAACATCAGTAAAGGTTTTAGTGAGTTTTATGGGACGGAGTATTGACAGTGCAGTCAACCAATGACTGCTTCTTGGAAAGTCACATGTTATGGGGAGGAACTAACTGTTATGAGGCAGTAAGATTTGAGTCAGTCAGAAAAGGATGTCAGGAACAAGATCATAGACCTGCACAAAGCTGGAATGGGCCACAAAACCATAAGTAAGACGCTGGGCGACAAGGAGACAACTGTTGGTGCAACAGTTAGAAAATGGAAGAAATACAAACTGACTGTCAATCAATATCGATCTGGGGCACCATGCAAAATCTCACCTCATGGGGTATCCTTGATAATGAGGAAGGTGAGAGATGAGCCTAAAACTACACGGGGGGAACTTGTTAATGATCTCAAGGTAGCTGGGACCACAGTCACCAAGAAAATCATTGGTAACACATTACACAGTAAAGGTTTAAAATCCTGCAGTGCCCGTGGAGTGGCCCCCAGACGCAGGACAGCGGGGAACTCGGATCCGTGGTCCTGCTAAGGGGCGCCCAATAAAAGGTGTAGGTGGTGGTGTAGGTCGCAGTAAATAACGAGGACACAGGGTTGCAGTCTCTTTACCTCTTTACTGAAGGCTTCGGCATCCGCAATCCAGAGCACTGTTAACATGGCTGGCTGAGACCGGCCGGTCCGAAGGCACATCCAGAGTTCCCTTTGCAGGTGGAAATCAGTGCCTACCTACTAGCGCCTGGGTGTTGTAGTACTTCCCTGCTGAGCACCACAGGATAGTCCTCACAACTGTCGTGTATGTTTCTGTTCTTTCTCTCCGTCCCCCAGATGATATGGATAGGACGCACCCGTATGACGGGGTAGGCCTGGAGTTATTTTATAGGGACCCTAGAGACGCCCCTCTCCCACAATTGCCTCCGTTGTCTTCATTAGGAGATTTAGGTGAGGCAGCCAACCTAAAATTAACTGCCCTGCCGTTGGTTTGAAGTAATGCGTAGAGCCCAATACTTCCTCGGCGTTCCGGCCACCGGCTACGCGCCTCAGTAGGATGATGCCGATCTCGGGGCACGACTCCTACTGGTTCTATCGCCTTTGTGCTGTGATCTCGTTTCTCACTTCTCCACAATATACTTCGCTTCGTGTCCTTTCTTAAGATGCCGCCGCAATGAAGTGCAGGCGTGGCTCTGTAACGATCTGTCCTTTTCGCTAGGCCTCTGCCAGGATCCCACCCCTGACAGGGACCCCCCTGGATCTTCCCAAGCAATGCTCTTCTCTCACTAGATGTTACCTGGGCAAAACCCAATCAGCTTCTCCCTAACTTCCTATCCAACCCCCAGTTTTACCAGAGTGTGAGGAGTGGCCTAATACATAGAACCCTTTGCTCCCCCTGGTGGCCGGAGTGTGAAGTGTAATGTGTGACTGTGATACCTGGTCAGGTGAACTCCTTTAGTGCCATCAGACGTACCATCACTCCCCTTAGTGGCGGAGCGTCAGTACTGCAACGACCAGGACTCTGGGGCGCTGCACCCGCAAGGTCCCCCTGCTCAAGAACACACATGTGCAGGCCTGTCTGAAGTTTGCCAGTGAACATCTGGATGATTCTGTGAGTGATTGGGAGAAGGTGCTGTGGTCAGATGAGGCAAACATTTAGGTATTTTGCATTAAATCAACTAGCCGTGTTTGGAGGAAAAAAAATGCTGCCTATGACCCAAAGAACACCATCCCCACTGTCAAGCATGGAGGTGGAAACATTATGTTTTGGGGGTGTTCTCTGCTAGGGGCACAGGACTACTTCACTGCATCAATGGGAGAATGGATGGAGCCATGTACTGTAAAATCCTGAGTGACAACCTTCCCTCCTCCAGGACATTAATGGGTTGTGGCTGGGTTTTCCAGCAAGACAATGACCCAAAACATACAGCCAAGGCAACAAAGGAGTGGCTCAACATGAAACACATTAAGGTCATGAAGTGGCTTAGCCAGTCTCCAGACCTTAATCCCATAGAAAACTTATGGAGGGAGTTGAATCTCCGAGTTGCCAAGTGACAGCCTCAAAATCTTAATGATTTAAAGATGATCTGCAAAGAGGAGTGGACCAAAATTCCTCCTGACATGTGCAAACCTCATCATCAACTACGAAAAACGTCTAACTGCTGTGCTTGCCAATAAGGGTTTAGCCACCAAGTATTAAGTCTTGTTTGCCTTAGGCATCAAATACTTATTTCTCCCTGCAAAATGCAAATAAATGAATATACTTTATACAATGTGATTTTCTGGATCTTATTTTTGATATTCTATCTCTTAATTTTAAAATTAACCTACCCTTAAAATTATAGATTGTTCATGTCTTTGTCAGTGGGCAAACTTACAAAATCAGCAAGGGATTAGATGCTTATTTCCCCCACTGTATATATACTATTCATTATGTTAACTAGAAGGCAGGTCAGTGAGGGATCAGTGACCTGTCAGCAGTCTTCATTATGAATACCTAATCAGAGCAACACATTAAGCCCCGCCCACAGGCCGCCCCGGTGCACGAGAATCTCATTAACTAAAAACTACAAATAAAGATTAAACAATAACCACAAGACAGATTTAAGCCCCAAGATAACATTTTAATCAGTATGAAGGCGTCGACCTAACACTGTCTGTAGGTTACTGTGCACAATCCTCCTGACAAGATTTAATGTTCTTGTGTCTTCCGCCCCATCTGGTCCTTTGTCTAGTTGTATTTATGTTTGGTCACTTTTTCATATATGTATGGTTTTATAACCCAGATTTTTATAAGTGCTACTTTCTTTGTACCTTGATATTGTTGGAGCTCCACATATTGCATTTTGTCCCATATACTGTATACATCATTCAGGGGTGTTGGATGATTACCATGCTATATACATGTTTTTAGATTGTTTTAATGTTTCACTTTCGTATGTCCTTGATCTCTAATAAAGTTGTATTTTTTGTATTGTATAGCATCAGGTGTGCACACCATTCTTTGTTTTGGTCTTTTTCTCTCCCTTGTTCATACCTTATTTCCATACAAGGTGTGGCGCCCTGACATTTACTACTTCTCTCATATATAAATTTCCTATCATTGGAGGTGCACTCTATTGTCCGTGGATCATAGGCCAGACGACATCCACAGTGCCTCATGTGCCCCATTATAGGGAACCTTCCTCCAGGGGTTTTGTGTGAATCACATATTTCAGAGATTTACGTGGAAACCCTCATGTAAGAACTCAGCGTAGAGTGCAGGATAAATGTGAGACAAGCCTTCCTGTGATTTTTAGGAGGCAGAATGAATAAATCAACAGTAGCTCAAAAATTTAGTTTTCATTGACTAATCCAATTTCAGTGAGAAAAAATAATAAGACATAACTTTTAATTATAATGTTTAAAAATTTTTAACCCCCGGCACACCGCGATCAAACATGATCGCGGTGTACCGGCGGTATAGGGAAGCATTGCGCAGGGAGGGGGCTCCCTGCGGGCTTCCCTGAGACCCCCGGAGCAACGCGATGTGATCGCGTTGCTCCGAGGGTCTCCTACCTCCCTCCTCGCCGCAGGTCCCGGATCCAAGATGGCCGCGGCATCCGGGTCCTGCAGGGAGGGAGGTGGCTTACCGAGTGCCTGCTCAGAGCAGGCGCTGGTAAGCCTGCAGCCCTGCACAGCAGATCGCAGATCTGACAGAGTGCTGTGCACACTGTGAGATCACCGATCTGTAATGTCCCCCCCTGGGACACAGTAAAAAAGTTAAAAAAAAATTCTCCACGTGTGTAAAAAAAAAAAAAATCCTAAATAAAAAAAAATATATATATTTATTATTCCCATAAATACATTTCTTTAGCTAAATAAAAAAAAAAAAACAATAAAAGTACACATATTTAGTATCGCCGCGTCCGTAACGACCCAACCTATAAAACTGCCCCACTAGTTAACCCCTTCAGTAAACACCGTAAAAAAAAAAAACGAGGCAAAAAACAACGCTTTATTATCATACCGCCGAATAAAAAGTGGAATAACACGCGATCAAAAAGACTGATATAAATAACCATGGTACCGCTGAAAACGTCATCTTGTCCCGCAAAAAACGAGCCGCCATACAGCATCATCAGCAAAAAATAAAAAAGTTATAGTCCTGAGAATAAAGCGATACCAAAATACCAATACCAAAATAATTATTTTTTCTATAAAATAGTTTTTATCGTATAAAAGCGCCAAAACATAAAAAAATGATATAATTGAGATATCGCTGTAATCGTACTGACCCGACGAATAAAACTGCTTTATCAATTTTACCAAACGCAGAACGGTATAAACGCCTCCCCCAAAAGAAATTCATGAATAGCTGGTTTTTGACTCAAATATGGAAAAATTATAGCTCTCAAAATGTGGTAACGCAAAAAATATTTTTTGCAATGAAAAGCGTCTTTCAGTGTGTGACGGTTGCCAATCATAAAAATCCGCTAAAAAAACCCGCTATAAAAGTAAATCAAACCCCCCTTCATCACCCCCTTAGTTAGGGAAAAATAAAAAAAATTAAAAAATTTATTTCCATTTTCCCATTAGGGTTAGGGTTAGGGCTAGAGTTAGGACTAGAGTTAGGGCTAGGGTTAGGGTTAGGGTGAGGGCAAGGGTTAGGGCTAGGGTTAGGGCTAGGGTTGGGGCTAGGGTTAGGGCTAGGGTTGGGGCTAGGGTTGGGGCTAGGGTTAGGGTTAGGGCTAGGGTTGGGGCTAGGGTTAGGGCTAGGGTTAGGGTTAGGGCTAGGGTTGGGGCTAGGGTTAGGGCTAGGGTTAGGGTTAGGGCTAGTGTTACGGCTAGTGTTAGGGCTAGTGATAGGGCTAGGGTTATTGCTAGGGTTAGGGCTAGGGTTAGGGCTAGGGTTGGGGCTAGGGTTGGGGCTACAGTTAGGGTTGGGGCTAAAGATAGGGTTAGGGTTTGGATTACATTTACGGTTGGGAATAGGGTTGGGTGTGTCTGGGTTAGAGGAGTCGTTAGGGTTACTGTTGGGATTAGGGTAAGGGGTGTGTTTGGATTAGGGTTTCAGTTATAATTGGGGGGTTTCCACTGGTTAGGCACATCAGGGGCTCTCCAAACGGGACATGGCATCCGATCTGAATTCCAGCCAATTCTGCGTTGAAAAAGGAAAACAGTGCTCCTTCCCTTCAGAGCTCTCCCGTGTGCCCAAACAGGGATTTACCCCAACATATGGGGTATCAGCGTACTCAGGACAAATTGGACATCATCTTTTGGGGTCCAATTTCTCCTGCTACCCTTGGGAAAATACAAAACTGGGGGCCAAAAAATAAGCTTTGTGGGAAAAAAAAGATTTTTTATTTTCACGGCTCTGAGTTGTAAACTGTAGTGAAACACTTGGGGGTTCAAAGTTCTCACAACACATCTAGATAAGTTCCTTGGGGGGGTCTAGTTTCCAATATGGGGTCACTTGTGGGGGGTTTGTACTGTTTGGGTACATCAGGGGCTCTGCAAATGCAACGTGACGCCTGCAGACCAATCCATTTAAGTCTGCATTCCAAATGGCGCTCCTTCCCTTCCAAGCTCTGTCATGCGCCCAAACAGTGGTTCCCCCCACATATGGGGTATCAGCGTACTCAGGACAAATTGGACAACAACTTTTGGGGTCCAATTTATCCTGATACCCTTGTGAAAATACAAAACTGGGGGCTAAAAAATCATTTTTGTGAAAAAAAAAAGAATTTTTATTTTCACGGCTCTGCGTTATAAACTGTAGTGAAACACTTGGGGGTTCAAAGCTCTCAAAACACATCTAGATAAGTTCCTTAGGGGGTCTACTTTCCAAAATGGTGTCACTTGTGGGGTTTTTTAATGTTTAGGCACATCAAGGGCTCTCCAAACGCAACATGGCATCCCATCTTAATTCCAGTCAATTTTGCATTGAAAAGTAAAATAGCGCTCCTTCCCTTCCGAGCTCTGCTATGCGCCCAAACAGTGGTTTACCCCCACATATGGGGTATCATCGTACTCAGGACAAATTGCACAACAACTTTTGTGGTCTAATTTCTTCTCTTACCCTTGGAGAAATAAAAAAATGGGGGCGAAAAGATCATTTTTGTGAAAAAATATGATTTTTTATTTTTACGGCTCTGCATTATAAACTTCTGTGAAGCACTTGTTGGGTCAAAGTGCTCAACACACATCTAGATAAGTTCCTTAAGGGGTCTACTTTCAAAATGGTGTCACTTGTGGGGGGTTTCAATGTTTAGGCACATCAGGGGCTCTCCAAACGCAACATGGCGTCCCATCTCAATTCCAGTCAATTTTGCATTGAAAAGTCAAATGGCGCTCCTTCCCTTCCAAGCTCTGCCCTGCGCCCAAACAATGGTTTACACCCACATATGGGGTATCAGCGTACTCAGGACAAATTGCACAACAATTTTTGGGGTCCAATTTCTTCTCTTACCCTTGGGAAAATAAAAAATTGGGGGCGAAAAGATCATTTTTGTGAAAAAATATGATTTTTTATTTTTACGGCTCTGCATTATAAACTTCTGTGAAGCACTTGTTGGGTCAAAGTGCTCACCACACATCTAGATAAGTTCCTTAGGGGTCTACTTTCCAAAATGGTGTCACTTGTGGGGGGTTTCAATGTTTAGGCACATCAGGGGCTCTCCAAATGCAACATGGCGTCCCATCTCAATTCCAGTCAATTTTGCATTGAAAAGTCAAATGGCGCTCCTTCCCTTCCAAGCTCTGCCCTGCGCCCAAACAATGGTTTACACCCACATATGGGGTATCAGCGTACTCAGGACAAATGGCACAACAATTTTTGGGGTCCAATTTCTTCTCTTACCCTTGGGAAAATAAAAAATTGGGGGCGAAAAGATCATTTTTGTGAAAAAATATGATTTTTTATTTTTACGGCTCTGCATTATAAACTTCTGTGAAGCACTTGTTGGGTCAAAGTGCTCACCACACATCTAGATAAGTTCCTTAGGGGGTCTACTTTCCAAAATGGTGTCACTTGTGGGGGGTTTCAATGTTTAGGCACATCAGGGGCTCTCCAAATGCAACATGGCGTCCTGTCATGATTCTCAATGGCGAGAGAACATAGCCCAGCATATATGAGAACTAGCTCTTGGAAGATGGAAACTATACTGACCATGAACTAAACCTGCCGCACAACTAGAAGTGGCCGGGTAGCATGCCTACGTTTTTTAACCCTAGATGCCCAGCGCCAGCCGGAGAACTACCTAATCCTAGCAGAGGAAAAGACAGTCCTGGCTCACCTCTAGAGAAATTTTCCCAAAAGGCAGACAGAGGCCCCCACATATATTGGCGGTGATTTTAGACGAAATGACAAACGTAGCATGAAAATAGGTTTAGCAAAATCGAGGTCCGCTTTCTAGATAGCAGGAAGACAGAAAGGACACTTTCATGGTCAGCAGAAAACCCTATCAAAACACCATCCAGAAATTCCTTTAAGACTCTAGCATTACCTCATAACACCAGAGTGGCAATTTCCGATCACAAGAGCTTTCCAGACACAGTAACGAAACAGCAGCTGTGAACAGGAACAAAATGCAAAAACACACAAGGACAAAAGTCCAACTTAGCTGGGAGTTGTCTAGTAGCAGGAACAAGCACAGAAGGCTTCTGATTAAATTGTTGACCGGCAAGAAACTGACAGAGGAGCAAGGTTATATAGCGACTCCCACATCCTGATAGGAGCAGGTGAACAGAGGGGATGATGCACACAAGTTCAATTCCACAAGTGGCCACCGGGGGAGCCCAGAATCCAATTTCACAACAGTACCCCCATCAGTACCCGATCAGGATGAGCCCTATGAAAGGCACGGACAAGATCGGAGGCATGAACATCAGAGGCAGTGACCCAAGAATTATCCTCCTGACCGTATCCCTTCCATTTGACCAGATACTGGAGTCTCCGTCTGGAAACACGAGAGTCTAAGATCTTTTCCACAACGTACTCCAACTCACCCTCAACCAACACCGGAGCAGGAGGCTCAACGGAAGGCACAACCGGTACCTCATACCTGCGCAACAATGACCGATGAAAAACATTATGAATTGAAAAGGATGCAGGGAGGTCCAAACGGAAGGACACAGGGTTAAGAATCTCCAATATCTTGTACGGGCCGATGAACCGAGGCTTAAACTTAGGAGAAGAAACCCTCATAGGGACAAAACGAGAAGACAACCACACCAAGTCCCCAACACAAAGCCAAGGACCAACACGGTTGGCAAAAAGCTGAGTCTTCTCCTGGGACAACTTCAAATTGTCCACCACCTGCCCCCAAATCTGATGCAACCTCTCCACCACAGCATCCACTCCAGGACAATCCGAAGATTCCACTTGACCGGAGGAAAATCGAGGATGAAACCCCAAATTACAGAAAAACGGGGACACCAAGGTGGCAGAGCTGGCCCGATTATTGAGGGCGAACTCCGCCAAAGGCAAAAAAGCAACCCAATCATCCTGATCCGCAGACACAAAACACCTCAAATATGTCTCCAAGGTCTGATTAGTCCGCTCGGTCTGGCCATTAGTCTGAGGATGGAAAGCAGACGAAAAAGACAAATCTATGCCCATCCTAGCACAGAATGCCCGCCAAAATCTAGACACGAATTGGGTCCCTCTGTCAGAAACGATATTCTCAGGAATACCATGCAAACGAACAACATTTTGAAAAAACAGAGGAACCAACTCGGAAGAAGAAGGCAACTTAGGCAAGGGAACCAGATGGACCATCTTAGAGAAACGGTCACACACCACCCAGATGACAGACATCTTCTGAGAAACAGGCAGATCCGAAATAAAATCCATCGAGATGTGCGTCCAAGGCCTCTTCGGGATAGGCAAGGGCAACAACAATCCACTAGCCCGAGAACAACAAGGCTTGGCCCGAGCACAAACGTCACAAGACTGCACAAAGCCTCGCACATCTCGTGACAGGGAAGGCCACCAGAAGGACCTTGCCACCAAATCCCTGGTACCAAAGATTCCAGGATGACCTGCCAACGCAGAAGAATGAACCTCAGAGATGACTCTACTGGTCCAATCATCAGGAACAAACAGTCTACCAGGTGGGCAACGATCAGGTCTATCCGCCTGAAACTCCTGCAAGGCCCGCCGCAGGTCTGGAGAAACGGCAGACAATATCACTCCATCTTTAAGGATACCTGTGGGCTCAGAATTACCAGGGGAGTCAGGCTCAAAACTCCTAGAAAGGGCATCCGCCTTAACATTCTTAGAACCCGGTAGGTACGACACCACAAAATTAAACCGAGAGAAAAACAACGACCAGCGCGCCTGTCTAGGATTCAGGCGCCTGGCAGACTCAAGGTAAATTAAATTTTTGTGGTCAGTCAATACCACCACCTGATGTCTGGCCCCCTCAAGCCAGTGACGCCACTCCTCAAAAGCCCACTTCATGGCCAAAAGCTCCCGATTCCCAATATCATAATTCCGCTCGGCGGGCGAAAATTTACGGGAAAAAAAAGCACAAGGTCTCATCACGGAGCAGTCGGAACTTCTCTGCGACAACACCGCCCCAGCTCCGATTTCAGAAGCGTCGACCTCAACCTGAAAAGGAAGAGCAACATCAGGCTGACGCAACACTGGGGCGGAAGAAAAGCGGCGCTTGAGCTCCCGAAAGGCCTCCACAGCATCAGGGGACCAATCAGCAACATCAGCACCCTTCTTAGTCAAATCAGTCAATGGTTTTACAACATCAGAAAAACCAGCAATAAATCGATGATAAAAGTTAGCAAAGCCCAAAAATTTCTGAAGACTCTTAAGAGAAGAGGGTTGCGTCCAATCACCAATAGCCTGAACCTTGACAGGATCCATCTCGATGGAAGAGGGGGAAAAAATGTATCCCAAGAAAGAAATCTTTTGAACCCCAAAAACACACTTAGAACCCTTCACACACAAGGAATTAGACCGCAAAACCTGAAAAACCCTCCTGACCTGCTGGACATGAGAGTCCCAGTCATCCGAAAAAATCAGAATATCATCCAGATACACAATCATAAATTTATCCAAATAATCGCGGAAAATGTCATGCATAAAGGACTGGAAGACTGAAGGGGCATTTGAAAGACCAAAAGGCATCACCAAATACTCAAAATGGCCCTCGGGCGTATTAAATGCGGTTTTCCACTCATCCCCCTGCTTGATTCGCACCAAATTATACGCCCCACGGAGATCAATCTTAGAGAACCACTTGGCCCCCTTTATACGAGCAAACAAATCAGTAAGCAGTGGTAACGGATATTGATATTTAACCGTGATTTTATTCAAAAGTCGATAATCAATACACGGCCTCAAAGAGCCGTCTTTCTTAGACACAAAGAAAAAACCGGCTCCTAAGGGAGATGACGAAGGACGAATATGTCCCTTTTCCAAGGACTCCTTTATATATTCTCGCATAGCAGCGTGTTCAGGCACAGACAGATTAAATAAACGACCCTTAGGGTATTTACTACCCGGAATCAAGTCTATGGCACAATCGCACTCCCGGTGCGGAGGTAGTGAACCAACCTTGGGTTCTTCAAAAACGTCACGAAAGTCAGACAAGAATTCAGGAATCTCAGAGGGAATAGATGATGAAATGGAAACCAAAGGTACGTCCCCATGAGTTCCTTTACATCCCCAGCTTAACACAGACATAGCTCTCCAGTCGAGGACTGGGTTATGAGATTGCAGCCATGGCAATCCCAGCACCAAAACATCATGTAGATTATACAGCACCAGAAAGCGAATAACCTCCTGGTGATCCGGATTAACACGCATAGTCACTTGTGTCCAGTATTGTGGTTTATTACTAGCCAATGGGGTGGAGTCAATCCCTTTCAGAGGTATCGGAGCCTCCAATGGCTCCAAATCATACCCACAGCGTTTGGCAAAGGACCAATCCATAAGACTCAAAGCAGCGCCAGAGTCGACATAGGCGTCCGCGGTAATAGATGACAAAGAACAAATCAGGGTCACAGATAGAATAAACTTAGACTGTAAAGTGCTAATTGAAACAGACTTGTCAGGCTTCTTAGTACGCTTAAAGCATGCTGATATAACATGAGTTGAATCACCACAATAGAAGCACAACCCATTTTTTCGTCTAAAATTCTGCCGCTCGCTTCTGGACAGAATTCTATCACATTGCATATTTTCTGGCGTTTTCTCAGTAGACACCGCCAAATGGTGCACAGGTTTGCGCTCCCGCAGACGCCTATCGATCTGAATAGCCATCGTCATGGACTCATTCAGACTCGCAGGCACAGGGAACCCCACCATAACATCCTTAATGGCATCAGAGAGACCTTCTCTGAAAATCGCCGCCAGGGCGCACTCATTCCACTGAGTAAGCACAGACCATTTGCGGAATTTTTGGCAGTATATTTCAGCTTCATCTTGCCCCTGAGACAAGGACATCAAGGCCTTTTCCGCCTGAAGCTCTAAATGAGGTTCCTCATAAAGCAACCCCAAGGCCAGAAAAAACGCATCCACATTGAGCAACGCAGGATCCCCTGGTGCCAATGCAAAAGCCCAGTCTTGAGGGTCGCCCCGGAGCAAGGAAATTACAATCCTGACCTGCTGTGCAGGGTCTCCGGCAGAGCGAGACTTCAGGGACAAAAACAATTTGCAATTATTTTTAAAATTTTGAAAGTGAGATCTATTCCCCGAGAAGAATTCAGGCAAAGGAATTCTAGGCTCAGACATAGGTGCATGAACAACAAAATCTTGCAAATTTTGTACCTTTGTGGCGAGATTATTCAAACCTGTAGCTACACTCTGAAGATCCATTTGAAACAGGTGAACACAGAGCCATTCAAGGATTAGAAGGAGAGAAAGAGAGGAAGGCTGCAGTGTAGGCAGACTAGCAAGTGATTCAATTAAGAGCACACTCAGAACTAGAGGAAAAAAAATAAAAAAAATTGTAGCAGACTTCTTTTTTCTCTCCTTTCTCAGCCAGTAATTTAACCCTTTTTTGGGCCGGTCAAACTGTCATGATTCTCAATGGCGAGAGAACATAGCCCAGCATATATGAGAACTAGCTCTTGGAAGATGGAAACTATACTGACCATGAACTAAACCTGCCGCACAACTAGAAGTGGCCGGGTAGCATGCCTACGTTTTTTAACCCTAGATGCCCAGCGCCAGCCGGAGAACTACCTAATCCTAGCAGAGGAAAAGACAGTCCTGGCTCACCTCTAGAGAAATTTTCCCAAAAGGCAGACAGAGGCCCCCACATATATTGGCGGTGATTTTAGACGAAATGACAAACGTAGCATGAAAATAGGTTTAGCAAAATCGAGGTCCGCTTTCTAGATAGCAGGAAGACAGAAAGGACACTTTCATGGTCAGCAGAAAACCCTATCAAAACACCATCCAGAAATTCCTTTAAGACTCTAGCATTACCTCATAACACCAGAGTGGCAATTTCCGATCACAAGAGCTTTCCAGACACAGTAACGAAACAGCAGCTGTGAACAGGAACAAAATGCAAAAACACACAAGGACAAAAGTCCAACTTAGCTGGGAGTTGTCTAGTAGCAGGAACAAGCACAGAAGGCTTCTGATTACATTGTTGACCGGCAAGAAACTGACAGAGGAGCAAGGTTATATAGCGACTCCCACATCCTGATAGGAGCAGGTGAACAGAGGGGATGATGCACACAAGTTCAATTCCACAAGTGGCCACCGGGGGAGCCCAGAATCCAATTTCACAACAGCGTCCCATCTCAATTCCAGTCAATTTTGCATTGAAAAGTCAAACGGCGCTCCTTTCCTTCCGAGCTCTGCCATGCGCCCAAACAGTGGTTTACCCCCACATATGGGGTATCAGCGTACTCAGGACAAATTGTACAAAAAATTTTGGGGTCTATTTTCTCCTGTTACCCTTGGTAAAATAAAACAAATTGGAGCTGAAATAAATTTTGTGTGAAAAAAAGTTAAATGTTCATTTTTATTTAAACATTCCAAAAATTCCTGTGAAACACCTGAAGGGTTAATAAACTTCTTGAAAGTGGTTTTGAGTACCTTGAGGGGTGCAGTTTTTAGAATGGTGTCACACTTGGGTATTTTCTATCATATAGACCCCTCAAAATGACTTCAAATGAGATGTGGTCCCTAAAAAAAAAATGGTGTTGTAAAAATGAGAAATTGCTGGTCAAATTTTAACCCTTATAACTCCGTCACAAAAAAAAATTTTGGTTCCAAAATTGTGCTGATGTAAAGTAGACATGTGGGAAATGTTACTTATTAAGTATTTTGCGTGACATATGTCTGTGATTTAAGGGCATAAAAATTCAAAGTTGGAAAATTGCGAAATTTTCAAAATTTTCGCCAAATATTCATTTTTTTCACAAATAAACGCAAGTTATATCGAAGAAATTTTACCACTATCATGAAGTACAATATGTCACGAGAAAACAATGTCAGAATCGCCAAGATCCGTTGAAGCGTTCCAGAGTTATAACCTCATAAAGGACAGTGGTCAGAATTGTAAAAATTGGCCCGGTCATTAACGTGCAAACCACCCTTGGGGGTGAAGGGGTTAATATTATGGAGTGCTGCCTGCTTTTGTGGTTTATATGAAGTGAAAACAACCAAGGACGGGTTGTCTGGGCTTTGCACCCGAAGATAAGTATAGAAGTAGTGCTGTTCCATTTTTTTTATTATATATATATATACATATATATTATTCTTAATAACAGAAGCAGCTAGCTGCCACCACCAATCATTTATAGGGGCCAATTGTACACCCGTTACAGATAGCATATTGCTTCAGGGGTTATAGAGCAAGAGGAACATTTTATATATTTAATTGGAAAAGTAGACATTGTTTATAAAAATATACAAAAGATATTACAAAATGAACAAAGCAATAGAATAAAAAGGATAAACGTAAGAAATGTACTAAACCTGATGTTACAGGGTTGGCTCTGACTTTTATGAAGGGGAGCTCGACATTTTTTGGAAACGGACAGGACTACAGTGAACAGTATCTCCTAGAACTGACAAAGGCTATGATTTGGCATTTGTTTTTATTAACACAAGTTATACTCACTTCCCCGGTGACTTATAACAGGCTAGATGCCGATACAGCTGACCGCATTGATGAGAGAGGGAGAGTAACGCTGCTTCTCCTATCACCCCCCTCTCAGCATTTGACATCACCAACGCCGACACTGACAGGGGGTCACGATGACGTCACTACTCGGTGCCCGCGGTCCGGAGATGAGTGGGAGCTCGGAGCAGAGGAGGAATCAGGAGGAAGAGAGGTGAGTATAGCATTTGTTTTTTTATGGGAGTGCATTATACTATGCATGCTGCCTATGGGGGTGCATTATACTATGCAGGCTGCCTATGGGGGTGCATTATACTATACAGGCTGCCTATGAGGGTGCATTGTACTATACAGGCTGCCTATGGGGGTGCATTATACTAAGCAGGCTGCCTATGGGGGTGCATTATACTATACAGGCTGCCTATGGGGGTGCATTATATTAGGGGCTGCACTATACTATAGAGGCTGCCTATGGGGAGTGCATTGTACTATAGAGTTTGCCTGTGGGGGTTACATTATACTATAGACTCTGCCTGTGGGGGACTGCCTTATACTATAGAGTCTGCTTATGGGGAGTGCATTATACTATATGGAGGCCTATGGGGAGTGAATTATATTATATTGAGGACTATATGGAGGATTGTCTGGTGCATTCCACTCTGTGGAGGCTACCTAAGGGGCCATCATACCGTGTGTAGAGATTAGTGTTAGAGCTATCAAACAGTTTGAAGGATATTAAGGGGTCAGTATATATACAGTGTGGGGGCATTAGACTGTATAAGAGAGCATCATTTTGTGTAGATGAGAGCTTTAAACGGGGGAGACTCAGGACATTATTAAATATAAAGTGGGCACTTATTTTTATAGGGGAACTCAGGTTACTGGGACTGTCAATGGAGCACACACAGGGCATTATTACTTCCCAGGGGACAAAATGTGGGCTCTGTTTTTTAGGGCACTTGCACCCGGCATTACTATATTCTATAGGGCTGCTTTAGAATTTAGAGGGCACAGAGAACCACACAATAAGTGCAGTAATAGGGTCACATATGGCAGCAGCGGCTCAGCATTGGGGTATCAGCAGGATGAGGAGTTTGTGCAGGTTGGGAATAGTCCCATTGGAGACGGTGGAGGAAATGTGAGAAGTGAAATGTGTCTTTGTTGCATTCTCTGCAGCCGAGTCGTGGCTGGAAGAAGTTGTCATGTCGGTCTGGGCCAGATGGAAAAGATGTGAAAAGTGAACAATTACATCAGAAAGAACGTCAGCTGTAAGTCACCATCTGTAACTGTGCTGTGATCTCTTATATGTTCTGTAGGACTGGTGTCTACCAATGACCATATGGCAGTAATATCAATATTGGTCTTTATATAGAGGTTGTTTTCAGGAACAGCACAGTCATCTGCTGAGGTTCTCCTCTAGTAATGAGCGAGTATGCTTGCCTGAACACATGTAGGGATTGCCTGTTTGTCAGGGAATCCCCACATGTATTCAGGTTGTCTAGCAGCCGCAAATCATGCAGCTACAGCGACAAAAACGAAATCTCCGAGCACGCCCAAATATTCGGAGAGCACCCGAGCATGCTCGGGAAAACTCGAGTAACAAGCATACTCGCTCATCACTATTCTCCTCCACTATTAGGGTGCATCACTGAGTTGTTATCAAAGTTACCTGGTTAGGGGCCCACTGAGAAGTTTCGCGTTCCTTGAACTAAAACCCTAGCTACTCCTCAAGGAGACCTCTGGTTGTTATGCAGACGTGTCGATGACCCCCAATCACGTGACGGGGGTCACTGGTGCGCATTTCCATCCAGATGGCTGGAAGCGCTTGTTAAATGCCGCTGTTAGAGTTTGACAGTGGCATTTAACTAGTTAAGAGGTGCGGATGGATCATGATTCCACCCGCGCCTATTGCGTGCACATGTCAGCTGTTCAAAACAGCTGACATGTCCCGGCTTTAATGCGGGCTCACCGCCGGAGCCCACATCAAAGTGGGAGTTCTGCCCTCGGACGTACTATTCCGTCCGAGGGCAGAAAGGGGTGGTATCCATAAATTCATTTAAAAAAAAATTAAACTGGCATGGGCCGCGCCTGCGCAGTAGCAGCTATCGGCGATCCGATAGGTGCTACTGTAGAGGAGGCATCTTGCAAGAGAAATAAAAACTGCCTCTTCCAAGATAGCACTGCCTGCGCAGAAGCATGTATCGGCGATCTGATAGCTGCTACTGTGCGGGTGGCATCTTGCTAGAGAAAAAAAATGCCTCTTCCAAGATTGCGCTGATGCCAGCGCAGAGCATCTATCGGATTGCCAATAGATGCTACAGTGCAGGCGCCGGTGGTGCCATCTTGCTAGAGAAAAAAATTGTCTACACTAAGATGGCGCCGGCCGCGCCTGTGCAGTAGCATGTCTTGGAGATCTGATACATGCTACTGCACAGGCGGAACCATTTTGGAGGGGTTTTTTTCTCTAGTAAGATGGTGCCGCCTGCGCTGTAGCCTCTTCAAAAGTGCCTATGCGCCAGCAAACATATTGCCAGTACATAAAGTATTTCCAGTACATAAGCAGGAAAAACATTTGCCAGCGCATGCACACTTCTGCCTTGCCCGCAGTTGTGCAAAGCATACTGTGCAAGCGCGAGACACAATTTGTCTGCACAAGCACAAAATTTCTCACGGCGATGAGGATGACACAGGAGGCATCATCCATGTTCAGGACAGCGAGCAGCAGACGGGGGAGGGGTGGAATGACCCGAAGCCACGCCCATCAGACCAGGCGGATTAGAATACAGCGCAGGAGAAATCAAAAAGGTTTTTCAGGGCTATACAGGGGTTCCATAAGTATTTACGGAATGCATAGCATACGCTGAGCAAGATGGTATTTGTAGCTGGTATAACATAAAAATGGTGACATGTTCCCTTTAAATGTGATCTGTAACCCCAGAACCCAAATTAAACAACTTATACATTCATATAGAAGACTTAGCTCCTATTATTATCATGCCTGTAGTATAGGTTTTCCTAATTTAATTTTATATATAAATAAAAAATAATAAAATGTTTTATGCAAATGAGGGTCCTCTATGCACCTTTGGCATGGCCAAGAACTCCGTTCACCATTCCGGCTCCTCAATTAGCAACCTCCTGAGTTCCCCTCCGCTTTTACTGACAGTGCTTGCTTGCTCAGAATGAGTGTTGCATGAGTTGAATCCCGTCATCAGAGTAAAATAGGGTTACTTTGAAGAATCCAAGCTTTAACACATTCTGGTTGTTCCACACATTTCTTTACTCCTTGTCTCTATTTGTGTTATTTCATGGTTTTGTTGCCTTCAGTCTGAATGTACAATGTGCACATTCCAATAAGAAGAAGGAAATCGTTTGCATGAACAGGTGCGTCCAAACTTCTGACTAGAACTGTAGGCGCCTCACAAGAATCACCGCATGTATAACCTGGAAAGTATCACAATATATCAAATAGATAAAAAATGAAAATTCAAAACATGTTGATGGTAGCCAGAATAAGATAGTATAGTAAGAATAAACAGCATGTTGTGTAGGGAAAAATATTTCCCGGATCCAAACATTCCTCAACCTAGAATCTGCAAAAACTCTAGTGCATGCCCTCATCTCCCGCCTTGACTCCTGCAACCTCCTACTTTGTGGCCTTCCCTCTAACACTCTTGCACCCACTCCAATCTATCCTAAACTCTGCTGCCCGACTAATCCACCTGTCCCCCTACTATTCCCTGGCCTCTCTCCTCTGTCAATCCCTTCACTGGCTCCCCATTACCCAAAGACTCCAGTTCAAAACCCTAACCATGACATACAAAGCCATCCACAACCTGTGTCCTCCATACATCTGTGACCTCGTCTCCTGGTACTTACCTGCACGCAACCTCCGATGCTCACAAGATCTCCTTCTCTACTCCCCTCTTATCTCCTCTTCCCACAATCACATACAAGCTATCTCCCGTACATTCCCCCTACTCTGGAACTCACTACCCCAACACATCAGACTCTCGCCTACCATGGAAACCTTCAAAAGGAACCTGATTCCTGAAGACTCACCAAGCCTACAACCTGCAGTAACCACTGATCCACTAAACCACTGCATGACCAGCTCTGCTCTTGCCTATTGTATCCTCACCCATCCCTTGTAGATTATTATTATTATTTTTATTATTATTTATTTATATAGCACCATTGATTCCATGGTGCTGTACATGAGAAGGGGTTACATACAAAATTCTGATATCACTTACAGTAAGAGAACTAACAATGACAGACTGTTACAGAGGGAAGAGGACCCTGCACTTGCGGGCTTACATTATACAGGATGATGGGGAAGGAGACAGTAGGTTGGGGGGTTGCAGCAGCTCCGGTGTTGGTGAGGCGGTAGCTTCAGTAGTGGTGAGGAGGGAGGGTGTAATTGCAGGCTGTAAGCTTCCTTGAAGAGGTGGGTTTTCAGGTTCCGCCTGAAGGATCCGAATATGGTTGATAGTCGGACATGTTAGGGCACAGAATTCGAAAGGATGGAGGATATTTGGGAGAAGTCTTGGCGGCGATTAGGTGAAGAGCGAATAAGTGTGGAGAAGAGAAGGAGGTCTTGGGAGGACCGGAGATTACATGAGGGAAAATATTGGGAGATTAGTTCAGAGATATATGGAGGAGACAGGCTATGGATAGTTTTGTAGGTCAGTATTAGGATCCAAGAAGTATCGTTTCTCCTTGCGGAGAGTGACATGTTAAGCATGTTGAGATGAGGAGACTTAAAGTCGCAATGCTCCTCTGGGAAATATGCAAATTGTCTCTTCAGAGAGGAAGAGGACTAGAACTCTAGTGCCACCTATTGGAAGTAGCAATCCTAACAGTCAATGTCGACCCTTTAACGAGCCTTGTCACATGACTTAGGATAAAAACCAAACCAGAATCTCAATTTGCATAGGTCAGTATTAGTCACATGACTTAGGATAAAAACCAAACCAGAATCTCAATTTGCATAGGTCAGTATTAGTAATTTGAACTGGATACGCTGAGGGAATGGGAGCCAGTGAAGAAATTTGCAGAGGGGAGAAGTGGAGGAGTAGCAAGGAGAGAGATGAATTAGTCAGGCAGCACAGTTAAGGATGGACTGGAGAGGTGCAACAGTGTTAGCAGGGAGGCCACAGAAAAGAATGTTGCAGTAGTCGAGGCGGGAGATATTGAGGGCATGCACAAGCATTTTAGTAGATTGGGGGTTGAGGAAAGGGCGGATTCTGGAAATATTTTTGTGAGATTTTGAGCCCTCACGGGCAGGGTCCTCTCTCCTCCTGTACCAGTCATGACTTGTATTGTTTAAGATTACTGTACTTGTTTTTTATTATGTATACCCCTTTTCACAAATGACAAAAAACTGAATGACACATCCAGACTAGTGTGAATAGGTGCATACCAGGAAGAGCTACCTCCATATACAATATACAAAAAAGGTTGCACTTCATCATGCTAAAGCATGTCTAAATGAAATATGTGAAATTTGAAT
The DNA here is from genome assembly GCF_051348905.1 of Ranitomeya variabilis. Taxonomy (NCBI): domain Eukaryota; kingdom Metazoa; phylum Chordata; class Amphibia; order Anura; family Dendrobatidae; genus Ranitomeya; species Ranitomeya variabilis. The sequence goes on along the minus strand of NC_135234.1, from coordinate 691,644,005 downwards.
AGCAATACGGCTTTTGAGTATTAGGAAAAATATGAGACGCTTAGCATAAAATTTGGCCAAATTATATCTGCCCATCAACCATCGTCAATGTGGTCTCAAAGTCTGATGGGTCCCTGCGTGTGTGAATACCTCTCTAAGGCTAATGTCTGAATTCTTGGGTGAATATTGACACCTTTCTCAGCAATGCCTGCATTTATGGGTAAGTAGGGACCTGCTGTAATTAAAATTACCACCTGGTGAAGGGCGGAGTGCTCAGTCATTAAGCTAACATACAAATGACAAAAAACTGACTGGCACATCCAGACTAGTGTGAATAGGTGCATACCAGGAGGAGCTACCTTCACATACCATATACAAAAAAAGGTTGCACTCTATGATGCTAAAGCATGTCAATGTGAAACTTGAATAGCAATATGGCTTTTGTTAGGTTACTGACCGAGCACTCCGCCCTTCACCAGGTGGTGATTTTAATTACACCAGGTCACTACTTACCCATAAATGCAGGCATTGCTGAGAGAGGTGTCTATATTCACCCAGGAATTCAGACATCATCCTTAGGGCAGAGACACACTGCCGTATTTCTCATGGGAGAATTGCATCGTAAAACTTGTACTGGCTGTCGGCTCTCCTGACCTGAGCTTGACAGTTGCACAGTAATCCATCATGCTGTCATGCTCGGGTCAGGAGAGGTGCTGGCCAGTCCGTGCAGTGCGATGCGATTATCGCACCAGAAATACAGCAGTGTGTCTCTGCCCTTAGAGAGTTATTCACACATGCAGGGACCCATCAGACTTTGAGACAACCTTGACGATGGTTGATGGGCAGATATAATTTGGCCAAATTTTATGCTAAGCATCTCATATTTTCTAATACTCAAAAGCCGTATTGCTATTCAAATTTCACATTGACATGCTTTAGCATTATGGAGTGTAACCTTTTTTTGTATACTCCTTTTCACATGTAAAGCGCCATGGAATAAATGGTACTATAATAATAAATAATAATAATCATAGGGTAAACATAAAAAAGTTTGTTAAACAATTCCCCAAAAAAGTTTGGATGCTTTGTAAAATGTAAAGAAAACAAGAATGCAATGATTTGGAGATCTCTTATAGTCATATTTTATTCAGAACATAAAACAAATGTCAAAAAGTGAAAATAAAAATAATAAAAAATTTAATCATCTATGGATCCCCAGTAGTGATGAGCGAACGTCTGGGATGGGGCGTTTATTTGTGCATGCTTGGGTGCTAACCGAGTGTCTTCAGCGTGCTTGAAAAATATGTCTGAGTCCCCGCGGTTGCATGTCTCGCAGCTGTTAGACATCTGTGAAGAGAGCAGGGCATCAATGGCGGACCAGCCAATTCTGGTGTTTTATTTGCGAATGTGAATTGAGCTACACTGCCCTCATTTCACCCCCATGGAGTCTATTTCTGACATATTGGTCAGAAACATGTTCGGACTGGCCCATAGGGAACAGGGGAATCCCCTGGTAAGACCCTGTGTGTAGATATGGGCCCCCAAACCCACTATATGGTCTGTACTTGGCATAATTCACTTGATCGGCTCTGTACAGAAAAAAAAGCAGCTTCTCATCATTCATTTACCGAACTACCCAGTTTATTATTATATAGAGTTATTGGTAAATTTGTGAACAAGGGAAGTGGAATATTTGCATGCAGGTGAAAAGTGGTTCCCCCAAAGTTAATGTTACTGGTGGGCGCTTGGCACCCCAGTCCGACACTGGTCAGAAACATGCACACTACAAGTTTGCTGGAGGTTATTTAGTAAGGCTCTTGCAGGGCTCCTCCTGTTTTGCCTCATATAGGAGGAGGTACCGGATCCTCTCCTGGTTTGATGTCCTTCTGTGGCACTGTTTGGCTTTCCTCTCATAATGGCCTTTGTCTTGGTATTTGGTTCATGCTCTTCTGATTATTCTGGGAGACATAGCAAACCTGTTAATCGCCTGTCCCAGCTAAGGTGCCGGGCCTTTTTTCCTTCCCATATGGCAAGCTCCCTTTGTACTAGTCCATACTGGGTTGCTGTGGTAGCATGGCAAACATTTTTAACATCATCACCGAGGCTTTTTAAGGCCATCTCAGACAGACATGTGATTTCTGAGTTTAAAAATAGCATTGTTCTCAAGAACAGGTACAGACTGGGGCTGAAATTCAGTCCTGGCATTTGAAATCACACAGGCCCATGTTGTCCCCATCCCCATGAACCAGATGGGATATATTACTAATATTACCCTGGATGGAGGAAAGGAAGATTTTTTACAAGACCAATATTTCTAATGATACCCGTGGCTGCTGGGGTAAGTGACTGAGTCAGCAACTCTGTGCTCCGTCACAACTCTTAACAGTATGAGTGTCTTGAGAACACGGATTCTGTTAACAACATAGCAGACAAGGTGGCCCACAACCAGACAGGCTCTTCTGGCATTTGCAAGAATTGCCAGATGGCCAGCCTGGCCCTGCTCAAGAACTTTGTGCTTGTCAAGAGTTACTTCATCTTCCCCTTAGCTTAAGCTCCAGCCATGTAGCTGATTATCTCCTGCTACTCCTGACTTCCATGCAACTACCAGAATTTATCCTGTAGCTCAGTCCTCTGAAAGCTGGTGCATTGCAATTTTGGTGCTTCAGGTACCTGAGACTGATGTCATCTTAGCTAATATTGGTGCTGTAAACACCATCATTATTACTAGAAGAATCCGACCTTTTCTCACCGTTGAAACTGCTAAGACTATTACTGTCGCTCTTATTCATTCTCGTCTGGACTACTGCAACTCTCTTCTAATCGGTCTCCCTCTTACGAAACTTTCTCCTCTCCAATCCATCTTGAATGCTGCAGCCAGAGTCATATTTCTGTCCAGCCGCTTCACCGATGCCTCCATCTTGTGCCAGTCATTACACTGGTTACCCATTCGCTACAGGGTCCAGTATAAACTCATCTCTCTCACCCACAAAGCCCTCCACAGTTCTGCACCGCCTTATATCTCCTCTCTCATCTCTGTCTATCGCTCTACACGTGCCCTCCGTTCTACAAACGACCTAAGACTAACCCCCTCGTAATCCGAACCTCGCACCTCCGTCTCCAAGACTTCTCTCGTGCTGCGCCAGCTCTCTGGAATGCACTTCCCCAGACAATCAGACTGATACCTAGCCCCGACCTATTCAAGCGCGCTTTGAAAACCCATCTCTTCAAACAAGCCTACCACACCATCTACTCAGTGAACTAACTTTGCCCTGTTCCCTCCTTCCAAATATCACTCTGAATCTGCACCCTACTATTCATCTGTCTCCACACCCTCTATGCACACGATAACTGCACTTGATACTTGACTATTGCACTTAAACACACGGGCTGATGACCGGATCATGCAGCTTTGTATGAAAATCCCTATGTATTATAATTGCCAGACCTGAAATAACAAGCACTTTTCACCTATTGTGTCCCCCCATTTCCTTGTAGATTGTAAGCTTGCAAGCAGGGACCTCACTCCTAATGTCACTGTTTAAATTGTCTTAACTCATACCGAATTTATTGTTTGTACATGTCCCCGCTTAATTGTAAAGTGCTGCGGAATATGTTGGCGCTATATAAATAAAAATGATTATTATTATTATTATTACTATTCTTGCAAGTAATCTCATCACTACAAGTAGTAACCAGTTTGCCTATTCGTCACTGCTGTCCTGCTGTTACCCATCTGTCTGCTGCAAGCATACAACTCTGCTTAAACCGATCTGCCTGCTGTTAGCATATGACTTCCATTAAAGGGAATCTGTCACCAGGTATTTCATATGTAATCTGAGAGCAGCATGATGTTTGGGCTGAGACTGATTCCAGTGATGTAATAAACAAAAAATTTGCACTCTGTAGTGCTAAAGCATGTCAATGTGAAATATATGAAATATGAATAGAGATACTGCTTCTGGATACCAGGAAAAAATGAGACACTTAGCACATAACTTGGCCAATTCATGCATGTCCATCCACCAACGACAAGGTGGTCTCAAAACTGATGGGTCCTAACGTGTCCAATGTAAATACAGTATATAATGACAAAAAGACTGACTGGGACTTCCAAGCTAATGTGAGCAGGTGCAAACTAGGAGCAGCTACCTCCATATAATGGAGATTCCACTGATGTGTCACTTGCTGGTGAGTACACTGTCATTTTGATACAATCACTGTTTTGTTTCCTGCAGTTCTAGCAGTGCTCATCAGAATGCTGCACCTTGTATAACCCCGCCCACACTACTGATTGGCAGTTTTATGTGTACACTGTACATTGAAAGCTATTAATAAATGCTGGGGGTGGAGTTACACAGACCAGTTGACTAGGAGGCACTAGCTGCCTAGTCTTTTAGCGATAATCTCCTGCTGATAAAACATTGATTTTATTGAAACAGTTACACACATCCTAGTAAGTGACACATTGCTGGTATCAGGGTCTTAGCCTTTAGATCATCCTGCTTTCAAATTACATAGAAAAAAAACCCGCTGACAGATTTTCTTTAACCATCTGTTTACTAGTCTAGGATTGTCTAGAATATATTGTATACACTGTTCTAGTGTGTAGTATCCTCACATCACATCTGGCTCTGCTTCAATAAGTGCTTCTTATACCTTTTGTCTGCCATCCTGCATACCCCATTGTCCGGGTCCTCATTGATCTTTGTGCTGTAGACCCTGCTGCAGGGTATCTGGTCTGTGCTGCTCACCCTTACAGCTTAGAGAATCCACCTCACTAGGTGAGCTTATAACACTTTCTTGTGACAGCATGTATGGAAGTGCCATCCTGAAGGAGCTGGATTTGCTGTACACCCTGTATGGGCTGCAGGTACTGACGTATGGTACACTAATGACAAGGACACCAGAAAATTGCAAAACTAGAGAAGAATCAGTCACACTTAGCTGTTTTTGCTGCTTTTTTCTGCAGCCAAAACTAGATCTCTAGGCAGTAAAGAAAAGCTGGAGACAAAAAGTAAGTTTTGCTGGCTTTTCTTGCAGCTTTTCTTGCTGTGTTTTTGCTCTGTGGACCATATTAAAAAGACCAATGATGTTGTAAACCCATGATAGTTGAGGGCTTTGTTGGACATTTTGCATTGGGGCCCACGAGCTTCAAGTCATGCCACTAGGCACAGTATAGGCCCATAGCAGTCTATGGACACCACATTATGGCTTCATATAACACAGATCTATTATATTTGCATGGGCCCTGCCATAAATGATTTACATTATTGATCACTTGTATAATTGATTTGCCCAGACTTACCAAATCATATCTCGTGTCACATGTAGGGACTGGTCAAAGTCATCAGGGTGCTGGAACTCACCAACAAAGTCAAATTCATCCTAAATGTATTTGATGGGGACTGAGATGGTCCTTGGGGGTTAAATAGACATAATAAATATATTATAATGTGATTGATCTATATTCTGCGCTGAGAAGTAAGGCTGGATAATTCTTTGGCATATCCGTCCACTGCTGCTCAGAATTTACGGCAGAGGTCTAGAAAAGGAAATGAGAATATGAAATTGTAAACTATGCCTGAGAAAAGAAAGATTAAAGGAGATCTAGGTACACACTGATGTAGAATTACTTGGGGGGTCATTGAGAAACATCTTTGTAGTGATGCTGAATAATTACTTACAAAGTATAACAATTTTACAATATAGAATACAATCTTTGCGAATGCTCAATTAATTTAACTTAATTTAAAGGGTTGTTTACAGGCTTCATATGATTTCTGGGGCAGGACGGTGGCTCAGTGGTTAGCATTGCAGCGCTGGAGTCCTGGGTTCAAACCCCACCAAGGATATCATCTGCAAGGAGTTTGTATGTTCCCGTGTTTGTGTGGGTTTCCTCTGGGTTCTCTGGTTTCCTCCCACATTCTAAAGACATACTCATAGGGAATTTAAATTGTGAGCCCCATCGGGGACAGTGAAGATAATGTGTGCAATCTGTAAAGCGCTGCGGAATATGTTAGCTGTTATGGACCTGGTGGTTAGGTGCACCTGGAATGACCTGATGGTTAAACTAGAAGACAGGACGAGCTCTGGGAAGTGGGAACTCTGCTGACCGCAAATCCTAATCCTATAACACACACACTAGAAATAGCTGTGGAGAGTACCTAACTCTCCCTAGACGCCTCTTCACAGCCTAAGAGCTAACTACCCCTAAAGATAGGAAAATAAGCCTTACCTTGCCTCAGAGAAAATTCCCCAAAGGTAAAGGCAGCCCCCCACATATATTAACTGTGAGTTAAGAGGAAAGTCACAAACACAGGGATGAAACAGGTTTCAGCAAAGGAGGCCAGACTTACTAGATAGAATGAGGATAGGAAAGGGATCTATGCGGTCAGCACAAAAAACTACAAAAAGCCACGCAGAGTGTGCAAAAAGACCCCCGCACCGACTCACGGTGCAGAGGTGCCACTCTGCAACCCAGAGCTTCCAGCTAGCAAGGCAATATCATGTTAGCAAGCTGGACTAGAACTTAGCAAGTACTAAGAAATATATTCAGTACACAATGAACAACAAATGAACTAGCAGGGACTTAGCTTCTGCTGAAGTAGACAGGTCATCAGAAAGATCCGAGAGAGATCTGAACCAGTGCTAATACATTGACAGCTGGCATGGAGTAACGATCTGAGTGGAGTTAAATAGAGAAGCCAACCCAGCCGCAAACGAGGGCAGCTGAGGAAGCAACTTCAGAACCAGCAGTTCCACTCACAGCCACCAGAGGGAGTCCATGGACAGAACTCGCCGAAGTATCATTCATGACCACAGGAGGGAGTTCAAGAACGGAATTCAAAACAGTACCCCCCCCTTGAGGAGGGGTCACCGAACCCTCACCAGAGCCCCCAGGCCGATCAGGACGAGCCAAATGAAAGGCACGAACCAACTCGGCCGCATGGACATCGGAGGCAAAAACCCAGGAATTATCCTCCTGACCATAGCCCTTCCATTTGACCAGGTACTGAAGTTTCCGTCTCGAAATACGAGAATCCAAAATCTTCTCCACCACATACTCCAACTCCCCCTCGACAAACACCGGGGCAGGAGGGTCAACGGAGGGAACCATAGGCGCCACATATCTCCGCAACAACGACCTATGGAACACATTATGGATGGCAAAAGAAGCTGGAAGGGCCAAACGAAACGACACAGGATTGAGAATTTCAGAAATCTTATAAGGACCAATGAAACAAGGCTTAAACTTAGGAGAAGAAACCTTCATAGGGACATGACGAGACGACAACCAAACCAAATCCCCAACACGAAGTCGGGGACCAACACAGCGACGGCGGTTGGCGAAACGTTGAGCCTTCTCCTGGGACAATGTCAAATTGTCCACTACATGAGTCCAAATTTGCTGCAACCTGTCCACCACAGAATCCACACCAGGACAGTCCGAAGGCTCAACCTGCCCTGAAGAAAAACGAGGATGAAAACCAGAATTACAAAAAAAAGGTGAAACCAAGGTAGCCGAACTGGCCCGATTATTAAGGGCAAACTCAGCCAATGGCAAGAAGGTCACCCAATCATCCTGATCAGCAGAAACAAAGCATCTCAGATAGGTCTCCAAAGTCTGATTAGTTCGTTCGGTTTGGCCATTTGTCTGAGGATGGAAAGCCGAAGAGAAAGACAAATCAATGCCCATCTTAGCACAAAAGGACCGCCAAAACCTTGAAACAAACTGGGAACCTCTGTCCGACACGATGTTCTCCGGAATGCCATGCAAACAAACCACATGCTGGAAAAATAGTGGAACCAAATCAGAGGAGGAAGGTAATTTAGGCAAGGGTACCAAATGGACCATCTTAGAGAAGCGATCACAAACCACCCAGATGACCGACATCCTTTGAGAGACAGGGAGATCTGAAATAAAATCCATGGAAACATGCGTCCAAGGCCTTTTCGGGACTGGCAAGGGCAAAAGTAACCCACTGGCACGAGAACAGCAGGGCTTGGCCCGAGCACAAGTCCCACAAGACTGCACAAAAGAACGCACATCCCGTGACAAGGAAGGCCACCAAAAGGACCTAGCCACCAAATCTCTGGTACCAAAAATCCCAGGATGACCAGCCAACACCGAACAATGAACCTCAGAGATAACTCTACTAGTCCATCTATCAGGGACAAACAGTTTTTCTGCTGGACAACGGTCAGGTCTATCAGCCTGAAACTCCTGCAGCGCCCGCCGCAAATCAGGTGAGATGGCAGACAGAACTACCCCCTCTTGGAGAATACCAGCCGGCTCAGGAACTCCCGGGGAATCAGGCACAAAACTCCTTGAAAGGGCATCGGCCTTCACATTCTTAGAACCCGGAAGGTATGAAACCACAAAAGTGAAACGGGAGAAAAACAGCGACCATCGAGCCTGTCTAGGATTCAACCGCTTAGCAGACTCGAGATAAGTCAGATTTTTGTGATCCGTTAAGACCACTACGCGATGCTTGGCTCCCTCAAGCCAATGTCGCCACTCCTCGAACGCCCACTTCATAGCCAACAACTCCCGATTGCCAACATCATCATTACGCTCAGCAGGCGAAAACTTTCTAGAAAAGAAAGCACATGGCTTCATCACAGAGCCATCAGAAGATCTTTGAGACAAAACAGCCCCTGCTCCAATCTCAGAAGCATCAACCTCGACCTGAAAAGGGAGCGAAACATCTGGCTGACACAACACAGGGGCCGAAGAGAAACGACGTTTCAACTCCTGAAAAGCCTCAACGGCCGCAGAGGACCAATTCACCACATCAGCACCTTTCTTGGTCAAATCAGTCAACGGTTTAACAACACTAGAAAAATTAGCGATGAAGCGACGGTAAAAATTAGCAAAGCCCAAGAATTTCTGAAGGCTCTTCACAGATGTAGGCTGAGTCCAATCATAAATGGCCTGAACTTTAACAGGATCCATCTCGATAGTAGAAGGGGAAAAATGAAACCCAAAAAGGAAACCTTCTGAACTCCGAAGAGACATTTAGACCCCTTCACAAACAAAGAATTAGCACGAAGAACCTGGAACACCATTCTGACCTGCTTCACATGAGACTCCCAATCATCCGAAAAGACCAAAATATCATCCAAATATACAATAATGAATCTATCAAAATACTTTCGGAAGATGTCATGCATAAAGGACTGAAACACAGATGGAGCATTAGAAAGCCCGAATGGCATCACCAGGTACTCAAAATGGCCCTCGGGCGTATTAAATGCTGTTGTCCATTCATCGCCCTGTTTAATACGCACCAGATTATACGCCCCTCGAAGATCTATCTTGGTGAACCAACTAGCCCCCTTAATCCGAGCAAACAAATCAGACAGTAGAGGCAAAGGGTACTGAAATTTGACCGTGATTTTATTAAGAAGGCGGTAATCTATACAAGGTCTCAGAGAACCATCCTTCTTGGCCACAAAAAAGAACCCTGCTCCCAACGGTGACGACGACGGGCGAATATGCCCTTTCTCCAAGGACTCCTTTATATAACTCCGCATAGCGGCATGTTCCGGCACAGATAAATTGAAAAGTCGTCCCTTAGGAAATTTACTACCAGGAATCAAATTAATAGCACAATCACAATCCCTATGAGGAGGTAGGGCACTGGATTTGGGCTCATCGAATACATCTCGGTAATCCGACAAAAACTCAGGGACTTCAGAAGGAGTAGAAGGAGAAATTGACAACAACGGAACGTCACCATGTACCCCTTGACAACCCCAACTGGACACAGACATTGATTTCCAATCCAATACTGGATTATGGACCTGTAGCCATGGCAAACCCAACACGACCACATCATGCAAATTATGCAACACCAAAAAGCGAACATCTTCCTGATGTGCAGGAGCCATGCACATGGTCAACTGAGTCCAGTACTGAGGCTTATTCTTGGCCAAAGGCGTAGCATCAATTCCCCTTAATGGAATAGGATACTGCAAGGGCTCCAAGAAAAAACCACAGCGCCTGGCAAACTCTAAGTCCATCAAATTCAGGGCAGCGCCTGAGTCCACAAATGCCATAACAGAGTAGGACGACAAAGAGCAAATCAGAGTAACGGACAAAAGAAATTTAGGCTGTACAGTACCAATGGTGACGGACCTAGCAAACCGCTTAGTGCGCTTAGGACAATCAGAGATAGCATGAGTGGGGTCACCACAGTAAAAACACAGCCCATTCTGATGTCTGTGTTCTTGCCGTTCAGCTCTGGTCAAAGTCCTATCACATTGCATAGGCTCAGGCCTCTGCTCAGAGGACACCACCAAATGGCGCACAACCTTGCGTTCACGCAAGCGCCGATCGATCTGAATGGCCAAGGACATTGATTCATTCAGACCAGCAGGCGTGGGAAACCCCACCATAACATCCTTAAGGGCTTCAGAAAGACCTTTTCTGAAAATTGCTGCAAGGGCACACTCATTCCATTGAGTAAGCACAGACCACTTTCTAAACTTCTGACAATATACCTCCGCTTCATCCTGACCTTGACACAAAGCTAGCAAGATTTTCTCTGCCTGATCCACAGAGTTAGGTTCGTCATAAAGCAATCCAAGCGCCAGAAAAAACGCATCTACATTAAGCAATGCAGGATCTCCTGGCGCAAGGGAGAATGCCCAGTCTTGTGGGTCGCCACGTAACAAAGAAATAATGATTTTTACTTGCTGAATGGGGTCACCAGAGGAGCAGGGTTTCAAAGCAAGAAACAGTTTACAATTATTTTTGAAATTCAGAAATGTAGATCTATCTCCAAAAAACAAATCAGGAATTGGAATTCTAGGCTCTAACATAGGATTCTGAACTACATAATCTTGAATGCTTTGTACCCTCGCAGTGAGGTGATCAACACAAGAGGACAGACCTTGAATGTCCATATCTACACCTGAGTCCTGAACCACCCAGAGGTTAAGGGGAAAAGAAAGACAAAACACACTGCAGAGAAAAAAAAATGGTCTCAGAACTTCTCTTATCCCTCTATTGAGATGCATTAACACTTTGTGGGCCAGCTGTACTGTTATGGACCTGGTGGTTAGGTGCACCTGGAATGACCTGATGGTTAAACTAGATGACAGGACGAGCTCTGGGAAGTGGGAACTCTGCTGACCGCAAATCCTAATCCTATAACACACACACTAGAAATAGCTGTGGAGCGTACCTAACTCCCTAGATGCATCTTCACAGCCTAAGAGCTAACTACCCCTAAAGATAGGAAAATAAGCCTTACCTTGCCTCAGAGAAAATTCCCCAAAGGTAAAGGCAGCCCCCCACATATATTAACTGTGAGTTAAGAGGAAAGTCACAAACACAGGGATGAAACAGGTTTCAGCAAAGGAGGCCAGACTTACTAGATAGACTGAGGATAGGAAAGGGATCTATGCGGTCAGCACAAAAAACTACAAAAAGCCACGCAGAGTGTGCAAAAAGACCCCCGCACCGACTCACGGTGTGGAGGTGCCACTCTGCAACCCAGAGCTTCCAGCTAGCAAGGCAATATCATGTTAGCAAGCTGGACTAGAACTTAGCAAGTATTAAGAAATATATTCAGTACACAATGAACAACAAATGAACTAGCAGGGACTTAGCTTCTGCTGGAGTAGACAGGTCATCAGAAAGATCCGAGAGAGATCTGAACCAGTGCTAATACATTGACAGCTGGCATGGAGTAACGATCTGAGTGGAGTTAAATAGAGAAGCCAACCCAGCCGCAAACGAGGGCAGCTGAGGAAGCAACTTCAGAACCAGCAGTTCCACTCACAGCCACCAGAGGGAGTCCATGGACAGAACTCGCCAAAGTATCATTCATGACCACAGGAGGGAGTTCAAGAACGGAATTCACAACAGTTAGCGCTATATAAAAATAAAGATTATTATTTCTGCAGTCACTGTGGCTGCAGATTGTCAAATGCTGCCTGTATGCAATATGTACACTGTCAGGATTCCACTCTAACACCTGGGGCAGTCATGTGACTGCAAGTATACGATTTGCATAGATGCAATCACATGCCAACTACCTTCTTATCCTCTTCACCAGTAGCATAGCTACCGGGGGACAGAGGTGGCGGTCGACCCGGGCCCCGTGCTGAGGGAGCCCACCCGGAGCTACGTTACTGTAAATGTATTGGCCTGAACATGGCGCCGATAGTTATATTCTGCAGCAGAGCAGGGAGAGTCAATCTCCCTACTCTGCTGCCCGTCCGCTATGGGGCTCCTGAGACACACGTCATCGCAAGTTCAACTGTATCGGCAACTCCCATCATCCCCCTGTCCGTGTCTGACATCACCAATGCCGACACTGACAGTGGGCACGATGACATCACTACTGGGCACCTTCGGTTCAGAGATGAACAGGAGCTTAGAGCAGCGGAGGAAGCCAGATGAGTATTTATTTTTTATGAGGCTGCATTACACTATAGAGGGTGCCTATGGGCTGCATTATACTATAGAGGTTGCCTATGGGGAGTGCATTATGCTATAGAGACTGCCTATGTGGAGTGCATTACACTATAGAGGCTGCCTATGGGGCTGCATTACACTGTAGAGGCTGCCTGTAGGGGGTGCATTATACTATAGTCTGTCTATGGGGGTGCATTATACTATAGAGGCTGCCTATAGGGCTGCATTATACTATAGAGGCTGCCTATGGGGAGTGCATTATGCTATAGACTGCCTATGTGGAGTGCATTACACTATAGAGGCTGCCTATGGGGCTGCATTACACTGTAGAGGCTGCCTGTAGGGGGTTCATTATACTATAGAGTCTGCCTATGGGGGTGCATTATACTATAGAGGCTGCCTATGGGGCTGCATTATACTATAGAGGCTGCCTATGGGGCTGCATTATGCTATAGAGGCTGCCTATGGGGCTGCATTATGCTATAGAGGCTGCCTATGGGGCTGCATTATGCTATAGAGGCTGCCTATAGGGCTGCATTATGCTATAGAGGCTGCCTATGGGGCTGCATTATGCTATAGAGGTGGCTGTCATGATCTCAATGGCAAGAGAACATAGCATCAGCATATATAGGAACTAGCTCTTGGAAGATGGGAACTGAGCTGACCATGAACTAAACCTAACGCACAACTAGCAGTGGCCGGGTAGCATGCCTACGTTGATTCTAGATGCCCAGCACCAGCCGGAGGACTAAATAAAGCTAGCAGAGGAAAATATTAGTCCTAGCTCACCTCTAGAGAAATACCCCGAAAGGAGACAGAGGCCCCCCACATGTATTGGCGGTGAATCAAGATGAAATAACAAACGTAGTATGAAAATAGGTTTAGCAAATTTGAGGTCCACTTACTACATAGCAGAAGACAGAAAGGACACTTTCATGGTCAGCTGAAAACCCTATCAAAACACCATCCAGGAATTACTTTAAGACTCTGGCATTAACTCATAACACCAGAGTGGCAATTCCTGTTCACAAGAGCTTTCCAGACACAGTAACGAAACTACAGCTGTGAACTGGAACAAAATGCAAAAACAAACATGGACAAGAGTCCAACTTATCTAGTAGTTGTCTAGGAGCAGGAACAAGCACAGAGAGGCTTCTGATAACATTGTTGACCGGCAAGCAACTAACAGAGAAGCAAGGTTATATAGCGACTCCCACATCTTGATGGGAACAGGTGAACAGAGAAGATGAAGACACCAGTTCAATTCCACCAGTAGCCACCGGGGGAGCCCCGAATCCAAATTCGCAACAGTACCCCCCCCTCAAGGAGGGGGCACCGAACCCTCACCAGAACCACCAGGGCGATCAGGATGGGCCCTATGAAAGGCACGAACCAGATCAGAGGCATGAACATCAGATGCATTCACCCAAGAATTATCCTCCTGGCCGTATCCCTTCCACTTGACCAGATACTGGAGTCTCCGTCTGGAAACACGGGAGTCTAAGATTTTCTCCACAACGTACTCCAACTCACCCTCAACCAACACCGGAGCAGGAGGCTCAACGGAAGGCACAACCGGTACCTCATACCTGCGCAATAATGACCGATGAAAAACGTTATGAATAGAAAAGGATGCAGGGAGGTCCAAACGGAAGGAAACAGGGTTAAGAATCTCCAATATCTTATACGGGCCGATGAACCGAGGCTTAAACTTAGGAGAAGAGACCCTCATAGGGACAAAACGAGAAGACAACCACACCAAATCCCCAACACAAAGCCGAGGACCAACACGACGGTGGCGGTTGGCAAAAAGCTGAGTCTTCTCCTGGGACAACCTCAAATTGTCCACCACCTTCCCCCAGATCTGATGCAATCTCTCCACCACAGCATCCACTCCAGGACAATCCGAAGATTCCACCTGACCAGAGGAAAATCGAGGATGAAACCCCGAATTACAGAAAAACGGGGACACCAAAGTGGCAGATGTTGTGAATTTGGATTCTGGGCTCCCCCGGTGGCTACTGGTGGAATTGAACTTGTGTCATCATCTTCCCTGTTCACCTGTTCTCATCAGATCTGGGTGTCGCTATATAACCTGGCTTCTCTGTTAGTTGCTTGCCGGTCAACAATGTTATCAGAAGCCTCTCTGTGCTTGTTCCTGCTCCCAGACATCAACTAGATAAGTTGGACTTTTGTCCATGTTTGTTTTTGTTTTTTGGTTCCAGTTCACAGCTGCAGTTTCGTTACTGTGTCTGGAAAGCTCTTGTTGATCAGGAATTGCCACTCTGGTATTATGAGTTAATGCCAGAGTTCTAAAGTAATTTCTGGATGGTGTTTTGTTAGGGTTTTCTGCTGACCATGAAAGTGTACTTTCTGTCTTCTGCTATCTAGAAAGCGGACCTCAAATTTGCTAAAACTATTTTCCTGCTGCGTTTGTTATTTCTTCTAAAATCACCGCCAATATATGTGGGGGGCCTCTGTCTCCTTTTTGGGTATTTCTCTAGAGGTGAGCCAGGTCTTATATTTCCCTCTGCTAGCATTATTTAGTTCTCCGGCCGGCGCTGGGCATATAGGGATAAAAAGTAGGACATGCTACCTGGCTACTTCTAGTTGTGCGGTAGGTTTAGTTCATGGTCAGTACAGTTCCCATCTTCCAAGAGCTTGTTCATATGTAGGCTTATGCAATGTTCTCTGGCCATGGAGATCATGACAGTTTGACCGGCCCACTAAAGGGTTAAAATCCTTGGCTGAGAAAGGAGAGAAATAAGAAGTCTGCTGAGAGTTTTTTTTTTTTTTTTGTGCTCTTAATTGGATCACTTGCCAGTCTGTCTATGCTGCAGTCTTTCTATTTTTTCTCTCTCCTTCTAATCTTTGAATGGCTCTGTGTTCACCTGTTTATAATGGATCTTCAGAGTGTAACTGCAGGTTTGAATAATCTCACCACGAAAGTACAAAATTTGCAAGATTTTATTGTTCATGCTCCGGTATCTGAGCCGAGAATTCCTTTGCCGGAATTTTTCTCGGGGAATAGATCTGGTTTTCAGAATTTTAGAAATAATTGCAAGTTATTTTTGTCCCTGAAATCTCGTTCTGCCGGAGACCCTGCACAGCAGGTTGGGATTGTGATTTCCTTGCTCCGCGGCGACCCTCAAGACTGGGCTTTTTCATTGGCACCAGGGAATCCTGCGTTGCGCAATGTGGATGCGTTTTTTCTGGCCTTGGGGTTGCTTTATGAGGAGCCTCATTTGGAACTTCAGACAGAAAAAACTTTGATGTCCCTATCTCAGGGGCAAGATGAAGCTGAAATTTACTGCCAAAGATTCCGTAAATGGTCTGTGCTTACTCAGTGGAATGAGTGTGCCCTGGCGGCTACTTTCAGAGAGGGTCTCTCTGATGCCATTAAGGATGTTATGGTGGGGTTTCCTGGGCCTGCGGGTCTGAATGAGTCCATGACAATGGCTATTCAGATCGATAGACGTTTGCGGGAGCGCAAACCAGTGCACCATCTGGCGGTGTCCACTGAGAAGACGCCAGACAGTATGCAGTGTGATAGAATTCTGTCCAGAAGCGAGCGGCAGAATTTTAGACGGAAAAATGGGTTGTGTTTCTATTGTGGGGATTCTACTCATGTTATATCAGCATGCTCTAAGCGTACTAAAAAGCTTGATAAATCTGTTTCCATTGGCACTTTACAGTCTAAATTTATTTTGTCTGTGACCCTGATTTGCTCTTTGTCATCTATTACCACGGACGCCTATATCGACTCTGGCGCCGCTTTGAGTCTTATGGATTGGTCCTTTGCCAATCGTTGTGGGTATGATTTAGAGCCTTTGGAGTACGTTGTGGAGAAAATCCTAGACTCCCGTGTTTCCAGACGGAGACTCCAGTATCTGGTCAAGTGGAAGGGATACGGCCAGGAGGATAATTCTTGGGTCACTGCATCTGATGTTCATGCCTCCGATCTGGTGCGTGCCTTTCATAGGGCCCATCCTGATCGCCCTGGTGGTTCTGGTGAGGGTTCGGTGCCCCCTCCTTGAGGGGGGGGTACTGTTGTGAATTTGGATTCTGGGCTCCCCCGGTGGCTACTGGTGGAATTGAACTTGTGTCATCATCTTCCCTGTTCACCTGTTCTCATCAGATCTGGGTGTCGCTATATAACCTGGCTTCTCTGTTAGTTGCTTGCCGGTCAACAATGTTATCAGAAGCCTCTCTGTGCTTGTTCCTGCTCCCAGACATCAACTAGATAAGTTGGACTTTTGTCCATGTTTGTTTTTGTTTTTTGGTTCCAGTTCACAGCTGCAGTTTCGTTACTGTGTCTGGAAAGCTCTTGTTGATCAGGAATTGCCACTCTGGTATTATGAGTTAATGCCAGAGTTCTAAAGTAATTTCTGGATGGTGTTTTGTTAGGGTTTTCTGCTGACCATGAAAGTGTACTTTCTGTCTTCTGCTATCTAGAAAGCGGACCTCAAATTTGCTAAAACTATTTTCCTGCTGCGTTTGTTATTTCTTCTAAAATCACCGCCAATATATGTGGGGGGCCTCTGTCTCCTTTTTGGGTATTTCTCTAGAGGTGAGCCAGGTCTTATATTTCCCTCTGCTAGCATTATTTAGTTCTCCGGCCGGCGCTGGGCATATAGGGATAAAAAGTAGGACATGCTACCTGGCTACTTCTAGTTGTGCGGTAGGTTTAGTTCATGGTCAGTACAGTTCCCATCTTCCAAGAGCTTGTTCATATGTAGGCTTATGCAATGTTCTCTGGCCATGGAGATCATGACAGGCAGAGCTGGCCCGATTATTGAGAGCGAACTCCGCCAATGGCAAAAAAGCAACCCAATCATCCTGGTCAGCAGACACAAAACACCTCAGATATGTCTCCAGGGTCTGATTAGTCCGCTCGGTCTGGCCATTCGTCTGAGGATGGAAAGCGGACGAAAAAGATAAATCTATGCCCATCCTAGCACAGAATGCCCGCCAAAATCTAGACACGAATTGGGTCCCTCTGTCAGAAATGATATTCTCAGGAATACCATGCAAACGAACAACATTTTGAAAAAACAGAGGAACCAACTCGGAAGAAGTAGGCAACTTGGGCAGAGGAACCAAATGGACCATCTTAGAGAAACGGTCACACACCACCCAGATGACAGACATCTTCTGAGAAACAGGCAGATCTGAAATAAAATCCATCGAGATGTGCGTCCAAGGCCTCTTAGGAATAGGCAAGGGCAACAATAATCCACTAGCCCGAGAACAACAAGGCTTGGCCCGAGCACAAACGTCACAAGACTGCACAAAGCCTCGCACATCTCGTGACAGGGAAGGCCACCAGAAGGACCTTGCCACCAAATCCCTGGTACCAAAAATGCCAGGATGACCTGCCAACGCAGAAGAATGAACCTCAGAGATGACTCTACTGGTCCAATCATCAGGAACAAACAGTTTATCAGGTGGGCAACGATCCGGTCTATCCGCCTGAAACTCCTGCAAGGCCCGCCGCAGGTCTGGAGAAACGGCTGACAATACCACTCCATCCTTAAGGATACCTGTGGGCTCAGAGTTACCAGGCGAGTCAGGCTCAAAACTCCTAGAAAGGGCATCCGCCTTAACATTCTTAGAACCCGGTAGGTATGACACCACAAAATTAAACCGAGAGAAAAATAATGACCAGCGCGCCTGTCTAGGATTCAGGCGCCTGGCGGTCTCAAGATAAATCAAATTTTTGTGGTCAGTCAATACCACCACCTGATGTCTGGCCCCCTCAAGCCAATGGCGCCACTCCTCAAAAGCCCACTTCATGGCCAAAAGCTCCCGATTCCCAACATCATAATTCCGCTCAGCGGGCGAAAATTTACGGGAAAAGAAGGCACAAGGCCTCATCACGGAGCAGTCAGAACTTTTCTGCGACAACACTGCCCCAGCTCCGATCTCAGAAGCGTCGACCTCAACCTGAAAAGGTAGAGCAACATCAGGCTGACGCAACACAGGGGCAGAGGAAAAACGGCGCTTAAGCTCCCGAAAGGCCTCCACAGCATCAGGGGACCAATCAGCAACATCAGCACCCTTCTTAGTCAAATCGGTCAATGGTTTAGCAATATCCGAAAAACCAGCAATAAATCGACGATAAAAGTTAGCAAAGCCCAAAAATTTCTGAAGACTCTTAAGAGAAGAGGGCTGCGTCCAATCACAAATAGCTTGAACCTTGACAGGATCCATTTCAATGGAAGAGGGAGAAAAAATATATCCCAAAAAGGAAATCCTCTGTACCCCAAAAACACACTTAGAACCCTTCACACACAAAGAATTAGACCGCAAAACCTGAAAAACCCTCCTGACTTGCTGGACATGAGAGTCCCAGTCATCCGAAAAAATCAAAATATCATCCAGATACACAATCATAAATTTATCCAAATAATCGTGAAAAATATCATGCATAAAGGACTGGAAAACTGACGGAGCATTTGAAAGACCAAAAGGCATCACTAAATACTCAAAGTGGCCCTCGGGCGTATTAAATGCGGTTTTCCACTCATCCCCCTGCCTGATTCGCACCAAATTATACGCCCCACGAAGGTCAATCTTAGAGAACCACTTGGCCCCCTTTATGCGAGCAAACAAATCAGTCAGCAACGGCAATGGGTATTGATATTTAACAGTGATTTTATTCAAAAGCCGATAATCGATACATAGTCTCAAAGAGCCGTCTTTTTTTGACACAAAGAAAAAACCGGCTCCTAAGGGAGATGACGATGGACGAATATGTCCCTTTTCCAAGGACTCCTTTATATATTCTCGCATAGCAGCATGTTCAGGCACAGACAGATTAAATAAACGACCCTTTGGGTATTTACTACCCGGGATTAAATCTATGGCACAATCGCACTCTCGGTGCGGAGGTAACGAACCAAGCTTGGATTCTTCAAAGACGTCACGATAGTCAGACAGGAACTCAGGAATTTCAGAGGGAATAGATGATGAAATGGAAACCACAGGTACATCCCCATGAGCCCCCTTACATCCCCAGCTCAACACAGACATAGCTCTCCAGTCGAGGACTGGGTTGTGAGATTGCAGCCAAGGCAATCCTAGCACCAAATCATCATGTAGACTATACAGCACCAGAAAGCGAATAATCTCCTGGTGATCCGGATTAACACGCATAGTTACTTGTGTCCAGTATTGTGGTTTATTATTAGCCAATGGGGTGGAGTCAATCCCCTTCAGAGGAATAGGAGTCTCCAAAGGCTCTAAATCATACCCACAGCGTTTGGCAAAGGACCAATCCATAAGACTCAAAGCGGCGCCAGAGTCGACATAGGCGTCCGTGGTAATAGATGACAAAGAGCAAATCAGGGTCACAGATAGAATAAACTTAGACGGTAAGGTGAAAATGGAAACAGATTTATCAAGCTTTTTAGTGCGCTTAGAGCATGCTGATATAACATGAGTAGAATCACCACAATAGAAACACAACCCATTTTTCCGTCTAAAATTCTGCCGCTCGCTTCGGGACAGAATTCTATCACACTGCATACTCTCTGGCGACTTCTCAGTGGACACCGCCAGATGGTGCACTGGTTTGCGCTCCCGCAAACGCCTATCGATCTGAATAGCCATTGTCATGGACTCATTCAGACCCGCAGGCACAGGGAACCCCACCATAACATCCTTAATGGCATCAGAGAGACCCTCTCTGAAAGTCGCCGCCAGGGCGCACTCATTCCACTGAGTAAGCACAGACCATTTACGGAATCTTTGGCAGTAAATTTCCGCTTCATCTTGCCCCTGAGATAGGGACATCAAAGTTTTTTCTGCCTGAAGCTCCAAATGAGGTTCGTCATAAAGCAACCCCAAGGCCAGAAAAAACGCATCCACATTGAGCAACGCAGGATCCCCTGGTGTCAATGAAAAAGCCCAGTCTTGAGGGTCGCCCCGGAGCAAGGAAATCACAATCCTGACCTGCTGTGCAGGGTCTCCGGCAGAGCGAAATTTCAGGGACAAAAATAATTTGCAATTATTTCGAAAATTCTGAAACCCAGATCTATTCCCCGAGAAAAATTCCGGCAAAGGAATTCTCGGCTCAGATACAGGTGCATGACAAACAAAGTCTTGCAAATTTTGTACCTTCGTGGCGAGATTATTCAAACCTGCAGTTACACTCTGAAGATCCATTACAAACAGGTGGACACAGAGCAATTCAAAGAAAAAAAAAAAAAAAAAAAAAACTCAGCAGACTTCTTATTACTCTCCTTTCTCAGCCAAGGATTTTAACCCTTTAGTGGGCCGGTCAAACTGTCATGATCTCAATGGCAAGAGAACATAGCATCAGCATATATAGGAACTAGCTCTTGGAAGATGGGAACTGAGCTGACCATGAACTAAACCTAACGCACAACTAGCAGTGGCCGGGTAGCATGCCTACGTTGATTCTAGATGCCCAGCACCAGCCGGAGGACTAAATAAAGCTAGCAGAGGAAAATATTAGTCCTAGCTCACCTCTAGAGAAATACCCCGAAAGGAGACAGAGGCCCCCCACATGTATTGGCGGTGAATCAAGATGAAATAACAAACGTAGTATGAAAATAGGTTTAGCAAATTTGAGGTCCACTTACTACATAGCAGAAGACAGAAAGGACACTTTCATGGTCAGCTGAAAACCCTATCAAAACACCATCCAGGAATTACTTTAAGACTCTGGCATTAACTCATAACACCAGAGTGGCAATTCCTGTTCACAAGAGCTTTCCAGACACAGTAACGAAACTACAGCTGTGAACTGGAACAAAATGCAAAAACAAACATGGACAAGAGTCCAACTTATCTAGTAGTTGTCTAGGAGCAGGAACAAGCACAGAGAGGCTTCTGATAACATTGTTGACCGGCAAGCAACTAACAGAGAAGCAAGGTTATATAGCGACTCCCACATCTTGATGGGAACAGGTGAACAGAGAAGATGAAGACACCAGTTCAATTCCACCAGTAGCCACCGGGGGAGCCCCGAATCCAAATTCACAACAGGTGGCCTATGGGGCTGCATTATGCTATAGAGGCTGCCTATGGGGGTCCATTATGCTATAGAGGCTGCCTATGGGGCTGCATTATGCTATAGAGGCAGCCTATGGGGCTGCATTATGCTATAGAGGCTGCCTATGGAGCTGCATTATGCTATAGAGACAACCTATGGGGGTGCATTACACTATAGAGGCTGCCTATGGGGGTGCATTATAATATAGTCTGCTTATGAGGGTATATTACACTATACATGCTGCCTATGGAGCTGCATTACACTATAGAGGCTGCCTATCGGCTGCATTATGCTATAGAGGCTGCTTATGGGGGTGCATTACACTACAGAGGCAGCCTATGGGGCTGCATTATGCTATAGAGGCTGCCTATGGGGCTGCATTATGCTATAGAGGTGGCCTATGGGGCTGCATTATGCTATAGAGGCTGTCTATGGGGGTCCATTATGCTATAGAGGCTGCCTATGGGGCTGCATTATGCTATAGAGTGTTGTGAACTGTGTTTCTGGGCTCCCTCTGGTGGTCACTAACGGTATTGTGTTAGGTATGTCTTGTTGCAGGCCTGAGCTCCAGCTGTGTCGTTAAGGTGTTTCCTATTTGAGTCTCCTCTGGACTCAGTCTCTTGCCTGGCATCGTTGTATCCAGACCTATTTGGTCTCCTCCGGATTCCTTTCAGTCTGCCTCATGCAAGAAAAGCTAAGTCTGTTTTGTACAATTTGGATCGTTTGCATTATTCAGCGTTTTTGTCCAGCTTGCGTTACATTTGATTTTTGACTCGCTGGAAGATCTAGGGGGCTGATATTCTCCCTCCACACCGTCAGTCGGTGTGGGGGTTCTTGAATGTTCAGCGTGGATGTTTTGTAGGGTTTTCTGCTAACCGCATAGTCCACTATCTATTTTCTGCTATCTAGACTATTGGGCCTCACGTTGCTGAATCTAGTTCATCTCTACGTTTGTGTTTTCCTCTTGCCTCACCGTTATTATTTGTTGGGGGCTTTCTATATCTTTGGGGTTCAATTTCTCTGGAGGCAAGTGAGGTCTTATTTTTTCCCTCTAGGGGTAGTCAGTTCTCCGGCTGGCTCGAGACGTCTAGAACCAACGTAGGCACGTTCACCGGCTACTTTTAGTTGTTTGTGTCAGGATCAGGTATGCGGTTAGTCCAGTTTCCACCTCCCTAGAGCAGTATTTATATTTTTGCTATCTTGCCGGAATATCAGAGATCCTCTGCCATTGGGATCATAACAGAATGCCAGGCCAAAAGAAAATGTTTAATGCATCGCAGAAGCGGGATTAAAAAGAAGTTCTGAGTTTTTGTTTTTTTTGTGTTTTTTTTTGCTGCAGTTTGCCTAGCTTCTTCCATCCCCTTTTTCTCTGAGTGGCTGAAACTCTGCTGCAGATATGAATGTCCAGACTCTGACTTCTAGTGTGGATCAGCTTGCTGCTAGGGTGCAAAGTATTCAGGATTTTGTTATCCATAGCCCTATGTCTGAACCAAAAATACCTATTCCTGAGCCGTTTTTTGGAGATAGATCTAAATTCCTGAATTTTAGGAATAATTGTAAATTGTTTCTGTCTCTGAAACCTCGTTCCTCTGGTGATTCCGCTCAGCAAGTTAAGATTGTTATTTCCTTCTTGCGCGGCGACCCTCAGGATTGGGCCTTCTCTCTGGCGCCAGGAGATCCTGCATTGGTGAATGTTGATGCGTTTTTTCTGGCACTTGGTTTGCTTTATGAGGAGCCTAATCTTGAAAATCAGGCTGAAAAGATGTTGCTGGTTATCTCTCAGGGTCAGGACGAAGCTGAGGTATATTGCCAAAAATTTCGGAAATGGTCCGTGCTTACTCAATGGAATGAGTGTGCACTGGCCGTAAATTTCAGAAATGGTCTTTCTGAAGCCATTAAAGATGTGATGGTGGGGTTTCCTATCCCTACAGGTCTAAATGATTCAATGGCTCTAGCCATTCAAATTGATCGACGTTTGCGGGAACGCAAATCTGATAATCCTTTGGCGGTGCTGTCTGAACGGTCACCTGATTCTATGCAATGTGACAGAATTCTGACCAGAGCCGAGCGACAAAATCATAGACGTCAAAATGGGTTGTGTTTCTACTGTGGTGATTCAACACATGTTATCTCAGCATGCTCTAAACGTTTAAAGAAAAAAGTTAATCCTGTCGCCATTGGTACTTTTCAGCCTAAGTTTATTTTGTCTGTGACTTTAATTTGTTCATTATCTTCTTACTCAGTTATGGCTTTTGTGGATTCTGGTGCTGCTTTAAGTCTGATGGATTTGTCGTTTGCCAAGCGCTGCGGTTTTGTCCTGGAGCCTTTGGAAAATCCTATTCCTCTTAGAGGAATTGATTCTACGCCATTGGCAGAGAATAAACCTCAGTATTGGACGCAGGTGACCATGTGCATGACTCCTGTACATCAGGAGGTGATTCGTTTTTTGGTACTGCATAAAATGCATAATGTTGTCGTTTTGGGTCTGCCATGGTTACAGGCCCATAATCCAGTTTTAGATTGGAAAGCTATGACTGTGTCTAGTTGGGGGTGTCAGGGGATTCATGGCGATTCTCCATTGGTGTGTATTGCTTCTTCTACTCCTTCTGAGATCCCTGAGTTTTTGTCAGACTTTCAGGATGTATTTAATGAGGCCAGGTCCAGTGCCCTTCCTCCTCATAGGGACTGTGATTGTGCTATAGATTTGATTCCTGGTAGTAAGTTTCCTAAGGGACGACTCTTTAATTTATCTGTGCCAGAGCATGCCGCGATGCGGAGTTATATAAAGGAGTCTTTGGAGAAGGGACATATTCGCCCATCCTCGTCCCCTCTTGGTGCAGGATTCTTTTTTGTGGGCAAGAAAGACGGGTCTCTGAGACCTTGTATTGATTATCGTCTTCTGAATAAGATCACTGTTAAATTTCAGTATCCTTTGCCATTGTTGTCTGATTTGTTTGCTCGGATTAAGGGATCCAGTTGGTTCACCAAGATAGATCTTCGTGGTGCGTATAACCTTGTGCGCATAAAGCAGGGAGATGAATGGAAAACGGCATTTAATACGCCTGAGGGTCATTTTGAGTACCTGGTGATGCCTTTCGGATTATCTAATGCTCCTTCTGTGTTTCAGTCCTTCATGCATGACATCTTCCGGAAATATCTGGATAAATTTATGATTATTTATCTGGATGATATTTTGGTTTTTTCTGATGATTGGGAGTCCCATGTGAACCAGGTCAGGATGGTGTTTCAGGTTTTGCGGGAGAATGCTCTATTTGTGAAGGGTTCAAAATGTATCTTTGGGGTACAGAAGGTTTCTTTTTTGGGTTTTATTTTTTCCCCTTCTACTGTGGAGATGGACCTGTAGCGCCCCCACCGCCGCAGGGCCGAGGGGTACCCGGTACCGGGCCTACGGGTCTCTGCTTCTGGGGTTGTCACGGCGGCTAGGCCCCGGTCCGTGACCCTGCCGTGGGGCGCACAGTGAATGATAGGTGTGGATGTTGGTAGTGGGGGTGCGGTGCAGTAAATAACGAGGACACCAGGTTGCAGTCTCTTTACCTCTTTACTGAAGATCTCTGGGTCCACAGTCCGGAATACGGTTCACCAGGCTGCGCAAGTCCGGCCGGTCCAATGGCACCTCCAGAGTTCTCTTCACAGGTGGAAATCGGTGCCTTCCTTCTAGCGCTATGTGTTGCGGTCCTTCCCTGCTGTGCTTACGGAAAGTCCCCACAACCGTTGTGTCTGTTTCTTAAGTTCCCTCACAACTCGATTAAATGATGTTCTTCTAATCCTCCGTCCCTCCCTGATGTTCTGGTTGGGACGGCACCCGTTTGACGGGTAGGCTCGGAGCTCTTCCGGGACCCTAGAGTCGCCCCTCTCCACAAGGTGCCCCCCAAGACTTCATAGGTGATTTGTGTGAGACAGCCCGCCTTAGACTGACTGTCCTGCCGCTGTTTAGAGTATTGCTTGAAGCTGAATGTTATAATACTCCCTCGGCGTTCCGGCCACCGGTAGTGCGCCTCAGTAGGGTGTTGCTCCGGTCTTACAGCACGACCCCTACTGGTATTCTCCTATTGCTTGATCTCGTTTCTCACTCAGCACAATCTATCTCGCTTCTAGTCCTTTCTTGGGCCCCGCCGCTTCCCGGAGCTGGCGCGGGCCCGTTACGTTCTTTCCAATGCCAAGCCTCTGTCAGGATCCCACCCCTGACAGAGACCCTACTGTATCTTCCCCTACAACACCCTCTGCCACAAGGTGTTGCCTGGTTCCAACCCAGTCAGCTTTCTGATCTAACTTCCTGCCTGACCCCCAGTTTACCCACTATGGTGGGGAGTGGCCTAATGAATAGCACCCTTAGCTCCCCCCGGAGGCCCAGCTGTGAAATGTATTGGTGTCTGTGATACCTGATCAGATGAACTCCTTCAGTGCCATCGGACGCACCGTAGCTCCCCATAGTGGCGGAGCCACAGTACTGCAACGACCAGGACTCTGGGGCGCTGCACTCCCCCCTGGTTAAACACAGTACTCCGGGACTGGGAAGAAAACAACAATACAAGTTAGCAAAAAGACATACAATTTTGTTGAGTGCAATAACAATAAGCATATTTGAACAGAGCTTCCCTTTATGGGAGGTGAGGACACTTGAACGTTACAAACATGGTAAAATATCATAGCAACATGCTATAATTAACTTTTCTTACCCAACCGGGTATTCTACTAAGTGCAAAAATTGTTGAACAATAATTTAACTTTGCCTTTAAGGACATACACTCTTAATCCACTAAAGACCTTCCTATAATCACATTATAAGGTATTTTAACTTTTTCATTCTCCTTCTTTAAATCTGCAGGACCGCCTGTCCTATCGGCACCAGACCTACTGCCTCTCCTTTCTGTTACAGGTCCGCCCCGTTCAGCCAGGGCCTACTGCCTTTTCAACTACTATACACAGTATAGAACATAACATTACTTTCAGGTTAAGAGCACTAAGTCATCTCTACATGACTCCTATGAGGACTCAGGGTTTACCTTCTATCCTAACTATCAGCATTATCAAAAACATTTTCTATCGAACATTAAACCTTCTCATTATCTTTCTTCCTTTCATGCATGCTGGACACCACATCTATCCCTACGGGTCCACTGCATCCTTCTTCTATCTTTCACCTTTTACTTCTCAGAGCACATCATCAGTTTTTCTTCACATGTAACTAATTAAACACATATAACTTTCTCATGTAAACATTATCATCACTTTCTTTGGTCAAGACATTATTGCTTCCAATCTTAAAGCAATATCACAGTTTAAGCGTAACAAATGAACATCCCCTTTAAGAGGGGACCAAGTCTCTATGAGAAACAAAATCTCAGGTCTCAATACCATATTCTTACATAGGTCCTGTCAAATGACAAAAGAACTCAATGGAATTTCTACCTTGAGATACTTCCAATTATATAGATAACCACAAGAAAATGAAGTACATCACCTCAAATAATTCATAAAATGTTCGTTTATTAAATATACTAAAAAGAAAACAAAATATAGTATAACATACAAAGTATCAAACTACAGAGATATTCAAAATAAAGGGAAAAGGTGCACCACAATATCCACTATCACATAAATGGAGAGGAGAAGGACATGAGTTTAAATATAAGTAGTAGCAAATCCCTGTATCTACCTATTGAAGCGGAAGTATGCCAGTCCTAAATATCAGGCAGAGAATTACCACACACCTCCTAACGCTGCAGACACATGTTAGGGCATTATCCCAAAGTCTAGTGACCCATAGTCCCCTTAGTGCAGCAAAAACATATTATGCTCATGTAACGATCTTACCCTTCTCTGTCTCCATCTGTGTATAAACACGCCCCAACGCGCGTTTCGCCCACAGCTTCCTCGGGGGGCCCGCATGGTGAGTCCATCCCTAACACCCGTCTTTATACACTGCAGAGTTGCCAATTAATGGCGCATGTCCACGACAGCAGGGCGCCACATTCCGCATCACTCCATGCGCCAATATGGCGCTGCGGGTCACCGGGAAATCCCGGATGACGTCACTGACCCGCAAACGTCATAACGAGGCACCGGAAGTAATGTCGCGGCCATTGCCCGTATCGGGGACATGCGCACTAGCAACAAGGTAAACTCCACCTCTGGATGCAGCGCCAAGCCACAAAAATAAGAAGGAAAGAAAAAAAAAAAAAAAAAAAGAAGAAAAGAGGACAGGAAATGCAGGTATACCACATAGTCACTGCTTCACCAGTTCGATACCATATGTGACAAATAAAATCATGACTTATAATACAGTTAAATTCATATAATGTGTACGGTTATTAATATAAATAAAATACACCACATGTACAAAAGACTAAAGTGACCATGTTAATACACAATGACAATTACAGTCATATATATATATATGGGGATATTAATACCCCCAAGTTACACTAAAATACTAATATAAATCAATTAAATTAAATTAATTCATGTGCAACAATAAAGTGACAAAGTGCAGAATTTCGAGACCAAATCCCATCCATTAGCGCTGTTTCAGAGAAAGAGTCCACATCCAGATTAGATTTTTTTCCAAGAAGTTAATTCATATATCATATCAGAAGTTTCATACAAAGATTATAACACTAAATAAAAAAAAATAAAAAAAACAAGACAGGAAACAAGAGATTAAAATCACATTAAAACATAAAAGTGAATACAAAAATAGTGATTATTAGTCCAGAGATGACAGAGTTACAGGAATGATAAAAAACTCAATTGCTCGTTAAGTCCACGAGGGACCATTGTATCCAAATTTATTATCCAACGACATTCTTTTTGTTTTAGAACACGCAGGGCGTCACCACCTCTTGTCCCCATATGTACGCAATCGATTCCCCAGACCTTCAGTTCTTTTGAGTTACATTTATGTTTCAATTTGAAGTGTCTGGGGATTGTTTTAAGGGACTCCACGTCGTCCACCTCACGGGCGGCCTCTATATCCCTTACGTGTTCGCGGGTTCTAACCCGCAACTCACGCGATGTCAGTCCTACATAAATCAAACCACAACCACACATGGCGTAGTACACGACGTGCGTGGTTGTGCATGTAATGTATTCCCTGATGTCAAAATTCTTGAGGCCGCTCGATGATGTGAAGGTCGTGGACCTCACATGATTCTTACATGCCAGACATCCACCACAGGGAAAGAAACCTTTTCTATTACCCTTACTACCAAAAGGGGAGATGGACTTGGGAATATAGTGGCTCGCCACAAGGGTATCTCTAAGATTCCTCCCTCTGCGGGCAGTCATGAGGGGTATTGAGGAGAGATGTTCGTTCAAAAGAGGATCAGTCAGTAGAACTGACCAGTGCTTCTTCAAGATGGTCCTCATTAGGTCCCATTGTTGGTTATACGTTGAAATAAACCGTATACCTGTATCTTGTTCTTTTTTGTAGTTTTTATGATTTTTATAAGCAGATCTAACCCCCTGTGGAGCCAAAAGGTCTGTTCTTTTGGTATTTTTAGCTCTCATATAGCCTTTCTTGATGCTCCTGTTGCTATAACCCCGCTCTTTAAACCTCCGCCCAAGGTCACTGGCCTGTCTCTCAAATAATTCATCTGAAGTGCATATTCTACGTGCTCTTAAAAATTGGCCGGTTGGTATGGCATTTATAGTGGAGCTCAGATGTGCCGACGATGCATGAAGTAATGCATTTACAGATGTTTTTTTGCGATACATATTAGTGTGTATAAATCCATCATCTTGCACTCTCAGCTCCACATCAAGAAACGAGACCACTCTCTGATCATAAGTATAGGTAAGTCTGATGTTGGATTCGTTGCAATTCAGACCCACCATGAATGTCTCCAAATCTATGGCAGAGCCTTGCCAGATAAACAAAATGTCGTCTATAAATCTAAACCACCCAAGGACTTGGGGAGCGGCATGTGCACCGTCCAACAGCAAACCCCTCTCCCCCCTCTTTTTGGGAGAGGGGTTTGCTGTTGGACGGTGCACATGCCGCTCCCCAAGATGAAAAACATTATGAATCGAAAAGGATGCAGGGAGGTCCAAACGGAAGGACACAGGGTTAAGAATCTCCAATATCTTGTACGGGCCGATGAACCGAGGCTTAAACTTAGGAGAAGAAACCCTCATAGGGACAAAACGAGAAGACAACCACACCAAGTCCCCAACACAAAGCCGAGGACCAACACGACGACGGCGGTTGGCAAAAAGCTGAGTCTTCTCCTGGGACAACTTCAAATTGTCCACCACCTGCCCCCAAATCTGATGCAACCTCTCCACCACAGCATCCACTCCAGGACAATCCGAAGATTCCACTTGACCGGAGGAAAATCGAGGATGAAACCCCAAATTACAGAAAAACGGGGACACCAAGGTGGCAGAGCTGGCCCGATTATTGAGGGCGAACTCCGCCAAAGGCAAAAAAGCAACCCAATCATCCTGATCCGCAGACACAAAACACCTCAAATATGTCTCCAAGGTCTGATTAGTCCGCTCGGTCTGGCCATTAGTCTGAGGATGGAAAGCAGACGAAAAAGACAAATCTATGCCCATCCTAGCACAGAATGCCCGCCAAAATCTAGACACGAATTGGGTCCCTCTGTCAGAAACGATATTCTCAGGAATACCATGCAAACGAACAACATTTTGAAAAAACAGAGGAACCAACTCGGAAGAAGAAGGCAACTTAGGCAAGGGAACCAGATGGACCATCTTTGAGAAACGGTCACACACCACCCAGATGACAGACATCTTCTGAGAAACAGGCAGATCCGAAATAAAATCCATCGAGATGTGCGTCCAAGGCCTCTTCGGGATAGGCAAGGGCAACAACAATCCACTAGCCCGAGAACAACAAGGCTTGGCCCGAGCACAAACGTCACAAGACTGCACAAAGCCTCGCACATCTCGTGACAGGGAAGGCCACCAGAAGGACCTTGCCACCAAATCCCTGGTACCAAAGATTCCAGGATGACCTGCCAACGCAGAAGAATGAACCTCAGAGATGACTCTACTGGTCCAATCATCAGGAACAAACAGTCTACCAGGTGGGCAACGATCAGGTCTATCCGCCTGAAACTCCTGCAAGGCCCGCCGCAGGTCTGGAGAAACGGCAGACAATATCACTCCATCTTTAAGGATACCTGTGGGCTCAGAATTACCAGGGGAGTCAGGCTCAAAACTCCTAGAAAGGGCATCCGCCTTAACATTCTTAGAACCCGGTAGGTACGACACCACAAAATTAAACCGAGAGAAAAACAACGACCAGCGCGCCTGTCTAGGATTCAGGCGCCTGGCAGACTCAAGGTAAATTAAATTTTTGTGGTCAGTCAATACCACCACCTGATGTCTGGCCCCCTCAAGCCAGTGACGCCACTCCTCAAAAGCCCACTTCATGGCCAAAAGCTCCCGATTCCCAATATCATAATTCCGCTCGGCGGGCGAAAATTTACGGGAAAAAAAAGCACAAGGTCTCATCACGGAGCAGTCGGAACTTCTCTGCGACAACACCGCCCCAGCTCCGATTTCAGAAGCGTCGACCTCAACCTGAAAAGGAAGAGCAACATCAGGCTGACGCAACACTGGGGCGGAAGAAAAGCGGCGCTTGAGCTCCCGAAAGGCCTCCACAGCATCAGGGGACCAATCAGCAACATCAGCACCCTTCTTAGTCAAATCAGTCAATGGTTTTACAACATCAGAAAAACCAGCAATAAATCGACGATAAAAGTTAGCAAAGCCCAAAAATTTCTGAAGACTCTTAAGAGAAGAGGGTTGCGTCCAATCACCAATAGCCTGAACCTTGACAGGATCCATCTCGATGGAAGAGGGGGAAAAAATGTATCCCAAGAAAGAAATCTTTTGAACCCCAAAAACACACTTAGAACCCTTCACACACAAGGAATTAGACCGCAAAACCTGAAAAACCCTCCTGACCTGCTGGACATGAGAGTCCCAGTCATCCGAAAAAATCAGAATATCATCCAGATACACAATCATAAATTTATCCAAATAATCGCGGAAAATGTCATGCATAAAAGACTGGAAGACTGAAGGGGCATTTGAAAGACCAAAAGGCATCACCAAATACTCAAAATGGCCCTCGGGCGTATTAAATGCGGTTTTCCACTCATCCCCCTGCTTGATTCGCACCAAATTATACGCCCCACGGAGATCAATCTTAGAGAACCACTTGGCCCCCTTTATACGAGCAAACAAATCAGTAAGCAGTGGTAACGGATATTGATATTTAACCGTGATTTTATTCAAAAGTCGATAATCAATACACGGCCTCAAAGAGCCGTCTTTCTTAGACACAAAGAAAAAACCGGCTCCTAAGGGAGATGACGAAGGACGAATATGTCCCTTTTCCAAGGACTCCTTTATATATTCTCGCATAGCAGCGTGTTCAGGCACAGACAGATTAAATAAACGACCCTTAGGGTATTTACTACCCGGAATCAAGTCTATGGCACAATCGCACTCCCGGTGCGGAGGTAGTGAACCAACCTTGGGTTCTTCAAAAACGTCACGAAAGTCAGACAAGAATTCAGGAATCTCAGAGGGAATAGATGATGAAATGGAAACCAAAGGTACGTCCCCATGAGTTCCTTTACATCCCCAGCTTAACACAGACATAGCTCTCCAGTCGAGGACTGGGTTATGAGATTGCAGCCATGGCAATCCCAGCACCAAAATATCATGTAGATTATACAGCACCAGAAAGCGAATAACCTCCTGGTGATCCGGATTAACACGCATAGTCACTTGTGTCCAGTATTGTGGTTTATTACTAGCCAATGGGGTGGAGTCAATCCCTTTCAGAGGTATCGGAGCCTCCAGTGGCTCCAAATCATACCCACAGCGTTTGGCAAAGGACCAATCCATAAGACTCAAAGCAGCGCCAGAGTCGACATAGGCGTCCGCGGTAATAGATGACAAAGAACAAATCAGGGTCACAGATAGAATAAACTTAGACTGTAAAGTGCTAATTGAAACAGACTTGTCAGGCTTCTTAGTACGCTTAAAGCATGCTGATATAACATGAGTTGAATCACCACAATAGAAGCACAACCCATTTTTTCGTCTAAAATTCTGCCGCTCGCTTCTGGACAGAATTCTATCACATTGCATATTTTCTGGCGTTTTCTCAGTAGACACCGCCAAATGGTGCACAGGTTTGCGCTCCCGCAGACGCCTATCGATCTGAATAGCCATCGTCATGGACTCATTCAGACTCGCAGGCACAGGGAACCCCACCATAACATCCTTAATGGCATCAGAGAGACCTTCTCTGAAAATCGCCGCCAGGGCGCACTCATTCCACTGAGTAAGCACAGACCATTTGCGGAATTTTTGGCAGTATATTTCAGCTTCATCTTGCCCCTGAGACAAGGACATCAAGGCCTTTTCCGCCTGAAGCTCTAAATGAGGTTCCTCATAAAGCAACCCCAAGGCCAGAAAAAACGCATCCACATTGAGCAACGCAGGATCCCCTGGTGCCAATGCAAAAGCCCAGTCTTGAGGGTCGCCCCGGAGCAAGGAAATTACAATCCTGACCTGCTGTGCAGGGTCTCCGGCAGAGCGAGACTTCAGGGACAAAAACAATTTGCAATTATTTTTAAAATTTTGAAAGTGAGATCTATTCCCCGAGAAGAATTCAGGCAAAGGAATTCTAGGCTCAGACATAGGTGCATGAACAACAAAATCTTGCAAATTTTGTACCTTTGTGGCGAGATTATTCAAACCTGTAGCTACACTCTGAAGATCCATTTGAAACAGGTGAACACAGAGCCATTCAAGGATTAGAAGGAGAGAAAGAGAGGAAGGCTGCAGTATAGGCAGACTAGCAAGTGATTCAATTAAGAGCACACTCAGAACTAGAGGAAAAAGAAAAAAAAAAAAATTGTAGCAGACTTCTTTTTTCTCTCCTTTCTCAGCCAGTAATTTAACCCTTTTTTGGGCCGGTCAAACTGTCATGATTCTCAATGGCGAGAGAACATAGCCCAGCATATATGAGAACTAGCTCTTGGAAGATGGAAACTATACTGACCATGAACTAAACCTGCCGCACAACTAGAAGTGGCCGGGTAGCATGCCTACGTTTTTTAACCCTAGATGCCCAGCGCCAGCCGGAGAACTACCTAATCCTAGCAGAGGAAAAGACAGTCCTGGCTCACCTCTAGAGAAATTTTCCCAAAAGGCAGACAGAGGCCCCCACATATATTGGCGGTGATTTTAGATGAAATGACAAACGTAATATGAAAATAGGTTTAGCAAAATCGAGGTCCGCTTTCTAGATAGCAGGAAGACAGAAAGGACACTTTCATGGTCAGCAGAAAACCCTATCAAAACACCATCCAGAAATTCCTTTAAGACTCTAGCATTAACTCATAACACCAGAGTGGCAATTTCCGATCACAAGAGCTTTCCAGACACAGTAACGAAACAGCAGCTGTGAACAGGAACAAAATGCAAAAACACACAAGGACAAAAGTCCAACTTAGCTGGGAGTTGTCTAGTAGCAGGAACAAGCACAGAAGGCTTCTGATTACATTGTTGACCGGCAAGAAACTGACAGAGGAGCAAGGTTATATAGCGACTCCCACATCCTGATAGGAGCAGGTGAACAGAGGGGATGATGCACACAAGTTCAATTCCACAAGTGGCCACCGGGGGAGCCCAGAATCCAATTTCACAACACTAGTGACAAAGACATCAGTTGGTAGCCCCGGTTCCTGTATGGAGCCCCATCCCCTCTTCGGGTGGTAGGCCAGTACTCCGCTTTACCATGTCTTTCCTGCCGGGAGCAGACTTCTTACGTTGCGTGTCAGGTGGTTCGGTCTCGTCCCGATCTTTCCAGTGTTGGATCAGACATTGCTTATACTGCTCCCAGGTAAGTACCGCAAGGGTGAGGCCATCCTCCCGGGTCCCATCCGGCCCTGTCCAGGGGGTGTCCCACCGAAGGATCACCCTGTCTAGGCCCACACCTATGGGTTCTCCCATCTTGGTTGGTAGCGGCGGCACTAGCTTCCCCATCGCGTTGGAGGTGAGGATAACCCGCTCCACCAAGAAGGAACGATCATTGCCGGGGTGGGGAGCGGTCACGGGAGTGGGATCGATCAGGGGAGCCGGATCGGTCGGGAGAGCAGAATCGGCCAGGGGAGTAGGGATGTCGTCCATACCTGCGCCTGATGTGATTCCACCGATGTCGCTTAGGTCCGTTGACAAGGACACTGGAATCGGCTGCAGCCCGGACCGCGGCTCCTCCGGAGTCATCTCTTGACGTAACTCCGCCCTCCATGATTCCGTGACTAGGATAGGCAGGCTCGGCTCCTCCACTGGTGTCTCCAAGGAGTCCAGGTCCCTCACCGGCGGTGGACGCGAGTCCTCTTCTGATGGGTGAGGACAAACCGGGATCACCTCGCCGTTGTTCGGGCACCTGCTGTTCATCGTCGCTGTCCGGCATTCGGCGGCAATGCATGCATCTGACTCTGCCATTTCTCCAAGGTCGAGGTCCTCCTTCACCTCGTTCCCGCCATCGCAAGTCAGGGGGCGGTTCTCTGCTTTGAGGCAGGTCATCGCTTTGCAACAAGAGGCGCAGGGGGCGATCACCGCTTCTGGCGCCACTTTGGTAGTCCCCTCCCATGGCACGCCCTCCTGCTTCTCTGGCGTAGCAATGGCGGCGGTTTTTGGCGGGAACTTTTGGCGGTAAATGGCGCAGCACAGTCTTTGCAATAAAGTACAGTCCAAGCACAACAAATTACAGTTCCAAGGCACACATGACCTGATTCTTCAGGCTTAAGTAGATCCTGTTCGTGACGCCAAGTTGTAGCGCCCCCACCGCCGCAGGGCCGAGGGGTACCCGGTACCGGGCCTACGGGTCTCTGCTTCTGGGGTTGTCACGGCGGCTAGGCCCCGGTCCGTGACCCTGCCGTGGGGCGCACAGTGAATGATAGGTGTGGATGTTGGTAGTGGGGGTGCGGTGCAGTAAATAACGAGGACACCAGGTTGCAGTCTCTTTACCTCTTTACTGAAGATCTCTGGGTCCACAGTCCGGAATACGGTTCACCAGGCTGCGCAAGTCCGGCCGGTCCAATGGCACCTCCAGAGTTCTCTTCACAGGTGGAAATCGGTGCCTTCCTTCTAGCGCTATGTGTTGCGGTCCTTCCCTGCTGTGCTTACGGAAAGTCCCCACAACCGTTGTGTCTGTTTCTTAAGTTCCCTCACAACTCGATTAAATGATGTTCTTCTAATCCTCCGTCCCTCCCTGATGTTCTGGTTGGGACGGCACCCGTTTGACGGGTAGGCTTGGAGCTCTTCCGGGACCCTAGAGTCGCCCCTCTCCACAAGGTGCCCCCCAAGACTTCATAGGTGATTTGTGTGAGACAGCCCGCCTTAGACTGAC
Source organism: Ranitomeya variabilis (assembly GCF_051348905.1). Classification (NCBI taxonomy): domain Eukaryota; kingdom Metazoa; phylum Chordata; class Amphibia; order Anura; family Dendrobatidae; genus Ranitomeya; species Ranitomeya variabilis. Next base: position 691,608,143 of record NC_135234.1, on the reverse strand, counting down.
TGTCCTGCCACTGTTTAGAGTATTGCTTGAAGCTGAATGTTATAATACTCCCTCGGCGTTCCGGCCACCGGTAGTGCGCCTCAGTAGGGTGTTGCTCCGGTCTTACAGCACGACCCCTACTGGTATTCTCCTATTGCTTGATCTCGTTTCTCACTCAGCACAATCTATCTCGCTTCTAGTCCTTTCTTGGGCCCCGCCGCTTCCCGGAGCTGGCGCGGGCCCGTTACGTTCTTTCCAATGCCAAGCCTCTGTCAGGATCCCACCCCTGACAGAGACCCTACTGTATCTTCCCCTACAACACCCTCTGCCACAAGGTGTTGCCTGGTTCCAACCCAGTCAGCTTTCTGATCTAACTTCCTGCCTGACCCCCAGTTTACCCACTATGGTGGGGAGTGGCCTAATGAATAGCACCCTTAGCTCCCCCCGGAGGCCCAGCTGTGAAATGTATTGGTGTCTGTGATACCTGATCAGATGAACTCCTTCAGTGCCATCGGACGCACCGTAGCTCCCCATAGTGGCGGAGCCACAGTACTGCAACGACCAGGACTCTGGGGCGCTGCAGACCCAGTTAAGGTCCGTGCCATTCATGACTGGACTCAGCCCACGTCTGTTAAGAGCCTGCAGAAGTTCTTGGGCTTTGCTAATTTTTACCGTCGTTTTATCGCTAATTTCTCCAGCGTGGTTAAACCTTTGACGGATATGACCAAGAAGGGTTCTGATGTTGCGAATTGGTCTCCTGCGGCCGTGGAGGCCTTTCGGGAGCTGAAGCGTCGGTTTACTTCAGCGCCAGTCTTGTGCCAGCCGGATGTCTCTCTTCCCTTCCAGGTTGAAGTCGATGCTTCTGAAATTGGTGCAGGGGCTGTTTTGTCGCAAAAAAGTTCTGATGGCTCCGTGATGAAGCCATGCGCCTTCTTTTCAAGGAAATTTTCGCCTGCTGAGCGGAACTACGATGTTGGTAATCGGGAGTTGTTGGCCATGAAGTGGGCATTTGAGGAGTGGCGACATTGGCTCGAGGCAGCTAGACATCGTGTGGTGGTCTTGACTGATCATAAAAATCTGATTTACCTCGAGTCTGCCAAGCGCCTGAATCCTAGACAGGCCCGTTGGTCGTTGTTTTTCTCCCGTTTTGACTTTGTGGTCTCGTACCTGCCTGGTTCGAAGAACGTGAAGGCTGATGCACTTTCTAGGAGTTTTGTGCCTGATTCCCTGGGAGTCTCTGAGCCGGCTGGTATTCTCAGAGAGGGAGTAATTTTGTCTGCCATTTCCCCAGATTTGCGACGAGGGCTGCAAAAATTTCAGGCTGATAGGCCTGATCGTTGTCCACCAGAGAGATTGTTTGTCCCTGATGGATGGACCAACAGAGTTATTTCTGAGGTTCATTCTTCGGTGTTGGTGGGACATCCTGGGATTTTTGGTACCAGAGATTTGGTGGCCAGGTCCTTTTGGTGGCCTTCCTTGTCGCGGGATGTGCGTTCTTTTGTGCAGTCCTGTGGGATTTGTGCTCGGGCTAAGCCTTGCTGTTCTCGTGCCAGTGGGTTGCTTTTGCCCTTGCCTATCCCAAAGAGGCCTTGGACGCACATTTCCATGGATTTCATTTCGGATCTTCCGGTGTCTCGGAAGATGTCTGTCATCTGGGTGGTGTGCGATCGTTTTTCTAAAATGGTCCATTTGGTGCCCTTGCCTAAGTTGCCTTCCTCCTCTGATTTGGTTCCTTTGTTCTTTCAGAATGTGGTTCGTTTGCATGGCATCCCTGAGAATATTGTATCTGACAGAGGATCCCAGTTTGTGTCCAGATTCTGGTGATCCTTTTGTGCTAAGATGGGTATTGATTTGTCTTTTTCGTCGGCTTTTCATCCTCAGACTAATGGCCAGACCGAGCGAACTAATCAGACGTTAGAGACTTATTTGAGATGTTTTGTTTCTGCTGATCAGGACGACTGGGTTACCTTTTTGCCACTGGCCGAGTTTGCCCTTAATAATCGGGCTAGTTCTGCCACCTTGGTTTCACCCTTTTTCTGCAACTCTGGTTTTCATCCTCGTTTCTCCTCGGGTCAGGTTGAATCTTCTGACTGTCCTGGGGTTGATTCTGTGGTGGATAGGTTGCAGCGGATTTGGAACCATGTGGTGGACAATTTGAAATTGTCACAAGACAAGGCCCAGCGGTTTGCCAACCGCCGCCGCGGTGTGGGTCCCCGACTTCGTGTTGGGGATTTGGTTTGGTTGTCTTCTCGGCATGTTCCTTTGAAAGTCTCCTCTCCTAAGTTCAAGCCTCGCTTTATCAGTCCTTATAAGATTTTGGAAATCCTTAACCCGGTGTCTTTTTGCTTGGACCTTCCAGCGTCTTTTGCTATTCATAATGTGTTCCATAGGTCCTTGTTGCGGCGGTACATGGTGCCTATGGTTCCTGCTGTTGAGCCTCCTGCCCCGGTTTTGGTTGAGGGCGAGTTGGAGTACGTGGTGGAGAAGATTCTGGATTCTCGTATCTCTAGACGGAAACTCCAGTATTTAGTTAAGTGGAAAGGCTATGGTCAGGAGGATAATTCCTGGGTTGTCGCCTCTGATGTTCATGCGGCTGATTTGGTTCATGCCTTTCACGCTGCTCATCCTGATCGCCCTGGGGGTCTTGGTGAGGGTTCAGTGACCCCTCTTCAAGGGGGGGGGTACTGTTGTGAACTGTGTTTCTGGGCTCCCTCTGGTGGTCACTAACGGTATTGTGTTAGGTATGTCTTGTTGCAGGCCTGAGCTCCAGCTGTGTCGTTAAGCAGCGGGTGTTTCCTATTTGAGTCTCCTCTGGACTCAGTCTCTTGCCTGGCATCGTTGTATCCAGACCTATTTGGTCTCCTCCGGATTCCTTTCAGTCTGCCTCATGCAAGAAAAGCTAAGTCTGTTTTGTACAATTTGGATCATTTGCATTATTCAGTGTTTTTGTCCAGCTTGCTTTACATCTGATTTTTGACTCGCTGGAAGCTCTAGGGGGCTGATATTCTCCCTCCACACCATCAGTCGGTGTGGGGGTTCTTGAATGTTCAGCGTGGATGTTTTGTAGGGTTTTCTGCTAACCGCATAGTCCACTATCTATTTTCTGCTATCTAGACTATTGGGCCTCACTTTGCTGAATCTAGTTGATCTCTATGTTTGTGTTTTCCTCTTGCCTCACCGTTATTATTTGTTGGGGGCTTTCTATATCTTTGGGGTTCAATTTCTCTGGAGGCAAGCGAGGTCTTATTTTTTCCCTCTAGGGGTAGTCAGTTCTCCGGCTGGCTCGAGACGTCTAGAACCAACGTAGGCACGTTCACCGGCTACTTTCAGTTGTTTGTGTCAGGATCAGGTATGCGGTTAGTCCAGTTTCCACCTCCCTAGAGCAGTATTTATATTTTATATTTATGCTATAGAGACTACCTATGGGGGTGCATTACACTATAGAGGCTGCCTATGGGGGTGCATTATAATATAGTCTGCTTATGGGGGTGTATTACACTATACATGCTGCCTAGGGAGCTGCATTACACTACAGAGGCTGCCTATCGGCTGCATTATGCTATAGAGGCTGCCTATGGGGGTGCATTACACTACAGAGGCAGCCTATGGGGCTGCATTACACTATAGAGGCTTGCTATGGGGCTGCATTATGCTATAGAGGCTGCCTATGGGGCTGCATTATACTATAGAGTCTGCCAATTGGGGTGCATTATACTATAGAGGCTGCCTATGGGGCTGCATTATACTATAGAGGCTGCCTATGGGGAGTGCATTATGCTATAGAGACTGCCTATGCGTAGTTCATTACACTATAGAGGCTGCCTATGGGGAGTGCATTATGCTATAGAGACTGCCTATGTGGAGTGCATTACACTATAGAGGCTGCCTATGGGGGTGCATTACACTATAGAGTCTGCTTATGGGGGTGCATTATACTATAGAGTCTGCCTATGGGAGTGCATTATAATATAGAGCCTGCCTATGGGGGGTACATTACACAGGTCTGCAAAAAAATATTTTTTGCAATCATCGCAGGTGACTTTGTACTTTTCTGAATCATCTTTTTGTCCTGATTTATAAAATGTATATGGTTTTTCTGTAGCACGCATAGTTTCCATGGAGCAGCATCATTATTATAAGGTATTGGAGATATACTGGCAACATTAAGAAAACAGTAATCTACATATCAGAAAAAAAATGCTTCACCTTACAAAACAGTTTTTATTGAACCAAAAGAATTTCACATGCAAAACTAGAAACCAAAATATGAGCAGAAATTAAAAGTGCTTGACATTAGACTGTTATTAATACATTTTTTCAGGGTTGTCCCTATATAACATCCAACAGTAATCTGCCATCATTGAGTTATTCCAAAAACCCTGGTAGCGGTGTTCCATTACTTTAATGTCCTGGTGAAACCACTCGCCTTGTTCATCGCTTACATCCCCAAGATTTTGAGGGAAGAAATCTAAATGTGAATGCAAAAACTGCATTTTCAGAGACATGCAACATCCAAGACACTGGTGTGCATTTAGCAGTTCCTCCACACCTTCAACATATTCTGGAGATTTTTTTTTTCCTAAGAAGGTTTCACAGATCCACTTGAAGCTTTTCCAAGATCTCAATTCCTTATCATTTAGAGTTCCTTCAAACACATCATCTCTCGTAATCTCTCTGATCTGAGGACCAACAAATACCCCTTCCTTCAGTTTTGCTGGTGAAATGCTGTAGAATTTCAGTGAAATGTACTGGAACCCTTGTGAATTTGTCTTTGCCATGGCTTTCACAAACTTTTAAATCAATCTCATCTTTATATGTAGAGAAAGAAAGATTTTTGTTGGAGCAAATAAAGGATTATGCTGATCATTGTCTCTACCTGGAGCATAGTTGTTTCTCTGTCCCCAATCACAACAATCATAATGCTCTACTGTATTTCTACTGTCCCATAAACACAAGCAACAATATTTTGTGAAACCTCCTTGCATTCCCATTAGCAGATCAATCACTTTCACACCTCCACAGATATTCCATTGATGATGCTTATATTGTTGCACCCAAAACAACTGACAGATTTTCATAACTTTCCTTTAGATGACATGAGTGAGCAATAGGGATTGATGGTTTCATATTTCCATTGTGAAGCAACACTGCTTTCAAACTTCTCTAGGATGAGTCAATAAACAATCGCCAATCTGCATCAAAATACTCTTGTTTCAGTTCTTCAAAGAGGCCATTCACATTGTTACAGTACACCATTGGTCCATCAACTGTGAAAAATTGTGTTAAAGTGTTACTTCTGTTTCGGTAATAACACACTTTGACATCATCATGAAGATTTTTCTGTTTCAACCTAAATGCAAGAAGTTCAGCTTTATCTTTTGACAATGAAAGGTCAGTGATGAGATCATTTAATTAATGTTGAGTAAAGCGTTCTGGCTGCTCGGCTGCTCCATCAGGTACATACTCATCTTGACTTGAGGTCTCCATGTCTTCGCCAGTAGCTTCAGCTCTATAGTCTTCATATTCTACTTAATTTCCAAATGGGGTCACTTGAGGAGGAATTCTGCTCTACTGATACTTAAAGTGAACCTGTCAGCTGTTTTGGCTGATATAAGATGTGGCCACCGCCTTTCATGGCTTGTCAACAGCATTTTATAATGGGGGGGCGATATGGTCCGATGGGTGCAACAGGTCTGGGTCCAGCACCTCCCATCTTCTTGCGATGCTGCCCTCCTGCTTGCTTCACAGGCTTCCTGGCATCGCGCTCCTGCGCAGGCGTACTTATCTGCCCTGTTGAGAGCAGAGCAAAGTATTGCAGTACGCAGGGAAAGGTCTGAGAGGCCCAGCGCCTACGCACTGCAGTTCTTGGCTCTGCCATCAGCAGGGCAGATAAGTACGCCTGCTCAGTAGCGCGATGTCGGGGAGCCTGTGAAGCAAGCAGGAGGGCGACATCGCAAGATGGGAGGCACCGGACCCGGACCTGCGACACCCATCGTATTGGATCGCCCCCTGGGTGAGTATAATAAAACTTATTTTTCTTATCTTTCAGGTCGGATCGGGGAGCTTATCTACAGCATTATAGAATGCTGTAGATAAGTCTTGAAAGGTGATGGCCGTATCTTATATCAGCAAAACATGGTGACAGGTTCCCTTTAAGGGCTCTGTATATGGAGTCTGCAAACTATTCAATGATTTGTTTTTCAAGAGTCAACTAGTGCTCCATCCTGCAATAGTCTCACCATGTAGCTAAGCAGTACTGTACAGCCACATATGGGGTATTGCCATGTTCAGCAGAAATTGTGCAGCCAATTTTGGTGACATTTTTACCCCAATCCCTGTGTGCCTGAGTAAAAATGTTAAATTTGGGGCTTAAACTAAATTTTTGTGGTAAGAATGTGATTAGTAATAATAATAAGAATTATATTTCTATAGCGCCAACATATTCCGCAGCACTTTACAATTTAGAGGGGACTTGTACAGATAATAAAAGACATTACAGCATAACAATAATCTCATAAATCAACAGATAACAAGAGGAGTGAGGGCCCTGCTCGCAAGCTTTCAATCTATGAGGAAATAGGGGAAACACGAAAGGTGGATGGTAACAATTGCTTTCGCTGTTCTGACCAGCTATAATGTAAGAAATCGGGTGTTCGTATAATACTGCATGAACCTGTTATCAGCCAGAATATGCAAAAGTACAGATACAGAGGGCTATTAAATGCATAAAGCATGTGAGAACATGATATGAGGAACCTGGTTATGGTGAAAATTTTGAATGGGCAACACAGGGATAGTTAAATAAATGTGTTGAGGTGGTAGGCCAGTCTGAAGAAATGCGTTTTTAGGGCAAGCTTAAAACTGTGGGTATTGGTGATTAATCGGATTTATCCTGGGTAATGCACTTCAAGGAATTGGCTCAGCACATGAGAAGTCTTGAAGATGAGATGGGTGGTTCTGATTATTGATGATGTTAACCTCAGGTCATTAGCAAAATTGGGGGACACGGGTAGGGTGGTAGACTGAGACGACGGAGATGTAGGGTGGCCAGTGATCGGTTAGTAGAGGGAGGAAACACAAGGAATTCAGTTTTTGACAGGTTCAGTTTCAGATAAAGGGAGGACATGATGTTGGAGACAGCGGTAAGATAACTACTGGTGTTTTGTAATAATGCAGGCGTGATGTCAAGAGTAGAGATGTATAATTGCACCCATCAGCATAGAGATGTTACTGGAAATCAAATCTACTGTTCAATAGGGGCAGTATACAAGAAGAGGAGGCAGCCTGGGACTGATCCTTGAAGAACCCCAATAGTAAGGGGAAGATGAGAGGAGGAGGAGCCAGCAAAAGATACCGTGAAGGAGCGGTCAGAGAGGTAGGATGAGAACCAGGAGAGAACGGTGTCCTTGAGGCTGATGAAGCGGAGCATAGTGAGGAGGAGCTGATGATCAACAGTGTTTAATGCTGCAGAGAGATCCAGGAGAATTAGCATGGAGTAGTGACTAGTGTTGAGCATTCCGATACCGCAAGTATCGGGTATCGGCCGATACTTGCGGTATCGGAATTCCGATACCGGTATTCCGATACTTGCCGCGTATCGGATACCGGAATCGGAAGTTCCAAGATTCAAAATTCAGAAATTCAGCCAATGAGAATGATTCCAAGTGTGGGCACATCCTGTTTAGCATGGAGGGCATGAAACTACTGGCAAGGCTGTGATTGGCTGCTGAAATGATGTCATGATGCAGTTTAAAAGTCGCTGGCGCCATTTTCCGATCACTCTGCTGTGAATTCAGTTAGTGACAGGACGCTGTTTGCTGACTGAGGGACAGTTTAGAGATAGCGATTTGCTTCTTTGTGCTTTCCAAAGGCTAATTTAGCAACCGCTGTGTTCACCTACTATTCACCTTGCTTTTGCCTTGTAGCGCTGTTTTCACAGCGATCTGCAAGGTCTGTGTGTGTGTGTGTGTGTGAGTGCAGCCCACTCTCTAGTCTGAGTGCAGCCACATAGGCCATCCATAGCTGGTTGTATTCAGTTCAGGGAGGGTGGTTCATTGCCTCATACTGTTCTTTTTTTTTTTTTTTTTTCAAGTAGTGTAGTCTGCTGCTAATTTATTCAAAAAAATCCTATTAGTGTCTTTCCACCCGTCTCCAGCTAATTTGTGGAAAAACACTACATAGGATAAAGTAGAGGAGGGTTTTTGGGCCTTGCAGCGCCGTTTACGGCTGTCTGCACGGTCTCCGTGTGACTGCAGCTCGCCCTGTAGTCTGTGAGCAGCCGTAGCCTGGTTGTCTGCAGCTCAGGGTTGTTCACTGCGTCATACCGCCAAATCAATTTTAATTTTTTTTCAAGTAGTGTAGTCTGCTGCTAATTAATTTAAAAAAATCCTATTAGTGTCTTTCCACCCGTCTCCAGCTAATTTGTGGAAAAACACTACATAGGATAAAGTAGAGGAGGGTTTTTGGGCCTTGCAGCGCCGTTTACGGCTGTCTGCACGGTCTCCGTGTGACTGCAGCTCGCCCTGTAGTCTGTGAGCAGCCGTAGCCTGGTTGTCTGCAGCTCAGGGTTGTTCACTGCGTCATACTGCCAAATCAATTTTAATTTTTTTTCAAGTAGTGTAGTCTGCTGCTAATTAATTTAAAAAAATCCTATTAGTGTCTTTCCACCCGTCTCCAGCTAATTTGTGGAAAAACACTACATAGGATAAAGTAGAGGAGGGTTTTTGGGCCTTGCAGCGCCGTTTACGGCTGTCTGCACGGTCTCTGTGTGACTGCAGCTCTATCTGTTGTCAGTTCAGCCCCCAAAAAAGAAATAAATAATAAAGTTCACCAAACACACCAGTTACACCACTTTACATTTGTGTAGGCCACATTAGCTCATATTAAAGTCTAGTCCACACTTTAGAAAATTAGTGTTTCTTATACCTGTTAGGAGGAGTTGCTCAGGAATAAGCACACAAAGCCGTTAGTACTTTTCTGCTTATCTTTATCAGTCAACCAAGATGAAGAAGGCAGTGAGTAAGGCACGTGGGCGTGGGCGCGGAGCAGGGAGGGGACGTGGGGATTCTGTGCCTGCTGCGGGCACCGGTGACTCATCAGCACCCACTTTCACCAGGCAACAGTCGTTCATGCGCAGCTTTGTGTCAGAGCGCCGTACACCGCTGCTGCGTGAAGACCAAATTGAAGCCGTTGTCGGATGGATGGCAGCTAATGCATCAACTTCCATTAGTGCCACATCCTCTCAGACACAGAGCACTGGAGAGCAGCCATCTGTCTCTTCACCACCTGCCAAATTGCCCAGGCAGACAGAGAGCCCAGGACAGGAGCCGTCTCTACTTCTGTTCTCTGAATCTCTTGGCTTGGAAACAGGGGGCCAGCCAAGCAGCATTGGAGAAATGGAAGAAGAGGCAGGGTGCAGTGATGCCCAACAGCTTTTTCTGTCTTCCTCTGAAGAGGCGGGTGGGCCAGTGGCTCCGGTCACCACATCGCAGGCCGCATCAGCTGATGATGACACTCAGGTGCCACTTACTGGTGCGTGCTCTGCTGCTGAGACTACCCAGGAGGAGCAGTTGGGGGCAGAGGGTAGTGTAGATGATGAGGTCCTCGACCCATCTTGGCGTGAGGGACAGGAAGGTGGTGGGAGCAGCTCTGAGGAAGAGATTCCCCGTACGGCCCAAAGAGGGAGAGGGAGGGGGAAGACTGCGGATCCTGCAGCCTCCGCTTTGGCACCCGTTAGGAGCATGTCTCTTCCAAAAGCCAAAAAGGGCGCTCCCAAGACTTGTAGTGCCTGGTCCTTTTTTGACACAGTTGCAGATGACATTTGCTATGTCAGATGCAACGTGTGTCATCAAAAAGTCAAAAGAGGTCGAAATGTCAGCAGCCTCAATACCTCCAACATGTGGAAACATGTGCGCACCAGGCACCCGGCGTTGTTAGAAAAACACACTGAAGAGGTAGGCCAACCAACAGCGGCAGCTACCACCTCTTCAGCTCGTGTTGCCTCTTCCTCTAGCTCACACGCAGCTGGTTCGGCTTCCTCCCAGGATCGCCGTGGAAGAACCTCTGGCCCTGTTGTCCAGAGACCCGCTGTAATTCCACCCGCAGCACCACTTTCCCAGTCATCCACACACTCCCAGCCCAGTCTACAGCCATCGGTAGTACAGGCATGGGAGAAAAGGCGGCCTTTCTCGTCAAACCACCCACGAGCACAGGCTCTGACTGCAGGCATTGCCAAACTTCTGTCACTGGAAATGCTGTCATTCAGGCTGGTGGAGACTGACAGCTTCCGTGACTTGATGTCATTGGCAGTCCCACAGTACAATGTGCCCAGCCGCTTTTACTTCAGCAGGCAAGCCGTCCCTGCCCTGCACAAGCATGTGGAGGGACACATAAAACACGCGCTACTGAACGCCGTCAGTAGCAAGGTCCACCTCACCACCGATGCGTGGACCAGTCAACATGGACAGGGGCGATACCTTTCCCTCACTGCCCATTGGGTTAATGTCATTGAGCCGGGTACAGACCGTGCGAGTGGCGCAGGACGTGTCCTGCCCACTCCAAGGATTGCAGGAATCCATTCTGTACGCATTGACTCCTCCTCTTACACCAGTTCCTCAGAATCATCGCTGCAGGAGCCGTCACAGTCCACCTCCACATGGACCCGTGATGAACGTGTACCTGTTACGACCGACATGAGCACAGCCGTGGCCAAACGTCAACAGGCCGTGTTGAAATTAATTTTTTTGGGGAATCGTAGCCACACAGCGCAGGAGCTCTGGAATGCCATCAAGCAGGAGAGCGATGTGTGGTTTGTGCCAGCGAATCTCCAGCCAGGCATGGTAGTGTGTGATAATGGCCGAAATCTGGTGGCAGCTCTGGGCCTCGGCAACCTCACTCACATCCCATGTCTGGCACATGTGCTCAATTTGGTCGTGCAGAGCTTTTTGAGGGACTATCCGGATCTTGATGCACTGCTGCACAAGGTCCGCCTAGAGTGTGCTCACTTGCGGCGTTCCAGCACGGCAAAAGCGCGCATTGCGGCTCTGCAGCGCCGACACCGCCTGCCGGAACATCGCATCATATGTGACCTACCTACCAGGTGGAATTCCACGTTACATATGTTGGAGCGGTTGTGTGAGCAGCAGCAAGCTGTAATGGAGTACCAGCTGCTTCAGGCGCAAAGAAGTCGCACTCAGCGCCGTACAGACTTCACAACCACAGAGTGGGCCACTATGAATGACGTCTGCCAGGTTTTGCGTCCCTTTGATTATTCCACGCGGATGGCGAGTGCAGATGATGCACTAGTCAGCATGACTGTCCCCCTTATCTGCCTGCTTGAAAAATCACTGCAAGCGCTAAGGGATGATGTTGTGGAAGAGGTGGAGGATGAGGATTCACCATTTCCATCATCTTCTGGACAGTCAGCGCCACGTGGTTCCTCACAAACGCTTAGGCAGGGGACAGTTTGTGAGGAGGATGAGGAGGAGTCAATGGAGGAGGAAGACGTCCGTCCAGAGGAGGGAGTTACCGAATTGTCCAGTACTCAGTGTGTAAAGCGAGGGTGGGGTGATGACGAGCGGGCAGAGATCACGCCTCCAGCAGGGGACAGCGTTTCTTGGGCAGTTGGCAGTCTGCAGCACATGGTGGATTACATGCTGCAGTGCCTGAGAAACGACCGCCGCATCGCCCACATTCTCAACATGTCTGATTATTGGGTGTTCACCCTCCTCGATCCTCGCTACCGGGACAACGTAGAAAGCCTCATCACACCGTTGAACCGTGAGCGAAAAATGCGGGAGTACCAAGACACACTGGTCAATTCCATCATCTTCTCCATTCCAACTGAGAGAAGTGCTGCTAGTGCATTCCAAAGCAGCTCAGTGCGTCCAGGCAGTGGTGGAGGCTCTGCACAAAGAGGGAGCAGAAGCAGTGCCTCTGCCCAAGGCAAGACCAGTATGGCCCAACTGTGGCACAGTTTTCTGTGCCCCCCACAAAAGTCTACACCATCACAGACGGCTCCAGTCAGCAGGAGGCAACGGTTCCGTCAGATGGTGACAGACTACATGTCTTGCCCTCTTGCTGTACTCCCAGACGGCTCTTCCCCTTTCAAGTTTTGGGTCTCAAAGCTGGATACATGGCCAGAGCTAAGCCAGTATGCATTGGAGGTGCTGTCTTGCCCTGCGGCCAGTGTATTATCGGAACGTGTCTTTAGTGCTGCAGGTGGTGTACTAACTGACCGTCGCATGCGACTATCCTCCGATAACGTTGACCGGCTTACTTTCCTGAAAATGAACAAGGCCTGGATCTCGCAGGAATTTGCCACTCCTCCTCCTGATTAAATAATTAGGTCACTGTATACGTTATCCAGGTCTCCTGTTGTGTTCATCTTTCTACCACCTGAACTTAAATTCCTGTGCTCCAACACCGCCAGTTGAGGCTCAGAAGTGCCGTCTGCACAGTCAAAACATACGACCCAGTGTTATTGGGTTTCAGTAACGTCAGCTGATCCCCAGCTGTGTAGCCGGCAATGTGTCATGCGACCGCCACGCTGACACAACAACTGAAATGTAAGGGAATCTGTCCCCCCCCCCAAGGCGTTTGTTACTGAAAGAGCCACCTTGTGCAGCAGTAATGCTGCACAAGGAAAAGGTAGCTATTTTTGTTTAGCTCCTTGCACACGCAGAACTTAACACTTATAAAATGTGTCCCCTGCAACCGTAAAACCGTCCCGGAGGTGGGACTTTCCTTCGTAATGTGACGCAGCACAGCCGTCATTCCTACCCCCACGGCGCAGCGCACCGGCTCCTCAGCGTTGTTTTATTCCGTCCCGGAGCCTGCGCTGTTATGTTATCCCGTGGCCAGGCACACTTAGCGCTGCCCGTCTTCTGGCATCATTTGGTGTCAGGATGGCTGCGCCTGTGCGGCCGCGCTGGCAGAGAGCCCGCCTCGCAGTGTCTTCTGATTTAATCCCACTGGGGGCCTGGGATCCATGGACATGCGCAGTGCATATCTGAACCTCCACCTCTCACTCATTTCCCTATGGCTTCTTCAGACTGTTCGGTGTCAGCTGGTCCCTAATAGCATGCCACGGCCGTGACACCGCACAGTCTTAAGAAGCCGTAGGGAGGGGAGTGAGAGGCGAGGATATGCACTGCGCATGGCCATGGATCCCAGGCCCCCAGTGGGATTAAATCAGAAGACACTGCGAGGCGGGCTCTCTGCCAGCGCGGCCGCACAGGCGCAGCCAGCCTGACACCAAATGATGTCAGAAGATGGTCAGCGCTAAGTGTGCCTGGCCACGGGATAACATAACAGCGCAGGCTCCGGGACGGAATAAAACAACGCTGAGGAGCCGGTGCGCGGCGCCGGGGGGGTAGGAATGACGGCTGTGCTGCGTCACATTACGAAGGAAAGTCCCACCTCCGGGACGGTTTTACGGTTGCAGGGGACACATTTTATAAGTGTTTAGTTCTGCGTGTGCAAGGAGCATGATGAAAAGAGCCACCTTTTCCTTTTGCATCTTTTGTGCTGCACAAGCTGGCTCTTTCAGCTACAAACGCCTTGGGGGGGGGTTAAAGGTTCCCTTTCGACTTTCTCAGGCTTCGGCCTACATTGTGTTCCTCTGCTTTTCCACCTGTCCCTGGGCTCCAACACCGCCAGTTGCCGTCCAGAAGTGCTGTACGCACAGTCAACAGTCCCTCCTCTGTTATTGGGGTTCAGTAACGTCAGCTGTTCCCCTGCTGTGTGTGTGGCAATCCCTCCTACCTCCTCCAACCTCCTCCTCCTCCTCCACCTGTCCCTGGGCTCCAACACCGCCAGTTGCCGTCCAGAAGTGCTGTACGCACAGTCAACAGTCCCTCCTCTGTTATTGGGGTTCAGTAACGTCAGCTGTTCCCCTGCTGTGTGTGTGGCAATCCCTCCTACCTCCTCCAACCTCCTCCTCCTCCTCCACCTGTCCCTGGGCTCCAACACCGCCAGTTGCCGTCCAGAAGTGCAGTACGCACAGTCAACAGTCCCTCCTCTGTTATTGGGGTTCAGTAACGTCAGCTGTTCCCCTGCTGTGTGTGTGGCAATCCCTCCTACCTCCTCCAACCTCCTCCAACCTCCTCCTCCTCCACCTGTCCCTGGGCTCCAACACCGCCAGTTGCCGTCCAGAAGTGCTGTACGCACAGTCAACAGTCCCTCCTCTGTTATTGGGGTTCAGTAACGTCAGCTGTTCCCCTGCTGTGTGTGTGGCAATCCCTCCTACCTCCTCCAACCTCCTCCTCCTCCTCCACCTGTCCCTGGGCTCCAACACCGCCAGTTGCCGTCCAGAAGTGCTGTACGCACAGTCAACAGTCCCTCCTCTGTTATTGGGGTTCAGTAACGTCAGCTGTTCCCCTGCTGTGTGTGTGGCAATCCCTCCTACCTCCTCCAACCTCCTCCAACCTCCTCCTCCTCCACCTGTCCCTGGGCTCCAACACCGCCAGTTGCCGTCCAGAAGTGCTGTACGCACAGTCAACAGTCCCTCCTCTGTTATTGGGGTTCAGTAACGTCAGCTGTTCCCCTGCTGTGTGTGTGGCAATCCCTCCTACCTCCTCCAACCTCCTCCAACCTCCTCCTCCTCCTCCACCTGTCCCTGGGCTCCAACACCGCCAGTTGCCGTCCAGAAGTGCTGTACGCACAGTCAACAGTCCCTCCTCTGTTATTGGGGTTCAGTAACATCAGCTGTTCCCCTGCTGTGTGTGTGGCAATCCCTCCTACCTCCTCCAACCTCCTCCAACCTCCTCCTCCTCCTCCACCTGTCCCTGGGCTCCAACACCGCCAGTTGCCGTCCAGAAGTGCTGTACGCACAGTCAACAGTCCCTCCTCTGTTATTGGGGTTCAGTAACGTCAGCTGTTCCCCTGCTGTGTGTGTGGCAATCCCTCCTACCTCCTCCAACCTCCTCCTCCTCCACCTGTCCCTGGGCTCCAACACCGCCAGTTGCCGTCCAGAAGTGCTGTACGCACAGTCAACAGTCCCTCCTCTGTTATTGGGGTTCAGTAACGTCAGCTGTTCCCCTGCTGTGTGTGTGGCAATCCCTCCTACCTCCTCCAACCTCCTCCAACCTCCTCCTCCTCCTCCACCTGTCCCTGGGCTCCAACACCGCCAGTTGCCGTCCAGAAGTGCTGTACGCACAGTCAACAGTCCCTCCTCTGTTATTGGGGTTCAGTAACGTCAGCTGTTCCCCTGCTGTGTGTGTGGCAATCCCTCCTACCTCCTCCAACCTCCTCCTCCTCCTCCACCTGTCCCTGGGCTCCAACACCGCCAGTTGCCGTCCAGAAGTGCTGTACGCACAGTCAACAGTCCCTCCTCTGTTATTGGGGTTCAGTAACGTCAGCTGTTCCCCTGCTGTGTGTGTGGCAATCCCTCCTACCTCCTCCAACCTCCTCCTCCTCCTACACCTGTCCCTGGGCTCCAACACCGCCAGTTGCCGTCCAGAAGTGCTGTACGCACAGTCAACAGTCCCTCCTCTGTTATTGGGGTTCAGTAACGTCAGCTGTTCCCCTGCTGTGTGTGTGGCAATCCCTCCTACCTCCTCCAACCTCCTCCTCCTCCTCCACCTGTCCCTGGGCTCCAACACCGCCAGTTGCCGTCCAGAAGTGCTGTACGCACAGAGCCAAACACCTCGCCAATGTGTTAGTGGGGTTCAGCACCGCCAGCTGTTCCCCTGCTGTGTATACGGCAACGTGTACTGCGACCGCCACGCAGTCACAACAAGTTTACTTTAAGGGAACCTGTCCCCCCCCCCCCAGGCGTTTGTTACTGAAGGAGCCACCTTGTGCAGCAGTAATGATGCAAAGGGAAAAAGTGCCTCTTTTCGTGGTGCTCCTTGCACATGCGGAACCTAACAGTTATGAAATGTGTCCCCTCTGTTATGACCCCAATGGCGAGGGTCTCAGAGGAACGTGGAAGTCTGCAGAATACAAAAATCCAGCTCCTAGGGCAGTGGTAACTGGGTTAACCATATATCTACTCCTAACGCCAACACTAGAAGTAGCCGGGGATCATTCCTACGTTGATTCTAGATGACACGCGCCAGCCGGAGAATCTAGCTACCCCTAGTAGAGGAAAACAAAGACCTTTCTTGCCTCCAGAGAAGGGGACCCCAAAGCTGGATAGAAGCCCCCCACAAATAATGACGGTGAGGTAAGAGGAAATGACAAACACAGAAATGAACCAGGTTTAGCACAGAGAGGCCCGCTTACTGATAGCAGAATAAAGAAAGGTAACTTATATGGTCAACAAAAACCCTATCAAAATCCACACTGGAAATTCAAGAACCCCCGAACCGTCTAACGGTCCGGGGGGAGAACACCAGCCCCCTAGAGCTTACAGCAAAGGTCAGGATGTAGATTTGGAACAAGCTGGACAAAAATACAAAACCAAAACAAATAGCAAAAAGCAAAAGGCAGACTTAGCTGATATAACTGGAACCAGGATCAGTAGACAAGAGCACAGCAGACTAGCTCTGATAACTACGTTGCCAGGCATTGAACTGAAGGTCCAGGGAGCTTATATAGCAACACCCCTAACTAACGACCCAGGTGCGGATAAAAGGAATGACAGAAAACCAGAGTCAAAAAAACTAGTAACCACTAGAGGGAGCAAAAAGCAAATTCACAACAGTACCCCCCCCTTAGTGAGGGGTCACCGAACCCTCACCACGACCACCAGGGCGATCAGGATGAGCGGCATGAAAGGCACGAACTAAATCGGCCGCATGAACATCAGAGGCGACCACCCAGGAATTATCCTCCTGACCATAGCCCTTCCACTTGACCAGGTACTGAAGCCTCCGCCTGGAGAGGCGAGAATCCAAGATCTTCTCCACCACGTACTCCAACTCGCCCTCAACCAACACCGGAGCAGGAGGCTCAGCAGAAGGAACTACAGGCACAATGTACCGCCGCAACAAGGACCTATGAAATACATTGTGAATAGCAAACGACACAGGAAGATCCAGACGAAAAGATACAGGATTAAGGATTTCCAATATCTTGTAAGGCCCAATGAAACGAGGTTTAAATTTGGGAGAGGAGACCTTCATAGGAACAAAGCGGGAAGAAAGCCATACCAAATCCCCAACGCGTAGTCGGGGACCCACACCGCGGCGGCGGTTGGCAAAGCGCTGAGCCTTCTCCTGTGACAACTTCAAGTTGTCCACCACATGATTCCAGATCTGCTGCAACCTATCCACCACAGAATCCACCCCAGGACAGTCAGAAGGCTCCACATGACCCGAAGAAAAGCGAGGATGGAAACCAGAGTTGCAGAAAAAAGGCGAAACCAAGGTGGCGGAACTAGCCCGATTATTAAGGGCAAACTCAGCCAACGGCAAGAATGTCACCCAATCGTCCTGATCAGCAGAGACAAATCACCTCAAATAAGCCTCCAAAGTCTGATTGGTTCGCTCCGTCTGTCCATTAGTCTGAGGATGGAAAGCAGACGAAAACGACAAATCAATGCCCATCCTACTACAAAAGGATCGCCAGAACCTGGAAACGAACTGGAATCCTCTGTCTGACACAATATTCTCAGGGATGCCGTGCAAACGAACCACGTTCTGGAAAAACACAGGAACCAGATCGGAAGAGGAAGGCAGCTTAGGCAAAGGAACCAAATGGACCATCTTGGAGAAGCGATCACATATCACCCAGATAACGGACATGCCCCGAGATAGCGGAAGATCAGAAATGAAATCCATGGAGATATGTGTCCAAGGTCTCTTCGGGACAGGCAAGGGCAAGAGCAAACCGCTGGCACGAGAACAGCAAGGCTTAGCTCGAGCACAAATCCCACAGGACTGCACAAATGACCGCACATCCCTTGACAAGGAAGGCCACCAAAAGGACCTGGCCACCAGATCTCTGGTGCCAAAAATGCCCGGGTGACCTGCCAACACCGAGGAATGAACCTCGGAAATGACTCTGCTGGTCCACTTATCCGGGACAAACAGTCTGTCAGGTGGACAAGACTCAGGCCTATCAGCCTGAAATCTCTGCAACACACGTCGCAGATCCGGAGAAATAGCTGACAAGATAACTCCATCTTTAAGAATACCAACAGGATCAGCGACTCCAGGAGCATCAGGCACAAAGCTCCTAGAAAGAGCATCGGCCTTCACATTCTTTGAACCTGGTAAATACGAGACAACAAAATCAAAGCGGGAGAAAAACAATGACCAGCGGGCCTGTCTCGGATTAAGGCGTTTAGCAGACTCGAGATACATCAGATTTTTGTGATCAGTCAAGACCACCACACGATGCTTAGCACCCTCGAGCCAATGACGCCACTCCTCAAATGCCCATTTCATGGCCAACAACTCCCGATTGCCCACATCATAATTTCGCTCGGCAGGCGAAAACTTCCTAGAGAAAAAGGCACAAGGTTTCATAACAGAGCAACCAGGGCCTCTCTGCGACAAAACGGCCCCTGCCCCAATCTCCGAAGCATCCACCTCAACCTGAAAGGGAAGTGAGACGTCAGGCTGGCACAAAACAGGCGCCGAAGTAAACCGGCGTTTCAACTCCTGGAAAGCCTCCACGGCAGCAGGAGCCCAGTTAGCTACATCGGAGCCCTTCTTGGTCATATCCGTCAAAGGTTTCACAATGCTAGAAAAATTAGCGATAAAACGACGGTAGAAGTTAGCGAAGCCCAAGAACTTCTGAAGACTCTTAACTGACGAGGGCTGAGTCCAATCAAGAATAGCTCGGACCTTGACTGGGTCCATCTCCACAGCAGAAGGGGAAAAAATTAACCCCAGAAAGGGAACCTTCTGTACACCAAAGAGACACTTTGAGCCCTTGACAAACAAAGAATTTTCACGCAAAATTTTAAAGACCAACCTGACCTGCTCCACATGCGAATCCCAATTATCAGAAAAAACCAAAATATCATCCAGATAAACAATCAAAAACTTATCCAGATACTTCCGGAAAATGTCATGCATAAAGGACTGAAAAACTGAAGGCGCATTGGAGAGCCCAAAAGGCATCACCAAGTACTCAAAATGACCTTCGGGCGTATTGAATGCGGTTTTCCATTCATCACCTTGCTTAATGCGCACAAGGTTGTACGCACCACGAAGGTCTATCTTGGTGAACCACTTGGCACCCTTAATCCGGGCAAACAAGTCAGACAACAGCGGTAAAGGATACTGAAATTTGACAGTGATCTTATTTAAAAGCCGATAATCAATACAAGGTCTCAAAGATCCGTCCTTTTTTGCCACAAAAAAGAATCCCGCACCAAGAGGGGAAGAAGACGGACGAATATGTCCTTTCTCCAGAGACTCCTTGATATATGAACGCATAGCGGTATGTTCAGGTACCGACAGATTAAACAGTCTTCCCTTAGGAAATTTACTGCCTGGGATCAAATCTATAGCACAGTCACAGTCCCTATGAGGAGGCAGTGCACTGGACTCAGACTCACTGAAGACATCCTGATAATCAGACAAATACTCCGGAACTTCCGAAGTCGTAGAAGAAGCAATAGACACAGGCAGGGAATCCCCATGAATACCACGACAGCCCCAACTTGAGACTGACATAGCCTTCCAGTCCAGGACTGGATTATGGGTCTGTAACCATGGCAGCCCTAAAACAACCAAATCATGCATTTTATGTAAAACCAGGAAACGTATCACCTCGCGGTGTTCAGGAGTCATGCACATGGTAACCTGTGTCCAATACTGCGGTTTATTTGCTGCCAATGGTGTAGCATCAATACCCCTAAGAGGAATAGGATTTTCTAATGGTTCAAGAGTAAAACCACAGCGCTTAGCAAATGAGAGATCCATGAGACTCAGGGCAGCACCTGAATCTACAAACGCCATGACAGGATAAGATGACAGTGAGCAAATCAAAGTTACAGACAGAATAAATTTAGGTTGCAAATTACCAACGGTGACAGGACTAACAACCTTAGCTATACGTTTAGAGCATGCTGAGATAACATGTGTAGAATCACCACAGTAGTAGCACAAGCCATTCCGGCGTCTATGAATTTTCCGCTCATTTCTAGTCAGGATTCTATCACATTGCATTAAATCAGGTGTCTGTTCAGACAACACCATGAGGGAATTTGCGGTTTTGCGCTCCCGCAACCGCCGGTTAATTTGAATAGCCAGTGCCATAGTATCATTCAGACCTGTGGGAATGGGAAAACCCACCATAACATTCTTAATGGCTTCAGAAAGGCCATTTCTAAAATTAGCGGCCAGTGCACACTCGTTCCAATGTGTCAGCACGGACCATTTCCGAAATTTTTGGCAATACAGTTCAGCCTCGTCCTGCCCCTGAGACATAGCCAGCAAGGCCTTTTCTGCCTGAATCTCAAGATTGGGTTCCTCATAAAGTAAACCGAGCGCCAGAAAAAACGCATCAAGATCAGCCAATGCCGGATCTCCTGGTGCCAGCGAAAAAGCCCAATCCTGAGGGTCGCCCCGTAAGAACGAAATAACAATTTTTACTTGCTGAGCAGAATCTCCAGATGAACAGGGTCTCAGGGACAAAAACAATTTACAATTATTCACGAAATTCCTAAACTTAAACCTGTCTCCGGAAAACAGTTCAGGAATCGGTATTTTAGGTTCTGACATAGGATTTCTGATAACATAGTCTTGTATGCCCTGCACACGAGTAGCCAGCTGGTCCACACTTGTAATCAAGGTCTGGACATTCATGTCTGCAGCAAGCATAGCCACTCTGAGGTAAAGGGGAAGAAGAAAAAAAACAAAAAAAAAACCTCAGAATCTTCTTTCTTATAATCCCTCTTCTGCAATGCATTAAACATTTAATACTGGCCTGGCAAACTGTTATGACCCCAATGGCGAGGGTCTCAGAGGAACGTGGAAGTCTGCAGAATACAAAAATCCAGCTCCTAGGGCAGTGGTAACTGGGTTAACCATATATCTACTCCTAACGCCAACACTAGAAGTAGCCGGGGATCATTCCTACGTTGATTCTAGATGACACGCGCCAGCCGGAGAATCTAGCTACCCCTAGTAGAGGAAAACAAAGACCTTTCTTGCCTCCAGAGAAGGGGACCCCAAAGCTGGATAGAAGCCCCCCACAAATAATGACGGTGAGGTAAGAGGAAATGACAAACACAGAAATGAACCAGGTTTAGCACAGAGAGGCCCGCTTACTGATAGCAGAATAAAGAAAGGTAACTTATATGGTCAACAAAAACCCTATCAAAATCCACACTGGAAATTCAAGAACCCCCGAACCGTCTAACGGTCCGGGGGGAGAACACCAGCCCCCTAGAGCTTACAGCAAAGGTCAGGATGTAGATTTGGAACAAGCTGGACAAAAATACAAAACCAAAACAAATAGCAAAAAGCAAAAGGCAGACTTAGCTGATATAACTGGAACCAGGATCAGTAGACAAGAGCACAGCAGACTAGCTCTGATAACTACGTTGCCAGGCATTGAACTGAAGGTCCAGGGAGCTTATATAGCAACACCCCTAACTAACGACCCAGGTGCGGATAAAAGGAATGACAGAAAACCAGAGTCAAAAAAACTAGTAACCACTAGAGGGAGCAAAAAGCAAATTCACAACACCCCTCACAGCGTAAAACCGTCCGGTAGGTGGAACTTTCCTTTGTCGTGTGACGCAGCACAGCCATCATTTTTACCCCCTTGGCGCCATGCGCCGCCTCCTCAGCGTTGTTTGAATCTGTCCCGGAGCCTGCGCTGTTAGGTTAGCCCTTGGCCATGCACACATGTTGCGGTGCCCGTCTTCTGACATCATTTGGTGTCAGGCTGGCTGCGCCTGTGCGGGTGCGCTGGCCGAGATCCCGCCTCGCAGTGTCGTCTAATGTAATCCCACCGCGGGCCTGTGATCCGTGCCCGTGCGCAGTGCATATCCTCGCCTCTCACTCCCCTCCCTACGGCTTCTTCAGACTGTGCGATGTCAGCTGGTCCCTAATAGCATGCCACGGCCGTGACACCGCACAGTCTGAAAAAGCCGTAGGGAGGGGAGTGAGAGGCGAGGATATGCACTGCGCACGGGCACGGATCACAGGCCCGCGGTGGGATTACATTAGACGACACTGCGAGGCGGGATCTCGGCCAGCGCACCCGCACAGGCGCAGCCAGCCTGACACCAAATGATGTCAGAAGACGGGCACCGCAACATGTGTGCATGGCCAAGGGCTAACCTAACAGCGCAGGCTCCGGGACAGATTCAAACAACGCTGAGGAGGCGGCGCACGGCGCCAAGGGGGTAAAAATGATGGCTGTGCTGCGTCACACGACAAAGGAAAGTTCCACCTACCGGACGGTTTTACGCTGTGAGGGGACACATTTCATAACTGTTAGGTTCCGCATGTGCAAGGACCATAATTAAAAGAGCTAAGTTTACCTTTTCCAGCATTAGTGCTGTACACAATGGCTCTTTCAGCTACAAACGCCTGGGGGGGGGGGGGTTAAAGGTTTCCTTTCAACTTGCTCGAGTGCAGGCTTCGGCCTACACTCCGCTCCCCCTGCTCCTCCTGCTGACCCTGGGCTCTAACACCGCCAGTTGGGGCCCGGTACTGCTAGCTGCACAGAGAAAAACACCAGCCAATGTGTCAGTGGGGTCCAGCACCGCCAGCTGTTCCCCTGCTGTGTAGCCGGCAACGTGTCCTGCGACCGCCACGCAGACACAACAGACCCAAAGCTGCCGCCAGTGCAGGCTTCGGCCTACACTCCCCTCCCCCTGCTCCTGCTCCTCCTCCTCCTGCTGACCCTGGGCTCTAACAAACCGCCAGTTGGGGCCCAGATGTGCTAGCTGCACAGAGAAAAACACCAGCCAATGTGTCAGTGGGGTCCAGCACCGCCAGCTGTTCCCCTGCTGTGCAGCCGGCAACGTGTCCTGCAAAAGCCACGCAGACACAAGAACTGAAATTGAAGGGAACCTGTCCCCCCTCCCCCAGGCGTTTTTACGTTATCCAGCCACCTTGTACAGCGGTAATGCTGCATGTGTGCAAGGTGGCTCAGAAACGTATTCTCCTCGCACATGTGGAACTGAAAACACGTCTGCAATGTGTCCTCTGTGTGACCATTTAACCGTCCCGGTGGTGTGACTTTCCTTTGTAATGACACGCTGCAACCCCCTTGGTAGCGCTGCCCGTCTTCTGGCATCGTTTGGCTGGCTGCGCCTCTGCGGCCGCCCTGACCCACACAACGCCCCTCGGTGTCTTATTTATTGGGACTGCGAGGGTGTGATTGATGGGCAGGATCAGTGCATCAGTTCGCCTGTCCCTCCTCTCCTTCCGCCTTCTTCGGACTGTGCGGCTTCATGGCCGTGGCATGCGATAAGGGATCAGATGACGCCGCACAGTCTGAAGCGGGTGTAAGGACCCGAGTGTGAGAGGCCAACATATGTGCTGCGCCAGGCCCTGAATCCCAGCCCCGCAGTGTTTTTACAATGTTAAGACACTGCGGGGCTGGGATTCATGGTCATCGCGAACCGCACCGGCCGACATTAAATGATGTCAGAAGATGGGCAGCGCTAACAGCGCTAGGCCAGGGGATAACACGACAGCGCAGACTCCTGTACAGCAAATAACAACGCTCAGGAGGCTGCACCCAGCACCAAGGTGGGATTCTTGACATCTGTGCTGCGTCTCATTACAAAGGGAACTCGCGCCTCCAACACAGTTTGACTGTATAAAGGGCTAAATGTTATACGTGTTTCATTCAGCGTGTGCAAGGAGCGAAATTAAAAGAGCAACCTTTGACTTGTGCAGCACTACTGCTGCATAAGCTGTGGCTCTTCTACTTTCTAACCCCTGAGGGGGGGTTAAAGGTTACCTTTGAAATTGGTTCAAGTAGGCTTCGGCCTACACTCTGCTCCCCCTGCAGAGCCCGGGCTCCAACACCGCTAGTTGCTGTCCGGAAGTGCTGGCTGCACAGAGCCAAACACCTCGCCAATGTGTCAGTGGGGTCCAGCACCGCCAGCTGTTCCCCTGCTGTGTAGCCGGCAACGTGTCCTGCGACCGCCACGCAGACACAACAGACCCAAAGCTGCCGCCAGTGCAGGCTTCGGCCTACACTCCCCTCCCCCTGCTCCTGCTCCTCCTCCTCCTGCTGACCCTGGGCTCTAACAAACCGCCAGTTGGGGCCCAGATGTGCTAGCTGCACAGAGAAAAACACCAGCCAATGTGTCAGTGGGGTCCAGCACCGCCAGCTGTTCCCCTGCTGTGCAGCCGGCAACGTGTCCTGCAAAAGCCACGCAGACACAAGAACTGAAATTGAAGGGAACCTGTCCCCCCTCCCCCAGGCGTTTTTACGTTATCCAGCCACCTTGTACAGCGGTAATGCTGCATGTGTGCAAGGTGGCTCAGAAACGTATTCTCCTCGCACATGTGGAACTGAAAACACGTCTGCAATGTGTCCTCTGTGTGACCATTTAACCGTCCCGGTGGTGTGACTTTCCTTTGTAATGACACGCTGCAACCCCCTTGGTAGCGCTGCCCGTCTTCTGGCATCATTGTTTGGCTGGCTGCGCCTCTGCGGCCGCCCTGACCCACACAACGCCCCTCGGTGTCTTATTTATTGGGACTGCGAGGGTGTGATTGATGGGCAGGATCAGTGCATCAGTTCGCCTGTCCCTCCTCTCCTTCCGCCTTCTTCGGACTGTGCGGCTTCATGGCCGTGGCATGCGATAAGGGATCAGATGACGCCGCACAGTCTGAAGCGGGTGTAAGGACCCGAGTGTGAGAGGCCAACATATGTGCTGCGCCAGGCCCTGAATCCCAGCCCCGCAGTGTTTTTACAATGTTAAGACACTGCGGGGCTGGGATTCATGGTCATCGCGAACCGCACCGGCCGACATTAAATGATGTCAGAAGATGGGCAGCGCTAACAGCGCTAGGCCAGGGGATAACACGACAGCGCAGACTCCTGTACAGCAAATAACAACGCTCAGGAGGCTGCACCCAGCACCAAGGTGGGATTCTTGACATCTGTGCTGCGTCTCATTACAAAGGGAACTCGCGCCTCCAACACAGTTTGACTGTATAAAGGGCTAAATGTTATACGTGTTTCATTCAGCGTGTGCAAGGAGCGAAATTAAAAGAGCAACCTTTGACTTGTGCAGCACTACTGCTGCATAAGCTGTGGCTCTTCTACTTTCTAACCCCTGAGGGGGGGTTAAAGGTTACCTTTGAAATTGGTTCAAGTAGGCTTCGGCCTACACTCTGCTCCCCCTGCAGAGCCCGGGCTCCAACACCGCTAGTTGCTGTCCGGAAGTGCTGGCTGCACAGAGCCAAACACCTCGCCAATGTGTCAGTGGGGTCCAGCACCGCCAGCTGTTCCCCTGCTGTGTAGCCGGCAACGTGTCCTGCGACCGCCACGCAGACACAACAGACCCAAAGCTGCCGCCAGTGCAGGCTTCGGCCTACACTCCCCTCCCCCTGCTCCTGCTCCTCCTCCTCCTGCTGACCCTGGGCTCTAACAAACCGCCAGTTGGGGCCCAGATGTGCTAGCTGCACAGAGAAAAACACCAGCCAATGTGTCAGTGGGGTCCAGCACCGCCAGCTGTTCCCCTGCTGTGCAGCCGGCAACGTGTCCTGCAAAAGCCACGCAGACACTTGCTCTTGGACCTTCTGCTCCCCATCCTGGTTCCAGTACCGTCAGCTGGTTCCGGGCAGAGCCTTTGGCTTAGGTGCCTCCCTTTGGTATCCGAGTTCCACCAACGTCAGGTGGTCCTTGGTAGTGCTTTCAGGCACGGGTACCTCCTGCTTAGTAACCGGGTTCCAGTAACGTCAGCTGGTCCTCGGTAGTTCCATTGGCTCTTGGACCTTCGGCTACCCATCCGGGTTCCAGCACCGTCAGCTGGTTCTCGGCAGTGTCTTTTGCTCTTGTACCTTCTGCTCCCCATCCTGGTTCCAGTACCGTCAGCTGGTTCCGGGCAGAGCCTTTGGCTTAGGTGCCTCCCTCTGGGTATCTGAGTTCCACCAACGTCAGGTGGTCCTTGGTAGTGCTTTCAGCACAGGTACCTCCTGCTTAGTAACCGGGTTCCAGTAACGTCAGCTGGTCCTCGGTCGTTCCATTGGCTCTTGGACCTTCGGGTAGCCATCCGAGTTCCAGTTCCATCAGCTGGTTCTCGGCATTTTCTCAGCCTTCTTGTACCTTCTGCTACATTTCCAAGTTCAAGAGACTAAACACGATGACCCGGAAGACCACCCCTAAGATGACGACGACACCAGAGACGACAACCACCGTGATGACGACGACCCTGGAGACGATGACCCTGAAGACCACCCCGATGACGACGACCCCGGAGACCACCCCGATGACGACGACCCCGGAGACGACGACCCTGGAGACGACGACGACCTGGAAGACCGAGAAGCAGAAGAACAAGAGGCTGCAGAACAAAGAGCAGAAGGACATTAAGCATAACACAAAATATCAGAGCAAAAAATATTATGTAAATTATAAGCAGAAGAAGACTAAGCAGTGTATGGGGGTGAGTCCGTTCCTCCTCGTGGTGCCCCTGGATAAAGCCTGATGCTGCAGGCCAAACTGAACGCGGACAAATGTAACTGTTTTGTGACAGGCAGAACGGAAGGTGTAATCTTCAAACTTTTATAGATAACAACTACGGGAATGCCTGTCACAAATAAGAATATGATGAAGAAGTAGAATATGATGAAGATAATAGTAAACTAAAAACAATATGAACAATGTAACCCAAAAAATAATAGGTAGAAGATGAAGAAGAAGATGAATAAGGTGAAGAAGTTGATGTCAAAGAAGCTGATGATGAGGATAATTAAGAAGAAAGCGTGGGAGAAGTAAAAAAAAAGGTGAAGGGCGTGGAAGCAGTGAAACATCAATATCTGACATTAAAAAAAAAATTAACATAGTCAAATTCTTTCTAACGCCGAACGTCATAAAAAAAAACGCAAAATCCTGCTATTCTATTACATTGGGCTAAACCTCTGTGCCTTTAATATCTCCGCCACGTCCCCCAATACATCCTACATTATTCTTAGTTGTTTTCCTTCATGTAGAATGAACCTACAAGTGTATAAAGGGTTTATTTTAATTCCGATATTTTCGTCCCATTGACTTGCATTGGGATCGGGTATCGGTATCGGATTAGATCCGATACTTTGACGGTATCGGCCGATACTTTCCGATACCGATACTTTCCGATATCGGAAGGTATCGCTCAACACTAGTAGTGACCATTAGATTTAGCTGTTAGTAAATCATTACAGACTTTAGTGAGGGCAGTTTCAGTAGAGTGTAAAGAATGGAAACCAGATTGAAGAGGGTTGAGAAGAGCGTTATCTGAGATATAGTGGATTAGACGGGAGTGGACAAAGCTTTCCAGGAGTTGAGATGAAGGGAAGTTTAGAGACAGGTCTATAGTTAGCAGCACAGTTTTGGTTGAGGGATGTTTTTTTCAGTAAAGAATGTATGATGACATGCTTAAATGAGGAGGGAAAGATACCGGAAGAGAGAGAGAGTTTGAATATTTTTGTTAGGTGAGAGGTGAGAGCAGGGAAAAGGAACTGGAGATGTGTCAGAATAGAGTCACTGGTGCAAGTAGTAGGGCAAGAAGATGCAAGGTACCTGATCACTTCTTCTTCTGTGACTGGTTCAAAGTCAGATAGTGAGCTAGATGCAGTGGGGGAGGGAGGACAGTGCATAGTATGAGGGGATTGGGAGATAATTTCCTGTCGGATATGGTCAATTTTTTCTTTGAAATAATTGCCCAGATCGTCAGCGTGGAGATCCGTGGTTGGGGCATGTACTCTTGGATTGAGTAGGGAATGAAAAGTGTCAAAGAGATGTTTAGGATTATTGGATAGTGAGGTGATGAGAGTGTTGAAATAGGTTTGTTTGGAGAGGTGAAGGGCAGAGTTATATGTTTTAAGCATAAACTTATAATGGATAGAATCTTTGGGCAAATTAGATTTTCTCCCCAGACGCTCAGCGCACCTGGAACCGAGTTGCTGCCGTCTGTGCCAAATTGTTCTATGTTTAGGAGGTGAAGCTTCATCCAGGGCACTTTGCAGTGTTTCATTATAATGTTTCAGTGCGGAGTCAGGACATGAGAGGGAGGAGATTGGGGCCAATGATGACTGCAAATTCTTCATAAGTTTCTGGGTGTTAATGTATATTTTTCTGGGTGATAATGTATATTTCTATAAGTGTGGAAAGTGGGGGTGTCCTGAGCGGGATGACAGTTCATGACAGAGAATGAAAGAAGTTTGTGGTCAGAGAGCGAGAGAGAGGAATTGGTAAAATCATACACTGAGCAAAGCCGGGAGAAGACCAGGTCGATGGAGTTTCCGTCTTTATGAGCAGGAGAGTTAGTAAGCTGCGAAAGGCCGAAGGAGGATGTTACAGATAAAAGGTGAGTGACAGATGGGAGAGGGGAAAAGCAATGGGGAGTTAAAGTCTCCCATGATGAGGGTGGGGATGTCTGTTGTGAATTCTGTTCTCGAGCTCACTCCTGTGGTTATGAATGGTACTTCGGTGAGTTCTGTTCATGGACTCCCTCTGGTGGCTGTGAGTGGAGCTGCTGGTTCTGAGATTCCTTCTCCAGCTGATCTCGTTCAGGCCTTGGCTGGCTGCTCTATTTAACTCCACTCAGATCTTTACTTGATGCCAGCTGTCAATGTCCTAGTACTGGTTCAGTTCTCTTGGATCTTTCAGATGACCAGTCTATTTCAGCAAAAGCTAAGTCCCTGCTAGCTTATTTGCTACCACTGTGTTTTTGTCCAGCTTGCTATTATGATTTAATCTTGTTAGCTGGAAGCTCTGGGATGCAGAGTGGCACCACCGCGCCGTGAGTCGGTGCGGTGGTTTCTTTTGCACACTCTGCGTGGTTTTTTGTTAGTTTTTTATGCTGACCGCAAAGATACCTTTTTTATCCTCTGTCTGTTTAGTTAGCCTGGCCTCCTATACTGAAACCTATTTCATTCCTGTGTTTGTGACTTCCATCTTAACTCACAGTCAATATATGTGGGGGCTGCCTATTTCTTTGGGGAATTTCTCTGAGGCAAGGTAGGCTGTATTTTCTGTCTTTAGGGGTAGTTAGCTCTTAGGCTGTGAAGAGGCATCTAGGCAGAGTCAGGAACGCTCCACGGCTATTTCTAGTTGTTGTGATAGGATTAGGGGTTGTGGTCAGCAGAGCTCCCACTTCCCAGAGCTCGTCCTGTATTGTTAGTTTGCTCATCTGGTCATTTCTAGTGCTCCTAACCACCAGCCAAACATAACAGGTGTCACAGGAGAGAAAATGTGGAAGTCAGGTGGCAAAGTGATCCAGTAACTGACGGAAGGGGCCTGGAGGATGATACACAACCACCACTCACATGGAGAAGGGGGTGTAGAGTCTAACAGCATGGATCTCAAAAGAAGGGAAGATAAGTGAGGGTACTTGAGGGATAACCTGATAGGTACATTTGGGTGACAGGAGCAGACCAACACCTCCATCTGGTCTATAAGAGAATTGTAGTCCACCATATGAAACAGCAGCAGCAGTGGTATCTGCCTGCTGGATCCAGGTTTCAGTAAGAGCCAGAAGGTTAAGAGAATCAGAAAGCAAGAAGTCATGGATGAAAAACAGCGAGAATTCCAGAGGGCACAATTAAAAGAGACAGAAGGCATGCAGGGAATATTAATGAGATTAGAGGGATTTCTGAGTGTAGTAGTTGCGAGGTTCGACTTACTATAACATGAGGGGCCAGGGTTGGGAGAGATAGCTCCTGCGACTAGAAGGAGGATGGAAAGAGTGAGCAGATGATTAAGTGATTTGTGAGTGCATCTCGTGTTGGATGGTGGGACTGAATGGATCTGTGCAGTTTAGCAACGTGAAAAGAGCGTGAGTGCTATACATAGGAGGACTGAGGGGCTTATAAAGATGGAGTGTAAAGAGTTCAAGGACGGTGGATGTGAGTGAATGCAGCAGCCAGGATATAAATTATACAAATGCACATGGTGAATATTTGTTGCAATCCACATGTACTGGGAATAGGTTTCTTTAAATGTCTTACCTGTTTCCTGCCCTGTCTAAGGCTGGTTTCACATTTGCGGTTGTGTCCGCAGCGTTTATGCCGCAATTTTCCACATGCTTCGTGTATTCCTATCTTTAACATTAGGGACACAGGTGCCTGCGATTGGATGCGTTTTGCCACGTTTGACGACGCATGCATCATTTCGTTGTCTGTGGCTTGGCGCGGTAAACGCTACATGTTGTAATTTCAGGGGCGTGAATTTGCCACCTCCAACGTATACGGTTGTTAGCGGAAGGAATGCGGCGAAAAAACGCATTATAGTCTATGAGAACGCATGCTTTCGCAAGCACATGCGTTTGTGAACGCATGCATTTTACCACAGGAAAACATGTCTAGACACTGATTAGCCACTCCCCACATTCAAAATGATAGAAGGAGGGAGTGGGCATTTGCAGTCCACAACTCTGCAGACTGGACGAAGCTCTGAGACTGGAAAGAACCTGTGAGGAATCTCCACTTTGGACAATGTGAGTATCAAAGCCAATGTCCGTATTTTATTTTTTTTCTCTCTATAGGTCCTAATAATTTCTGTCTCTTTTTCCTTGCTGCATGCATCAGAATGTCGTCGTCATCTTCTTCTGAGGAGCATCTTGGGTCTGAACAAGGTGGAAATGACAGTGAAGTGAGTACTCACCTCTTCAGATTGGTAAGTATTCGCTGTCACTTCTCTGTCACATCCACACACGTGACAAATTTTTTTTTTCTTTTTCAGAGCAGTTCTTCAACTGCGGCAGAGGCCAAGCAGGAGCAGCGTGGACATGGTCGTGTGGCAAGGCGGCGTGTAAGTATACCTGACTGATTGTCCTCTGTTTAATGTATCCTGACTTTACTATTCTTGACTGTTCATTTCTTACCTTTGCTCTTTCTTTACCTTTTTCCTGTTGACTCCTTTTTTTTTTCTTGACTTGACTTTGTTGTTTTCTTTCTTTTCCTTATATTAATGCCTCCAACATTAATGTATTTTTTTATTTTCTAGGTTCCAGAACTGGATGAGGACCTCATTGATAACGATATCCTCATCACCCTGGTCCATGAACGAGTCCCGTTGTGGGACACCCGGGTTCCGCAGCACTCGGACAACGTGACGATCCGGCAGCTATGGAATGAGGTGGCCCAAATGATGTGGGATGGCTGGGACAACGCCCTGGCTTGGGTCCGCAAGGCATTTCGCAAGTATTGAGAGTTTCTCATCACACACAGTTATGTGATCCCGGCCAAAAATGCATTGTCTAACCATTATTTTTATTTTCCAACAGTGCTCAAAGTCAGAACATGTTGGCATTCGATGAAGGATCGCTTCAACAAGGACCTTCGTTGAGAGAGCCGGGTTCCCAGTGGTTCTGGAGCAAGGATCAGAAAATATAAGCATCACCGCATGTTGGCATTTTTGTGACCGGTCCTTGCCCAGAGAACGTAAGTATTTTTGTCTTGCATTGGATTGTGTTGTATTGCCTAATCTGTATTTTTCAATTCCACAGGAGTTGACGCTTTTACTATTATAAATGTTTTGTACTAATGTTTTTTTTGTTCACAGCATCGGGATCAGCACTCTTGACGCTGGTTCTGGAGCGGTCCTTCATCAAACAGCCACGGACCCGTCCCAGCCATCCAGCAGTGCAGCAGCAAGTGGGCCTGCAACACAGATTGGAGACCAGGAAGCTGGTCCATCAGGTGTTCCCCCGTCCCAGTGCTC
Source organism: Ranitomeya variabilis (assembly GCF_051348905.1). Lineage (NCBI taxonomy): Eukaryota > Metazoa > Chordata > Amphibia > Anura > Dendrobatidae > Ranitomeya > Ranitomeya variabilis. The sequence goes on along the minus strand of NC_135234.1, from coordinate 691,576,415 downwards.
TGCCTCTTTTTTTTTAGACTTTTCCCGACAGCGGCAGTGGGCCTCGGACAGGTCACTCATGCCCGAGTTTTTGCACTTGAGCTCGATCTTTCATGATGGACTCAAGGTGATGGGAGACAGACTGGATCGTGGCTTAAACTATATAAATACACTTATCCAGGATGTCATCAGAAGCTTTGACCAAGTGAAGGCCGACCTCCAGAGGCCAGCACATCATTTTGTCAATCAAATTGAACAGGGCATGTCAGAACAACTTACTCCTGATCTCCAGCTTAGTGTCATGAAGGCCTGCAATGCTGCTTACGTGCAGGCTATGCAGCAGACTCGGTATTTTCAGCAGCCAGTGGTGGCATTTCCACCTGTGCCAACACTGTCACGCTTGACCTCAATGCCGAGCTCTGCTGCATACCACTGCATGGCCACCACCATTCCAAGCACTGCCAGACACCACTACAGCACCACCACCATGCCGAGTGCTGTTGGACAGCCTACCACCACCACCATGCCAACTGCTACTCCTGCTTGGACATCCTTCACTGCCACCACCATGCAGCAGCAGCACCCAGATCAGGACAGGTCGGCCACCATCACCAGGTCCCAGCTGCAGCAGCAACAGCAGCACCCGGACTCTGGTATGCTTTTCACCATCAGCATGCAGCAGCAGCACCCGGACCCTGGAATGGCTTTCACCACCATCAGGATGCAGCAGCAGCACCCGGACCCTGGCATGGCCTTCCCCACCACCATCATGCAGTAGCCACAGCAGCCAGACCCTGGCATGGCCTTCCCCACCACCACCACCATGCAGCAGCAGCACACGGACCATGACAGGTCAGCCACCATGACCGGGCTGCAAGAAATGAGCCCATCGAGGCTCCCCAGAACCCAGCGCCGATTCCAAAAAGGGAAAAAGAAAAAGATGTGGACTATCGCTATCCATCCCCCCTCACCTCCCAATGTGTCTCTGATGTCTGGTTTGTCTCATCCTTCCAGTGTGTCTCTTCCTTCCTGCCTCTAGCACCATCGCTGAACTCACTGACCCCACTAGTTTAATTGCCTCTTCTCCTGCATCCCCTGCGTCGTCTTCAGTCAGCCAGGCCTCACAGCGACACACCCCCCAGTTCTGTCACTACCCCAAGCCGGCGGTTAATTTTTTTTTTGTTTAAATGTTAATCGTTTTCTGCCCCCAATACTGTTTGGTTATTTGTATATTTCGGCGCCGGCAACGCACACTGTGCGCCAAATAAACACACTGCGCCATACACTTTGTTTTTTTGCCACCTCATAGCTCCAGGAGTTATTAAGTAGAACACTGCAGCTTTGTGTGTTTGGTATGGAGCTATGAGTTGTCAAAAACTAATATTACTTGTATTTTCTCCATAATGTTTTCAGTCTGCTTAATCTATGTGACGCAGACTGAAGAGACAATGGCGGTAATACAAAGCAGATCTATACTCAACAGGTCATGTGTCATAAACAGTGAGTTCATGATGCACAAAACTCTGCATCTTGAACTCATTATTTATGATCCCTGACCTGGTGAGTAGAGAACTGCCTTGTATAACCTCCATTTTCTCTTCAGTCTACGTAATCTATTTCACACAAACTGACGAGACGATGGAGGTCATACAAGGCATATCTACACTGTGTTCCAAATTATTATGCAAATTGAATTTAAGTGTCATAAAGATTTAATTGTTTTGTTTTTCAAATAAACTCGTGGATGGTATTGTGTCTCAGGGCTCAATGGATCACTGAAATCAATCTTAAACAACACATGTGATAATTGGTTTTCCAGGTGATTCTAATTAAAGGAAAACTACTTAAAAATGATGTTCCACATTATTAAGCAGGTCACAGTTTTCAAGTAACATGGGAAAGAAAAAGGATCTCTCTGCTGCTGAAAAGCATCAAATAGTGCAATGCCTTGGTGAAGGGATGAAAACATTAGAAATTTTCCAAAAACATAAGCGTGATCATCGTACTGTTAAGAGATTTGTGGCTGTATCTGAGCACAAATGTGTTTGTGCTGATAAAGGCATAATGAGGAAGATTTCTGCCAGGCAAGTTCATCGGATTAAGAGAGCAGCTGCTAAAAAGCCATTACAAAGCAGCAAACAGGTATTTGAAGCTGCTGGTGCCTCTGGAGTCCCTCGAACCTCAAGGTGTAGGCTCCTTCAAAGGCTTGCTGTGGTGCATAAACCTACTATTCGGCCACCCTTAAACAGTGTTCACAAGCAGAAATGTTGTATTTGGCCCACACATACATGAAGACTAATTTCCAAACAGTCTTGTTTACTAATAAGTGTTGAGCAACCCTGGATGGTCCAGATGGATGGAGTAGTGGATGGTTGGTGGATGGCCACCATGTCCCAACAAGGCTGCAACGTCAGCGAGGAGGTGGAGGAGTCATGTTTTGGGCCAGAATCATGGGAAACAGCTGGTAAGGCCCTTTAAGGTTCCTGAAGGTGTGAAAATGACCTCTGCAAAGTATATAGAGTTTCTGACTGACAACTTTCTTCTATGGTCTAAAAAGCAGAAACGTGCCTTCAGGAGCAAAATCATCTTCATGCTGACAATGCCCCATCTCATGCTGCAAAGAATACCTCTGAGTCATTGGCTGCTATGGGCATAAAAAGATATAAACTCATGGTGTGGCCACCATCTTCCCCTGACCTCAACCTATAGAGAACCTTTAGATCATCAAGCAAAAGATCTATGAGGGTGGGAGGCAGTTCACATCCAAACAGCAGCTCTGGGAGGCTATTCCAACTTCATGCAAAGAAATTTATGCAGAAACGCTCCAAAAACTCACAAGTTCAATGGATGCAAGAATTGTGAAGGTGACATCAAAGAAGGGTCCTATGTTAACATGTAACTTGGCCTGTTGGGATGTTTTGGCATTAAATAGCTTTTTTGTTCAGTGAATGTGACCTCCTAATGCTGCAAATTCCACAAATGAGCATTTTCAGTTCTTTAAAACATATCAAATGTTTAGAATTTCTACTGTGCATAATAATTTGGAACAGTGCATTTTGAGTTTTTATTCATTTTGGAGATTATACTGTTATCATTGGGAGGTTTCTTCAATAAAATTCGATGTATAATCTAACGGGTGATGACTTTTATTAGACTGACTCATTTGCACCGACCATTTAGGAAAATCTGATAAAAATGTAATTTGCATAGTAATTTGGAACATAGTGTATACTCACCTGGACAGGTGTCAGAAATAGTGAATTCATGAGGCTGGGTTTTGTGCATCATGAAGTCATTATTTCTCACACATGAACAGGTGAGTATAGATCTGCTTTGCATTATACCTCCATTGTTTCTTCAGTCTGCTTCCAATAGATACTGCAGAAGAGATTCAGGATGTAATGATGTCAACTACCTTACCACTAACAACATAAGTGGTTTTTAGAGGAAAGACATAGGAGACTCGGTACAGGTATCAAATCAAGTTGCTTATTAACAAAAAATATTAGTAACATTTAAAACGTAACTAGTACAGACCCACACCCAACAGCACATTTTACACAATATTATCTTGCCATGGCACACGTCCGATATCAGAAACAAAATAGGCAGCAAATTGGTTCCGCATGTGGGCAACTTCAACAGTTGATCGCAGCGGGTGATGCTGGTAATCTGGCAATGGGTTTGCAACTGGTTCATCCAGTTCAATATTGGGTTGCTCCTTAGCCATTATGTAATTGTGGAGAACCACACAGGCTTTGACAACCTCATTGACTGTCTCCATTAGATTAATGGCTGTCTTAAGAATGTGCCATTTTGAGACAAGAATCCCAAAGGTACACTCAACTGTTCTTCGGGCCCTGGTCAGTCTGTAGTTATAAATTCTTTTAGTGTGGTTCAAGTCCCGACTGGAATATGGCTTCAGTAGGTTTTCACACATCTGAAAGGCCTCATCCCCAACCATAACAAATGGCATCGGTGGGCATTGAGTGTTGGGGAGAGGTCGTGACAGGGGAAAATTACAATTTTTGCCATACAAACGTCGGCCCATATCCGAGTTCTTGAAAGTCTGGGAGACATTGCCTCGGCCAAAAGCTCCAATGTCCACGGCGATACAGCGACAGTCCGCATCTGCTATTGACATGAGCACTACAGAAAAATAGTTCTTGTAGTTAAAGTACTCGGATCCAGATCTGGCGGGTTTGGTAATCTGTATGTGCTTTCCATCCACCGCTTCCAAACAGTTGGGGAAATTACACACTCCAGAATTTCTCGGCAATTTCCATCCACATGTCTGCGGTGGGTAGGGGGATAAATTCATCCCGGAGAACGTTCCACAAAGCCCAGCAGGGCTCCAAATAGGGAGAGTGCAGGGCATGTTATTATTTAGGGGTAGATGTGGACTGCCCTTGTAAGGGCGGGAGCTTGGGGATTCAGTTTAATTGATAGCCCCCTAGGGATTGACAGGGTATTGTCTCCCGACGCTGTGGTTTAATGGACTTTTCCACTTCAGCAAGTTTCAGCTCCGCCTGACTGGTCCTCGGCAATTGGTGAGATCTTTCCAATATTGATATATGTGTGATACACTTGTTATCTTACCATTTGACCCCACCCCTTTTTCATTCCTTATGATACCTGCTGATATTTATGCAATCAGGGTTGCCTATTTTGTTTATTTCAGAAATGTCATTGCATGTTTGCATCGCTATTAATAAATAAGGCACCTTGGGATTTAGTGATGGCACATTAGGCCATTGCAAGTGTTGTTTTCACTAAACCCCTTGAAGTACTAACTTAGATATGGCATATTCCCTAAACAGGTTACCCCACACAGTACTTCCTTTTTAATAAAAAGTCTTTTTGGTGACGTCATTTTGATTTTTATTTTTTAACATAATAAAAGTTAAGTTTTATAATTCCTGCTTATCCTTTGTAAATTGTGGCCTCTGTTCGCAGCTAGCACTGGGCAGCCTGCCACAGGGCGATTATTAATAGGCTGTGATCCAGATGCTTTGCATTCTCTGTGTGAACACTGCCACATGCAGATTATCTGTTTTTTCACTGGTGTGCCAAACGCCAATCCCTGATTGTAGGCTGTCTGTCTCATTAGGTATTACCGCACCTGTGTAGTCACCATCTTTACTCGGGCCAGCTGCACCATGATAGTGCATTTGATTTGAAGCCTAGACAGGTAAGCATATTTGCCTGTTTTTTTTGTTTTCTCTACGATACTGTGTGTGTATATGCGTGTGTCTGCTGCACTATACTGTGTGTGTGGGGGGCTACATTATACTCTGAAGGGGCTGCTTTATACTCTGTGGAGCTGCATTATATTTTGGGGGGTTGCTTTATACTCTGGGGGCTGCATATACTGAGTGTGTGTGTGTGGTGCTGCATTATACTCTGAGGGCACTCATTATATTCTTAGGGGGCTGCATTATACTCTGAAGGGCTGCATTATACTGCATGTGTGTGGGGGGCTGCATTATACTCCGAGGGTGCTGCATTATACTGAGAGGGCTGCATTATACTATGAGGGGGGGCTGCATTATGCTCTATGAGGGGACTACATTATACTCTATGACAGGGGCTGCAGTATACTCTGAGGGGGGCTGCAGCATACACTCTGAGGAGGGCTGCAGTATACTCTATGAGGGGGACTGCATTATACTCTGAGGGGGCTGCATTATACTGAGGGGGCCACATTATACTCTATCAAGGACCATGGAGAGTGCATTTTACTATATAGAACCTGCATTGTACTGTATCAAGGACTATCTGTACCAATCATTCTTCTTCAGTTCAAGTAAGGGTAGCGGCACGCGGTCAGTAAATGATGCGGGTTCAACACTGCATACTTGTTCAGTGTCCAGATGTTACAGAATAGTGGATGGGATTTCAATAAATCTCATGCCCACTATGGGTGCACAGATGCTCACGGCTCACCCGTGGAGACAGACATGCGTCGCATCTCTCCAGACCGCAGCATGTCTATTTATCTCATGGATATGCGAGCCTCCACAAGTTAAATTTCATAAGTGCTGCGTCCAAATCGAGGCCAATTATTGAATGTGTGCACCTACCTTAGGCCTCTTTTGCACGTCCTGATATTTCCGGTACCGGAAAAACCGGTACCGGAGATATCCATGTCCGTATGTCCGTGTGTGTACTCCGTGTGTCATCCGTGTGTCCGTGTTGAAGTTACGTATGTCATCCGTATGTCATCCGTATGTCATCCGTGTGTCATCCGTGAGCCATCCGTGTGGACACCTACCTCAGAGATTTTTTTTAAGTCTGCAATTAAAGGCTTGGGCCTGTAATTAAAGGGTTAGATGAGGGAAAGGTGCACTAATTAGCAATTTTCAATTATAAACACACGTTTCCACCTTCAGTACTTGTTCATTATTTTTTATTGGCAAACTATATTGTGCATTTGATCACTTCCTGCTACCTAGCCTACAACTAGTTAGTAATGTTGATCCAAATAAACACAACATGTACATAAATTTGTTGTAAAACAAAACTTTTTATAATCGTAGGCAAAAAAAACCCTTTTCACATTTTCAAACAACATATGACCAACCAATAATGTGCATTCGCTCGTGCCTGTAAACCCCGGGTACTGAAAGGAAAGCTGGGTGATCTGTACTTACATTGAGTCGCGGTGAGGCGCCCTCTGCTGGATGTCCTCTTGAACTGGAGCCTTGGAAAAGTTCCCACGCTCGAGTTCATATGAGTTCATCCAGCAGAGGGCGCCTCACCGCGACTCAATGTAAGTACAGATCACCCAGCTTTCCTTTCAGTACCCGGGGTTTACAGGCACGAGCGAGTGCTTTAGCACAGCTCCTGCCTGTAAAATGATTTAACCCCTTCAGATGGATTTACTTCGTGGGACGTGACAGATCAACAGAAGGTATGTATATTGTTGGTTTATTATTTTGCAGAGCAAGGGTCTTCAGGTGGATTGAGAGAGCAATAAAATATTAAAACAACCTGTGTGTTTATTTCATTAAAATACTTTTTATTAATGTGTGTGTGTTTTTTTAACCCTTTCATACAATTGGATTAATAATGGATAGGTGACATAATTGATGCCTCTCCATTATTAATCTGGCTTAATGTCACCTTACAATAGCAAGGTGACATTAACCCTTCATTACCCCATATCCCACCGCTACACGGGAGTGGGAAGAGAGTGGCCAAGTGCCAGAATAGGCGCATCTTCCAGATGTGCCTTTTCTGGGGTGGCTGGGGGCAGATGTTTGTAGCCGGGGGGGGGGGGGGCCAATAACCATGGACCCTCTCTAGGCTATTAATATCTGCCCTCAGTCACTGGCTTTACCACTCTGGCGGAGAAAATTGCGCGGGAGCCCACGCCAATTTTTTCCGCCATTTAACCCTTTATTTTAGCAGCTACAGCGCCCAAATTTTGCACATACACACTACTAACATTAGTAGTGTGGAATATGCAAAAAAAAGGGGATATGAGATGGTTTACTGTATGTAAACCATGTCTCATATCATGTCGGGTTTGGGAAGGAGAAATGAAAAGCCGGCAATTGAATTACCGGCTTTTCACTAACACCGCTGCGTATTTCTCGCAAGTCACACTGCTGGTCCGTGTGGAATCCGTATTTTTCTCGCCCCCATAGACTTTCATTAGCGTTTTTTTTGCGCAATACGGTGACAAACGCAGCATGCTGCGATTTTCTACAGCCGTACAAGACCGTATATTACGGATGCGTAATATATGGCAGATATGAGCTGGGCCATAGAGATTCATTGGGCCGTGTGTAATGCGAATTTTACGGACGTAGTTTATGCGCTCATACGTCCGTAAAACTCGCTAGTGTGAGGCCGGCCTAATACTGAAAAAAACTATTGAAGAGGAAAAAAGTGGCGTTTAAGAAAAAAACAACAAACCTCTGACAAACACTGAACATGGGACAGTCTACTTTGGGCCTTGCAGAAGCATGGTTGTTAAGACGAGGCACAACAGTAATGTTTGCTAACATTATGAAACATCAATTTAACCATGTTTTTTTTTGGATTTGACAAACAGTATTCCAAGGTACATCATGAAGTTTATGTTTGTCATTCAACAAGCACATTCAGAAGTCTAGTGACTATAATAGTGCTAAGGATTACCACATTACATGCCATTTTGATGGCCTACAAACAGAATCACTAACACATCAGCACTGTAAGCACTATTTGAAATATGAATTAAGTAAGTACAGTTTGTTATGACATAGGAACATCCATGGGTGCACTCACCATACTTTGCTTGCTTGGATGGGGAATATGTTGACCAACCACTACGTGCAAGCTTCTGCTACTGCACGCCATCCACGCTCTATATTCAGCCGGTCGTGGTATTCCTCCACACGAGTGTCCCAAAGTTCTGGGTGTTGTTCCACAAGAGCTATTAGGCGCTCAGTATCAACACGAGGTGCCATTATATCATCAAAATACAGGAGAAACAATCCACAAATGTGCCTGCACACACAACTACTTCACCTCAGCAAAGAAAAGGCCAGACTGAGTTTATTTTTTAATTTCACATGAAATTCAGGACACCTGTCTATAATAATGATACAATGTTTGGAAAAACGCACACGGACAGCACACGGATGCTCATCCGTATGCATGTGTGCTGTCCGTATTGTGGTCCGTGCTGCCGGTAAAATACGGACATGTCTATGTGTGAAAACACGCACATGTGCAGAAACACATAGATTTTAATGTGTCTACGTGTGTCAGTGTCTCCGGTACGTGAGAAAACTGTCACCACACGTACTGGAGACGTGTGAAAAAGGCCTAAAAAGAGGCCAGGAAACAAGCGCCGAACGACTTTAGTATTGTCGATCGCGCTCGTTTAGCGGCCTGAACTTGGTGCTTGTAAATACAACAGGAATGTCTCTGTGTAATGGTGCAATATGTGAGCATTTGGGGCCTCATTGTGTCTAAAACTGGCCCTGACCACATGAAGTGACACTGGTCAGAATTGTAAAATTTGGCCCAGTCATGAAGGTGAAAACAGGCTTGGTGGGTAAAGGAGTTGAACCTGTCAAGGAAACTGAGAAAAGCATAGCAGTACCACCGATTCTATAGCATCATGTAATGGTGCTTTCACTGTTTCTTTGTTTCCGTCAGATATTTGTTGGCGAAGATTATCTGATGTATTCTACTGTATAGGGAATACAATGACATTTGCTCCCTCGTAAAAGAAAACATGAATACAACGTGGCATATATTTTAATAGATGCCTCAGCATGGAAAAGAGCAGCACATTTCATACAGCAAAAAAAAAAAGTATACTGATCTATACAAGGCCGACGGTGTGAAAAGAACACTCAGGAGATATCTGGGGCTTATGGATACATCTGACACACACAATGGAAGCTTCACTAGGCAGATAACAAATGAGCACTAAATGCAGTATGAGTCCATATTACTACCCCGAGCTCTTGCAAAACATTATCTGAAGAGCAAATCAGAAGTTTTTAATAACAACGCTGAATACAGCAGAGATAAATCATAACTTAGATATGTTATCATAGCAAAAGCATTTTAGTCATGCGGATACATGACTATTAGTAAACTCTTAGTAAACATGACCTCACACTTAGGTGGGGTCTGATGCTCCTATATTCCCATGCCTGGTGTCACTGCCTATTCTTTACTCACTTTCACAATTACAAAAGCACAAAGAAATAGGCAGATAACACAGCCCAGATGTGGCGAATGTCCCGTAATAAATCCCTGTGCCAGAATAATTACTTATTGCATCCCTGAATCTTCACTATTCCACAGCACCATAGATAAACAACACATCTGGAAATTGGGCAAATAATTCCAGTGGAAACCAGCAGAAAAACTGGAACCTCCCTTTATCTATATCTGTAACCTTCACAGCTGCCCAGAACTGTTTTACTACCGACTCAGTGCGTGAGCATGCTGGGACTTGCAGTAGCACAAAAGGGAGGCATATATGTTCCAATCTGGTCTAAAATATGATCTGTTTCTTCAAAGTTGGTGTTTGTGTAGCCATGATATCTCACCTCTTGGAAGGTGTGACATGCAGAGCAATCCTTTGTATATTGGTTACGTGATGCCGCCTGCAGTAAATCACACACACGCGGCATGATGTCACTTTATAATACTTGGTTTTCTTATACTACGCTGGCCTCCTGCACATAACATATATCACTATGAATTATTAATAAGTATACTTAGATTACACATCACATTTGGCTACTCTGCTATATATTACAATAAAAATATCACAGAAAAAAAGTCAGCTGTATTTACCATCACGAGGTCACAATACTAATGGCCTACATGATGTAGCAGCCCCCCTGATAAAGCTGAAGGCAGCACTAGAGTAAAATACAACATAACGAGGACCCTTGACGTTGGTTGCAAGCTTGCGCATGTTGGCCAAAATATCAAGCAATACCTTATGCTTTTTTGTTGTTGTTGTGCTGTTTGCATCTTTGTGCATTTAGGGTATGTGTCCACGTTCAGGATTGCATCAGGATTTGGTCAGGATTTTTCATCAGTATTTGTAAGCCAAAACCAGGAGTGGAACAATTAGAGGAAAAGTATAATAGAAACATATGCACCACTTCTGTATTTATCACCCACTCCTGGTTTTGGCTTACAAATACTGATGAAAAATCCTGACCAAATCCTGATGCAATCCTGAACGTGGACACATACCCTTATATTACTACACAATCGCCCGTCCATCAATGGTAGGTGTGTAGCTGTTTCAGCAGTATTTTGTACCTGTGTTGCCCCTGCCTATGTGGTGGGGCTGCTGCATCCTGCATTGCAGCAGTATAATGACCTGTTGTTGGTAAATATGGCATTCCTTTTTGTTTGTTTTTCTATTTATTTCATGTAGTTTTTGGTGACTTGCTTTATATATTAAACCACTTTTCACCAGTTTGTTATATATTACAAAATTGTATGTGGACACATTACATTTTACATTATATTCCATTGATTTACTACATATATTACGAAAAATACTACTCTACATTACTATACATTTTACAGTATACTATGCTGTTTTATGATAGAATGTATATTACTCTGCCCTGATCTGGTGAATTATATAAACAAAATGCTGCACATCCATGATTAGTAGAAATATTAATTTATTGAAAGACATCCAAAACAATTAAAAATTGCCAAAGGGCAGGAGACTCTTCTTCTCAGACCCCCAAAATATGGGCTACAAACCTCCCCATGTATGAAAACAAGTTGAAATCGTATTGGTTGCAATCATAATACAGAGAAGGCAAATAGATCAGGCAATAAAAACCAGATGCACCTAAAATACAGAAAATAGTAATATATAGCTAAAAATGCAGTAAAAAATAAATGCCGTATTTTTCAAACTAAGACACATTTTTTTCCTCCAAAATTGGGAAATTGGGGGGGTGCGTCTTATAGTCCAGATGTACCTTATAGTCCGGCTGTGGGGAGGGAGCAGCAGCAGCAAAGGACGAGCGGGTCACAGGAGCGGCGGCTGCAAATAACACGTGTGCCCGCTGTTAGAGAAAATTAATATTTACTGCTCCCCACACCCATAGTCTCTCTCACCTCTATACACTGAAGTCAGCGCCGAGAGATAGGAGGGACTAAGGGAGTGGGGAGAAGTGAATATCCATTCTCTTTAATAGCGGGCACACGTTAGCCGCCAGTTTCGGCAGCTGCTGAGCGCTCACGTGTGCTCTCGCTATTAAGAAGAATGAATATTCACTGCTCCCCACGTCCATAGTCCCGCCTACCACTATGCATTGAAGCCAGCAATGAGAGGTGGGCGGGACTATGAGCGTGGAAAGCAGCTGCGGCTAACGTGTGCCCGCTATTAAAGAGAATGGATATTCAGTGCTTTCTTCTCCCATAGTCCCGGTGTAACAGGCCAGATTAACCCCCGCCCAGAATATACCTGGGGTTAAAGTGGCCTAGGCCAGATTATACCCCGGGTATATTCTGGCCTAGCCCAAACTATACCCCGTGGTATAAATTGGACTAGTCCAGTTTATACCCCTCTTGGCCAGATTATACCCCGAGTATATTCTGGCCTAGTCCGAACTATACCCCGGGGTACAAATTGGACTAGTCCAGATCATACCCCTCCAGGTCAGAATATACCCCAGCTACTGTAGATCAGATTTTTCAGGCTTTTGAGGACCATTGAGTGACATTCTTAATAACGGGGCCCCAGGCAGCACCCAGGGCCCCAGGCAGCACACAGGGGCCCCGGGCAGCACACAGGGGCCCCAGGAAGCGCACGGGGCCCCAGGCAGTGCACAGGGGCCCCAGGCAGCGCACAGGACCCCAGGCAGCCCACAGGGCCCAATGCAGCCCACAGGGCTCCAGGCAGCGCACGGGGCCCCAGGCAGCATACAGGGGCCCAGGCAGTGCACAGGGACCCAGACAGAACACAGGGCCCCATGCAGCCCACAGGGCTCAAGGCAGCGCACGGGGCCCCAGGCAGCATACAGGGGCCCCAGGCAGCATACAGGGGCCCCAGGCAGCACACAGGGCTCCAGGCAGTGCAAAGGGGCCCAAGGCAGCGCACAAGGGCCCAAGGCAACGTACAGGGCCCCAGGCAGTACGCAGGGCCCCAGACAGAACACAGGGCCCCATGCAGCCCACAGGGCTCCAGGCAGTGCACGGGGCCCCAGGCAGGAAACAGGGGCCCCAGGCAGCGCACAGGGCTCCAGGCAGTGCAAAGGGGCTCAAGGCAGTGCACAAGGGCCCCAGGCAATGTACAGGGCCCCACGCAGTGCACAGGGCCCCAGACAGAACACAGGGCCCTATGCAGCGCACAGGGCCCCAGGCAGCACACGGGGCAGAGACAGCGAATGGGGCCCCAGGCAGCACACAGGGCACCAGGCAGCACAGAGGGGTCCCTGGCAGCACACGAGGCCCCAGGCAGCACACGGAGTGGCAAAGACAGTGCACAAGGGAGGGGGAAGAGACAGCGTGCAAGGGGGAAGAGAAAGCGAACGGGGACCCAGGCAGCACACAGGGCCCCAGGCAGCACACAGGTAGGCAGAGACAGTGCACAAGGGAGAGGGAAGTAGTGTGCAAGGGGGAAAGAGACAGCGCGCAGGGCGCCTGTGCGCTGTCTCTGCCCCCTGTGCGCTGTCTGGGATCCCATGTGCGCTGTTTGGGACCCCCTGTGTGATGTCTGTGGCCCCGTTCTTGAGTATATTAAAGATTAAAGCATATTAAAGATCAGATTTTTCACGTTTATGAGCACCATTGAGTGATATACTCAAGAATTACATAATTTTTCAACATTTTAGTGTTTAAAACTCTAAACACACAGACTTTTTTTTTTACTTCAACCTGAAAACCTTGACTGTTCACAAAATAACTGTTCAGGATATAATAAAAGTTATAACATTCTGAAACTTCAACTTAGGCCGGCGTCACACTGGCGAGTTTTACGGACGTATGAGCGCAGAAAATACATCCGTAAAATACGCATAGCACACGGCACAATGATTCCCTATGTCCCAGCTCCTATCAGCCGTATTTTACTGATCCGTATTATACGGTCCTCTACGGCCGTACAAAATCGCAGCATGCTGCGTTTGTCAGCGTATTGCGCAAATAAATCGCCAATGAAAGTCTATGGGGGCGAGAAAAATACGGATTCCACACGGACCAGCAGTGTGACTTGCGAGAAATACGCAGCTGTGTTAGTGAAACGTCGGTAATTCAATTGCCGGCTTTTCATTTCTCCTGCCTAAACACGACATGATATGAGACATGGTTTACATACAGTAAACCATCTCATATCCCCTTTTTTTTTGCATATTCCACACTACTAATGTTAGTAGTGTGTATGTGCAAAATTTGGGCGCTGTAGCTGCGAAAATAAAGGGTTAAATTGCTGAAAAAATTGGCGTGGGCTCCCGCGCAATTTTCTCCGCCAGAGTGGTAAAGCCAGTGACTGAGGGCAGATATTAATAGCCTAGAGAGGGTCCATGGTTATTGGCCTCCCCTGGCTACAAACATCTGCCCCCAGCCACCCCAGAAAAGGCACATCTGGAAGATGCGCCTATTCTGGCACTTGGCCACTCTCTTCCCACTCCCTGTAGCGGTGGGATATGGGGTAATGAAGGGTTAATGCCACCTTGCTATTGTAAGGTGACATTAAGCCAGATTAATAATGGAGAGGCGTCAATTATGTCACCTATCCATTATTAATCCAATTGTCTGAAAGGGTTAAAAAAACACACACATTATTAAAAAGTATTTTAATGAAATAAACACACAGGTTGTTTTAGTATTTTATTGCTCTCTCAATCCAGCTGAACACCCTCGCTTGGCAAAATAATAAACCCACAATATACATACCCTCAGATGACCTGTCACGTCCCACGAGGTAATCCATCTGAAGGGGTTAACTCAATTTACAGGCAGGAGCTGCGCTAAAGCACTCGCTCGTGCCTGTAACCCCCGGGGAATGAATGAAAGCTGAGTGATCTGTACTTACATTGAGTTGCGGTGAGGCGCCCTCTGGTGGATGAACTCATGAACTGGAGCCTTGGAAAAGTTCCCACGCTCGAGTTCATATGAGTTCATCCACCAGAGGGCGCCTCACCGCGACTCAATGTAAGTACAGATCACTCAGCTTTCATTCATTCCCCAGGGGTTACAGGCACGAGCGAGTGCTTTAGTGCAGCTCCTGCCTGTAAATTGAGTTAACCCCTTCACATGGATTACCTCGTGGGACGTGACAGGTCATCTGAGGGTATGTATCTTGTGGGTTTATTATTTTGCCAAGCGAGGGTGTTCAGCTGGATTGAGAGAGCAATAAAATACTAAAACAACCTGTGTGTTTATTTCATTAAAATACTTTTTAATAATGTGTGTGTGTGTTTTTTAACCCTTTCAGACAATTGGATTAATAATGGATAGGTGACATAATTGACGCCTCTCCATTATTAATCTGGCTTAATGTCACCTTACAATAGCAAGGTGGCATTAACCCTTCATTACCCCATATCCCACCGCTACAGGGAGTGGGAAGAGAGTGGCCAAGTGCCAGAATAGGCGCATCTTCCAGATGTGCCTTTTCTGGGGTGGCTGGGGGCAGATGTTTTTAGCCACGGGGGGGGGGCCAATAACCATGGACCCTCTCCTGGCTATTAATATCTGTCCTCAGTCACTGGCTTTACCACTCTGGCGGAGAAAATTGCGCGGGAGCCCACGCCAATTTTTTCCGCCATTTAACCCTTTATTTTAGCAGCTACAGTGCCCAAATTTTGCACATACACACTACTAACATTAGTAGTGTGGAATATGCAAAAAAAGGGGGATATGAGATGGTTTACTGTATGTAAACCATGTCTCATATCCTGTCGGGTTGGGGAAGAAGAAATGAAAAGCCGGCGATTGAATTACCGGCTTTTAACATATATCGCGCTGAATTAAATATAAATACAGAATATATATATATGTGTCTCAATTATATATATATATATATATATATATATATATATATACTGTATATATGTTTTCCCGAACATTTGAGCACATAAATCCATTAGATGTCGGTTTTGCAAGCCTGCGAGAAAATATCGCAGTACGGATGCCATACGGATTACATACGGAGGATGCCATGCGCAAAATACGCTGACACACCCTGCCTACGGATCACTATTTTGGGAACATTTCTCCGTATTACGGCCGTAAAAAACGGACCGTATTGTCTTACGCTGAGTGTGACGCCGGCCTTATAAAGGTACTTTTACATGGGGCGATTATTGGTTCCAGAGAGGCTTTCGGCTGATAATCGTACACATAGATGGTGACAGGACACTACAATATAAACGTTCAAAGGTAATCACTGAACAACATTAACCCCTTAGTGACAGAGCCAATTTGGTACTTAATGACCGAGCCAATTTTTACAATTCTGACCACTGTCACTTTATGACGTTACAACTCTGGACAGATCCTGCTGATTCTGAGATTGTTTATTCGTGACAAATTGTACTTCATGTTAGTGGTAACATTTCTTCGATATTACTTGTGATTATTTAAGAAAAAAAAGGAAATATGGCGAAAATTTTTTAAATTTAGCAATTTTCAAACTTTGTATTTTTATTCCTTTAAATCAGAGACATATGTCACAAAAAATAGTTAATAAATAACATTTCCCACATGTCTACTTTACATCAGCACAATTTTGGAAACAAAATTTTTTTTTGTTAGGGAGTTATACAGTCATGGCCAAAAGTATTGACACCACTGCAATTCTGTCAGATAATACTCAGTTTCTTCCTGAAAATGATTGCAAACACAAATTCTTTGGTATTATTATCTTCATTTAATTTGTCTTAAATGAAAAAACACAAAAGAGAATGAAGCAAAAAGCAAAACATTGATCATTTCACACAAAACTCCATAAAGGTCCATACAAAAGTATTGGCACCCTCAGCCTAATACTTGGTTGAACAACCTTTAGCCAAAATAACTGCGACCAACCGCTTCCGGTAACCATCAATGAGTTTCTTACAATGCTCTGCTGGAATTTTAGGCCATTCTTCTGTGGCAAACTGCTCCAGGTCCCTGATATTTGAAGGGTGCCTTCCCCAAACTGCCATTTTTAGATCTCTCCACAGGTGTTCTATGGGATTCAGGTCTGGACTCATTGCTGGCCACCTTAGAAGTCTCCAGTTCTTTCTCTCAAACCATTTTCTAGTGCTTTTTGAAGTTTGTTTTGGGTCATTGTCCTGCTGGAAGACCCATGACCTCTGAGGGAGACCCAGCTTTCTCACACTGGGCCCTACATTATGCTGCAAAATTTGTTGGTAGTCTTCAGACTTCATAATGCCATGCACACGGTCAAGCAGTCCAGTGCCAGAGGCAGCAAAGCAACCCCAAAACATCAGGGAACCTCTGTCATGTTTGACTGTAGGGACCGCGTTCTTTTCTTTGAATGCCTCTTTTTTTCTCCTGTAAACTCTATGTTGATGCCTTTGCCCCAAAATCTCTACTTTTGTCTCTTCTGACAAGAGAACATTCTTCCAAAACGTTTTAGGCTTTTTCAGGTAGGTTTTGGCAAACTCCAGCCTGGCTTTTTTATGTCTCGGGGTAAGAAGTGGGGTCTTCCTGGGTCTCCTACCATACAGTCCCTTTTCATTCAGACGCCGACGAATAGTAGGGGTTGACACTGTTGTACCCTCGGACTGCAGGGCAGCTTGAACTTGTTTGGATGTTAGTCGAGGTTCTTTATCCAACATCCGCACAATCTTGCGTTGAAATCTCTTGTCAATTTTTCTTTTCCGTCCACATCTAGGGAGGTTAGTCACAGTGCCATGGGCTTTAAACTTCTTGATGACACTGCGCACGGTAGACACAGAAACATTCAGGTCTTAGGAGATGGACTTGTAGCCTTGAGATTGCTCATGCTTCCTCACAATTTGGTTTCTCAAGTCCTCAGACAGGTGTTTGGTCTTTTCTTTTCTCCATGCTCAATGTGGTACACACAAGGACACAGGACAGAGGTTGAGTCAACTTTAATCCATGTCAACTGGCTGCAAGTGTGATTTAGTTATTGCCAACACCTGTTAGGTGCCACAGGTAAGTTACAGGTGCTGTAAATTACACTAATTACAGAAGCATCACATGATTTTTTGAACAGTGCCAATACTTTTGTCCACCCCCTTTTTTATGTTTGGTGTGGAATTATATCCAATTTGGCTTTAGGACAATTCTTTTTGTTTTTTTCATTTAAGACAAATTAAATGAAGATAATAATAACAAAGAATTTGTGTTTGCAATCATTTTCAGGAAGAAACTGAGTATTATCTGACAGAATTGCAGGGGTGTCAATACTTTTGGCCATGACTGTAAGAGTTAAAAGTTGACCAGCAATTTCTCATTTTTACAACACCATTTTTTTTTAGGGACCACATCACATTTGAAGTCATTTTGAGGGGTCTATATGATAGATAATAACCAAGTGTGACACCATTCTAAAAACTGCACCCCTCAAGGTGCTCAAAACCACATTCACCCTTTACGTGCTTCACAGGAACTGAAACAATGTGGAAGGAAAAAATGAACATTTAACTTTTTTTTGCAAACATTTTACTTCAGAACCATTTTTTTTTATTTTAACAAGTGTAAAAACAGAAATGTAACCATAAATTTTGTTGTGCAATTTCTCCTGAATATGCCGATACCCCATATGTGGGGGTAAACCACTGTTTGGGCGCACCGTAGAGCTTGGAAGAGAAGTGCCATTTTACTTTTTCAATGTAGAATTGGCTGGAATTGAGATCGGACGCCATGTCGCGTTTGGAGAGCCCCTGATGTGCCTAAACAGTGGAAACCCCCCCCCCAAGTGACACCATTTTGGAAACAAGACCCCTTAAGGAACTTATCTAGATGTGTGTTGAGCACTTTGAGCCCCCAAGTGCTTCACAGAAATTTATAAAGTAGAGCCGTGAAAATAAAAAATCGCATTTGTTTACACAAAAATGATCTTTTCGCCCACAAATTCGTATTTTCACAAGGGTAACAGGAGAAATTAGACCACAAAAATTGTTGTGCAATTTCTCCTAAGTACGTCGATACCCCATATGTAGGGGTAAACCACTGTTTGGGCGCACCGCAAAGCTTGGAAGAGAAGGAGTGCCGTTTTACTTTTTCAATGTAGAATTGGCTGGAATTGAGATCGGACACATGTCACGTTTGGAGAGCCCCTGATGTGCCTAAACAGTAGAAACCCCCCACAAGTGACAGCATTTTGGAAACTAGACCTCTTAAGGAACTTATCTAGATGTGTGGTGAGCACTTTAAACCCCCAGGTGCTTCACGGACGTTTATAACGTAGAGCCGTGAAAATAAAAAAATCGCATTTTTTCTAAAAAAAAAAAGGATCATTTTGCCCCAAAATTTTTATTTTGACAAGGGTAACAGGAGAAATTAGACCACAAAAGTTGTTGTGCAATTTCTCCTGAGTATGTCGATACCCCATATGTGGGGGTAAACCACTGTTTGGGCGCACCGCAGAGCTTGGAAGTGAAGGAGTGCCGTTTTACTTTTTCAATGTAGAATCGGCTGGAATTGAGATCGGACACCATGTCTCGTTTGGAGAGCCCCTGATGTGCCTAAACAGTAGAAACCCCCCACAAGTGACCGCATTTTGGAAACTAGACCCCTTAAGGAACTTATCTAGATGTGTGGTGAGCACTTTGCCCCAACAAGTGCTTCACAGAAGTTTATAATGCAGAGCTGTAAAAATAAAAAATCATATTTTTTTCACAAAAATTATCTTTTCGCCCCCAATTTTTTATTTTCCCAAGGGTAAGAGAAGAAATTAGACCACAAAAGTTGTTGTGCAATTTGTCCTGAGTACGCCGATACCCCCAAGTGCTTCACAGAAATTTATAATGTAGAGCCGTGAAAATAAAAAATCCTTTTTTTTTCCTCAAAAATGATTTTTTAGCCTGCAATTTTTTATTTTCTCAAGGGTAACAGGAGACATTGGACCCCAAAATCGGTTGACCAGTTTGTCCTGAGTACGCTGATACCCCATATGTGTGGGGGGGCACTGTTTGGGCACCCATCGGGGCTCGGAAGGGAAGGAGAACTGCTTGGAATGCAGACTTTGATGGGATGGTCTGCGGGCGTCATGTTGCATTTGCAGAGCTCCTGATGTACCTAAACAGTAGAAACCCCCCACAAGTGACACCATTTTGGAAACTAGACCCCCCAAAGAGCTTATCTAGATGTGTGGTGAGCACTATGAACCCCCAACTGCTTCACAGAAGTTTATAATGTAGAGCCATGAAAATAAAAAAAATCATATTTTTTCCACAAAAATGATCTTTTCACCCCCAAATTTTTACTTTCACAAGGGTAACAGGAGAAATTGGACCCCAAAATGTATTGTGCAATTTATGCTGAGTAGGCTGATACCCCATATGTGGGGGTAAATCACTGTTTGGGCGCATGGCAGAGCTCGGAAGGGAAGGAGCGCCATTTTGGAATGCAGACTTTGATAGAATGGTCTGCGGGCGTTATGTTGCGTTTGCAGAGCCCCTGATGTACCTAAACAGTAGAAACCCCCCACAAGTGACCCCATTTTGGAAACTAGACCCCCCAAGGAACTTATCTAGATGTGTTGTGAGAACTTTGAATGCCCAAGTGCTTCCCAGAAGATTATAATGCAGAGTCGTGAAAATAAAAAATATTTTTTTTTTCCACAAAAAAGATTTTTTAGCCCCCAAGTTTTTATTTTCACAAGGGTAAGAAGAGAAATTGGACCCCAAAAGTTGTTGTCCAATTCATCCCGAGTACGCTGATGCCCCACATGTGGGGGTAAACCACTGTTTGGGCGCACAGCAGAGCTCAGAATGAAGGGAGCACCATTTAACTTTTTGAGCGCAAAATTGGCTGTGGCGTTTAGAGACCCCTTGATGTACCTAAACAGTGGAAACCCCCCAATTCTAACTCCAACCCTAACGCCAACACTCCCCTAACCCTAATCCCAACCCGATCCATAATCCTAATCACAACCCTAACGATAATCACAACCCTAACCCCAAAACAACCATAACCCTAATCAGAACCCTAAATCCAACACACCCCTAATCCTAATCTCAACCCTAACCTCAAACCTAACCCTAATCCCAATACACCCCTAACCCTAATCCCAACCCATAATCCTAATCACAACCCTAACGATAATCACAACCCTAACCCCAAAACAACCATAACCCTAATCAGAACCCTAAATCCAACACACCCCAATCCTAATCTCAACCCTAACCTCAAACCTAACCCTAATCCCAATACACCCCTAACCCTAATCCCAACCCTAATCTTAACCCTAATCCCAAACCTTACCCTAACCCTATCTTTGGCCGCAACCCTAGTCCTAACATTAGCCCCAACCCTAAATTTAGCCCCAATCCTAAATTTAGCCCCAACCCTAACCCTTAGCCCCAACCCTAACTTTAGCCCCAACCCTAACTTTAGCCCCAACCCTAACCCTAATTTTAGCCCCAACTCCTCTAGCTGCCGGCCGTCAGATCATGGCGGGCGCACTGCGCATGCGCCCGCCATTTTCTTACCGGAGGAAGAAGCCAGTGGCCAGGAGAGGACACAGGAGGACCCAGGGACACCGGTAAGTATAACAGGGTCCCCGAGTCCCCCTATTTCTCTGTCCTCTGATGTGCGATCACATCAGAGGACAGAGAATTAAACATCGTTGTTTTTTTTTGCGGTCGCCAGTAAACAGTTAATTACCGGCGATCGCAAAACAGGGGTCAGTAAAAACCGACCCCGATCATATTCTTTGGGGTCTCAGCTACCCCCGGCAGCCGAGACCCCAAAGATCTTCCGGGTGCCGGCCGGCGGGTGCACTGCGCATGCGCCTGCCATTTTTTGGCCGGAACAAGATGGCCACGAGGAGCACCGGGGGAGACAGGTGAGTATCGGGGGGCTATCGAGGACCCCATTTCTCTGTCCTCTGATGTGCGATCACATCGGAGGACAGAGAAATTAAAATGGGAAATCGCTGTTTTTTTTGCGACCGTCAGTAAATGGTTAATTACCGGCGATCGCAACTCGGGGGTCGGTAAAAAAACCCCGAATCATGTTCTCTGGGGTCTCGGCTGCCCTCGGTGACCAAGACCCCAGAGAAAATCCAACTCTGGGGGGCGCTATTCAATTTTTCCACAGCGCCGGTAATTAACGGCACTGTGGTTTAAGTACCCTTAACTGTCGCCGTTAAAAGGCGTATCGGCGGTCGTTAAGGGGTTAAAATGATTGGTAAACAATGATATCATTAAAATGATCATGATTGTTTTCAAGATAAAGTGCATGTTCTGTTGTTGACTGCAGATTGAGGGTATGTGCACACGTCAGGATTTCTTGCAGAAATTTTCCTGACAAAAACCGGACATCTCTGCCAGAAATCCGCATGCGTTTTTTTCGCGTTTTTGACGCGTTTTTTGAGCATTTTTTTCCAAATGCATAGAATTGCGGGAAAAACGCAGAAAATCCGCAAAATTAATGAACATGCTGCTTTTTTTACCGCGATGCGTTTTTTTTGTGGAAAAAAACACCATGTGCACAAAACATGCAGAATGCATTCTAAATGATAGGATGCATAATGTATGCGTTTTTAATGAGTTTTTATAGCGTTTTTATTGCGAAAAAACCTGAACGTGTGCACATAGCCTGAAGCTTGCGGGATAGGTCAACCAATCCATGGTGTCACCAACTTTGGTGTGGATGACGATGTCACAACTCAACAGATTTGCTGTGGCCATGATTTCAGCATCAGTTGCTCAGACTCCATCACGAGAGATGCCAGAGGTGTTCACATATTCATTCACATCTTTATTACAGTAGCCCTGTAGTTTTTTGGACAAGTCAGTTTTCATGTGGTGGATGACTTTAGCTTTGAGAAGGGAGTAGTTGTCCTCTGTTCCTGTCAGGAAATAGCTGATGGCCCGAAAATAGCAGTTCCCATCACCTTTGGTTTTATATGTACACCGTGGTTGTCCAAGATCTCTTGTGCCTCCAAAGTACACAACCCTATGAAACGTAAGGTCAAGAGTGGTGGTAAGATACTTCCTTCCTGAACTTGGTAGTGGGTTGAAAGTCTTGGTTTGCTGGTGTTTCTGTGTGGCAGAGTCACTGGGACAGTCATCAGGGGACTGGGGTGGTAGAGAAGTCTCTTTATCCTGGTAAATCTTAAGGTTGCTGGCATGGTAGGTGTTGCTTAGTATCTTGCCAGTCTTATTGTTCTTAAGTTTTACTCGTCCCTTGGTTAAGGATTCCACAACTAAGTAGGGTGCAACCTAGCGTGGTGCCATCTTTGAACCCATGCGATGAATACGACATTGATTCTTGATATAAACAATGGTGCCAGCAGTGATTTCTTTGTTGCTCGTGTGTCGGCGATCAAAGGCACACTTTTGGTGTTCCTGAGCAGAATGGATGTTGGTACTTACAGTTGAGAGGATCCTGTTATGAATGGTTGTGAGTGTATTTAACACATCAGGGTTGGCATCATCTGAAAGAGACATGACATCCACAGTCATTTGCTGATGGATTGAGGTCAATAGGAAGCTTAGCCTTTCGTCCATACATGACCTCAAATGGAGTGCACTTGGTTGAGGCATGCACAGATGTGTGATAGGCAAACAAAACACCAGGGATGAACTGGTGCCAGTTGGTTCCTTGGTCATTGACAAGCTTGCAAAGAGATCCTTTGAGTGTTCGATTGTCACGTTCCCGCTGGCCATTTGTTTGTGGGTGGTAGGCAGATGAAATGCGGTGATCTGTTTTAAAATGATCCATCAGGTTGTCGATGATCGAGTTCACAAACTCTCTTCCCTGGTTGCTAATCAGAGTGTCCATACAGCCTAAGCGGCAAATAATGTACAAAAAGTTTGCTACTGACATGGCACTCTTGTCTGGAACAGCTGTTGCTTCAGTCCACTTCAAGAAATGATCAGTGACAGCAACTATATATTTGTTGCCGTTTGATGTTTCCTAAAGAGGACCGATCATATCAATCCCAACTAAGCTCGATACTTTTCCAGGCACTGGTCTACTGTTGAGTGGTGGAGCTTCTTTGCTGATTTTGGGACATGTGACAAAACATTTTTGATAGGCTTTGACATGTTGGTAAACATCATTCTTCATTCCCTTCCAGTAATAATGGTCAGAAATTTTGGCAAATGTTTTATCTCTGCCAAAATGGCCACCAGAAGTTGGGTTGTCGTGACAGGCCTTCAGGATATTTGGCAGTCGGATTTAGCGAGAACCTCCTTTTTTCCATAGTAAATTATCCCTTTCTCTGCTCGATATGGCTTAGATGTTTGTCTAAACTGGGACTTGGCATTTGAACGTTTCTCTGGAGGTACAGTTGTGGCCAAAAGTATTGACACCCCTGCAATTCTGTCAGATAATACTCTGTTTCTTCCTGAAAATGATTGCAAACACAAATTCTTTGTTATCATTATCTTCATTTAATTTGTCTTAAATGAAAAAACACAAAAAGAATTGTCCTAAAGCCAAATTGGATATAATTCCACACCAAGCATAAAATAGGGGGTGGACAAAAGTATTGGCACTGTTCGAAAAATCAAGTGATGCTTCTCTAATTTGTGTAATTAACAGCACCTGTAACTTACCTGTGGCACCTAACAGGTGTTGGCAATAACTAAATCACACTTGCAGCCAGTTGACATGGATTAAAGTTGACTCAACCTCTGTCCTGTGTCCTTGTGTGTACCACATTGAGTATAGAGAAAAGAAAGAAGACCAAAGAACTGTCTGAGGACTTGAGAAACCAAATTGTGAGGAAGCATGAGCAATCTCAAGGCTACAAGTCCATCTCCAAAGACCTGAATGTTCCTGTGTCTACCGTGCGCAGTGTCATTAAGAAGTTTAAAGCCCATGGCACTGTGGCTAACCTCCCTAGATGTGGATGGAAAAGAAAAATTGACAAGAGATTTCAACGCAAGATTGTGCAGATGTTGGATAAAGAACCTCGACTAACATCCAAACAAGTTCAAGCTGCCCTGCAATCTAAGGGTACAACAGTGTCAACCCGTACTATCCGTCGGCGTCTGAATGAAAAGGGACTGTATGGTAGGAGACCCAGGAAGACCCCACTAAAACGTTTTGGAAGAATGTTCTCTGGTCAGATGAGACAAAAGTAGAGCTTTTTGGGCAAAGGCATCAACATAGTTTACAGGAGAAAAAAAGAGGCATTCAAGGAAAAGAACACGGTCCCTACAGTCAAACATGGCGGAGGGTCCCTGATATTTTGGGGTTGCTTTACTGCCTCTGGCACTGGACTGCTTGACCGTGTGCATGGCATTATGAAGTCTGAAGACTGCACATGTAAAGAGAAAAATAATGCATGGCACTGCTACTAAATATTTCTAATACCGCCACCAGAATCCCAAGCTGCTGTGCCTGTATGCCTGCTGCTGGACACTTGGGTGCACGTCTGTCAGTCCATGGTAATCCAAAACAAAGAAAAAAATGGAGTACACTCACCGGTCCAAAATGCAAACAGTCCTTTAATCAAAGCATGTGCAGGTACAATGGGAGAACGTGGAACAGAAGGTCCTTCTGTTCCACGTTCTCCCATTGTACCTGCACATGCTTTGATTAAAGGACTGTTTGCATTTTGGACCGGTGAGTGCACTCCATTTTTTTATTTGTTTTGGAAGTCTGAAGACTACAAACAAATTTTGCAGCATAATGTAGGGCCCAGTGTGAGAAAGCTGGGTCTCCCTCAGAGGTCATAGGTCTTCCAGCAGGACAATGACGCAAAACACACTTCAAAAAGCACTAGAAAATGGTTTGAGAGAAAGCACTGGAGACTTCTAAGGTGGCCAGCAATGAGTCCAGACCTGAATCCCATAGAACACCTGTGGAGAAATCTAAAAATGGCAGTTTGGAGAAGACACCCTTCAAATATCAGGGACCTGGAGCAGTTTGCCAAAGAATGGTCTAAAATTCCAGCAGAGCATTGTAAGAAACTCATTGATGGTTACCGGAAGCGGTTGTGCAACCAAGTATTAGGCTGAGGGTGCCAGTACTTTTGTCTAGCCCATTTTTGGAGTTTTGTGTGAAATGATCAATGTTTTGCTTTTTGCTTCATTCTCTTTTGTGTTTTTCCATTTAAGACAAATTAAATGAAGATAATTATACCAAAGAATTTGTGATTGCAATTATTTTCAGGAAGAAACTGAGTATTATCTGACAGAATTGCAGGGGTTTCAATACTTTTGGCCACAACTGTAGATCGTAGATCCACGGGGGTACTTTTGTTCTGTTGCAGTGTAGAATCTCAAAAGCTGATCATATAGTTGGTCTCCCATTGTTGTCAAAATTGGAAAACTTTTTTTTTGTTGGAGGTGTTCCAAATTCACTTTATATACCTTATAGTATAGAATAGGAACTCACACTGGAGAACTCAAGGTGCATATCATAGAGAGCAGGGAGAAACATACATAACAAGTTACAACACATAACATTAACTATGCACTGATGGAACTGCACCATCTACTGTCAGTTCAATGTAATGCCTCCAACACATGCTATAAGTCTAGTTCACCCGTTCCCTTGCACTAGATTTGCTGCTGATTTTCAACAGGGAAAAAATCAGCAGTCAATCTGCATCAAAATCCGCATCCCAACGATGTGGATTTTTTTGTGCAGAAGCACAGCAGATTTCTCCGTGTCACGTGAAAGAGAGAAATCTGCTGCAGACTGCATGAAAATCTGACAAAAGCCGCATGAAATGGTATATGGTTTGTGTATGTGCATCTATATATACTGTAGCACTACAGCAGCAAAAACACACTAATATTCTGCCCTAGAGGCGTATAGACCATGGGTATATTATACCTAGGCCAGATTATACTCCTCCGGGCCAGAATATACCCCTGCTGTAGATCAGATTTTTCACGCTTATGAGAACCATTGAGTGATGTACTCAAGAACGGGGCCCCAGACATCGCACAGGGGCCCTAGACATCTTAGGCTAGTTTCACATTTGCGCACGGCTGTGTACGCTCTTAGTGAAGCCCCGCCCACTGCCACGCCCACCAGTTAAGCTTCGCCCAGGTACACATGCGGCCTGTGTACCCTATCTTTATCATTGGGTACGCAGGCCCTGTGGATGTTTGCGTTTGCGTCCGCATGCGTTGTTTTGACGATTCGGTGAACACAAGAAAATCCAACTTGTTGCCTTCGCCGCGGGTTGCAGCACCATCAAAAGAACGTGGGCAGAGCTTAACCGGCGGGGCACAGCAGTGGTCCAGTGGTCAAGGCTTCACTGAGAGCGTACGCATGCGCACGGCTGTACACAAATGTGAAACTAGCCTTACAGGATTGAGTGATATACTCAAGAGCAGGGCCCCAGACATCGCAAAGGGGGTCCCAGACAGCATACAGGGGACATGCGCTCTGTCTATTTCCCCCCTTTGCGCGCTATCTCTTAACCCCTTGCTCACTGTTTCTGCCCCCCTGTGCGCTATCTGGTACCCCCTGTGGGCTGTCTGGGGCTCATGTGGGCTGCATGGGGCCCCGTGTTCTGCCAGGGGCCCCGTGTGCTGCCTGAGGCCCCTGTGTGCTGCCTGGGGCCCCTGTGGGCTGCCTGGGTTCCTGTGCGCTGTATGGGGCCTTGTGCTCTGCCTGGGGCCCCATGTGCTGCCTGGAGCTCTGTGTGCTGCCTGGAGCTGTGTGGTCTGGGACCTCGTGTGCTGCCTGAGGCCCTGTGCACTGCCTGGGGCCCCTGTGGGCTACCTGGGGTCCTGTGCGCTGTATGGGGCCTTGTGCTCTGCCTGGGGCCCCATGTGCTGCCTGGAGCTCCGTGTGCTGCCTGGGACCTCGTGTGCTGCCTGAGGCCCCGTTCACTGCCTGGGGCCCCGTATGCTGTTTGGGGCCCAGTGCACTTCCTGTGTCCCCTCTGTGCTACCTGTTGCCCTATGCACTTCCTGTGGCCCCTGTGCTCTTCCTGTGGCCCCTCTGTGCTGCCTGGGGCCCCTCTGTGCTGCTTGGGGCCCCTATGTGCTGCCTGGGGCCCCTCTGTGCTGCCTGGGGCCACTCTGTGCTGCCTGTTGCCGTGGGCTGCCTTGGGCCCCTGTGCACTGCCTGGGGCCCTGTGCGCTGCCTGGGGCTCTGTACTCTGCCTGGGGCTCTGTACTCTGCCTGGGGCCCTGTGTGCTGCCTGGGGCGCCTGTGTGCTGCCTGGGGCCCTGTGCGCTGCCTGGGGCCTTGTGCGCTGCCTTGGGCCCTGTGCACTGCCTGGGTCCCCGTTTGCTGCCTGGGGCTCCATTATTGATTATATCTCTCAATGGTTCTCAAAAGGCTGAAAAATCTGATCTACAGCAGCTGGAGTATATTCTGACCTGGAGCGGTATGATCTGGACTAGTCGAATTTGTACCTCAGGGTATAGTTAGGGCTAGGCCAGAATATACCCGGGGTATAATCTGGCCCAGAGGGGTATAAACTGGACTAGTCCAATTTATACCCCGGGGTATAGTTTGGGCTAGGCCAGAATATACCGGGGGTATAATCTGGCCTAGGCCACTTTAACCCCGGGTATATTCTGGCCGGGGGGGGGGGGTTAATTTGGCCTGTTACACCGGGAATGGTGAGCAGTGAATATTCTGGCAGCTGACCTTGGCGTGTGGGGGGCACATGGCAGGACATCATGCACTGAAATCAGCTGCTGGCATGAGAACAGTATGCCACGCTGTGAGGGAGCAGAGGGAAGGTGAGAAAAACTGTTTATATTTTTGGTGTGTGTGGCGTGATGGGGGCCATATATACCAGGATGGTGACAGGAGGCCATGTATACCAGAATGGGTGGCTATGTACACCAGGATTGGAATGGGGGCAATGTATAACAGGATAGGGGCCATGTATACCAAGAAAGGGGGGCTGTGTATATCAGGTTGGGGGCTATGTAAACCTGGATTGGTGGCCATATATATCAGGATGGGGGGCATACATGCCACGACGGGGAATATTTGTACAGAATCAGGGGTCATTATCCCTACAACGATGTCAGCAGCAGATCCGCTCCCCCATAAGCGTGTCATGAACACATTATTTGCTTCAATTTTTTGGGAAGACCACCCCACGCAAAAAAACTAAAATAATTAACTGGATGTTCATGTCCCGTTTTCTTCTTTGTCCAGAAATTTACCTACCAGCGTTGAAGGATTCTCCAGGTCCAGGTTATTTGTGACTTTTTTAGGAACCACAGGTTGACTTTATATTCTATGAGAATGTGATTGGAAGTCTTACAAACACCAACTGGATTATTTATTGACCTATATATACAACATATGTACCTGGACTTTGTCCATAACACTAATGTGGCTTCTATGAACTCTCCTTTGTTGGCCTATTTGCACCATTTAAGGGGATTTTTTGGATAGTCCCTCCTCAGATGCCATCTTTCGCATTCTTTGCTTAGGTTAAACACTTGTTTGTCCACATCTTGTACATTATAACTATCTGTCATATGCCAACTATCTACTTATTTGATTTTTTTTTTAAATAATTATTCAAATTATGCTGTTTTTGGTTGTCTGTTCTGCTCCTGCTATCCTTACTATTTTACTACTTGACATATACACTGCTCAAAAAAATAAAGGGAACACTAAAATCCCCCGTCCTAGATAGCACTGAATGAAATATTCCAGTTGTAAATCTTTATTCATTACATAGTGAAATGTGTTGAGAATAAAACCTAAAAATTATTAACGTAAATCACAACTAATATCCCATGGAGGTCTGGACTTGGAATGATGCTCAAAATCAAAGTGGAAAATGAAGTTACAGGCTGATCCAACTTCAGTAGAAATGCCTCAAGACAAGGAAATGATGCTCAGTAGTGTGTGTGGCTCCACCTGCCTGTATGACCTCCCTACAACGCCTGGGCATGCTCTTGATGAGGCGGCGGATGGTCTCCTGAGGGATCTTCTCCCAGACCTGGACTAAAGCATCCGCCAACTCCTGGACAGTCTATGGTGCAACGTGACGTTGGTGGATGGTGCAAGACATGATGTCCCAGATGTGTTCAATCAGATTCAGGTCTGGGGAATGGGAAGGCCAGTCCATAGGTTCAATGCCTTCATCTTGCAGGAACTGCTGACACACTCCAGCTACATGAGGTCTGGCATTGTCCTGCATTAGGAGGAACCCAGGGCCAACCGCACCAGCATATGGTCTCACAAGGGGTCTGAGGATCTCATCTCGGTACCTAATGGCAGTCAGGCTACCACTGGCGAGCACATGGAGGG
This sequence comes from Ranitomeya variabilis, assembly GCF_051348905.1. Lineage (NCBI taxonomy): Eukaryota > Metazoa > Chordata > Amphibia > Anura > Dendrobatidae > Ranitomeya > Ranitomeya variabilis. The sequence goes on along the minus strand of NC_135234.1, from coordinate 691,546,583 downwards.
CTGTGCGGCCCTTCAAAAAAATGCCACCCCTCACCATTACTGACCAACTGCCAAACCGGTCATGCTGAAGGATGTTGCAGGCAGATCGCTCTCCACGTCTCCAGACTCTATCACATCTGTCACATGTGCTCAGTGTAAACCTTTCATCTCTGAAGAGCACAGGGTGCCAGTGGCGAATTTGCCAATCATGGTGTTCTGTGGCAAATGCCAAGCATCCTGCACGTGTTGGGCTGTGAGCACAACCCCCATCTGTGGACGTCGGGCACTCAGACCATCCTCATGGAGTCGGTTTCTAACCGTTTGTGCGGACACATGCACATTTGTGGCCTTCTGGAGGTCATTTTGCAGGGCTCTGGCAGTGCTCCTCCTTGCATAAAGGCTGAGGTAGCGGTCCTGCTGCTGGGTTGTTGCCCTCCTACGACCCCCTCGTCTCCTGGTGTACTGGCATGTCTCCTGGTAGCGCCTCCAGCCTCTGGACACTATGCTGACAGACACAACAAACATTCTTGACACAGCTCACATTGATGTGCCGTCCTAGATGAGCTGCACTACCTGAGCCACTTGTGTGGGTTGTAGAGTCCGTCTCATGCTACCACAAGTGTGAAAGCACAACTAACATTCAAAAGTGACCAAAACATCAGCCAGAAAGCATTGGTACTGAGATGTGGTCTGTGGTCCCCACCTGCAGAACCACTCCTTTATTGAATGTGTCTTGATAATTGCCAATAATTTCCATCTGTTGTCTATTACATTTGCACAGCATGTGAAATTGATTGTCAATCAGTGTTGCTTGCTAGTGGAGTTTGATTTCACAGAAGTTTGATTTACTTGGAGTTATATTCTGTTGTAAGTGTTCCCTTTATTTTTTGAGCAGTGTATATTATTTATATAAAAATCTTTTTCCTACACTATAAGCTTAACCCCTTCCCGACCTTTGACGCCACGTAGGCGTCATGAAAACCCGTGCCAATCCGACCCATGACGCCTATGTGGCGTCATGGAATGATCGCGTCCCTGCAGATCGGGTGAAGGGGTTAACTCCTATTTCACCCGATCTGCAGGGAGAGGGGGAGTGGTACTTCAGCCCAGGGGGGGTGGCTTCACCCCCCCGTGGCTACGATCGCTCTGATTGGCTGTTGAAAGTGAAACTGCCAATCAGAGCGATTTGTAATATTTCACCTAAAAAACTGGTGAAATATTACAATCCAGCCATGGCCGATGCTGCAATATCATCGGCCATGGCTGGAAATACTGAAGTGCCCCCCCCACGCCCACCGATCGCCCCCCCCGTCCTCCGTTATGGGGTCCGGTCCCCTCCGTCCGCCTGCCGGCTCCCCCGTCCTCCTGTCCGCTCCCTCCTTGCTCAGACCCACCCCCCCTGTGCTCCGTTCCCCCCCCCCGTGCTCCGATCCACCCCCCCACCACCCCTTCATACTTACCGATCCTCCCGGTGTCCGGCCGTCTCCTCGCTGGGCGCCGCCATCTTGGAAAATGGCGGGCGCATGCTCAGTGCGCCCGCCGAATCTGCCAGTCGGCAGATTCCTTACAGGTACATTTTGATCGCTGTGGTAGGTTCTATCACAGCGATCAAAATAAAAAAAATAATAAATAACCCCCCCCCCCTTTTATCACCCCCATAGGGACAATAATAAAATAAAGAATTTTTTTTTTTTTTTTTTCCACTAGGGTTAGGGTTAGAACTAGGGTTAGAACTAGGGGTAGGGTTAGGGGTAGGGTTAGGGTTACGGGTAGGGTTAGGGGTAGGGTTATGGCATGTGCACACAGAGCGGATCGGCAGCGGATCGGCCGCGGATAGGCAGCGGATCGGCCGCGGATCCGCAGCGGATTGGCAGCGGATCCGCAGCGGATTGGCCGCGGATCCGCAGCGGATCTGCAGCGGATTGGCCGCGGATCCGCAGCGGATTGACAGTGGATCCGCAGCGGATTGGCCGCGGATCCGCAGCGGATTGGCAGCGGATTGGCCGCGGATCCGCAGCGGATTGACAGCGGATCCGCAGCGGATTGGCCGCGGATCCGCAGCGGATTGGCAGCGGATTGGCCGCGGATCCGCAGCGGATTGGCAGCGGATTGGCCGCGGATCCGCAGCGGATTGGCCGCTGCGAATTCGAAGCAGTTTTCCATCAGGTTTACAGTACCATGTACACCTAAGGAAAACCAAATCCGCTGTGCCCATGGTGCGGAAAATTCCGTGCAGAAACGCTGCGTTGTATTTTCCGCAGCATGTCAATTCTTTGTGCGGATTCCGCAGCGTTTTACACCTGTTCCTCAATAGGAATCCGCAGGTGAAATCCGCACAAAAAAACACTGGAAATCTGCTGTAAATCCGCAGGTAAAACGCAGTGCCTTTTACCTGCAGATTTTTCAAAAATCGTGCGGAAAAATCTCACACGAATCCGCAACGTGGGCACATAGCCTTAGGGTTAGGGTTGGAATTAGAGTTAGGGTTGGAATTAGGGCTAGGGTTTGAAATAGGGTTAAGATTAGGCTTGTGGTTAGGGTTACGGATAGGGTTAGGGGTGTGTTGGGGTTACAGTTGTGGTTAGGGTTGGGATTAGGGCTACGGTTGGGATTAGGGTTAGGATTAGGGTTGGAATTAAGGTTACGGGTGTGTTGCGGTTAGGGTTGTGGTTAGGGGTGTGTTGGGGTTAGGGTTGTGATTAGGGTTATGGCTACAGTTGGGATTAGGATTAGGGGTGTGTTGGGGTTAGTGTTGAAGTTAGAATTGAGGGGTTTCCACTGTTTAGGCACATCAGGGGTCTCCAAACGCAACATGGCGCCACCATTGATTCCAGCCAATCTTGCATTCAAAAAGTCAAATGGTGCTCCCTCCCTTCCAAGCCCCGATGTGCGCCCAAACAGTGGTTTACCCCCACATTTGGGGTACCAGCGTACTCAGGACAAACTGGGCAACAACTGTTGGGGTCCAATTTCTCCTGTTACCCTTGCAAAAATAAAAAATTACTTGCTAAAACATAATTTTTGAGGAAAGAACAATTATTTTTTATTTTCACGGCTCTGCGTTATAAACTTCTGTGAAGCACTTGGGGGTTGAAAGTGCTCACCACACATCTAGATAAGTTCCTTCGGGGGTCTAGTTTCCAAAATGGGGTCACTTGTGGGGTGTTTCTACTATTTAGGCACATCAGGGGCTCTGCAAATGCAATGTGACGCCCGCAGACCATTCCATCAAAGTCTGCATTTCAAATGTCACTACTTCCCTTCCGAGCCCTGACGTGCGCCCAAACAGTGGTTTACCCCCACATATGGGGTATCAGCATACTCACAACAAACTGGGCAACAAATATTGGGGTCCAAATTCTCCTGTTACCCTTGTGAAAATAAAAAATTGCTTGCTAAAACATCTTTTTTGAGGAAAGAAAAATGATTTTTTATTTTCACGGCTCTGCGTTGTAAACTTCTGTGAAGCACTTGGGGGTTGAACGTGCTCACCACACATCTAGATAAGTTCCTTGGGGGGTCTAGTTTCCAAAATGGGGTCACTTGTGGGGGGTTTCTACTGTTTAGGCATATCAGGGGCTCTGCAAACGTAACATGATGCCCGCAGACCATTCCATCAAAGTCTGCATTCCAAAACGTCACTACTTCCCTTCCGAGCCCCGGCATGTGCCCAAACAGTGGTTTACCCCCACATATGGGGTATCAGCGTACTCAGGAGAAACTGGACAACAACTTTTGGGGTCCAATTTCTCCTGTTACTCTTGCAAAAATAAAAAATTCTGGGCTAAAAAAATATTTTTGAGGAAAGGAAACACATTTATTATTTTCACGGCTCTGCGTTATAAACTTCTGTGAAGCATTTGGGGGTTCAAAGTGCTCACCACACATCTAGATAAGTTCCCTTGGGGGTCTAGTTTCCAAAATGGAGTCACTTGTGGGGAGTTCCTACTGTTTAGGCACATCAGGGGCTCTGCAAACGCAACCTGATGCCCGCAGAGCATTCCATCAAAGTCTGCATTTCAAAACGTCACTACTTCCCTTCCGAACCCCGACGTGTGCCAAAACAGTGGTTTACCCCCACATATGGGGTATCAGCGTACTCAGGAGAAACTGGACAACAACTTTTGGGGTCCAATTTCTCCTGTTACTCTTGCAAAAATAAAAAAATTCTGGGCTAAAAAATATTTTTGAGGAAAGGAAACATTTTTTATTTTCACGGCTCTGCGTTATAAACTTCTGTGAAGCACTTGGGGGTTCAAAGTGCTCACCACACATCTAGATTAGTTCCTTGGGAGGTCTAGTTTCCAAAATGGGGTCACTTGTGCGGGAGCTCCAATGTTTAGGCACACAGGGGCTCTCCAAACGCGACATGGTGTCCGCTAATGATTGGAGCTAATTTTCCATTCAAAAAGCCAAATGGCGTGCCTTCCCTTCCGAGCCCTGCCGTGCGCCCAAACAGTGGTTTACCCCCACATATGGGGTATCACCGTACTCAGGACAAACTGGACAACAAAATTTGGGGTCCAATTTCTCCTATTACCCTTGGGAAAATAAAAAATTCCGGGCCAAAAATCATTTTTGAGGAAAGAAAAATTATTTTTTATTTTCACGGCTCTGCGTTGTAAACTTCTGTGAAGCACCTGGGGGTTTTAAGTGCTCACTATGCATCTAGATAAGTTCCTTGGGGGGTCTAGTTTCCAAAATGGGGTCACTTGTAGGGGAGCTCCAATGTTTAGGCACACAGGGGCTCTCCAAACGCGACATGGTGTCCGCTAACGATTGGAGCTAATTTTCCATTCAAAAAGTCAAATGGCACGCCTCCCCTTCCGAGCCTTGCCGTGCACCCAAACAGTGGTTTACCCCCACATATGAGGTATCGGCATACTCAGGAGAAATTGCCCAACAAATTTTAGGATCCATTTTATCCTGTTGCCCATGTGAAAATGAAAGAATTGAGGCTAAAAGAAATTTTGTGTGAAAAAAAAGTACTTTTTCATTTTTGCGGATCAATTTGTGAAGCACCTGGGGGTTTAAAGTGCTCACTATGCCTCTAGATGAGTTCCTTGGGGGGTCTAGTTTCCAAAATGGGGTCACTTGTGGAGGAGCTCCAATGTTTAGGCACACAGGGGCTTTCCAAACGCGACATGGTGTCCGCTAACGATGGAGATAATTTTTCATTCAAAAAGTCAAATGGCGCTCCTTCCCTTCCGAGCCTTACCATGTGCCCAAACAGTGGTTTACCCCCACATGTGAGGTATTGGTGTACTCAGGAGAAATTGCCCAACAAAATTTAGGATCCATTTTATCCTGTTGCCCATGTGAAAATGAAAAAATTGAGGCTAAAATAATTTTTTTGTGAAAAAAAAGTACTTTTTCATTTTTACGGATCAATTTGTGAAGCACCTGGGGGTTTAAAGTGCTCACTATGCTTCTAGATAAGTTCCTTGGGGGGTCTAGTTTCCAAAATGGGGTCACTTGTGGGGGAGCTCCAATGTTTAGGCACACGGGGGCTCTCCAAACGTGACATGGTGTCCGCTAAAGATTGGAGCCAATTTTTCATTCAAAAAGTCAAATGGCGCTCCTTCCCTTCCGAGCCCTGCCGTGTGCCCAAACAGTGGTTTACCCCCACATATGAGGTATCAGCGTACTCAGGACAAATTGGACAACAACGTCCGTGGTCCAGTTTCTCCTTTTACCGCTGGGAAAATAAAAAAATTGTTGCTAAAAGATCATTTTTGTGACTAAAAAGTTAAATGTTCATTTTTTACTTCCATGTTGCTTCTGCTGCTGTGAAACACCTGAAGGGTTAATAAACTTCTTGAATGTGGTTTTGAGCACCTTGAGGGGTGCAGTTTTTAGAATGGTGTCACTTTTGGGTATTTTCAGCCATATAGAACCCTCAAAATGACTTCAAATGTGAGGTGGTCCCTAAAAAAAATGGTTTTGTAAATTTTGTTGTAAAAATGAGAAATCACTGGTCAAATTTTAACCCTTATAACTTCCTAGCAAAAAAAAAAATTGTTTCCAAAATTGTGCTGATGTAAAGTAGACATGTGGGAAACGTTATTTATTAACTATTTTGTGTCACATAACTCTCTGGTTTAACAGAATAAAAATTCAAAATGTGAAAATTGAGAAATTTTCAAATTTTTTGCCAAATTTCCGTTTTTTTCACAAATAAACTCAGAAATTATCGACCTAAATTTACCACTAACATGAAGCCCAATATGTCACGAAAAAACAATCTCAGAATCGCTAGGATCCGTTGAAGCGTTCCTGAGTTATTACCTCATAAAGGGACACTGGTCAGAATTTCAAAAAACGGCAAGGTCATTAAGGCCAAAATAGGCTGGGTCATGAAGGGGTTAATATAGGTTATCTTTATCAGCAAAAAAAGATTTTTTTTTACCACTTTTACACAGTTCCTTGCTCTATGTGATTTGCTCGTTTCACATATATTTAACCCCTTAGTAATAGCCAATTTGGTACTTAATTACCACGCCAATTTTTACAATTCTGACCACTGTCACTTTATGAGGTCATAGCTCTGGAACACATCAACGTATCCCACTGATTTTGAGACATATTGTACTTCATGTTAGTGGTAAAATTTCTTCGATATAACTTGCATTTATTCATGAAAAAAAGGGATATTTGGCAAAAATTTTGAAAATTTAGCAATTTTAAAACTTTTAATTTTTGTGCCATTACATCAGAGAGAGGTGTCACACAAAATAGTTAATAAAAAACATTTCCCACATGTCTACTTTATATCAGCACAATTTTGGAAACAAAATTTTTTTTTGTTAAGGGTTTAAAGGGAATCTGTCTCCCCCAAAATCGAAGGTGAGCTAAGCCTACCAGCATCAGGGGTTTATCTACAGCATTCTGGAATGCTGTAGATAAGCCCCGATGTATCCTAAAAGATGAGAAAAGGTTAGATTATACTCACCCAGGGGCGGTCCCGGTACGAAGGGCGTCGCGGTCCGGAGCCTCCCATCTTCTTACGATGACGTCCTCTTCTTGTATTCACGCTGCGGCTCCGGCGTACTTTGTCTGCCCTGTTGAGGGCAGAGCAAAGTACTGCAGTGCGCAGGCGCCGGGAAAGGTCAGAGAGGCCCGGCGCCTGCGCACTGCAGTACTTTGCTCTGCCCTCAAGTTATGGTAGGGATTAGGGGTGTGTTGGACTTAGGGGTGTGGTTAGGGTTGTGATTAGGGGTGTGTTGGGGTTAGGGGTGTAGTTAGGGTTATGGTTAGGGGTGTGTTCGGGTTAGGGTTGGAGTTAGATTTGGGGGGCTTCCACTGTTTAGGCACATCAGGGGCTCTCCAAACGCGACATGGCGTCCGATCTCAATTCCAGCCAATTCTGCGTTGAAGAAGTAAAACAGTGCTCTTTCCCTTCCGAGCTCTCCCGTGCGCCCAAACAGGGGTTTACTCCAACATATGGGGTATCAGTGTACTCAGGACAAATTGGGACAACTTTTGGGGTCCTATTTCTCTTGGTACCCTTGGGAAAATAAAAAATTGGGGGCTAAAAAATTATTTTTGTGGAAAAAAAAAAAGAATTTTTATTTTCACGGCTCTGCGTTATAAACTGTAGTGAAAAACTTGGGGGTTCAAAGTTCTCACAACACATCTAGATACGTTCCTTAGGGGGTCTACTTTCCAAAATGGTGTCACTTGTGGGAGGTTTCCACTGTTTAGGCACATCAGGGGCTCTCAAAACACGACATGGTGTCCCATCTCAATTCCAGTCAATTTTGCATTGAAAAGTCAAACGGTGCTCTTTCCCTTCCGAGCTCTGCCATGCGCCCAAACAGGGGCTGGGTTTACCCCCACGTATGGGATATCAGCGTACTTAGGACAAATTGCACAACAACTTTTGGGGTCCACTTTCTTCTGTTACACTTGGGAAAATAAAAAATTGGGGGCGAAAAGATCATTTTTGTGAAAAAATATGATTTGTTATTTTTAGGCTCTATATTATAAACTTCTGTGAAGCACTTGGTGGGTCAAAGTGCTCACCACACATCTAGATAAGTTCCTTAGGGGGTCTACTTTCCAAAATGGTGTCACGTGTGGGAGGTTTCAATGTTTAGGCACATCAGGGGCTCCCCAAACACAACATGGCGTCCTATCTCAATTTCAGTCAATTTTGCATTGAAAAGTCAAATGGCACTCCTTCCCTTCCGAGCTCTGCTGTGCGCCCAAACAGTGGTTTACCCCCACATATGGGGTATCAGCGTACTCAGGACAAATTGCACAACAACTTTTGGGGTCCAATTTCTCCTGTTACCCTTGGCAAAAATAAAACAAATTGGAGCCGAAGTAAATTTTTTGTGAAAAAAAGTTAAATGTTCATTTTTTTTTTAAACATTCCAAAACTTCCTGTGAAACACCTGAAGGGTTAATAAACTTCTTGAATGTGGTTTTGGGCACCTTGAGGGGTGCAGTTTTTAGAATGGTGTCACACTTGGGTATTTTCTATCATATAGACCCCTCAAAGAAACTTCAAATGTGATGTAGTCCCTAAAAAAAATGGTGTTGTAAAAATGAGAAATCACTGGTCAACTTTTAACCCTTATAACTCCCTAACAAAAAAAAAATCGGTTCCAAAATTGTGCCGATGTAAAGTAGACATGTGGGAAATGTTACTTATTAAGTATTTTGTGTGACATATCTCTGTGATTTAAGGGCATAAAAATTCAAAGTTGGAAAATCGTTAAATTTTCAAAATTTTCGCCAAATTTCCAATTTTTTTCACAAATAAACGCAAGTAATATCAAAGAAATTTTACCACTATCATGAAGTTCAATATGTCACGAGAAAACAATGTCAGAATCATCAGGATCCGTTGAAGCGTTCTAGAGTTACAACCTCATAAAGGGACAGTGGTCAGAATTGCAAAAATTGGCCCGGTCAGTAACGTGCAAACCACCCTTGGGGGTTAACAAGCCTTGCAATATGACTTAGGATAAAAGCGAAATCAGAATCTCAATTTGCAGACATGGCGTTTCAGGGCATTGCCTCTCATCAGTGGAAAGTATGAGATCTGATATGGCTGGGTAAGAGGCTAAGACTGGGAGCCAAATCAAATCTCATACTTTGCACTGACGAGGAGCAATACCTGGAAACACCATGTCTCCAAATGGAGATTCTGATTTGGCTTTGATCCTAAGTCATATTGCAAGAGATAAGAGATTGTAGATTGTGAGCCCCTATGGGGACTGTGATGATGTCTGTAAAGTGCTACAGAATATGGTGGCACTTTATACGCAGTGCATATTAAATATTATACACCAGCATAATTTACATTACCGCACAGCACTGGTTTATTATAGATATCACTGTACACAATATATATTACGCTGGATTATTATATATTGCACTACACAATGTTGGGTTACATACATTACAGAACACTATAATGAATTATTGTATTTATTAAAGTACACTATACGGTTATATATTATATAAACAAGAAAAGTTGGAAATGTCCCAAACAACATATTTTAAAAATAAAAAAGTACAAGATTTATTTATTCAACAATACAAATAACAGGTGTGTAATTATACATGCTGTATACAAAGTATAAAAACCAGGAGATAACGACAGAGGAGACATGACGGTACGCCGGGTTAAGGAGCGGTGACAAAGTTCATCCCCAGGGTGCAAGCATCACATAGAGAAGTTGGGAATAATCCCACGGGCCTCCAGTAATAAAAGTTACAATGTGTCAATACAGATAAAGCCCCATATACCCCACAGTAATTTCAGTAATGCATGCTTACCATTGAATGATCAGGGGAACATCCCCACCACGCGCGTTTCGTGGTATAGCTTTTTCAACAGGGGTTAATCCTTTGCCAGTCTCTTGTGTTTATATAGAGACCCAGAAGTATAGCCGGTAAGCAGCGCACGCGCACCAGAACTCAGAGCACATCGCCGCCAGAGCAAGGTGCAAATGTGGTCGGAAATCCGCCACGTGATGTCATGACATGCGCACTCTGCCTCTACTGATAGCTATGAAGGAAGACGGGCACCAAGGGTGATACACATGCGTGCGCTCCACCGGCAGCCATTTTACAGAAGACCACAAGCGTAGCCATATCTAAAGAGACAATTTTGCGAGATCGACACATCTTATACCTAAAACCCCCCAGAAATGGACTATAAGACTATGTGCACACGTCAGGATTTTGTCAGGATTTTTCCTCAGGATTTGTAGCCAAAACCAGGAGTGGAACAATTAGAGGAAAAGTATAATAGAAACATATGCACCACTTCTGCATTTATCACCCACTCCTGGTTTTGGCTACAAAACCTGATGAAAAAGCCTGACAAAATCCTGACAAAATCCTGACGTGTGCACATAGCCTAAAGTTTATAAAGTGACCATCATTAAATATTACATTCGTAATGAAAGTGTACATACTAATATTCATTAAAAATTAACCATTTAAAAAGAGAATATATAATATTGCATAGATACTATAAGTGAGCTAAATAAAAAAAAGATATTGATATATATTCTACATATAAGTGAACAGACGAAGAGAGAAATGTTCTTATTTCTTTAAAGTACCCATACAGGAAGGAGATGAGTCCATCTTAGCTCATATGGCATCTGGATTTGTGGCCATTTAGTAAAGTGTAGCTAAAAACTAAAAAACACAAAAAGACAAATATACAAATAAAAAAGTTAAAAGAAATGGAGGTCAGACTCATTAGAGAGGGGAGACCAATATCTCATATCTCAGATTTTGCATCAGTACACCACACATACAAGACGAAGAAATGGTGGAACTATACTATGGGACAAGGTGGGTCACAGAAAGGGAGCAAAACTCAACTTTTCGTTGAGTCCTTTAGGGGCCAAAGTATCAAGGGTGACAATCCACCTACATTCGCACTGTGCCAACATTTTCATAGTATTGCGACCCCTCATCCCTACATGGATCCTGTGTATGCCCCTTACTTTCAGGTCACCTGGGTCGGATCCGTGATGTACCCGAAAGTGCCTTGGCAGAGTCTTCAAAGTGGATATATCCGTTACTTCTTTAGAAGATATAATATCCTGTACATGTTCACGTGTCCTAACCTTGAGTTCTCTAGATGTGAGACCAACATAGATCAGGGACACGTGGCGTAATATACCACTGATGTGGTAATACATGAGATGTATTCTCAAATTTTAAATTCCCTGCTCCCGTCAGATGTTTTAAAGGTCCCACATCCGAGAATGTTAGGACACGCGACACATGAACCACAGGGAAAGCAGCCCTGTTTAGGGCTACCCACATTGAAGATATTATTTTTCTTGGGCACCTAATGACCCCTCACTGTTGTGAACTCTGTTTTTGGGCTCCCTCTTGTGGTCACAAGTGGTACTGTGTGAGTGCTGTCTTTGGGCTCCCTCTGGTGGCTCTTTGTGTCATTCTGCAGGTCTGAGGCTGGATCAGCTGTCTCGTTATCTGTTAGCTGGTTTCCTATTTAGCTCTCCTGGACTTTCAGTTGTTGCCTGCTGTCGATGTATTCAGTGCTATTTTGATCACTCCTGAATTCCTTCGCTATCAGTCTCTCCAAGAGAAGCTAAGTTTCTGTTTGGTTATTTTTTGCTCATCAGTGTTCAATATGTTTCTTGGTTATTTATTTGTCCTTGTCCAGCTTGATAATATGTGATTTCCTTGCTTGCTGGTAGCTCTAGGGGGCTGAGTTTCTCCCCTCACACCGTTAGTTGGTGTGGGGGTTCTTGAATTCTCAGCGTGGATATTTTGTATAGGGTTTTTTACTGACCGCACAGTTCCCTGCCTGTCTTCTGCTATCTAGTATTAGTGGGCCTCATTTGCTGAATCTGTTTTCATTTCTACGTTTTGTATTTTCCCCTTACCTCACCGTTATTATTTGTTGGGGGCTTCCTATATCTTTGGGGTCATTTCTCTGAGGCAAGTGAGGTCTTACTTTCTCTATAGGGGTAGCAAGTTTCTCAGGCTGCGTCGAGACGTCCAGGAATTTAGGCACGTTCACCGGCTACCTTTAGTGTGTTTGGTTAGGATCAGGTTTTGCGGTCAGTCCAGTTACCTCCCTAGAGCTCGTTCTATGTTCAGTAACTTAGCTAGTCCTATCTGTGATCCTCAGCCACTAAGGATCATAACAGTACAGCAGGCCAACAAGTGTTTAATGCATCGAAGAAGTGGGATAAGAGAAGCCCTGAGTACAATTTTTTTTTTTTCCTCTCCCTTTGCAGCAGTCTGTCCAGCTTCTCTCATCCCCTTAATCTCTGGGTGGCTTTGAGTTCAGCTGCAGACATGGATATTCAGAGTCTGACTTCTAGTGTGGATCATCTTGCTGCAAGGGTGCAAAGCATTCAGGATTTTGTTGTTCGCAGTCCTATGTCTGAGCCAAAAGTACCTATTCCTGAGTTGATTTCTGGAGATAGATCTAGGTTTCTGAATTTTAAGAATAATTGTAAATTATTTCTTTCTTTGAGACCTCGTTCCTCTGGTGATTCCGCTCAGCAAGTTAGAATTGTTATCTCCCTGTTACGTGGCGACCCTCAAGATTGGGCTTTCTCCCTGGCGCCAGGAGATCCTGCATTGCTGAATGTGGATGCGTTTTTTCTGGCACTTGGTTTGCTTTATGAGGAACCTAATCTTGAGAACCAGGCAGAAAAGGCCTTGCTGGCTCTCTCTCAGGGCCAGGATGAAGCTGAGGTGTATTGTCAAAAATTTCCGAAATGGTCGGTGCTTACTCAATGGACTGAGTGTGCCCTGGCTGCAAATTTCAGAGGTCTTTCTGAAGCCATTAAGAATGTTATGGTGGGGTTCCCCACGCCTGCAAGTCTGAATGACTCAATGGCTTTGGCCATTCAGATTGATCAGCGTTTGCGGGAGCGCAAATCTGCGCACCATCTGGCGGTGTTTTCTGAACAGAGACCTGAGTCTATGCAATGTGACCGAATTCTGACCAGAATTGAGCGGCAAAATCATAGACGTCAAAATGGGTTGTGCTTTTACTGTGGTGATTCAACTCATGTTATCTCAGCATGCTCTAAGCGCTTAAAAAAAATCGCTAAATCTGTCACCGTTGGTACTATACAGCCTAAATTCATTTTGTCTGTTACTTTAATTTGTTCTCTGTCATCCTACTCGGTTATGGCTTTTGTGGATTCAGGTGCTGCCCTGAACCTGATGGATTTGTCGTTTGCCAGGCGCTGTGGTTTTGTCCTGGAGCCTTTAGAATTCCCTATTCCACTGAGGGGAATTGATGCTACACCATTGGCTGAGAATAAGCCTCAGTATTGGACTCAAGTGACCATGTGCATGACTCCTGTACATCAGGAGGTGATTCGCTTTCTTGTGCTGCATAATTTGCATGATGTTGTCGTTTTGTGTCTGCCATGGTTGCAGGCCCATAATCCAGTACTGGATTGGAAAGCTATGTCTGTTTCAAGTTGGGGTTGCCAGGGGATTCATGGCGATGCTCCTTTGGTGTCAATTGCTTCTTCCACTCCTTCTGAGGTCCCTGAGTTTTTGTCGGACTACCAGGATGTATTTGATGAGCCCAGATCCGGTGCCCTACCTCCTCATAGGGATTGTGATTGTGCTATAAATTTGATTCCTGGTAGTAAGTTCCCTAAGGGACGACTTTTTAATTTGTCTGTACCAGAACATGCCACGATGCGGAGCTATATAAAGGAGTCTTTAGCGAAGGGACATATTCGCCCGTCCTCCTCCCCTCTTGGTGCAGGATTCTTTTTTTGTGGCCAAGAAGGATGGTTCTCTGAGACCTTGTATTGATTATCGTCTTCTAAATAAAATCACGGTGAAATTTCAGTATCCTTTGCCATTATTATCTGATCTGTTTGCTCGGATTAAGGGGTCCAGTTGGTTCACCAAGATAGATCTTCGTGGTGCGTATAACCTTGTGCGTATTAAGCAGGGGGATGAATGGAAAACAGCATTTAATACGCCCGAAGGCCATTTTGAGTACTTGGTGATCCCTTTTGGACTCTCTAATGCTCCTTCTGTGTTCCAGTCCTTCATGCATGACATCTTCCGAGAATATCTGGATAAATTTATGATTGTGTATCTGGATGACATTTTGGTCTTTTCTGAGGACTGGGAGTCCAATGTGAAGCAGGTCAGGATGGTATTTCAGGTCCTACGTGCTAATGCCTTATTTGTGAAGGGCTCAAAATGTCTCTTCGGAGTACAGAAGGTTTCCTTTTTGGGTTTTATTTTTTCTCCTTCTACTATTGAGATGGACCCAGTCAAGGTCCAGGCTATTCATGACTGGACTCAGCCTACTTCTGTTAAGTCTTCAGAAGTTCTTGGGTTTTGCTAATTTTTACCGTCGTTTCATTGCTAATTTTTCTGGCGTGGTTAAACCCTTGACGGATTTGACCAAGAAGGGTTCTGATGTGACTAATTGGTCTCCTGCGGTCGTGGAGGCCTTTCGGGAGCTGAAGCGCCGGTTTTCTTCGGCTCCAGTTTTGTGTCAGCCTGATGTCTCTTCCTTTTCAGGTCGAGGTTGATGCTTCTGAGATTGGAGCAGGGGCTGTTTTGTCGCAGAGAAGCTCTGATTGCTCTGTGATGAAGCCTTGTGCTTTCTTTTCGAGAAAGTGCTCGCCTGCCGAGCGGAATTATGATGTTGGTAATCGGGAGTTGTTGGCTATGAAGTGGGCATTTGAGGAGTGGCGACATTGGCTCGAGGGAGCTAAGCATCGTGTGGTGGTCTTGACTGATCACAAAAATCTGATTTATCTCGAGTCTGCCAAGCGGCTGAATCCTAGACAGGCTCGTTGGTCGTTGTTTTTCTCCCGTTTCGATTTCGTGGTCTCGTACCTGCCTGGTTCGAAGAACGTGAAGGCTGATGCGCTTTCTAGGAGTTTTGTGCCTGACTCTCCGGGAGTTTCAGAGCCGGCTGGTATCCTCAGAGAGGGAGTGATTTTGTCTGCCATTTCCCCAGATTTGCGACGAGTGCTGCAGAAATTTCAGGCGGATAGACCTGACCGTTGCCCACCAGAAAGGCTGTTTGTCCCAGATAGATGGACCAGCAAAGTTATTTCCGAGGTTCATTCTTCGGTGTTGGCAGGCCATCCTGGGATTTTTGGTACCAGAGATTTGGTGGCTAGGTCCTTCTGGTGGCCTTCCTTGTCGCGGGATGTGCGTTCCTTTGTGCAGTCCTGTGGGATTTGTGCTCGGGCTAAGCCTTGCTGTTCTCGTGCCAGCGGTTTGCTTTTGCCTTTGCCTGTCCCGAAGAGGCCTTGGACGCACATTTCCATGGATTTTATTTAGGATCTTCCAGTCTCTCAAAGAATGTCTGTCATCTGGGTGGTGTGTGATCGTTTTTCCAAAATGGTCCATTTGGTGCCCTTGCCTAAGTTGCCTTCCTCCTCCGATTTGGTTCCTCTATTTTTTCAGAATGTGGTCTGCTTGCACGGCATCCCTGAAAATATTGTGTCTGACAGAGGATCCCAGTTCGTGTCCAGATTTTGTCGGATCTTTTGTGCTAAGATGGGCATTGATTTGTCTTTTTCGTCGGCCTTCCATCCTCAGACGAATGGCCAAACCGAGCGAACTAATCAGACCTTGGAAACTTATTTAAGATGTTTTGTTTCTGCTGATCAGGATGATTGGGTGACTTTTTTGCCATTGGCCGAGTTTGCCCTTAATAATCGGGCTAGTTCTGCTACTTTGGTTTCGGCTTTTTTCTGCAATTCTGGTTTTCATCCTCGTTTTTCCTCGGGTCAGGTTGAGCCTTCTGACTGTCCTGGGGTGGATTCTGTGGTGGATAGGTTGCAGCAGATTTGGAACCATGTGGTGGACAATTTGAAGTTGTCACAGGAGAAGGCTCAGCGCTTTGCCAACCGCCGTCGCGGTGTGGGTCCCCGACTTCATGTTGGGGATTTGGTATGGCTGTTTTCTCGGTATGTTCCTATGAAGGTCTCCTCTCCTAAATTCAAGCCTCGCTTCATCGGTCCTTATAAGATTTTGGAAATCCTTAACCCGGTGTCATTTCGTCTGGACCTCCCAGCGTCGTTTGCCATTCATAACGTGTTCCATAGGTCTTTGTTGCGGAGGTATGTGGTGCCTGTGGTTCCTTTTGTTGAACCCCCTGCCCCGGTGCTGGTTGAGGGCGAATTGGAGTACGTGGTGGAGAAGATCTTGGATTCTCGTATTTCTAGACGGAGGCTTCAGTATTTGGTTAAGTGGAAGGGCTATGGTCAGGAGGATAATTCCTGGGTTGTCGCCTCTGATGTTCATGTGGCCGATTTGGTTCATGCCTTCCATGTGGCTCATCCTGATCGCCCTGGGGGTTTTGATGAGGGTTCGGTGACCCCTCCTCAAGGGGGGGGTACTGTTGTGAACTCTGTTTTTGGGCTCCCTCTTGTGGTCACATGTGGTACTGTGTGAGTGCTGTCTTTGGGCTCCCTCTGGTGGCTCTTTGTGTCATTCTGCAGGTCTGAGGCTGGATCAGCTGTCTCGTTATCTGTTAGCTGGTTTCCTATTTAGCTCTCCTGGACTATCAGTTGTTGCCTGCTGTCGATGTATTCAGTGCTATTTTGATCACTCCTGAATTCCTTCGCTATCAGTCTCTCCAAGAGAAGCTAAGTTTCTGTTTGGTTATTTTATGCTCATCAGTGTTCAATATGTTTCTTGGTTATTTATTTGTCCTTGTCCAGCTTGCTAATATGTGATTTCCTTGCTTGCTGGTAGCTCTAGGGGGCTGAGTTTCTCCCCTCACATCGTTAGTTGGTGTGGGGGTTCTTGAATTCTCAGCGTGGATATTTTGTATAGGGTTTTTTACTGACCGCACAGTTCCCTGTCTGTCTTCTGCTATCTAGTATTAGTGGGCCTCATTTGCTGAATCTGTTTTCATTTCTACGTTTTGTATTTTCCAGTTACCTCACCGTTATTTGTTGGGGGCTTCCTATATCTTTGGGGTCATTTCTCTGAGGCAAGTGAGGTCTTACTTTCTCTATAGGGGTAGCAAGTTTCTCAGGCTGCGTCGAGACGTCCAGGAATTTAGGCACGTTCACCGGCTACCTTTAGTGTGTTTGGTTAGGATCAGGTTTTGTGGTCAGTCCAGTTACCACCTCCTTAGAGCTCGTTCTATGTTCAGTAACTTAGCTAGTCCTATCTGTGATCCTCAGCCACTAAGGATCATAACACTCACTAGATTATCTTTTACATTTTTTCCTCTACGTTGTGTCAGCAGTGGAAACTTTGTCAAAAGTGGTGCCAGGACACTATCCATCTGCAAAACAGATTGTTTATTATCTCCTGGATGCGACCCCAGTGACAGTAAGGGTATGTGCCCACGTTGCGGTTTTTGCTGCGGATCTGCGTTTTTGACGCTGCAGATCCGCAGCAGTTTTCCATGCGGTGTACAATACAATGTTAACCTATGGAAAACAAAAAACGCTGTGCACATGCTGCAGAAAAAAACGCGCGGAAACGCTGCGGGTTTTTTTCTGCAGCATGTCAATTCTTTGTACGGAATCCGCAGCGGTTTGACACCTGCTCCATATTAAAAAACTGCAGGTGTAAATCCGCAGCAGAATCCGCACAAAAACCGTGGTACATCCGCAGGAAAAACGCAGTGTTTTTGCCCTGCGGATTTATCAAAATCAGTGCGGCAAAATTCGCACACCAGGACCCAACGTGTGCACATACCCTTAGGCTACTATTTTTACACTAGCGTCGGGCTCGGCCCGTCGCCGTGCGTCGGGCCGAGGTCCCCGACGCTAGCGTTGTCCCCGCCGCACAACGGGGGCAGCGGATGCATTTTTCCCACGCATCCGCTGCCCCATTGTGAGGTGCGGGGAAGTGCGGGGAGGTGGGGGCACAGTTCCGGCCGCGCATGCGCGGTCGGAAAAAGCGGACCGTCGGGAGCAAAAAACGTTACATGTAACGTTTTTTTTCCCGACGGTCCACTACCACACGCCCAAGCGTCGCAAAACGGACGCAACGTTTTGCAATGCGTCGCAAATGTGTCGCTAATGTTAGTCTATGACGAAAAAACGTATCCAGCAAGAACTTTTGCTGGATGCGTATTTTCGGCAAAACGACGCATTTGCGACGTATTGCAGTTAACGCTAGTGTGAAACTAGCCTTAGAGGTGGAGATAAACCTGACCTCAGACTCATTGTCCGGTCTAGGTTTCTTGTATTGTAACAGCAAATTCTCCCTTCGTGATGATTTAGCCCGTCCATATCCTGCCCTGATACACCGACAACTGTAACCCCGGGCTCTGGCGGCGATGTGCTCTGGGTGCTGGTGCGCAGCTTACCAGCTATACTTCCGGGTCTCTCTATGTATAAACACAAGAGACTGGCAAAGGATTAACCCCTGTTGAAAAAGCTATACAGCGAAACGCGCGTGCCGGGCGTGGTGGGGATGTTCCCCTGATCATTCAATGGGTAAGCATGAATTACTGAAATTACTGTGGGGTATATGGGGCTTTATCTGTATTGACACATTGTAACTTTTATTACTGGAGGCCCGTGGGATTATTCCCAACTTCTCTATGTGATGCTTGCACCCTGGGGATGAACTTTGTCACCCCTCCTTAACCCGGCGTACCGTCATCTCTCCTGGTTTTTATACTTTGTATACAGCATGTATAATTACACACCTGTTATTTGTATTGTTGAATAAATAAATCTTGTACTTTTTATTTTTAAAATGTTTTTTGGGACATTTTTACTCCAACTTTTCTTGTTTATATCTTTTCGTAGTTGTCCGTTTGATGTGACACCGTTGGGGTGGCTTGGGAGAGCGTTTTTTGTTCACTCCCGGCCACAGTATACACTGGAGCTTTATGTTAATGAAAGTTATATATTATAGTATACTATGTGGTAATGTAAAATGCTGTGGAATATGTTGGCGCTCTAGAAATAAATTATATCATAGTATAGTGCACTTCCTGGTGTGCAAGCTGTGTCTCGGAGACATGTCTAGTGTGCACGATCCCGTTCTTAAAGGGGCGCTGCACACACATTGTAACATGCTCCCAGCTGGGAGGCACTTGGTTAATGTGAACTCCTGCAAAGTGTCTCCAGCCAATAGCTGGGAGGCATCTTGTATAAAAGCACCTGCCCAGTTGGGAGGTGCTCGAGCAACCACTGTAGTTTAGCGTTAGGGTTGTGCAACTGTATATTGCAAGGTCCCTCATCCTTAGTCGGTTTAACTTGTTCCTATATCTTGTTAGTTCTGTATAGTTAGTCCTTGTTCCTGTGACCATACCCTGAAACTGCATTGGCGATAATTCACCTGTTTCCTGAGGCCAGAGTCTCTAACCTGTCCTATCCCAGAGTCTATATTAACAGCTTAGACCTGAGGGGTCAGCTGCTATTGCCAGACGTGGCCCTGGAGTGACACCTGGCAGCTATCTGCCACACAAGTCTGACCTCACCACTGGAGGATCCAGTGAACACCAAGGTAGCTGCTTAGTCACGCCTGCTCCGTGGCACAGTGGGTCCACAGACCACCTGCGTGTGTGACAATTATATATTACGGGACACTACGATGGCTTATTATATATTGCAGTATTTTAAACTCAATTATTATTCTGTATTCTCCATTTGTCCATTCTGCCACCACCAAACTGGAGATCCATCTGGTATTTTATCTGCCACTCATAGTAAGCACTACCATCCCATGGGGCATTAGCTCACCATTCCCATATAATTACAGGGGCACTACTCTCACATGTAATTACAGGGGTGCTACTACTCCAACCCCCCACACAATTACAGGAACACTACTCCCATCAGCACCCACCCATGTAATTACAAGGGCACTACTACTCCCACACCACCCCCATGTACTTACAGAGGCACTTCCACCAAACCCAATGTAATTACAGGGGCACTAATCCCACCCACCCCATGTAATAACAGGGACACTACTCCTCCATCACCATGTAATTACGGGGGGCACTACTCCCACCCATATAATTATGGGACACTACTCCCAAATTACAGGTGCACTACCACCACCCCCATGTAATTACGGGGGCACTACTATTACCACCCCATTGCATTTACATGGGCACTACTCCCACCAGCACTCACATGTAATTACACGGGCACAACTCCTACCACCATGTAATTACAAAGGCACTACTATTCCCACCGTGACCCATGTAATTACAGGGGCACTGCTACTCCCACCCCCATGTAATTATGAGGGAACTACCACCAACCCCATGTAATTACTGGGGCACTACTCCTCCCACCCCGATGTAGTTACGGGGGCACTACCATCTCCCCCCCATGTAATTGCAGGGGTACTACCACACCCCCCTGTAATTACCAGGGCACTACCATATCCTACCCATGTAATAACGGGGGCACTACTACACCCACAGCCATGTGATTACGGGTACACTACCACTCCCCGTTGAATTGCGGGAGAGCTACCCCCCCCCCTTCCCCCCATGTAATTACAAGGTCACTACTCCCACCATCCCCGTGTAATTGCGGGGGCACTACTCCCAATGTCACCCGTGTAATTGCGGGGGCACTACTCCCACCATCCCCGTGTAATTGCGGGGGCACTAATCCACCGTCCCCCGTGTAATTGCAGGGGCACTACTCCCTCAGTCCGCCGTGTGTAATTGCAGGGGCACTACTCCCACCGTCCCCCGTGTAATTGCGGGTGCACTACTCCCACCGTCCCCCGTGTAATTACAGGGTCACTACTCCCACCGTCCCCCGTGTAATTACAGGGTCACTACTCCCACCATCCCCGTGTAATTGCGGGGGCACTACTCCCACCATCCCCGTGTAATTGCGGGGGCACTACTCCCAATGTCACCCGTGTAATTGCGGGGGCACTACTCCCACCATCCCCGTGTAATTGCGGGGGCACTAATCCACCGTCCCCCGTGTAATTGCAGGGGCACTACTCCCTCAGTCCGCCGTGTGTAATTGCAGGGGCACTACTCCCACCGTCCCCGTGTAATTGCAGGGGCACTACTCCCATCATCCCCGTGTAATTACAGGGTCACTACTCCCACCGTCCCCCATGTAATTGCGGGGGCACTACTCCCACCATCCCCGTGTAATTACAGGGTCACTACTCCCACCATCCCCGTGTAATTGCGGGGGCACTACTCCCACCATCCCCGTGTAATCGCGGGGGCACTACTCCCACCATCCCCGTGTAATCGCGGGGGCACTACTCCCACCATCCCCGTGTAATCGCGGGGGCACTACTCTCACCATCCCCGTGTAATCGCGGGGGCACTACTCTCACCATCCCCGTGTAATCGCGGGGGCACTACTCTCACCATCCCCGTGTAATCGCGGGGGCACTACTCCCACCGTCCCCCATGTAATTGCGGGGGCACTACTCCCACCATCCCCGTGTAATTAGAGTCACTACTCCCACCATCCCCATGTAATTGCGGGGGCACTACTCCCACCATCCCCGTGTAATCGCGGGGGCACTACTCCCACCATCCCCGTGTAATCGCGGGGGCACTACTCTCACCATCCCCGTGTAATCGCGGGGGCACTACTCTCACCATCCCCGTGTAATCGCGGGGGCACTACTCTCACCATCCCCGTGTAATCGCGGGGGCACTACTCCCACCGTCCCCCATGTAATTGCGGGGGCACTACTCCCACCATCCCCGTGTAATTAGAGTCACTACTCCCACCATCCCCATGTAATTGCGGGGGGCACTACTCCCACCGTCCCCGTGTAATTACAGGGTCACTACTCCCACCGTCCCCCATGTAATTGCGGGGGCACTACTCCCACCATCCCCGTGTAATCGCGGGGGCACTACTCCCACCGTCCCCGTGTAATTACAGGGTCACTACTCCCACAATCCCCGTGTAATTGCGGGGGCACTACTCCCACCCCGGCACTGGCTTGGGCCTTGTCCTCTCCCGGCAGCTTGCTGACTAACCCTCCGCTATTCCCGCAGAGCCCGGCGGTGCGGAGCTGTAACGTGGCCGTACAAGGGCAGACCCGCCGGTGAAGGACACCACGGAGCTGCCGCCATCCCGCCTCAGATCACCTCGCCTACACTATTATATAACCGTAGCGGGGGAAACACGGCAGCCAGCCTTTATGTAACAGCCTCCTGAGAGCGCAGCTGCGCCCCGTCCGCCACCACCGCTCCTCTGCTGACGACTGAAGGAAAATCACTGACGACGACGCCCGTTATAGCCGCGCGCCCCAACTCGCGCGCACCCGCGACCTCACATCTTCCCGCCCATCCAGGGCCGCGCATTTGGCTCCTTTCTCCGCCTCCCGCGAGCTCATTTAACCCTTTCGGGTGCGATACCTACTATCTTTGTACCTTGCGCAGACACGCATGCGTAGCAGCCGAAAGAGTTAACTGCAGAACTCGCTCCCGAAACGCTCATAAATATGTTAAGTAGGCGCAACCTGAACAACCAATAGGAGCGCCTGTTCCTTAATCACATGGCCAGTGACGTATCCGCAGAAGCCTCTCTAGAACCCCGCCTGCTCGCCTTAAAAGCCGCGAGTGCGAAAGGAAGCGCTCAGTAGAGGGAGACAGAGGCTGCGAGAGGGGAAGTAGTGCCGAACTCATTCAAACTTCTGTCACATCCACGGGGGGAAGGGGGCATAAACACCCAGTGCGGCTCCCACAAACACCAGTGTAACAGGCCACCGTTGTAATTAACCCCTCCTAGGCGGCCTCCCTGAGGAGCCCGGGGCCACAGGCTGTCACACAAAGAGGAGGACATGGGGCTGCGGTGAGGAGACGCGTAGTGTCAGGGAGGTTCCTCAGTGAGTGGCGCTGCCCATGTAGCCGCAGCACTATGCCCATCTTACTTTTCCTGCTAGACACGTCCGGCTCCATGAACCAGCGCAGCCACCTGGGCACCACATACCTGGACATAGCGAAGGGCGCTGTAGAGACTTTCATGAAGGTATAGTAAGTACCCCGCCAGAGAGCAGCGCCCCTGCAGGCAGGCAGGCGCCAGTGCAGCGCTGAGGCGGGGGTGCTGCTGCCGCTCTGCTCCCTGCGCTCACCCCCATCTCTCTGTCTCCCAGCTCAGATCCCGGGACCCCGCCAGCAGAGGAGACCGGTACATGCTGGTCACCCTGGAGGAGCCTCCGTATGGGATCAAGGTAAACAGCCGCGTCCTCGCACCGCCCGCCCGGTGTGTGCCCGGGTCACTGCCGGCCGCCGGGGTGAGCGCACACCGCCTCACTGACAGGAACATGGCCGACAGCCCCCCCGCTCCGTGCAAGGGATTGTGGGAGGCCAGCCAGAAGTGACATTCCCGGGGGGGGGGGAGATTGGTGCTCGGGGGTGCCCCGGAGTGCAGGGCTGAGGGCAGACACTTGTCACACACACGAGTGCTGCTGGCAGCAGCCACCAGTCATGGCCCACCTGTGGCCTCACACTTGTAGGAAACTACACTTCCCAGCATGTCCTGGCTTCTGCCCCCCTTTGCCACGGTCGCCCGCTGCCTCCCCCCCCCCTTTGCCACGGTCGCCCGCTGCCTCCCCCCCCCTTTGCCACGGTCGCCCGCTGCCTCCCCCCCCCCCTTTGCCACGGTCGCCCGCTGCCTCCCCCCCCCCTTTGCCACGGTCGCCCGCTGCCTCCCCCCCCCCCTTTGCCACGGTCGCCCGCTGCCTCCCCCCCCCCCCTTTGCCACGGTCGCCCGCTGCCTCCCCCCCCCCTTTGCCACGGTCGCCCGCTGCCTCCCCCCCCCCCCCTTTGCCACGGTCGCCCGCTGCCTCCCCCCCCTTTGCCACGGTCGCCCGCTGCCTCCCCCCCCCCTTTGCCACGGTCGCCCGCTGCCTCCCCCCCCCTTTGCCACGGTCGCCCGCTGCCTCCCCCCCCCCCCCTTTGCCACGGTCGCCCGCTGCCCCCCCCTCCTTGCCACGGTCGCCCGCTGCCTCCCCCCCCCCTCCTTGCCACGGTCGCCCGCTGCCTTCCCCCCCCTCCTTGCCACGGTCGCCCGCTGCCTTCCCCCCCCCCTCCTTGCCACGGTCGCCCGCTGCCTCCCCCCCCCCCTCCTTGCCACGGTCGCCCGCTGCCTCCCTCCCCCCTATTGCCACGGTCACCCGCTGCCTCCCCCCCCCCCTTGCCACGGTCGCCCGCTGCCTCCCCCCCCCCTTGCCACGGTCGCCCGCTGCCTCCCCCCCCCTTGCCACGGTCGCCCGCTGCCTCCCCCCCCCCTTGCCACGGTCGCCCGCTGCCTCCCCCCCCTTGCCACGGTCGCCCGCTGCCTCCCCCCCCCTTGCCACGGTCGCCCGCTGCCTCCCCCCCCTTGCCACGGTCGCCCGCTGCTTCCCCCCCCTTGCCACGGTCGCCCGCTGCCTCCCCCCCCTTGCCACGGTCGCCCGCTGCCTCCCCCCCCCCCCTTGCCACGGTCGCCCGCTGCCTCCCCCCCCCTTGCCACGGTCGCCCGCTGCCTCCCCCCCCCTTGCCACGGTCGCCCGCTGCCTCCCCCCCCCCTTGCCACGGTCGCCCGCTGCCTCCCCCCCTTGCCACGGTCGCCCGCTGCCTCCCCCCCCCTTGCCACGGTCGCCCGCTGCCTCCCCCCCCCCCCCTTGCCACGGTCGCCCGCTGCCTCCCCCCCCCCTTGCCACGGTCGCCCGCTGCCTTCCCCCCCCCCTTGCCACGGTCGCCCGCTGCCTCCCCCCCCTTGCCACGGTCGCCCGCTGCCTCCCCCCCCTTGCCACGGTCGCCCGCTGCCTCCCCCCCCTTGCCACGGTCGCCCGCTGCCTCCCCCCCCTTGCCACGGTCGCCCGCTGCCTCCCCCCCCTTGCCACGGTCGCCCGCTGCCTCCCCCCCCTTGCCACGGTCGCCCGCTGCCTCCCCCCCCTTGCCACGGTCGCCCGCTGCCTCCCCCCCCTTGCCACGGTCGCCCGCTGCCTCCCCCCCCTTGCCACGGTCGCCCGCTGCCTCCCCCCCCTTGCCACGGTCGCCCGCTGCCTCCCCCCCTTGCCACGGTCGCCCGCTGCCTCCCCCCCTTGCCACGGTCGCCCGCTGCCTCCCTCCCCCCTATTGCCACGGTCGCCCGCTGCCTCCCTCCCCCCAATTGCCACGGTCGCCCGCTGCCTCCCCCCCCCCCCTTGCCACGGTCGCCCGCTGCCTCCCCCCCCCTTGCCACGGTCGCCCGCTGCCTCCCCCCCCCTTGCCACGGTCGCCCGCTGCCTCCCCCCCCCCTTGCCACGGTCGCCCGCTGCCTCCCCCCCCCCTTGCCACGGTCGCCCGCTGCCTCCCCCCCCCTTGCCACGGTCGCCCGCTGCCTCCCCCCCCCCCTTGCCACGGTCGCCCGCTGCCTCCCCCCCCTTGCCACGGTCGCCCGCTGCCTCCCCCCCCCCTTGCCACGGTCGCCCGCTGCCTCCCCCCCCCCCCCTTGCCACGGTCGCCCGCTGCCTCCCCCCCCCTTGCCACGGTCGCCCGCTGCCTCCCCCCCCCTTGCCACGGTCGCCCGCTGCCTCCCCCCCCCTTGCCACGGTCGCCCGCTGCCTCCCCCCCCCTTGCCACGGTCGCCCGCTGCCTCCCCCCCCCCCCCTTGCCACGGTCGCCCGCTGCCTCCCCCCCCCCCCCCCCTTGCCACGGTCGCCCGCTGCCTTCCCCCCCCCCCCCCCTTGCCACGGTCGCCCGCCGCCTTCCCCCCCCCCCCCTTGCCACGGTCGCCCGCTGCCTCCCCCCCCTTGCCACGGTCGCCCGCTGCCTCCCCCCCCCTTGCCACGGTCGCCCGCTGCCTCCCCCCCCCCTTGCCACGGTCGCCCGCTGCCTCCCCCCCTTGCCACGGTCGCCCGCTGCCTCCCCCCCTTGCCACGGTCGCCCGCTGCCTCCCCCCCTTGCCACGGTCGCCCGCTGCCTCCCCCCTTGCCACGGTCGCCCGCTGCCTCCCTCCCCCCTATTGCCACGGTCGCCCGCTGCCTCCCTCCCCCCAATTGCCACGGTCGCCCGCTGCCTCCCCCCCCCTTGCCACGGTCGCCCGCTGCCTCCCCCCCCCTTGCCACGGTCGCCCGCTGCCTCCCCCCCCCCTTGCCACGGTCGCCCGCTGCCTCCCCCCCCCCCCCCTTGCCACGGTCGCCCGCTGCCTCCCCCCCCCCTTGCCACGGTCGCCCGCTGCCTCCCCCCCCCCTTGCCACGGTCGCCCGCTGCCTCCCCCCCCCTTGCCACGGTCGCCCGCTGCCTCCCCCCCCCCCCCTTGCCACGGTCGCCCGCTGCCTCCCCCCCCCCCCCCTTGCCACGGTCGCCCGCTGCCTCCCCCCCCCCCCCCTTGCCACGGTCGCCCGCTGCCTCCCCCCCCCTTGCCACGGTCGCCCGCTGCCTCCCCCCCCCTTGCCACGGTCGCCCGCTGCCTCCCCCCCCTTGCCACGGTCGCCCGCTGCCTCCCCCCCCCTTGCCACGGTCGCCCGCTGCCTCCCCCCCCCCCCTTGCCACGGTCGCCCGCTGCCTCCCCCCCCCCCCTTGCCACGGTCGCCCGCTGCCTTCCCCCCCCCCCTTGCCACGGTCGCCCGCTGCCTTCCCCCCCCCCCTTGCCACGGTCGCCCGCTGCCTTCCCCCCCCCCCCCTTGCCACGGTCGCCCGCTGCCTCCCCCCCCCCCCCTTGCCACGGTCGCCCGCTGCCTCCCCCCCCCTTGCCACGGTCGCCCGCTGCCTCCCCCCCCCCTTGCCACGGTCGCCCGCTGCCTCCCCCCCTTGCCACGGTCGCCCGCTGCCCCCCCCCTTGCCACGGTCGCCCGCTGCCTCCCCCCTCCTTGCCACGGTCGCCCGCTGCCTCCCCCCTCCTTGCCACGGTCGCCCGCTGCCTCCCCCCTCCTTGCCACGGTCGCCCGCTGCCTCCCCCCTCCTTGCCACGGTCGCCCGCTGCCTCCCCCCTCCTTGCCACGGTCGCCCGCTGCCTCCCCCCTCCTTGCCACGGTCGCCCGCTGCCTCCCCCCTCCTTGCCACGGTCGCCCGCTGCCTCCCCCCTCCTTGCCACGGTCGCCCGCCTCCCCCCCCCCCCTCCTTGCCACGGTCGCCCGCTGCCTCCCCCCCCCCCCCCCCTCCTTGCCACGGTCGCCCGCTGCCTCCCCCCCCTTGCCACTGTCGTCCGCTGCCCCCCCTTGCCACCAGGGCTGTGGAGTCGGTAAGCCAAAACTCCCAACTCCTCAATTTCCATGACACCTACTCCACCAAAATGGGCTCCGACTCCACAGCCCTGCCCGACACGGTCGCCTGCTGCCCCAATTTTGGAGCATCTTTGGCTCAGATGTTGGGTCACGTTGTCCCATGTAGGTAAATGTAACATTGGATATTGACACTTAAAGGGATCTTCTGGTCTTGTGAAAACCCCACATCCCTGGCTGCCATGTAAAAAACAAAATAAAAATCTTCTTTCCTTGCCCTCCCCACGTCCAGTGACCAGTCTCCAGGTGTCTGCAGCACTGGCAGTTCTTGACATGATGGCAGAGCTGCAGACAATAAGACAGTGCTGCACCCAGCGAGAGTTAGTATTTTTTTTTTTTTTTTTTTAGGTTGATTTAAAAAAAAAGACTGCAGCTGGAACTGGACAACCCCCTTAAGGCAGACAATAATAATAATCTTTACATAGCACCAACATATTCCGCAGCTCTTTACAGTTTAAGACTGTGTGCACACGTTGCAGATTTTTCATGTTTTTTTCGGGGTTTTTCGCTAAAAAAAGCGAGAAAACGCATACATTATGCATCCCATCATTTTTTCCTTGAAAAAAACACATCACGGTAAAAAACGCAGCATGTTCATTAATTTTTGCGGATTTTTTGCCGATTTCCCACTATATTGTTGCATTGGGAGCCTCTGGAAAAATCCACAAAAAAACCGCACCAAAAACGTGGTACAAACGCGAGAAAAGCACTCAAAAAACACATGCGGATTTCTTGCAGAAAATGTCCGGTTTTGCTCAGCAAATTTCTGCAAGAAATCCTGAACGTGTGCACATAGCCTGACAGTTTCAAACACAGCAGTCACAAGTAACAATGTTAACAATACAATAAGTAAAGCAAAATAACTACAGATGTTAAACAAACCCTGCAAGTCCCTAATCTTTAAGGCTGGGTTCACACTGCGTTGAACCGGTCCGTTAGACGGACTACGTTACACCGCGGCATAAACGCGGTGTAACGTAGTCCTTAACGGCCGCCATTAATTCCTATGTCGGATGCATCACCATTGTGGGCGTGCGCTAGGGATGTGCCATCATTGAGTGACGGACCCTGGGACACAGGCTGCAGCGTTTCCGGGTCCGTCACTGCAGATGCTCTGCGCTAGCGGTGACGGACCCGGAAACGTTGCAGCCTGTGTCCCAGGGTCCGTCACTCAATGACAGCCCATCGCTAGCGCACGTCCATTTTGGAAATAGAGATTAATGGCAGCGTTAACGGACTGCATTACACCGCATTATGCCGCGGTGTAACGTAGTCCGTCTAACGGACTGCTTGGACGTAATTTGAACCTGACCTAAGTGGCGGCAGTGTTCTGTAGGGGAATGTGCCCACAATCAGGAATTGCTGCAGTTTTGACGCTGCGTATTTATGCAGCGTCCAGATGTTACAGCATAGTGGATGGGATGTTACCAGTGTGAGACATGAAATGACTGACAGCCGGCTCTCCTGATTACATGTCTCACACTGTTTACTCCTTTTTAAATAACCTCTGGAGACAGGTTCTCGGGGAGATCTATATCCGGGCTGTAGGTGTTAACTGCTCATTTACATATTAAGAAAAACATGGATTTCTCTGTAATAAGAAATCTAATTGCAGATATCAAGGTATTATCTTCAACTGTCTATGCCCTGCATGTCATATAGACGGCTTAGGAGGGTTGATCTTACTATTTCCTTTAAGGAATAGCCTAGTCTCAAAAATCTTAAAATGTGTGTACGTGACAAAATATTAATCTTGCTCATATCTATGTAAATGAACCGAGGTGTCCCAGTCTCCTGCTAGCAGCTCCACTCCTGGCTTCTCCTTGGCACAGAACAGCCTTTGTTATAGTGACATGTCATCAGTTCTGTGTGACACTAGCTGACGGGTCCACTTCAGTAACTAGGCCAGCCCCCTTCTGTTACCACTGATGGACAGATAAGGGCCGGCTTATTGAGATGTGTGGTCGGCCACAAGCCCTCTTCAGACATTGCACTGGTTATACTCTATGCAAACTGGCAATTCCACTTGTGTGACCTACTGATATTGGGTGGTCAAGCCGTATGGGTGTTATTGATTGACAGCATATACCATGCATAGGACAGGGTAGCTCTTGGTGAAAGTCCCAGTATTGTACATTGCACATGATACAAACCTATTGCAATGACACACGTTTGGGAAGTGAAGTTGGGGCTAATACATGAAATGTTTTTGACAAGCCTTTACCTTTAAGAAACATGCAGAAATAAATCCCTATGTTGCATAACAAGAAATGTGGATAAGCTATCAATGTTAATCCATTGGTTATCAAAATTAATATTGTTTATGAAGTGCTGCTGATCTGGCATCATATGTTCCATTGAAAGGATTCTGACAATAGGTTTTTGCTAGTTAAGCCGAGGGTCGCATGATATGAGGCAGAGACCCTGATTTCAGCGATGTGACATACTGGGCTGCTTGTTCTAGTGTCAATAAAATCAGTGTTTTATCAGATAATAATAATAATCTTTATTTTTTGATATAGCGCTAACGTTCGGCAGCGCTTTACAGTTTGCACACATTATCATCACTGTCCCCATTGGGGCTCACAATCTAAATTCCCTATCAGTATGTCTGCAATGTGGGAGGAAACCCACACAAACACGGGGAGAACATACTAACTCCTTGCAGATGCTGTCCAAGGTGAGATTAGAACCCAGGACTCCAGTGCTGCAAGGTTGCAGTGCTAACCACTGAGCCACCGTGCTGCCCTGCCATTACTAGTTGTCTTGTGCCATGTAGTCCTTCTATTGGGTAAACCTGCACCAACACTGGCAACTTTCTGCCTATGCACAGTGTACACAGAAAGCTGCCAATCAGTAGTGTGGGTGGGTTATACAGAGCTCAGTATTCAGAGAACTGCTAAATCTGCTGCATAGAAAGTGATTTTTAACAAAATTAGACTACAGCAAGCAGCCCAGTAATTGACACATTTCTGGAATTAGGGGTCTCTGCCCCTACATCATGCTGATACCTTGTTGCATAGTAACGACCCGGTGACAGTACTAGTTCATGTGACAAAATGGCAAATGATGAGCATGAAAGGGTGTAAACTTGCAAACTCCCGTCTACAATCTAATGTACATCCTGTTTACAATTCGTTCTTGAAGTCGAGAAATTCCCAGTCTACTGTGTACATTTGTTTTTTTACATTGGATGGAAGACCACATCAAGTTATTCTGATCATCAAAAAGCTATGAAAAACTGCTGTAAAAGAGTGGAAGTGGATCCTTGTCACTTTCAGAAGTTTGACTAAAGACTCACATAAGTGGTTTTATCATCCCTATTAGTGATGAGTGAATATACTCGTTGCTCGAGATTTCCCAAGCACGCTCGGGTGACCTCCGAGTATTTGTAAGTGCTCGGAGATTTAGTTTTCATCGCGGCAGCAGAATGATTTACAGCTACTACCCAGGCTGAGTACATGTGGGGGTTGCCTGGTTGCTAGGGAATCCCCACATGTACTTATGCTGGATAACAGATGTAAATCATTCAGCTGCTGCGAGGAAAACTAAATCTCCGAGCACTAAAAAATACTCGGAGGACCCCTGAGCGTGCTCGAGTAACGAGCATATTCGCTCATCACTAATGCCTATATTGGATTGAAATGTGGTGCCAATGTAAACCAGTAGGGTGATTCACATGGGCAACTTTTATTTTTTATTTTTTCTCCTGTTTGTCAAAAAACTGTTTTGATCTGTTTTATAGAAAAAAATGTGGGTGCTTCACTTTTTGATTAGCTTTTGCATTTATTGCAATATTCTAGTGAACAAAAGCTGTTTTTTATTTAACAGATGACAATAGCAGTGAATGCAAACAGATCCAAAACTGATAACATGCTCATCTATCCTGTTTCATTATAGGATCCATATTTGATGTGTAAAAGAGTAGTTAGCAGGGCTGTGGAGTCAGTAAGCCAAACCTCCGACTCCTCAATTTCCCTGACTTCACAGCCCTGCTTCACTACTGAGCATAAAGTGCAGCACAGATTCATCTCCACTAACAGCCGAGATCAGGAACAGAACAGACATTTATAGGACATTTCATAACTTTCCCAAATTTTGAAAACATTTACAGCACATCCTGCATTGTACTGAGCCCAATTTATTATATATTTTAGGAGTCGGTCCATTTGATATACCCGCGACTCTACAGCCCTGGTAGTTAGTCCAACTTTCTAATGGAATTCTTTTTTTACAGAAATGTAACACCATGGCCTTCAGATATAACCAGTGTTGCATCAGAAAAGCTATTGTGCTAAAAGCAATTTTTTTTAAGCCATGCTAGGAACCTTATCTTGGGGTCACTGTTATTTAAATGGCCTATTATACGGTGTGATGACAGTCACGGCACCCAGATCTCTACCCATCATTGGGATGAAGAGGCAGAATTGCTTCCCGGAGTGATTTTATTTATTTATTTTTTTAGTCTTTGGGTTTCTGAACATTGGTAAGTTGTAGCGAGTGACACTGTTGCATCACTTTGTGAAAAAAATCATGAAAAATTCTATTGTAGATGAACTGTTGACTTCCACACCGATAACTCCGATTCTGTCCAACTCTGGATTCACATCACACTTTCGTTTTAAGTCTGACTTAGATATTCCACCTGAAGCACAAAAAAAAAAAACGGATTCAGACCAAACTATGGTGAAGCCATTGAGAATATTGAGGCAAACGGAGTTCAGAATCTCCAACTTTGGACCCTGTTTTGCCTGTTTTTTCTTTGATTTGCACAACTATGCTATGGTGTAGGGATAAAGACACTATCGGGAAGGAAACTAAACGAGTTTCAAAGTTGCTGACTTTTCTCTCTTCGCCTCCTTGTTGTCAATGACTCTGGTGGACTTCTCTGAATTCTCAGATATTAACATCGTTCTGTGGTCAAGATATCCGTTGGATCCTTTTTTCTCTTTATGGGACTCATGACAAGGTGCATATGTTTTTAACAGCTCTGTAATTGATCTTTGTGCTTTTTTTGGGGGGTTTTGTTTTCATCCATGTAATGGAGAGGAGTTAACATAAAAAAAAAATAAAAAAAAAAAATTAAACTTCCATCAATTGCAGAGCTAAGAAAAACATACTGAAACGAAATGCAAGTGTGCACCTGGTTAAGTTTGGAGGAGGTAGCACTTGGTTCCTTAGCAGAGTTTGAAGAGTATATGTCCTTTGCTTTCTTTGCAGGCCGGATGGAAGGAAAATCACGCTACTTTTATGGATGAGTTAAAAAATCTTCAAGCAGTTGGACTCACCAGTCTCGGTCAAGCCCTAAGGACGTCCTTTGATTTGTTAAATTTAAATAGATTAGTAACTGGCATAGACAACTATGGACAGGTAGGTCCGAACATGGGAAGGAAAATGCTTTCCTTCAGACATGATTTTTGTATCTCTAATATTTCGACTCGCTCCTGTGGAAGCCTATTCAGGTTATTGTGACACAAGAAACAGACAAATGTTAACACTGGTAGAACGTTTAAGTAATTAGTTTTTATTCCAGTTTTCACCAAAAAAACTCACTCAAATTAAGTCCACAATAATTCACTTGTTGGAAACCATCATTTTAAGAGTTTTTCCAGGGCTCGCTCTTCTGTGCCTGCTGATCTTATAGGAGTTTATTCTATGTCTCAAGACATAAATTGAAGATGCAGGGCGCATGCATGACCTCTGGCCATTGTCTCTTGTCCAGAGAATGGAGACTCCAAGTCTGATCAGTGGTGGTCCTGGCAGTGGAACCTGCACTGATATAACAATTACTGTACCAACTATACAGTGAATGAATAGACCATAGTTTTACGTACACAACAATATCACTTTGTTGTGGTTTCCAAAATTAAAAAAGGGCTAGATACAAGAAATATATGTAAAAAAAAAATTGACAGGTATGCCATAAATCTACTCCAATGGCCCCATTGGTCTTGCAGAAATGACATTATGGCAGGCTTTCAAGCTTGTATGGCATGTTACCTCTAAAGCCAGTGATTGTCTGCAGTGGTCATACGACATCATCGCTGCAGGAAGTGACGCTGGAGCAGTGTGGTTTTTATGCCATTTCCTGATCAAATTTCAGAACAACTTAACTTTTTTTTAGATTTTTTTTAATATTAAGTAGTCTTATTTGTGAGTGCATTGTGATGGAGTGCTGTTCGGGGTTGTAAGTTGAATACGGTTAATGGTCTAAATCGGCAAGGTTTTTTGTCCACATGGAGACTTTGACCACTCATTTGACTTTTCACATCTAACATCAAGCATTGATCTCCGTAAATGAAGCTACTCAGTAAGGTAAGCAAGTTCCCAAAAGTTTCCAAATGTTCACATCAAATCACAGAAGTCTGAATCTGCACTTTTTTGCCTGTTTGCTGACCTAGGAAAAAGAGTTCAAGTCCAAACCATAATAAGTGTTCAACATCTTCAATAAAGACGAGGACTGGCACTACTACCTCATTAGTATTACAAGTCCCATAATTGTCCTGCACTATAATCGCTAGGACTCGGTGATGCTCAGAAGAATTATCCAAAGTCAGATGTGCCATAGTATAGGTTGTGATAACAGCAATCACAATTAAGTGACACAAATCCTTTCTTCCAGGCCATGCAGGACCAGGATAGAGGCTCCGCACAGTCTGTCCCCATCCTGCGCCCCATGGAATACAGGCTATGCTCCTGAATTTAGCATTGTAAAGTCATCATCACACATAATCATGTGGCTGCATGATCTCTACCTCTGCCGATAGAAGTAATTAGCTGATTCTATTACAACGTATACAGACAGCACATATGTAAATACCCAGTAAGGGCTCATTTACACGAGCAGATAATCATGTAAACGATGCGATCAGAAGTCACGAGCAAAAAGTCAGACAGGCGTCTATATAGGATGAGAATCGTGAATAACAATCGCTACATCCTGCACCATTTTCAAGGACTGATATAACCTGAAGTGTAGGTGCTCAGCATTCACATCCCATAAGATGCTATTTATAAGTATTATACCAACATTTCCCATTAGTGCTTTAGAAAGAAAATGTAAACTATATAAAATGTCTGATAATCCAGGTCATGTAATTTTATGAACAGTAGCATTTGCAAAAAGGATATGACATGAAAATATTTTTCACTCCAACCGCTACTAATCAATTTCCTTGGCACATGATCCACCTATCGCTGAAGGCCTTACATATTAAGGATTTGAAAGGGTTATCCACAACGGACACCCCCTCCTCCATCACTGCCCACCCACCCGGTACAATAAAACTCAATCTTTTCCCTCCATTCTTTGCAAAATCGCCAATGTATCAAATAATTACTTTCCCCACTGTAGCCAGAACTAGGATACTTGAGTCTCGCAGCAAGTGTAGCCCCGGCCTTGTTCTAATCGCTGCCTCTGTTCTGTAGAAACTGCTCTTTAATCAAAGATGCGCTCTGTTCACCCGCGGTGCGCGCTCTGTTCACCCGCGGTGCGCGCTCTGTTCACCCGCGGTGCGCGCTCTGTTCACCCGCGGTGCGCGCTCTGTTCACCCGCGGTGCGCGCTCTGTTCACCCGCGGTGCGCGCTCTGTTCACCCGCGGTGCGCGCTCTGTTCACCCGCGGTGCGCGCTCTGTTCACCCGCGGTGCGCGCTCTGTTCACCCGCGGTGCGCGCTCTGTTCACCCGCGGTGCGCGCTCTGTTCACCCGCGGTGCGCGCTCTGTTCACCCGCGGTGCGCGCTCTGTTCACCCGCAGCACTAGCTTGCTGGAAGCCAGAAAGCGCGGTCTGCAAAGAACACCAAAGATGTAAATTGCCAGCGATAGACTGCGCACTAAACTACTCGACCTCACCAAGGGTGCACCGAGATCCTAATTGGCATATGATTAAACTTCAGTTTCTGCAGCACAGAGGCAGTGATTAAATTAGTTAAATTGGATACGTTTATAGGGGCTGCAAGGCAATGTGCTTGGCTTATCCTGGTATGGTGGGCTGACATACTTTTTATATCCAGCATTGGTGGCCTATGTCTTCAACAAATATTGAATCATTAGGGAATTCCCATAGTTACTGGACAGATTTGTTGCCTAGTCAAGCAGTGGGTAACAATCCTTACAGCTTTTTGTTCATAAGATTACATAGCCATTCATGTTAGACAAGTCATCTGAAGCCACTGAGGCCAATCATCTAATGTATATGGAGCCTCCGACCAGTCGACATCAGGGAGAAAAGGTTCCGATCTGTTGAATTTCAATAGCCAGATCCTTAGACTGGTGGGGAGATTTGCCACCGACGGTAGTCTAGCAGAACTTCTCTCATGGAGAGCACTGGAGCGTTTGGCTACACAGAGGGCTCCTGCGTAGCGGTCACTTACAAGGCTGTGTGCTTTTAAACAGTTTTGCTGATTTGTCCTTTTAGACCGTTGGGGCATATGGATGGACTAATACATCCACGCTGGGGTCACAAGTGTGGAGAAGGCACAGGAGCTGTGTAGATGATGGTTGTTGCATACCCTCCATTAGAGTTGAGCAAATTTGATCAGGTCCCTGCTTATTCGGCAATCTATAGCTCTTACCAAATAAGTGGCAGAGGGAATCTGGATATATGGAGAGCGCTGGCTGATGTATTATGGCTCTGTCACAGCATATGCATGGAGAGCCCAACACACAGGTGCTGTGACAGTGACACATGCAGCTGTGGCGCCGGACAGCAGATCAGCCGTCGCGCTCCATGTATCGGGGCCCCCTCTGCTGCTTACTCGGCAAGTGCTATAGCTTGCCGAATAAGCATGGACCCGATCAAATTCGCTCAACTCTACCCTCCATCAGCAATGGCTGGAGCAGCGCTCTGGTTCTCTCCTATTAACCATTTAGATGCCATTG
This sequence comes from Ranitomeya variabilis, assembly GCF_051348905.1. NCBI lineage: Eukaryota > Metazoa > Chordata > Amphibia > Anura > Dendrobatidae > Ranitomeya > Ranitomeya variabilis. The sequence goes on along the minus strand of NC_135234.1, from coordinate 691,510,580 downwards.
TCAATCTGACAGTGCTGTCTGAACTGACCACACTGGTACTTGACCACCAGTTCATATTTGCCCCGTGACACAAATGCAGGGTTACACATGAGTTCACATGGCAGCTGGGAGCCTGCTGAACGCTCCTAGGCCTACCACCTTGGTGCTCCTGAGAAGCTCTGCCACACGTTCCTCTCCATACTGCAGTATTGCAATGTATAAAACAAGGGATCACAGCATCAAGTCCCCACTCTTCTCCATTAAATATAAATAAAATATATTTGGTACCACCATCATTGTATGTTCCCCAAAATGGTATCAATCTCACCGCTGAAAAATATCAAGTCCTTCAATGGGTATATTGATGTCAAATAAAAAATGTTACGGGTCTCAGAGATGGATATAGCGAGAGCTATATGTGTATGACACAAGTCTGGTGTTGTATTGGATCTGGTTTGGAGAACTGACCTGCCAGGTCACTCAATGAATGTTGGAATTGTATTTTTTTTTTTTCCCCCTTCTTTAATTTTTCTTGTTTTTCAGTACATTGTATAGTGATGGTGTTCAAACCTACATCTCGCCCTGTGAGAAACAAAGCCGTAAAACGTCTAGCACCTGAACAGGTTCCTAGACACTGCGGTATTGTCAGGGAGTCTGACTCGGCGATCTGTCCTATTCCCACAGATGGTAGCTTAGCCAAGTACATGTGTCTGAACCTGGGGCTCCTCATCCTAAGCAGGGTCATTATTGTGGCAACATCAGTAGGGTAAAACCTGTCTCTACTGTCTACACCCACAAAAAAGTAGGATAGAGAGAAAACTGGAGCACAAAACTGAGAAATGGCCATGTTCTTCAGACTATGTATTAGATGATTCACACAAGTGCAGCTCTTCGTAAGAGACTGCGCTCATCCCATCACCACAGAATAATCGGCCTCCTCCCTGGAAATACATTTAAGATAAAGATTTCTACATTAGATCGTTCTGTCTATGGTTCCCCACACACGAGACACTGGGTCCCAAAGATAATGGCACTTCATGTAGTTGTTCTTTCTAGGGGTTAAATATTTGCCCTCATCCAAGATGGCCGCCGTGTAACTTCCTGTTAGACACATGGTGACTCATGGATAATTTGCACAGCTGCAGCTCCTAACCACGTGTCTCTGAAAGCGTGACAAGCAGTCTTATTTCTTGTCCTCCAGGACAAGCCGTGTTTACTGTGTTCGGGGAACATGAGCCTGATGTGTAATACAGTTTTCCTATTTTTTGTCTTCAGATCTTGCACATCACTTCTTATTCTGAGAAAAATAGATTAGAACAGATCAGCCTGTAGTTATGAAACTGGATTCATCTATTCAACCCGATCAGTAGATTTTGGGGAACCAATGCAGGATCTAGGGCTTACTGCTCACGTCTGGTCTCCGAGGCAGAACATTTGTCATTGCACCTCCTATAATGAAGAGGCAACTTTCTGCCCATGCGAGACCCCTGACACAATGAAGGGTCACTGGTCAGCACATGCAGACCACAATGCTGCCAGATACTGAGTCCTTTGTACGGAAGGTTTCAGGAAAAACTTGTAGAAGAGCTGCCAGATAAAGATGATCTATTGTGTCCACGTAGTCTCTATTCTGCGTGTACATGGCGCCGAGTGCGTAGTCTGTATTCCGCATGTACATGGAGCAGAGTGCGTAGTCTCTTCCCCGTGTACATGGAGCAGAGTGCGTAGTCTCTATTCCCCGTGTACATGGAGCAGAGTGCGTAGTCTCTTCCCCGTGTACATGGCACCGAGTGCGTAGTCTCCATTCCGCATGTACATGGCGCTGAGTGCATAGTCTCTATTGCCGTGTACATGGTGCCGAGTGCGTAGTCTCCATTCCCCGTGGACATGGCGCCGAGTGCGTAGTCTCCATTCCCCGTGTACATGGCGCCGAGTGCGTAGTCTCCATTCCCCGTGGACATGGCGCTGAGTGCGTAGTCTCTATTCCAAGTGTACATGGTGCCGAGTGCGTAGTTCCTATTTCGCTTGTACATGGCGCCGAGTACGTAGTCTCTATTCCGCATGTACATGGAGCAGAGTGCATAGTCTCCATTCCCCGTGTACATGGCGCCAAGTGTGTAGTCTCCATTCCCCGTGTACACGGCGCTGAGTGCGTAGTCTCTATTCCGCATGTACATGGAGCAGAGTGCATAGTCTCCATTCCCCGTGTACACGGTGCCGAGTGTGTAGTCTCCATTCCCCGTGTACACGGTGCCGAGTGCGTAGTCTCCATTCCCCGTGTACATGGCGCCGAGCGCGTAGTCTCCATTCCCCGTGTACACGGTGCCGAGTGCGTAGTCTCTATTCCCCGTGTACACGGTGCCGAGTGCGTAGTCTCTATTCCCGTGTACATGGCACCGAGTGCTGCTGTTAGTTTGGATACAACTTCTCTGCAGCTGAACTAGGATTTCATTTTGCTCGGAGCTGCTGGTCCGTTATATAATTGACTCTGTAAATCTACCTGATAGAGGGGATTTTGAGTCCATTTCATACATTATCCCTGGTCCAGGCTCTGTTCTTTATGATCTTACTGGTTGCAGCTTTGATGATAACAGCCCGGTCTGTATCACTGTTACTGATGTAAAAAATCCCAGGAACCTGACAGAACCCTGGAGTGTCGGGCAGTTCGGGGACCTTTATTTAGCCGTGCATTCTATGATCCTACAAGGAATCTGTACTGTGTTCTTAGCTTGTTTTATTTGGCTCTGTTCCCTTTTGATTTATGAGAACAGTATATTTCCGGCACTTTTTATTAATGTCCACTAGGTGGCTTATACCGGGGTTGGTGGCCATTGTCCTCACGGTTCTCTGCTGTCAGCGTATCCGGATCTGCTGATGGCAGAATATTACCGTAGACGCGTCTATACACCATAGTGCTGCTGTGAGTCTCACTGCTGCACTGCCAACGTGTGGCATGAAATGGCTTTAGTCAGGAGTGCAGATCGGCAGCACGTCAGTTTATGCTGCAGACATTACAGCAAATGTCAGCAGCCTAAATGGCGTGGTTATGCCAGGCAATGTGCACACGTCACGTTTTTGTTTGCAGATTTGTCACAACACCTGAAGGAAATCCTGATGCCAGCGACGTGTATGAGAATCCTGAAGTCTCATGCACATGTTACTTATTTCTGACTTGCAGATTTGGTGCAGAAAAAAATAAAATGGACATGCTGCATTTCAGCGTTTTATAACCCCAAAATGCTAGAAAAACGTATGCAAAATACATCAATACACTTTTTTGCAGCTGCATTTTCTACGATGCAGTTCGGTCTGATTGGGTGGTCTCGCAATCCGGCCAGGAACGGTGTTAAAATTATCCCTGTATTATGGCCGTCGGAAACCTTGCATGGTCTGCCAGTGATCAGAGGAACAAGGAGCGCTCACTTGCCTGGTGCTCCGCCATATACTGTGGCTGTCTGGACTTGCTAGGAGTTGTTTGCAGATTGGAAAGTACAGTAAAACGGCATAATGGATGTTCATGTCCCGGAGCACTGTCCGCCTATAATCCTATTTCAGTACTTGTAGGAAGCTTATTTTTTCTTTTTTTGTCCCCTTCTACTTTTATTGCCTTAGTGAAGAAGCACAGGAGTAAGAACAGGAAGAGGTTTTATAGTTATGCATTCCCAGTGGCTGCAGTATGGGCCTATAGCTGACGGTGGTTGCAGCCTGTTTTGCCCAATGCCAGTATGAAGAGCAGCTCTGGAGCACACACTGCTGCTGGAAGAAGTAAAGTTCCATGCCGACTAACTGGAACATTCATGATCTTTATTTAACCGCACACTATACACTTGTTTTTCTTCTCCATTCTGCATCGTCATACAATTTATTGTTCATCTTTTTCCCTATGCAGCAGAGTTGGAAGTGACTTTGCAACTATTGCACTTTCCCTATACGGAATAATAGTTGCATCACATTAAAAATAAAAGCAGATTGTCTTACACGGCGTCTGGAGAATTCAACAGCAAATGCTGCCATTACTGTGATGTTCCTGTAGGGGGAAGCAGTGTCCAGCACAAGTTACTGTGTACGGGTTATACCCAGTCATTGCTGTACTGTATGCCGTATCCCTATACAGCACAGTGACGGCTTTATGTAGGCCTTGTGCATATCCTGTCAATCCAAGGTTCAGATAGTGGGTGAATTTCACAGGCTTCTGAGATTGTACAAAGTTCTGCAACTGTTGCATTCACCTGAAACGCCCCCATTCTTTCCTCAATAGATTTTTATTAAGTAATTATTCAAATGAGTTACATTGCAGTAATAAAAAACAACTAACATTTAGTTGGGTGGAGTACAAGGAGAGGGGCTATCGTAACTGACGGGAAGGAGTAGAGGGTAAAAGGGGGGCAGGGAACCCAAAGGGAGGGGCTAATGTAACTGACGGGATGAAGTAGAGGGTAATAGTGGGGGGGGGGGAAGGAGCCCAAGGGGAGGGGCTAATGTAACGGACAGGAAGGAGTAGAGGGTAATAGTGGGGGGGGGAAGGAGCCCAAGGGGAGGGGCTAACGTAACTGACGGGAAGGAGTAGAGGGTAATAGTGGGGGGGAAGGAGCCAAAGGGGAGGGGCTAATGTAACCGACGGGAAGGAGTAGAGGGTAATAGTGGGGGGGGAAGCCCAAGGGGAGGGGCTAACGTAACTGACGAGAAGGAGTAGAGGGTAATAGTGGGGGGGTAGAAGGAGCCCAAGGGAGGGGCTAACGTAACTGACGGGAAGGAGTAGAGGGTAATAGTGGGGGGGGGGAAGGAACCAAAGGGGAGGGGCTAATGTAACCGACGGGAAGGAGTAGAGGGTAATAGTGGGGGGGGGAAGGAGCCCAAGGGGAGGGGCTAACGTAACTGACGAGAAGGAGTAGAGGGTAATAGTGGGGGGGGGGAGAAGGAGCCCAAGGGAGGGGCTAACGTAACTGACGGGAAGGAGTAGAGGGTAATAGTGTGGGGGGGAGGAGCCCAAGGGGAGGGGCTAATGTAACTGATGGGGAGGAGTAGAGAGTAATAGTGTGTGGGGAAAAGGAGCCCAAGGGGAGGGGCTAACATAAGGGTAGGGGCTAATGTAACTGACGGGAAGGAGTAGAGGGTAATAATGGGGGGAAAGGAGCCCAAGGGGAGAGGCTAATGTAACTGATGGGAAGGAGTAGAGGGTAATAGTGGGGGGGAAAGGAGCCCAAGGGGAGGGGCTAACTTAACTGACGGGAAGGAGTAGGGGGGAAAAAGAGCCCAAGGGGGATGGGTTAGTCGAGTCTAAATTTATATAAATAATTAGGACGAATCTGAGTCAGGATCATGTAAACAAAGTGAAGGTGTGTCAAAGGGAGTGTGGTTGGCGTAATCCGCCCAGGATGCCAAATTTTCTCAAATTTACGGACTTTATCCAGAAGAATGGCAGATAATTTTTGATTGATCATACTCCATGAAAGTCATCTCTTGACCTCTGACAAATCTAGACCTGAGTTTTTTGGGTTTTTTTCCAGGCCAATGCTATAGTTTGCTTGGCTGCTAGGAATATAAATGAGATTAGAATTTGGGTGTGTTTAGGGATGGTAGGGGTACGTTTGTATGGCTTCCCAAGGTGTTTTTTTTTTAAGGTTACTGTTTGTGACTGAGAGAATAAGGTGATATACTCTAGTCCAAAATCTGCGCACCACGGGGCACAACCACCAAATATAGTACATATCCCTGCCAGAATCACAACCTGTAAAACACTTGGGAGAGTAGCTAAGAACTGCCTTGGCAACTCTAGCTGGGGTTAATTATCATCTAGTTAACACCTTATAGTCTGTCTCTAGCATTAAGGTATTTAGAATTGAAGTGGACCAAATCTGAGACCATTCTGAGTCTGTAAGGGCAGAGGAAGCCCCCATTCTGATGAATAGGACAGGTTTTCCTAGGACTTTCTGCAGCAAAATCAGTTTGTGAATTCACTAAGGGTATGTGCTCAGGTATTTGGACTGTCAGCACCACAAAAAAAAAAAAAATCTGAAGTCGCTTGACTCATCCAATTCATATGTTACGATTTTTTTTTTTTCTCTTGCGCTCAAGGTTTTGAAACACCAACTTATAGATGAGTTCATGTCCCTTTCTTTTAACCAGTTCTTGATGGAATCTTCTCAAACTAGGCGCTGTCCAATTAAAAAGCTGGAACAAAAACTTCAGGATTAAAAATCTCCCAAAAAAAAAATTTCTGGAAGAACTCTCAAACTCTGCAAAGGAGAATTTCCGGGATCGGGCTCCACTGGAAAATTTGCAGTCTCAAAAAACAAAAACCCCCAAAAACTGTTCACCAATCCTACAGGAAAGTGCACACGTGTTTTTCAGGCGAGTCCGGTATAAGGCCTGAAAAAACACTAGCTAAACTCTTAAAAGAATGGACATACCGGTATGCATATCTATTGAAAAACGACTTGCTGTTCACATGTTCAGTCTTTTGAGCGTCTTTTTTCCGCTTCTGACGTCAGTTGACCATTCTTCAGGCATTCTGTCAAGACGCTCTGTACTTTACAATACAAGGATTGTTACCCTACAAATCACCAGTGCTTTCTTGATTTGTATGGAATAAAAAAATACAAAAATACTGCTAGTAAAAGGCGTTTGAAGCACACTGGGAAAAACGCTAAAAACACAAGTAAACCCACCGGCAGTCACATGTCACAAAAGCGCTATGTAAATGACTCAAAACAAGCTATAAAAAAAATAAAAACACACGCTTGAACAGCAGTTTTTCCTGAAGTGTCTTGTAGAAAACTTGCCACTTAGGTAAATGTTGTAAGCAGATAATTATATTGTGTGCAGGCAATCCAAAAATAAAGATGTTTCGGTCCTACAGTGACCTTCATCAGTCAGATTGCAGTGTGCACAGGGTTACAGGCAGAAACCAATGCTCAGGATTGGCAGCACATGCTGACTTCTTTAAGGGTATGTGCACACGTTGCGAATTCTCTGCGGATTTGCAGTGCCGAAACGCTGCAGATCCGCAATTGATTTACAGTACAATGTAAATCAATGAGAAAAAAAAAATGCTGTGCACACTTTGCGGAAAATCCGCTGCGGAAACGCTGCGGTTTAAAAGTAGCATGTCACTACTTTTTTGTGAATCTGCAGCGTTTTTGTACCCATTCCATTACAGAAAACCGCAGGGGTAAAAAACGCAGCAAATCCGCAAGAAAACCGCAGCAAAGATGCACAGAAAAACGCTGCGGAACCGCACAAAAAACCGCAGGTGCGTTTTCTGCCAGGAGAGACAGAATCCGCACCAGAAATTCCTAAGCCTAATCGACAACGTGTGCACATAGCCTTAGTGTCGTCTTGAAAAACTCATCTGGTTTGCCTACCTTGAGAAAAAATAAAAAAATTGCATGCCGAAGAGTTCAGTCCACTAAATGTATCTTGGCTCATAGCCTGTGCTTGTACCCCAGGCTGACTGCTCCTGCACCTTTGCCCTTGATCTTTGGTGCTTGTATTGATAGATACTGTAATCCAGACTAACTAGTGACATCCTAAGTTAACGCCGTATGGTTTTAGTTTTTCTTTTATGCACATTGCTTGTCTTCTCTCTCAGCCTCCTGATTTGCACTGTTAATTGTCAAACGTCTTCATTCACCAACAGGGAAGAAATCCATTTTTTTTGGAGCCCGCCATCATTATAGCAATAACCGATGGAAGCAAATTGACATCAGCGAGTGGTGTGCAGGAAGAAGTAAGTGTCACGAATGGAGCGTGGACGTAGTCCCTGTGGTGTAGTCTGACTATAAGGGGGAAATATCGCCGTAATTCAATGCAATGAAAAGTACTTTGTGGAGGTTGGAGGGGGGGTGTCAAAACGCACCTAAATGGAGTGACATTATGCCCCCATTCTCAGAGCATCACATCTTAATCAGATTGCTGTGTGCTAGAGTATCAGCCATGATTTCCCACTTTCGGGCTCGGCAGCCTGCAGTTCTCTAGTGGTTGTGTATCCACCTTTCAATGCAGATTGGGAGTTGTAGTCACTGTAGGTGGAATGCCGTGGGTTACTGACACTTTTCCTATATTGTTCGTTAGTGGATTAGTTAATTAGTGAGGATTAGTGATGAGCGAATATACTCGTTACTCGAGATTTCTCGAGCACGCTCGGGTGTCCTCCAAGTATTTTTTTAGTGTTCGGAGATTTAGTTTTCATCGCCGCAGCTGAATGATTTACACCTACTAGCCAGCATAAGTACATGTGGGGGTTGCCTGGTTGCTAGGGAATCCCCACATGTAATCAAGCTGGCTAAGAGATGTAAATCATTCAGCTGCGGTGAGGAAAACTAAATCTCCGAGCACTAAAAAATACTCGGAGGTCACCTGAGCGTGCTCGGGAAATCTCGAGTAACGAGTATATTCGCTCATCACTAGTGAGAAGCTAAAGAGCTTGGATAAGGTGTTATCTGAGCATGCTCGGGTGCTAACCAAGTCTACAGCGTGCTAGAACAATATGTTTGAGTCCCTGCGGCTGCATGTCTCGCTGTTAGACAGGCACAACACATGCTGGGTTTGTTAGGGAATCCCTGTATCACCTTTTGGAAACTTGATTAATGAAGACAAGCATTTCTCACGCTGGCCCTGGTGAAGGAGCGCTGTAGTAAGATGTGCCTCAATCATTGAGCGCACGGTTAAGGAGTTGGGTGCGTTTTACACCTGCCGTGAGCCTCCACCAAAAATGTCTCCCATCCGTGTCTGCAGTACTTTTCTGATGTAATTTACACCACCAGAGTGGCGCAAGGTTTAATTAATTTCCCGGGCAAGTGTTTCCACCCCTTGTCCCAGCTCTGCCCACTTTGGCCACACTGGTTAGGACTTGAGTAAAAAATGTCAAGTCACAAAATTTTTGCACAAATGAGTTGCACTAAGAATATGCAGAATATCAGTTTTATGCTTGTATTTTGGTGTAAGGCTGTGTGCACACGTAGCAGATTTTTCGCGGATTTTTTTCGCTATAAAAACGCATACATTATGCATCCCATCATTTAGAATGCATTCCGCAATTCGAAAACAACACATCGAGGTAAACGCAGCATGTTCATTAATTTTGCTGATTTTTTGCGGATTTCCCACTATATTATTGCATTGTGAACCTCCGGAAAAATCTGCAAAACGCACCAAAAACGCGGTAAAAGCTTTGTAAAAAAAAAAAGCGAAAAAAAACGCATGCAGATTTCTTGCAGAAAATGTCCTGTTTTGCTCAGGAAATTTCTGCAAGAAATCCTGAACGTGTGCACATAGCCTAAATGCCTTAATGAAGCTGGCACATAAAATTCCTATAATATATCGTTTTGACTTGTAAAATATTGAAGAAAAATGAAGGAGAAAGTGGGAGGAAGTGAATATAGAGCAGTAGCCCTTTGCAGCTGTAGGTTTGTTGCATCTGTTTTTTTTTCTGTTTCCTCTTTCTAGCTACACTTGCCTCTAAATTCTCCATTGCCCGGAAGTGAGTTAACCAAGGAGCCTTTCCGTTGGGATCAGAGGCTTTTCGCTTTAGTTCTCCGGCTTCCTGGCGCGACATCTGTGGAGCAGGATCAGGGGAATACGGTCCTAGTCGATGAGTCCCCCATCACACCAATGTGTGATGTCACAGGAGGTGCGTATGTATATACAGAACACACAAAGACCAAGACCCCGATCCATCAAAGCTTAATGTCTGAAAACTGACAACGGCTTAGAGTTGAGTCATTTTTGCAAAATATGGCACTAAGAATTTTGCTTCACTTGGTGACAACATGGAGTCATGACAAAGTGTGGCGCCGGTCAGATTCATGAGAGGTGGCGTATCTGACGTCTCCCTGCCCCCTCATCATGAAAAATGCCAGCATTGCGTTATTTGGGCCTAAGATATCTGGGACCCTCATCTATCATGAAGATGGGGGTCAACTTTCTGGTCTCCTTCTGTAATTCCACTAAACTTAAATGCAGAGCCAGCCAAGTGCAACCCATTCTCCAAAACGATTTATGGAAATTAATAAATGGGACGGGGTCATTCTCGGACCCCGTATTCCTGGTGATGGAACCTTTGCTTTATAAGGAATTTTTTGTAATATCCTATGGCGTACCCTCTAACTCCCGACCATCGTTAAATGTGTGATCTTGGCAACGTAACTGGTCACATTTGGCTTTTGTGTTCCTTTTTAAATTTTACCTTCATTTCACTTAACGTTTCACTTTTCGTTATCTGTCAGGTCGTTCATATTGTGTTTTCTCTCAGCGAATGTTAAACCAGTGCCTGGAATCATTGGTGCAAAAGATTCAAAGTGGGGTTGTCATCAATTTTGAAAAATCTGGTCCTGATCCTCCATTTACTGAAGGTTAGCAAACGTTTTTCTTTATCAATTGATCTATTTTTTTTTCTTTTATATAAAGGGGTTGTCCAGATTTACAACAAGTTTACAGTAACTCTGTGATTGCAGTCTTGAGCCGTCACGTTTCGCCTAGCACCCACTGTGAGGATTCCCTGGTGCCTGTGATATTCATAACCCGGTCACATTCCTACTAGACGTATGCAACCCCGCTTAATTCCAGCACTGGAGAAGCCTCACGGCATTTTTCGTGATAAATCTGAATAATCCCTTTAAAGGGAACCTGTCAGTAGGATTGTGCTCAGTAACCTACAGGCTGTCTGGTCGGCGCTGTTATACTGATTACAATGATACCTGGTGATGAAATCCGTCTTGTGGTTGTTGTTTAATCCGTATTTTCAGTTTTGAGTTAGTGATATGCTCGTGCTCCGGGACGGCCTGTGGGGGCTTCATGTGGTGCTCCGATTAGGTATTCATGTGTATGGCTTCTGACAGGTCATTGATCTTTCACTGACCTGCCCCATGGTTTACATAATGAATATTATATATACATATTGGGAAAAAAAACAAAACCTTCTGCAGGCGCCAGCCGTGGCTCCTGCTCTGCAGAATAATTGCATAACTATAATATACAGTATATATGCGATTATTCTGCATGGATTGTTTATAATGAGCTGTGCTTCCAGCGCAGACGGCTACACAGGTCTTATCTGAAAGTGGAGCCTAGAGTTTTCGGACGTTACAGCACCGCCTGTGAGTGGCTGCAGCGGTCCGGTGACTAGAGGAACATCCGATGACGCGCTCCTCTACTCTGCTGCGGCTTCAAGATAACGCAAACACCGCTTGTGGGGTTCGTGCGGACCACCATAGCGGCCTGCACTGGACCTGCGGGGGCTCTGGAAGGCTACAGTTTGCCTACATTTATCTTTAAACAATCCACACATTGACATATTGTAATATCTTGACCACTGTGTACATATATTACATGTTCATATAACGCAAAGTTTCATTCTGTGAAAATATGGTTTTGCGTTCTTGTGTTTTTTGTTTTTTTTTTTAGCCTAACCAGTGTCCTCTTTTGAGCTAAATGAGTGTTTATTCAGAGTTCCCTTTTGCTGAAGCCTTCACTGTAGTAATACCCAGCAGCTCGAGCAGATTGCGTTCTGTTATGGGTCTTGTGTTGTACAGGCTCCCCTGCTACTATTCAGATCCTGTCACTCATCTTGTGCCTCGGCCGGCCGCATCCAGATCTGCTGCGGTGCCGCTGCTCTGCCAGTAAGGCACCATGGAGATGGAGAGCTGCTCATGAACCTCAAGGAATACTTCCCCAACCTGTAATCACCCACTTACATTAGCAAGAGAGTTCTTACAATACGTGTTGTAAACAGTGGTTATTCCCACGCTGCGTCTTGTCGGGCCAGCTGGCATGGGGTAGGAAACATGCTATACTTGATTGGAGGGATGCTCAGCATTTTCTATGGGGAGGGGGCTGGCCTTGTCCTTGGTATTTTTGGATCTTTTCACTTCCTACGGCTGCTCTGCAATCTGTGGCTGCTCCATAACGTAGGTCTGCCATAGACCTGCCAGTAATCCTGCCTGTAATTTACGGTTCATGTGCATTGCAGATGTCCTCTGTTATGTGGATTCAGTGCTGTTTCTTATGCTTTTTTTTTTTTTTTTTTTTAGCGCTAGAATATAATTTAAAGAGTGCAATTTTGCAAATATTTAATGATCGGTATACTAAATCTCCTTATCTTGTGTGACCTATGTATTACAGTATTTAAAGGGGTTGTTCAGAGTCTTTGGCTATTGACATAGCTGATATTTGGTGTGGAAATGTGTTGTTTGGCATCAGACAAGGCAAACTCCTAGGTAACCAATACTGTTAATAAGGATAGGACATGTGAACAATACCTGCCAGGGGTTACACTGCTCTACAATGTCCAGACCCAACGTTGAGGGGCGTCTCTCCAGGCCTGATAACTTGGGTGGTAGAGGTGCTCCACAACCCCGTATGCTCATTTAGTGTGTATCCTTGGCATACTGTTGGCTGTCGGATAAGTTTTTGAACCGTTATTTGCTTTGTGTTGAGTCTACTTAAGTTTTTCATCCTAATATGTTGAATTTCAGATGGAATTACAGAACCCGTCAAACCAGTCGGAGCTCAGCCATGGCACAGCTGTCGAAAGTTAATCTACGTTAGACCAAATCCTAAAACTGGAGTACCGCTGGGCCACTGGCCGGTACCTGAATCTTTTTGGCCAGATCAGAATTCTCCGACCTTGGTAAGTTCAGAAGAAACTAAGAGATTCTGATAGAGCAACAAATACTCATACAAATGGTTTGGGGTATACAATTCTGCTGACAAAGTAAAGTCCAGCAATATTTTTGCTGACCATTTTACATGGTCAGCCCTCCGCTAATGAGAGATCAGGGGGAAAAAAGCCAAATGTGGTTTATCTGCGCTGCTGTATCTATGTAGATATACGGTTTGTGTCCCAAGGGTGAAGTCTGGAATGACTTTGAAACGCGTTTTATTAAAAAAAACATGAAATAAAAAATCCTTTATTATACTTTTATTTGGATTTTCATTGCCTACCAGCCCAGGAAGATTTCTTGCACAGGAGCCCTCTGCAGTCTGTGTCCGCACCTGATCAAACGATCTGTCTGGTGCATTGTGAGCCTTCAGTCTGAGTTGTTGCCAACTTAGTTGGCTACCATAGTACTAGATCTTGGCACCAGTTTTGGGGTATTTTTTTAGTCACTGGCTCAGTGTGGGCTGTTAATTTGTAGTCCCCATTCCTGAATAGCACATAAACCAGAGGATGGTGCAGCTCATGAAGCTGTTTTTTGGGCTTTTGCTCCCAAATCTTGATGTAGTTATGTCAAGTTTCCCCCATTGTTTGTGATGTTGCATCATATTGATCACATCAGGAATATGGAGCTGAACGATCGGCCCCTGACACTAAAATGTGCACTGTATTTTTCTGATAGCCCTCTGAAAGCTACATATTTGTAACAGACCTTTTCTCACTTAGTCTGCATCAAGCCTTACATAGTTCAGTGAGGGGGTGATTGTCTGCCACTGCCAGAATTGTTTGTGAGAACTAACTGGCTTTTATTTTTGATTTTTTTTTTTTTTTTTTCCTGTTTCCTCCCAAACAGCCCCCTCGAACTGCTCATCCCATTGTGAAATTTTCTTGCACCAACTCTGAGCCAATGGTTATTGAGAAGCTGCCATTTGACAAGTATGAACTGGAGCCATCACCACTGACGCAGTATATTCTGGAGAGGAAATCCCCTCATACTTGCTGGCCCGTAAGTTCATATTAAGATGTGGTTTCATTTTTCAAACCTCCCTTTCGTATCATTTAGTTATGGCTCTCTTCACATTATAGCGCGTGTTTAAAAGGGTGGTCCAGTGACACTATCCATAGGATAGGTGGTAACGGATTAATGAATTAATGGAGGTCTGACCACCGGGACCGATCATAAGAACCAGTTACTTATGCTTTAAAATGCAGCAGCGCCATAGGGAATGAAGGAAGCCGCTTTTGGCCATGTGCGATCTGTGCAAATACCAGTAGTCTGACCCCGACCAATAAGTTATCACTATTGAGAGAATGTCAGACAGCCTCCTTGACACCTTCATGATCTTTTACATAAACTTACATCATGGCGATCATGCAGATACAGGAGCAGTGCCTGTGCAATCGCTGCCGGGAGCTCGGCTTAAGTGATAGCCGAGCTCCGGCTGTCAGGGCCAGGAGCGGCACATGCACCACCCTGGGCCATTTAACCCCCTAAATCTAGATCAATTACAACATTTAGGGGGCAGGGGGAACTCCCAGGGAAGTCATTGCGAGGGCTGATTATTGCCATGGCTGCCTGAGGTCATCATGACAACTTCTGGGTCTGACAGCCACAGATCCTGTTAGCCCATGCCCAGAACATGGTCTAAGAGGCGTTCTGTCAGATCGCCACTGACCAGTGTAATGCATGATGCCAGCAAGCAGACTAATGAAAGCTGGTCTCCTATGGAGAATAAGTGTAAAGGTGAAAAAAGTTTTTAAAAAAATGTGCACTTTTAAATCAGAAAATAAAAAATGGAAAAAATATTTATGTAAAAATTACACATTTGCTTTTGCAGCTACTATGCAACTAACTAATTTAAGTGCTGTGGAATATGTTGGTGCTATATAAATAAAATTATTAGCCCCTTCAGTGAACACTAAAATAAAAACTATGCTTCATCATACCACTAAACAAAAAGTAGAATAAAACGCGATAAAACTGGAATGTAAATAAGTAGCAGAAAGGCTCTGGAAAAGCAAAATGGCCGCTTGCCCGCCCCATAAAAAAAATCCAGCTAATTCCGTGCTCCGAAATCCAAATGCCCCTTCTCCCTTCTGAGCTCCAGTGTGCCTAAACCACATTTAGCGCCCACGTGTTTGGCATTTTTGTAGTGATGAGAACCCGCCTAATTTACAGATGTGTCTACAGCAGCATGAGCTGGGCACTGCAATGACAGATTTGCAATTTTCACTCGGCAAAATCCAGTACTGCCCGTTTCTGGAAAACGCCCATGTGGTCAGTCATTGCTGCACCCATAGATACATTCCCAGAGAGGTGTAGTTTTCAAAATGGGGTCACATGATTGGAGGTTATGGCACGTATGGGATCTGTATATTGAGTCCACAAACTATTCTTCCAAAATTTGTTCTTAAATAGTCAAATAGCGTTCCTCCTTATCTTTTGAGCTTTGCACTGGTTCTGAAAAGTAGTTCCCGCTTACATGTAGGGTACCGGTGCACTCAAAAGAAGTTGTACAACGAACTGAGGTTTTGTTTTATTAGCCCTTATAAAAATGAAAAACATGGGGCTAAAACATTTTAGTGGTAAAAATCTGATCCACCCACAGCTGTTACAGGAACATGGCACCACTGCACGTCTGACTATTGTCACATTCCCGCTGCGCTATGTCTCCTGGAAATACCCTGCGTACCACAATCTGTAGCTTTCGGATGAAGGTCCGGAATCTAGGAATATGTAGTGCAGTTGAACTGTCAAAATAAAATTATTTTCACTGTTCAACTGCTCGACATCTGAGTGCAGAGTTTATGGACGGGGATCCCTGCTCGCGCACCACTACTCTAATGGAGTGACGTATGGTACCATATAATGGCACACAAGTCTGCAGCAGGAAAGGGTTAAGCCAGGTTATAATCTATGATGAACTCCTATATCAATAGACAAGCTACAGGGGTATATGATTTTATTTTCTTTTAATTGGAAGGTGTTCGTGGTAAACAGTGCGAAGTACAGTGAACTCGGTCATCCTTTTGGTTACCTGAAAGCCAGCACTGCCCTTAATTGTGTAAATCTGTTTGTGATGCCTTACAACTACCCTGTACTCCTCCCGCTATTAGGTAAGTCTTCACAGATGCTGTTCTGGTTGGGTTTAAAGAGAATCTGTCACCCCATTTTTGGCCTATAAGCTGCAGCCACCGCCATCAGGGGCTTATCTACAGCATTCTGTAATGCTGTAGATAAGCCCCCGATATAACCTGAAAGATGAGAAAAACGAGTTATATTATACTCACCCAGGGGCGGTCACACTGCGGTCTGGTCCGATGGGCGTCGCGGTCCCGTCCGGGGCCTCCCATCTTCATAAGATGACGGCCTCTTCTTTGCTTCCTGTCGTGGCTCCGGCGCAGGCGTCCTTTATCTGCCCTGTTGAGGACAGCGCAAAGTACTGCAGTGCGCAGGCACCGGGAAAGGTCAGAGAGGCCCAGCGTATCAAAGTTTAATTTGAAAGTTCTTGTAATTGAAAAAAAATAAATTCTTAAGTTGCCATATATTCAGTTTTAGTTTTTTGGAACCATGTTTACTCTCAGGTAAAGACAATCTTTCATCTTTTCTTTGCAGATGACTTGTTTAAAATTCACAAGGCTAAACCTTCTCTGAAATGGAGGCAACTTTTTGAGAGCTATTTGAAAACCATGCCCCCGTACTACATTGGAGTAGGTGTCATGTCTGTCGTTGGCGTTTTAAGTCTCGCCTGGCCTCGGCATGCTGGTAACTTGCTCTTGTGTTTGTTTTTTCAGCCTTTAAAAAAAGCGTTAAGGATGATGGGAGCTCCAAACCTGATACCAGAAAATCTGGAGTATGGACTGAGTTATAGTGTGGTCTCCTACCTCAAAAAACTTAGCCAACAGGTATTGTGTGCCAGATTTTTTTTTTTTGTAACTGCTGATCTGGGGTAGTATGGCTCCCGGTGCCATGTTTCTTCAGGAACGCCATTCTGTGACCTAGTTCTGGTAGATGGCTAGAAATCTGATCTGGTGCCTAACTAGCGAAACCCTGGTTCTTATTTTACCCATCGTTTTCAAATCCACTTATAACATTTAAAAAATTTCTACTAAACATTTTTTCTACTTCAGGCTAAAATGGAATCTGATAGAGTGATCACTTCCATCGGGAAAAAGTGTCCACAGGAAGCTGGTATCAAAGTCCAAAATGGCACAAGTATCCCATCGCTGGCCGTCAGGAAGGACTTCAAGCTGTTATTGCAGGAAATTACAGGAGAAATGCCGCAGAGAATGCTAGAACTGAACGTGAAGGAGTTTGCTGGCTTCCAGATAGCCCTGCTGAATAAGGTAGCGCTCGGTGACACATCTGAGGCCCGTTTCACACGTCAGTGGCTCCGGTACGTGTGGTGACAGTTTGCTCACGTACCGGAGACACTGACTCACGTAGACACATTAAAATCAATGTGTCTCTGCATATGTCAGCGTGTTTTCACGGACCGTGTGTCCGTTTGAAAAACACGGAGACATGTAAGTGTTCGTGAGAGCGCACGGATCACACGGACCCATTAGTCAATGGGTCCATGTAAAACACGTACCGCACACGGATGCTGTCCGTGTGCAGTCTGTGTGCCATGCAGAAGACAGCGCTACAGTAAGCGCTGTCCCCCCAGCGTGTGGTGCTGAAGCCGCCCGTCATTTCTTCTCTCCAGCAGCATTCGCTGGAGAGAAGGAATGAAAAAATGATTGTTTTTTTATTTTTTTTGCGGTTGAAATAAAATTCCCGGTAACCAACCCCCTCCCATTACCAAAGCAGGGGACAGCGCTTACTGTAGCGCTGTCTCCTGCACGGTCCGTGTGGTACCCAGTCGACACACGGCTGCCACACGTGTGCCACACTGATGTGCCACGTGAGCACACGGACACGGATAACTCCGGTACCGGAATTATCTGGACGTGTGAGACTGGCCTGATGTGGCATAGACCTATACTATTCATATACCTGCATTATGTTTCTTTTTTTTTTTTTTTTCTTTTTTCTGCAGGACTTGAAACCACAGACATTTAGAAATGCTTATGACATCTCAAGAACCAATCTTTTGGATCACCTAACACGAATGAGGACAAATCTCCTTAAGTCATCCCGCAGGTTCTTCAGTGGACAAGATGAAGGTAAGATGGTGCAGCGTGGTAAAAGGATTATGTGGCCATACTTTCCCAGAGGGCTGTGGAGTCAGTAAGCCAAACCTCCGACTCTGACTCCGACCCTTCAATTTCCCACGACTCTGACCCCACAGCCCTGGCCACTACTGAGCATGTACATAAAGTGCAGAACAGATTCATCTCTACTAACAGCAGAGATCCTGAGACCAGGAACAGAACAGACATTTATAGGACATTTCATAACTTTCCCAAATTCCTATGTAAACATTTACAGCACATCCTGCATTGTGTTGCTGTTCCCAATGTATTATATATTTTAGGAGTCTGTATAAAATGGACAGACTCCACCACAATGGACTCCGACTCCACATCCCTGCTTTCCCGCCCTATCAGATGGGGAGAGTTATCACTGCAATTTCTCCGGTTCAATTAATAAGGCAGCAATAGTGTCCGCTGAGTATCGCATTAGTCTTCCAAAAAAAAAAAAATGGGACCAGCACACAATAAGGTTTCCTGTATTCTAGATTGGTTTATAGATTTGCTATTGATCTTTGAAGCAGTTTGTAAGTGCAGTAAAGAAAGTGGAGTCACTCGCAATGTACTTATAGGCATTATATACATGCATCTTTCTTTCCACAGACCAGATACACAGTATCCCTATAGTTCAGATGGGAAATTATCAAGAATACCTTAGGAATATCCCATCACCACTAAGAGAGCTGGACGCTGATCAGCCCAAGAGACTACATACGTTTGGAAATCCCTTTAAACTGGACAAAAAGGTAGTTTTGGCCATTTCAGGGTCTCGTCTCCTGGTGTTAGTCAACAAAGCGCTACTAGAAAACTCATTGCAATGATGCATGGAATCTGGTTCAGATACCGACCTATAGTTTCAATATTAAAGACTTGCCATGTAGAAAAGTAGCTAGGAATGACATTCATTTTATTAATGGATTCCAATGCATCTTCACGTTCTGATATATTTTTTTCATTCGTATACAGTGTACGCTCTCCACCTCAGATCCTCTTATAGATGTCCGTATTTCACACATGGTCTGTATTTTACATTGCTGGGTCCTGTATCTAGTATAGTCTATGGGGCTGTTTAAAATCTTTTTATTTGGTGATTTTTACAACACAGGGGAAAGAGAATAAAATGTAATTATACTGTTACATCAACCTCAAGAAAACAAACTTGTAACGTAAAAGAAACTAGAGAACAGGGAAAGATTCAGAGGGGACAGAGGAAAGGGAAAAAAGAAAAAATGGATAAAGTCAATAAGGAGGGATAAAGGCAAATAAAAGACTGTCTATATTATAATAAGTTATAACTTCACAGGTTTTCAATTTATATGTATTGAAATAAACTAATATCTATGTATTTTATGGATGAAAATATTTATGTATAGATTATTCCTGCTTGGGGAGACGTATTTATTCCAGGAAGACATCTAGAATTATTTGTAAGAAGATGGATGTTTCTTAAAGCAAGAAAAAGAATTGAGTGGACATATTTTCTATAATATGTGGAATAGTAGGAACATCAGTAGACTTCCTTTTTAGATGCAATAAGTAGTTTCAATATAGCAAATGTGAATTGAAATATATTTTATCTTCGGGGGAGCAAGTTTGAATTAAAAAAAAAAAAAAGAAAAAAGATGGTTGAGGGATTTTGGCTTTAGAGGTATTGACTTTATTTAGTAATTTAGAGATTTTTTTCCACATAGTTATTTTAGGACATGTCCAGATGATATGTAGCTATGGGGCAGTCTTTCTGCAATGACATCAGTGTATCTGCTATGCAAAAAAATAAATAAATAAAAAGCTGAGAAATGTAAGATTTTAATACAAACCATGGCTCAAAATTGCACATTCAAGTCCACGGGTCCATGAAGATCAAAAAGCACATTGTTGGCATCTTGGGTTATTTTTCCCTTGACTGCTGGATCGGAGAAGCTGGAAAAGCAGCCCACCATTAGGGTTTTGGGTTTTTGTGTATAAAAGAAAACGATATTAAGGGTAAAAAAAATTGACACTGCTTAAAATCGTAAGTGAAATCGGTTCGTTTTTAATCATGCGAAAAACTGAGGTCTAAGTTCTATTAACTTTGTTTTTTCTACCTCTCTAGGGGATGATGATTGATGAAGCTGATGAGTTTGTGACAGGTCATCAAAACAAGCACAAGCGACCAGGAGAACCAAATATGCTGGGGGTCCCAAAAAGGAGGCGATGTATGTCTCCGCTGTTACGTAATAGATCACCGTCTCCAGTGGTAAACAACCACGTAGGAGGAAAGGGATCACCAGCCCCCACAATCCAGAGTTCAGCAGACATGCAGAAACCAGCAGCAATAAATAAACGTACGTATGGGCTACATGCATTTGTACAGCAAATATTTAAGTATCTCATTCAAGCATATTACTTTGAAAATGTGCTAGTGGCACAGAGTACAACAATTACACTGCTAGATTTATAATTTATTAAAGGGAATCTTCATCTTTACCATACAGATTAGGAAATGGTTAGCGACATTAATGTCCTTCTGAAGACTGTATCTAGGGCAGAACTGTAGATTGTCCAGCTCCATATGTAGCTTCTCGCTTTCATTGTACTACATTGCTTCCTGGGACATCTGCCTTAGTTTGTCACTTCCCTGTTCATTATTCTTACTCATTGCAGCTGCCATAAAGTGCACAACACCCTGCAGCACTGTCACTGACATCTGGGTAGGAAGAGCTTCTCTAATATGGCGGCTCTCAAGACCTTTTTAAGGATGTTCATAATATTAAATACATTATTGTTTCCCTTATTCGGACTTGTGCATTTTAGAGCCATAAGATAAAGGTTTCATCAAACCTCCTACCGTGTTGCAGTAACCAAACCGGCATGCTATACGGCTCCTTGAGCAGTTTCCACATTCTTTACATTTCGCACGTTTATAACAATCAGAGTATGGACTGTGATTGTACAGACCGACTGTGTGTCTCCTGACCTGAACAGCCACATATATGCCTTTGAGCTGGAGTTTAGGTCCGAGGACCTGTGGCCTGTTTTTGCTGGCTTCATCATGGTCTAAGGGGGTTAATGTTCTGGATAATGACTATATAGATATTACTGCATATATAGTGGTAGAGGTTTACTGTTGAGCAGTTATAATATGGGCAGAAGTCTATATGCAATTTTTTTTTTTCTCTGACTCTGCTCCAAATTTCCTGCATAGACACATTTAATTCAAAGAGGACCTGTCCCGATTTTTTTATTTAAAACACAAATTTTCCATTACTGCTACGTCGCTGATTCTTCGTTATTTATTCATTATAATTCTCGGTTCTTAGTGAAGTCCACAAAAAAGAAATTTGCATTTTTTTTTTTCCCTCTTCAACCAACTGGGCCTATTCCACAAAATTTCTGTGGGAGTTTCCTTTTTCCCATCTGACACAGCCGTGTTTTGATTGGCCAGCAACATAGAGGAGAAAAGTCACATGGCCACAGAGCTTCCGGTATATGACCAGTTTGAAGAGAAAAATTGCATATTTATTACTCGGTGGCATCACTTTAGAAAGAAAAGCCACAGAAAAGAAAAGTATAGCTGCATTATTGGGAGAAGTGCAGTGGTGAGAGGTGCTCAGATTAAATAAAAAAATAAAATCCATTGAAAGGTTTTCTTTATATAAGTTGTTCTGCCTTAATCCTACCCCCCACTTGTGAGAGCACATGGTTATACCGTGGTGTGAGGTCCACCTACAGTATGTAATTCGTGAGCTGGTCCTTAGAGTTTGGAGCTCTTTATCGGTAACATGTAGGTGACTGTTCTCCACATTATAAGGCCTACTATTATTAATGGGAGAATTCCTGGTAACATCCAGATAGTTGACACTTGCTAATGTTTTACTATGAGAACTGTTCTGATTCCAGACCCCTTCACACATCACTTGCACGTTCGGTCCTTCAGCTCCTTTCTCTTTGCATGTCTTCACACTTCTGGGAGAGAAGCTTTTCTATGAAGTAACATAGAAGTGATCTAAAGGGATCTTGGGGGGTCTGAAATCAGGACATTAATGCCAATTTAGAGAACCACTCCCAATAAAATTTGTATTGCCTATACCTGTGTGTAGTGCACGTGTATTAATGTACTCAGGGATCGCTGATTTCCTCAGCTCCGGTCCTCTTCTCAAACTATTCCAACTTGCTAGCTCAGTGGGCTCTGTGAGCTGGGAGTACAGTGTAAATGTACGGAGCATCAGAACAATGGCCCGTGTATATACATTGTAATGGCTGCTTCTTGGAAGTCAGGATAGCCGTCATGTGACTCGGAAGAGGACTGGAAATTGGGGAAGATGGCGATCGGTGAGAATATTAACGCATTTGCACAGATAAAGCAATAAAATATTGTGTCAGTGCTTCTTTATAGTATATGAAGTTCTGTTTCCTGTTTGGGGAAATGGCTGTAAACTTTTGCCGTCAGCCCCATTAATATTTCAATGTATTTAACTAATTTTTTACTTTTTCAGATCCCAGCTTGCATAATACATTGCCAACAGAAAATGCAGAGAACTATGATGATGATGATGATGATGAACATCTCTGCACAGAGGAGTTCCTGTCTGATTCAGACGATTTTGAGTCTTTGTCCCAGGATTCTTTAAATTCCCTACTAAGTACCGCCAACTCCACAGAAAACGGAGACCCCGACTGCTTCGATTCGAATAACTCTAATCTATTTATTGGAAAATCAAAGCCACCTGGAGATTTGGGAAATTGCTTTGGCAACGACACCGCTGCATTTTCACACAAGATGAGGAGGTTGCGGCCTTGTCGGAGTTATGAGGAGGTCAACGTAGAGCTTAAAAGAAGAATAATTAAAGAGATCCGGAAGCCTGGAAGAAGTATGTTTGTCATCCTAATGCCCGAGTCAGCCTGACATGGTTACACCAGTTTATGGAAGCATGAAAAATGCAAAGTTATTCTGCTGTCATAGTAGAACTGCTCAAGTAGTTGCTATTCGGGTAGAATATGGGGGATGGCAGAGTCAGCGGTCGATGGTTTTATTTGGCAAATTTTTGTGCCATAAGCGCTCAGTTCTTGATGTAGCCTTCATTCGTTCAGCACTTAGTTTGAACAGTCATTCTGTGCAGACAGTCCCTTTATGCCCTTCACCTTTAGACAAATTTCCGTTTTTTTTAATTTTGTTTGTCCTCCATTTCTTCTAAGAGCCATAACTTTTTCTGTCAATGTGGCCAAATGTGGGCTTGTTTTTTGCGTATCAAGTTGTACTTTCGAATGACACCATCGATTTTTATCTTGGTGTACTGGAAAATAGAAGGGGGGGATTAAGTGTGGTGAAATTGCAAAAAAGTGCAATTCCACAAACGTCTTTTTTTTCTTCTTTATTTACCATGTTCAGTAAGTGGCAAAGCTGACCTTCATTCCCCAGGTCAGTACGAGTACTCAATTACCAAAAAATACAGTTTAAATTGTGAAAAAAATAGAATTTTTGCGTTTGTCGCCATTTTCTGAGAACCATAACGTTTCTCATTTTTTGTGATCTCGTGCTGAGCTTTTTTGTTGTTTTTTAGCCCTGAGCTGATGTTTTTATTGATGCCATTTTGAAGTATTTGACCTTGTTATTGCAATGTTGCAGCCATCAAAAAAATTATTCTTTTTGATTTTTTTTTTTTTCCCTTTGTTATGCAGTTTACCAATTTGTTTTAATAATTGATCGGACACTTCAGAACTTGGTGGTACCAAATACTTGGGGTTTTTTATTGTTTTTTTTTTTATGGGCAAAAAAGGTGATTTGAACTTTATTTTTTAAAATATTTAAAAAAAATGTTCTCCACTTTATTTAATAGTTCCCTTAGGAGACTTGAAGCTTCGATCGTCCAGTCACTTGTGCTATACATAGCAACACTTCAGCCCTACTATGTATAGCAAAAATCACGATCTCCTATGAATGCCGGCCACGTGCCAGCGTTCACAGGGAATTCACAGTGACCGGCACGAGGTCTTCTGCAGACCCCCGACTGTCATGACAACCCATATGCAGCCTGCCATCACGTGATAAAGGCACAGATGGGTGGAACTTGTGACACTTTCAGCTATTGCGTGTTAAATGCCGTTGTCGGTGATTGATAGGTAGATTGGAGATCCACCTGCGGCTGTTAAAGGCACTTAATGGCTTATAAAATCAGCCATCAAGTGCAGGGAAAGATGCAGGCTCAGAGCAGGTAGCAGTCAGCGACACAAACGATGTATAGGTATGAGTCGTAAAGGGGTTAAGATTGATGCATAAATTGTACGTGCAGTGATTGTATTTTATCCTTTGTGTTTACATGTCTGTTTCTCTTGTAGAGTATGAGACTATTTTTTCATTGTTAAAAGATGTACAAGGAAATCTGCAAGCGCGTCTTCACTTCCTGCAGAATGTTATCAAGGAGGCGGCAAGGTGAGTAAAAAAAAAAAAAAATCTGAATGCAACTGTGATAAATGTCGCAGTAATAACACCTGGACACTGATTCATCATTGCAAGTCTAGGGGTATGTTTCCACAGTCAGGAAACGCTGCTTGTTTGGCGCTGCGCAGAGCTGCAGCATCAAACAAGCAGCGTCCAGATATTCCAGCATAGTGGAGGGGATTTTATGAAATCCCGTCTCCACTATGCGTGGAAACCCGCACGCGGCGGCCCTGCGACTACGGACATGCTGCGCGTCTTTTCAGATCGCAGCATGTCCGTACACCTTGTGGGGACGCAGCGTCCCCGCAAGGCATATCACAGGGCGCTATGGGAGAGAGCGATCATCCCGGATGTGAAGAGTTAACACATCCGGCATGATCGCGTCCCAGAAAGGGGGCGGGGCTTAGCGCCGAGCGGCTTCGCCGCTGCGGTGATACCGCCGGCCATCCTGACCGTGGAAACATACCCTAGCAGTTCCAGATGGTTTTAGCCTGATTAATTTGGGGAAATTTCTCAACAGTCCCCCTCCTGTTGTATTTGAGTATTGCAAAATTTGGGTGAAATTTGTTTGACTCTAACGCTAACATACAACTTATGCATACAACAGTTCAAGACAACAAGAGCTCATTTTTGACTCTGCACCAAATTCATAAATCGCAGGGATGTGGAGTCGGTAAGCCAAACGTGACCTCACAGCCCTGGTCACTACTGAGGATGTGCATAAAGTGCAGCACAGATTCATCTCCACTAACAGCTGAGATCAGGAACAGAACAGACATTTATAGGACATTTCACAACTTTCCAAAATTATTATGAAAACATTTCCAGCACATCCTGCATTGTACTACTGTACCCAATGTATTTTAGGAGTCAGTCCATTTTATACCGACTCAACAAAAATGGACTGATTCCACAGCCCAGATAAATCGCACTTGTAGTTTTGGTTGCCAAATTCTTCGAAATTACAACTAATGCCACAAGACAAAAGGGAAAGTGACTTAAAAAAGCAACAAATTAACTAGTGAAGGCCTTTGGTTATGTATGTACGTGGAGTATATACTATACAGGTCCTTCTCAAAAAATTAGCATATAGTGTAAAATTTCATTATTTACCATAATGTAATAATTACAATTAAACTTTCATATCTTATAGATTCATTATCCACCAACTGAAATTTGTCAGGTCTTTTATTGTTTTAATACTGATGATTTTGGCCTACAACTCCTGAAAACCCAAAAAACCTGTCTCAATAAATTAGCATATTTCACCCGTCCAATCAAATAAAAGTGTTTTTTAATAACAAACAAAAAAAACATCAAATAATAATGTTCAGTTATGCACTCAATACTTGGTCGGGAATCCTTTGGCAGAAATGACTGCTTCAATGCGGCGTGGCATGGAGGCAATCAGCCTGTGACACTGCTGAGATGTTATGGAGGCCCAGGATGCTTCAATAGCGGCCTTAAGCTCATCCAGAGTGTTGGGTCTTGCGTCTCTCAACTTTCTCTTCACAATATCCCACAGATTCTCTATGGGGTTCAGGTCAGGAGAGTTGGCAGGCCAATTGAGCACAGTAATACCATGGTCAGTAAACCATTTACCAGTGGTTTTGGCACTGTGAGCAGGTGCCAGGTCGTGCTGAAAAATGAAATCTTCATCTCCATAAAGCATTTCAGCCGATGGAAGCATGAAGTGCTCCAAAATCTCCTGATAGCTAGCTGCATTGACCCTGCCCTTGATGAAACACAGTGGACCAACACCAGCAGCTGACATGGCACCCCACACCATCACTGACTGTGGGTACTTGACACTGGACTTCAGGCATTTTGGCATTTCCTTCTCCCCAGTCTTCCTCCAGACTCTGGCACCTTGATTTCCGAATGACATGCAAAATTTGCTTTTATCAGAAAAAAGTACTTGGGACCACTTAGCAACAGTCCAGTGCTGCTTCTCTGTAGCCCAGGTCAGGCGCTTCTGCCGCTGTTTATGGTTCAAAAGTGGCTTTACCTGGGGAATGCGGCACCTGTAGCCCATTTCCTGCACACGCCTGTGCACGGTGGCTCTGGATGTTTCCACACCAGACTCAGTCCACTGCTTCCTCAGGTTCCCCAAGGTCTGGAATCGGTCCTTCTCCACAATCTTCCTCAGGGTCCGGTCACCTCTTCTCGTTGTACAGCGTTTTCTGCCACATTGTTTCCTTCCAACAGACTTACCATTGAGGTGCCTTGATACAGCACTCTGGGAACAGCCTATTTGTTGAGAAATTTCTTTCTGGGTCTTACCCTCTTGCTTGAGGGTGTCAATGATGGCCTTCTTGACATCTGTCAGGTCGCTAGTCTTACCCATGATGGGGGTTTTGAGTAATGAACCAGGCAGGGAGTTTTTAAAAGCCTCAGGTATCTTTTGCATGTGTTTAGAGTTAATTAGTTGATTCAGAAGATTAGGGTAATAGGTCGTTTAGAGAACCTTTTCTTGATATGCTAATTTATTGAGACAGGTTTTTTGAGTTATCAGGAGTTGTATGCCAAAATCATCAGTATTAAAACAATAAAAGACCTGACAAATTTCAGTTGGTGGATAATGAATCTATAATATATGAAAGTTTAATTGTAATCATTACATTATGGTAAATAATGAAATTTAACACTATATGCTAATTTTTTGAGAAGGACCTGTAGAAGGTCTCTGCTTGTTTTATCTGAGCCTTACAGGTGTCGGAAACTGGATGACGTTATGGAAGAGATGGGTCGTCTTTATGTATAGAACACCTCTCTGAGCCAGCATTTAAATGTGGATGTAATGAGAACCTGTCATATTGAATGTTCTCTTATCTGTGGGCAGGGTGTCATAGAGCAGGAAAAGCTGAACAGATTTACATATTTGTGGGAAAAGCTTCAGTAAAACGAATACTCCCTGGTGTCTGTGTGCACAGGAGTCCAGTTGGCGGCCCTACTGGTGATTGACTCTCATCCCTGTATGGCAATTATCTTCATACACAATCGCAAGTTGGACCGGGATCTTTTAGAACAAACCAATGCTTCATTGTGCTCGGCTTCTCCTCTATTCCATAGTGTCCACAGATTGGACTGAATGTACTCGATAGGTTCCTGTTTAGGGGTTTACCAGGACTTTGATGTTGACGCCGGGTCCTTAGAATAGGCCATTAATATTGGGTCAGTGGAGCTCTGACACCCAGCCTCCCCACAACAAGTGATCATTCATTGTTTACTAGTGGCAGCTCCATACATTTTGTAGCGACCCTGCCTGCACCTTAGTCCTATTCATATTAATGGGACCTGACCACCAGAAACTGCCTCTACAAAATTTGCAAATCTGAGCGCCAACACCTTCCCTCAATCGACTGGTCACATACCAGGAATCAAAACGCCTATCAGTTTATTGATGACCTCTATTTCATTGTCCTGATGAAATAATAAGATCCGTTCAGGTCTCTCCAATTTGTGGCTTTACACCCTCACATTTGGCTTCTCAAAATTTGTATGACCTACAAACCTTCATGGAAAAGACCTTTCCAAATCTGGCAGCTGATGCACATGGCGGCTCAGTGGTTAGCACTATTGCCTTAGGCTCATGGGTTTAAAGCCAACAAGATGCAACATCTTCCCTGGTTTCTCAGTCCGGATTATGTTCTCGATTAGTTATATTTTATCCTCTTAATTTTTCAGGTTTAAAAAGCGAATGCTGATCGAACAACTAGAAGAATTTTTAGAAGAAATTCACAAAGCAAATCAAGTCAACCACGTCAACAGCAGTTAACTAAGTGGGCCTCATGGTGACCCGTCTGTCTGCACATGGACATAGTCGTGGCCTAATAGTCTGAATAGTCTGAACACTGATACTTTCATATGCTTCCATTTTTATGAACATGGATAGTATCAACATGATGCCTTTAATGGAATAAGGGGGAAGTTTTTAAAAAGATCCCGGTGATCACTGACTAGCTATGCTGATTTCTCTCAGGTTTCACAGCATACCCGCCAGCTCACATGTAGGTGCATCACTGGCTGCAATCAAGGTGTTTGCCAAAATCTTTACCGGCTCATTTATAGAGGTTGTTCAAAAACTGATTTTATAGCATTGGAAAACTGAACTCCTTGCGTCGGACATGCACGCTTTTCACAAAGACTTTTTAAATGCAACTTGTCATTAATACCTAGCTAGACAGAAGCACACGCGTTGAACAAGGTAATATTTTGTACATTATTTTGAATATATTGTAAGTTGTACAGGTGAATTTTGAAAACTATTTAAAAAGAAGCACTTTTGTTATTCCATTAATAAAAAGCTCTATTTTAATATTTGCTCTATTGATATTTATTCAAAGGGGTTTTCGGAGTTTGACAACGGTCAGAAATGTCTGAACAGATCTTTACTGTTTTTAGTTGGAAGAACATGTAGATCTCTTTCAAATTTTCTAAGTACATATATTATTAAAATTGTTATTGACATGAAATTGTCACAGGTAACAACCCATCCAATCCACACAGAAATAAATGTCCATAAATTAAGTTGTTATAATGAGAAATGACACAGGGAAAACATGTTGAACACTTGCTGAAATGTATTTAAAGGGAACCTGTCACCAGTATTTTCGCTGATAAACCCTGACCATCAACTTTTAAAATCTTTGTGTGTGATGATCCTGCAACCCCTCTATCTTCAGACTTGCACCTGCGTACTTCAGAAAAAGTTTTATTCTTGTCCTGTGCTGCATGTATATTGTCCAGTCCGATGGGTGATTCCAGATTGTGATTAGCTCTGCCTCCGTCCCTGCAAACACCGCCTCTAACTTCATGTAAGTGGAAGACGTGTCTCCATCGTCTACGCAGCGCCTGAGGTCTCGCACCTTGTCCAGTGGAATCTGAGAGCTGTGCAGGCGTGCCTCATCATGCACTATTGGATGACAGATGCATCTTCCACTTGCATGCAGTTAGAAGAGGTGGCGTTACAATCTGGACCGCGCACGTTGCATCTACACGAGACAAGTATAAAACACTTATTCTGAGGTATGCAGGGGCATGTCTGAGGATATAAAGGGGTTGGAGGATCCTCACTCTTGTGATCTTAAAAATAATGGACATAGTTTGTGACAAAACTGGTGATATATTATCTTCCATCATCCTGGTAAATGGCTGCAGATTTTTATCAAAAATATCTCTTTACTCTTGTCATTCATCCTTGCTTGAACTATAGTGTTTGCCAGTGCCGTATGCTGAAAAACAGCCCCACATCATGATGGGTCCTACCTCCAAACTTCACTGTTAGTATAGTGTTTTTGTGGGGACATGCAGTGCTTTTTGGCCTCCAAACGTGTATTATGGCGTCCAAAGAATTCAGTTTTGGTCTCATCTGACCAGACTACATTCTCCCAGTATTTCACAGATTTATCTTATCTTTTTGTTCAGCAATGGAGTCTTGCGTGGTGAGGGTGCATTCAGGCCATGGAGACTGATTGCATTACTTAGTTTTCTTTAAACAATTGTACCTCCCGATTCTAGGTCTTTCTGTAGATCTCCACAGGTTGTCCTTGGCTTAGACAACTCTTCTGATTCCTTTACTCCTCTATCTGAAATATTGCATGGAGCACCAGGTCATGGCTGGTTTTTCATGGAATGAGTTCCACTTCCGGACAGGGCTGTGGAGTTGTTAGCCATACCTCTGACTCCTCAATTTCCCTGACTTATGACTCCCCAACCCTGCCTCATTACTGAGCATGTACATAAAGTGCAGCACAGATTCATCTCAACTAACAGCAGAGTTCCTTAGATCAAAACTCGAACAGACATTTATAGGACATTCTATAACTTTCCCAAATTATGAAAACATTTACAGCACATCCTGCACGGAACAACTGAATCCAATCTATTTTATTTATTTTGGCATCGGCCCATTTTATGCTATCTCTGACTCCACTAAAATGGACCCCAACTCAGTCGGGTTATAGCCCTAACAGTGCTGACTGAAACCTTCAGTAGTTACAAATTGTTCTGTAACTTGCCATCAGTTTGTTCTGCAACAGTAAGGTTGCAAAGGTATTGAGACAGCTCACTGATTTTACCCATCGTGAGATGTTTCTTTTGTGGCACTTTGGTAATGGGACATTATTTTTCACTAAGTGGCAGGATTGCTTTCTAATTACTGATGGATTTGAGCTGGTGTCATAATTTGCTATGGCTTTTTGCACCTTTTTCTTTATGTTTTCAATACTTTTTCCCTGTCATTTTTTATTATTAACTTAATTTATGGAATCTATTGTTTCCTTTTTCCCTGTGTGGATTAGATGGGTTGTTGCATGAAATTCTTACCAGATTTCAGTAAATAGCACCTTTTAGAAATATTGGCTTAGAAAATTGATGACACATTCAATCCTTATTTCACCCCTATGCTAACTCTATAGAATTTATAAGTAAGAGTATATGTTTGTTAAACTTCAAAACGCTTTGATAATAAAATTGTACAAATACAGCTCCTTGTATATCAGATTCTCATCAATTCTCCAGCAGCGTGGAATTATCCCACAAAATTTTTTCTTCCCTTTTGAGTCTGGTCTGGTGACCTGTGGATCTGAAGCAGCTGATTGCTCATAGTGTTCTGATACTAAACTTTATCAGGTTAGCAACTCTTGTTTCAAATTATACTGTCGGATAAGACCCTATTGCACTTCTTTGCTCCCTAGCTCTCCAAAGCTGAAAATGTAAAAGCATTGAGCTGGAACTTTTAGAGTTTCTCTGCTGAAAATCTTGTCCGGTTCTGTCCAGAAATGTTCAAGGATCACTGCATTAGTACAGGTCCCCCGCCGGGCTCTTTTACTTGCAGTAATGACATCCTTTTATTGGAACATGTGACTGCTGCAGCCAGTCGTTGGCTTTACTTTCTGCACGTGAACACTGCAGCAGTGATCTAGAGACCATTGGAGGGGACCTTCCTGCATCAGAAATAGTGATTTATTTATTTATTGCATTTTGTATAAACGGAGATGAGAACAAGAGAATTGAGTCTAATGATTTGATCACATATTGATATTTCAATCGTCACTTGGAAATTCAAGATTAAATCAAGAGATCTGAGAACTGGCCTCTGGTGTTTACAATGGGAAACAGATAAAGGGGAAATTTAAAAAAAAAATAAAAAAAAATTTTTTGATCATTGGCTGTCGTGGCCTGAAAAAAACATGTACTTTAGGGAGGTTCCATCAGAATTTTAGGGATAAAGACTCATACGAAGAGGAAGAACCTATGGAGAACAGGGGACGATCCATAAGACAGGGTAAGCAAAGGATGGTAAAGATGAGATTTAAAGCATGTAAGTAGACAGCTGTGTATATGAAATCCAGCGCGACTATATACAATGACCATTATCCTGCCCATCTATAGCATAGAAGTTTCTTGTTCACATGTCGAGAGCCAGGCTTTGAAGGATAGTAACTTCCCATTCACAGGTCAAACATAGAAGATGGGTACTTGCACAAAACATTTCTCAAGTTTAAGGTTGTTTTTTTTTGTTTTGCTTTTTTGAGATCCTCCAAATGGTCCCTAGGAATTTCACATCCCAGTAATGTTGCATTTTTTCAATCTTTTTTTTCTGAAGTCAAATCCTGCTCTCTTGGCAGTAAGAAACATGCCTCAAAGCAGGTTTTGCTTAGTTTTGGTTGCCTTTTTAGAATAAATTTGGAAATAAGTCAGACTTGTTAACCAGATGTAGTGCAGGTTGCCTATAGTGAGAACACCTGAAAGAAGTTGGGTAATAGCTAAGGACTGAATGGGCAGTATGGGCTGGTATGCGGTACCACCTTGTTAAGGCCTTGAGATTTGTCTAAATCATTAAAATAGAGGATATATTTTTGTACAATAGGTATAAATCTGGGACCATTTATTTTCAGTTAGGGTAGATGCCCCCAATTCTAATTGCCACCTAAATACATAAGTTACATGTGTGTGACAGCTTTGAATCAATGAGCACGGCTTTAGAGTTTGTCCACTACATCATCATTGATGACCCTTTCCTTGGGATAGGTCATCAATATCTGATCGTGCGTGGTCCAACAACGGGCACCCCCGCAGATCAGCGGTTGGCAATTGAGCAGTTGCGGACGGTGGGGGTGCCCGGTGTCTGACCCTAACTGATCAGACATTGAGGGCCTAAAGTAGTGGACTACCTCCGTAAGGACTGGGGAACGAGGGAAGGATCATTTTGGTTAAAATGTGACTGGTTTGGAGGCAGAAAAAAATGAAGGATGACCTGAAAGTACATTTACTGGTGATATAGGAAAATATCAGACTAGGGTGTGCATTGCTTTCCTGCAAAACGGAGAATGATTTGACACCCTCATTGGCATGGGTGAAAAGAATATGGAAAACCTTGGTCAAAGTTACACAAGTATTGCTGCTTATTTTTATTTTATATAAAAAAAATCCTCACAATTACAAAAGGATTCTCTTAAATTTCATACTCCTAAATATTTGCATAAAAACACTACTTGTTAAACCTGTCAAAGCTGTGTACTGAGGCGCTGTTCGAATCAGTGTCTTATTCAGTTGCAACGGTGTGGTATACAGCAGTGGTCTGACTGGTAAAGAACCCTGATAAAAGCCTAATGGATAATTTTTAGAAGTCTTGTTTTAAAATGGATCTAGTAAGGGCCACCATGTCGCTGATCAGAACTGTCAAACTTTTTTTTTTTTTAAGATCCCTCCTGATAGAGAAACTCTTTACTTTTGACATCCACAGCACTCCAAAATCAGAGCAGACAAGCTCATCAGTCTCTTAATTAGAGCTGCTTTAAGTTTGTGTCTAAAACATCCAGGAATATTATTGATTTTGGACTATTTCACCAACGAACCTATCCATTACAGTAAACGGCTGCCTACTCTCCCCAGTCCCACAAGCTCGCTGTCTCGGGGTAATCCTTGACACTGATCTCTCCTTCAAACCGCATATCCAAGACCTTTCCACTTCCTGCCGCCTTCAACTCAGAAATATTTCACGGAACCGTACATTCCTAAACCAAGAATCTGCAAAAACCCTAGTCCATGCCCTCATCATCTCTCGCCTTGACTACTGCAACCTCCTGCTCTGTGGCCTCCCCTCTAACACTCTCGCACCCCTCCAATCTATTCTAAACTCAGCTGCCCGACTAATCCACCTGTCCCCCCCGCTATTCCCCGGCCTCTCCCCTCTGTCAGTCCCTTCACTGGCTCCCCAATACCCAGAGACTCCAGTACAAAAGCCTAACCATGACATACAAAGCCATCCACAACCTGTCTCCATACATCTGTGACCCTGTCTCCTGGTACTTTCCTGCACACAACCTCCGATCCTCACAAGATCTCCTTCTCTACTCCCCTCTTATCTCCTCTTCCCACAATCGCATTCAAGATTTCTCTCGCGCATCCCCCCTACTCTGGAACTGTCTACCACAACACATCAGACTCTCGCCTACCATCGAAACATTCAAAAAGAACCTGAAGACCCACCTCTTCCGACAATCCTACAACCTGCAGTAACCACCGATCGATCAAACCACTGTACAACCAGCTCTATCCTTACCTATTGTATCCTCACCTATTCTATCCTCACCCATCCCTTGTAGATTGTGAGCCCTTGCGGGCAGGGTCCTCTCTCCTCCTGTACCCAGTTGTAACTTGTATTGTTCAAGATTATTGTATTTGTTTTTATGTATACCCCCCCCCCCTTCACATGTAAAGCGCCATGGAATAAATGGCGCTATAATAATAAATAATAATCTTTAATTTAAAAAAAGTATGGTATATCTTGACCTCTTCATGATCAATAATAAATGCGACGAGTTCTTCCTGTGGGTGTTTGTTTAGTACTTGTCTAAGTTGTGTTTTTTTATTCAATTTCAATCAATTGACTAACCATAAAAGAAAACGAATTGTAAAACGAGTCAATGCTTTATTTAGAATCATCTATACAATAAAAATGGTTTCATACTTTGTCAAGAAAACACAGGAATAATAAATACAGAAACAATTGACTGCTCATTCAGTGCAAAGGATTTGTGACTCTTCCTATAAACAGCACCAAACCTGTAAGAAACCAAAAGAATTGTGATTAGAAACTACGTTAAGGGTATGGATAGACCATCACAAAAGATACATTTTTGTGACTTTATTGCTTTTCATTTTGCTGGCTTTTTATATGCTGCAGTTTTAAAATTTACGCACATGTTGCCACCCTTGAAATTGTTCCAGAAGATGAAGTATTTCTCACAGAAAATTATAGCAATTACATATGGTTTGTTATACACATTGTTTTTTCCTTTGTGTGTTTGGAACAATGGAAAATGGCAAATTGGACATAATTTTGCACAAATTACTGGCCGAAAAAGATTTGGCACCTTTCCAAAAATGTTGGTAAATTACTTTTTGAACAAGCATCACCTGCTTGAAACAGTCACATATAGCAAGTAACAGGTGTGGGCAATATGAAAATCAAACCTGAAACCAGATAAAAGGGGAGATGTTGGCTCAATCTTTAAATTGTGCGTCTGTGTGTGCGCCACACTAAGCTTGGAGAACAGAAAGAAAACTGATAACCAAAATTGTAGAAAAATATCAATAAGAAGGTTACAAGTCCATCTCCAGAGATTCTTGATGTTCCTTTGTCCACTGTGCTCAATATAATCAAGAAGTTTACAACCTGTGGCACTGCAGCTAATCTCCCTGCACGTGGACGGCAGAGAAAAATTGAAAAGTTGCAACGCAGGATGGTCGAGGTCCTGTAGGCTATGGGTGCATCAGTGTCAGCACGAACTACCAGTCAAGATTTGAATGAAATAAAACTATGGCAAGAGACCCCCAAAGCTAACACAGAGACCTAAAAAAGCTAGACTGCAGGTTGCCAAAATTCTTCCGGGAAAGTGTCTTTTGAGACCAAGATAGAGCTTTTTGGTAAAGCACCTCATACTACTGTTTACAAAACAGAATGAGGCTTACAACGAAAATAATACAGTACCTACTGTCAAATATGGTGGAGGTTCAAAGATGTTTGTGGAGACTGGGTCAGCAGGTGCCCTAGTCTGCTAGCCTAAACCGCATGGACCACGGATCATCCCACCAAACGCCATCTCTCCTTTTACCGTGGGCATAATACTACTCTGACAACACAGGGTGAGGGTAAAACCACGAGGCAATACTTTATTGAACGACAAAACAGGCAAATACATAGAACAGTCCCAGCAAAATACCTAAGATTGCAATTTTGCAGAGTCTCACCCTTCCGCTGACTTGCCGGGATAAGAGCAGCTGTGACTTTAGAGCTCAAAAGTATATAATGTTAGGCACACCGGCGCTCCCAAAAGTGTTAGATATAGGTTAAAGCTGCTGGTGCCTAGACAGCTGCTGTGCTCAGTCTGTCAATACCAAAGAAAAACGAATAAAGTTAAAACAAAGGTCACCGCGCTTCCCTATTAAGAATAAAACAAATAAATAGTTGGTAAAAAAGACCGTTTCTATATAAACCTTGAGGCTTTGGTGCTTTGAAGATATACCAATTAATACATAACCAATCTAAGGGCTCATTTCCACATGCGAGTCACACATCCGTATCTCGCATGTGGAAGCCAAGCTGTGGAGCCGACACTCCAGAGCGGAGCGTGCGGCCGCATAGGAACACATGGAACTGCACAGCTCCGCTCCTGAGTGCCGGCGCCACAGCTTGGTTTCCACATGCGAGATACGGACGTGTGACTCGCATGTGGAAATGAGCCCTTAAATAGATATACTGATTGCCAATCGTTACCAACCACCGATAATAGCAATCATGCACCAAGAAAAAATAGCACAATAGGTCCCAGTCACAAAAAGTAGAAAAGAACACTTACTGGTGCTGTGCCGCTGCAGTGCTGGTGCTGTGTCTTTTTGGTATCGTAATGTGCCGGCGAAAAGACCAGTAGGCTGATTCCAAGTGTGTGGAGACAATTGGAGCTTGAAAGGGACAAATGTGCACTCTGTTACATGAAACACACTGACGTGCAATGCCTCCGTGAGTCCAGTCCAGAGTTGGGGGTCGAAGCGGCGATGCAGGGTGGTAGAAATCCGGGGAGCATCCTCCCCTATTGGAATTGTACCGCTGTGCTCGCCAGGAAGACCGACAAGTGGCGTACCTCGGCCGAAGGCGCCGCTAGACTGTAGCGGTGTGAAGGGGGTGTGGTCTGGGTGACGTCACCTAGAGCTGAAAGCATGGAGCAGGGGACGGAAGCTGAACAGGGCCAATTGCCAATGCAGTTGGAAGGTCACCGAACCTTCGTCAGGGTTGTTGGTCCTGGATGTCATCTGCTCCTTATATAGAGCCCGCCCACTGCTACTAGTCATGAAATCAACCAAAATGAACCCCAAATTGAGAGGACTAGAGAACTAGTTGTAAATTGAATGTGGCTGGGTTTGCACTGAAAATAAGTTGCATTAAATGATGTAAAATCCCCCTTTAAATTTAGATTTGACCACTATTATATCCCAATATACATTTTTTTAAAAAAATGAAATATACATATATGAGACCTTTATTAAACTAATTTAAAAATTATGTATAATTAAACTAAAGGTTGGATTTCTTTACATATAAAGAGTATGTAACCATACTCTAGGATAGAAGTTGGGTGGCTCTGTTCAGCTTCTGTCCCCTGCAGGATCCAATGTTGGGGGGGATTATAGGACAGGAAGCATAAAAGTTCAGAGTATTCGGAAATCTGGGATAAAGTACCAAAAATAGACATGGATGTACGCAAGGTGTCCCTTAAGGGTATGTGTCCACGTTCAGGATTGCATCCGGATTTGGTCAGGATTTTTCATCAGTATTTGTAAGCCAAAACCAGGAGTGGAACAATTAGAGGAAAAGTATAATAGAAACATATGCACCACTTAAGCATTTATCACCCACTCCTGGTTTTGGCTTACAAATACTGATGGAAAATCCTGACCAAATCCTGATGCAATCCTGAACGTGGACACATACCCTAATACAGCGCTCATGTTCGATCATGCAGGGCTTGCAATGGACCCATATGATAGGAAGGCAGAAAGCTTTCTGAAGAAAGCTTGGGAATCCGGGGTGGCAGCCTTTAAACCAAATAAAGCACCACATGTATGGTGAGATCTCTGAGCATATGTGGCTTTTAGCCAAATAAAGGCACAGATTAGAAACAACTGCCCAAGAGATTAGTTGCATGCCAGCCTTACAAACATGGCAAAGGCAGCAGATTTCCTCATGGATGCTTCAGCTGACGCAGTGCAAATGACAACACGTACATGCGCCTTCTCGAATTCTGCCAGAAGGGCCCTTTGGCTAAAAAATTGGACTGGGGACTTCCGCTTTAAGTCTAGGCTCTGTGGCATTCCCTTCGAGGGTGAATATCTTTTCGGATCATCGTTTTGACAAGATTTTGAATAAGGCCACAGATTAAAAAAAAAAGGGTTCCCCCAAACCAGTGACCCAAAATTCAAAAGACCTTTTCGTGCATCAAGAAGGAGCACACAGGGGATTGTTCCAAGACAGAGGGACCCAAAATGGAAGGGGTTCCTTTTTAAATTAAACTACAGATGTAGTGTTATACGGGATATGGTAGTATGGTAGTAGATCAGGGACATGACATGTATTGCCGAACTTGTATTTATTTGTGTCTACTAAACTAACCAAACAGAGTTCCTCTCATGCACTGTAAACAACTGAAGCGCCCTTTAAAACTAGGGTTTTATGTGCTTGGGGTGGATCCTCTCCATGGTGCTATCGTGGGTTCTGGAAAATTCGATTACCTTGTGATGTACCAACTAGTGGTGTATAGGAAGACGGGTATGTATCGCACATACAGAGGTCTGAATCCGGGACCGATTGCTGGGTCTTGTAGTCCCACAAACCTGTATATTAGTAAAGGGCTGGATTTAAGGGTTAACCAGAAAGTGATGGGTGGGACTGGTTAACCACATACCTCCCAGTGGGGGGGGGTGCACCACATGGGAAGGTTGGGCATGTGTGAGACTGGAGATCCTGAAAGTCCAGGAAGCTATTGAGTGTCTGGACTACTGACAGGACCTATATGAAGCCAGGCTGGGAAACCTGAGAATCTGTTAACACCTTAATGACCGCCAATACGTCTTTAACTGACCTGAGATATAAGAGAATAGCCTCCCCATATAGGGGACAATCCAGCAGCTGTCTGTACACTATAGCTGACAACTTGCTGCATCAGCCACGATCACTGTTTGCACCGTCCATATCTGTTTAACCCCTTAGATGCTGTCAATAGTGACTACTACATCAATATAAATGGTTAATAGAGTGTGGGGGCTTACTCTTTATCCCCATCGTGCCCTCAGATCATAGTTTTGTGGTCCTGGTGTTTGCCATGTCAATTCATGACCAAATAGCGGCCTTAGAGTCTGACAGCTGTAGTAATCTGTTCAGAAGTTAGAGGCATTTAGGTGGTAAAAATACACATTTTTCATTTCTGTCATGTCACTTTGCATTAATTCCTGAAAAGCACCTGAAGGGTTAATGAACTACCTGACAGCAGTTTTCAGTATGTCAGGGGGTGCTGTTTTTAAAATGGTATCATTTCAAACATGGCTAAGTCCCTAAAAAATAAATATTGTAAATTTCTGTGAAAAAATGAAGAATTACTGCTACATTTTTAAACCTCCTAAAATGCTAACAAAATAAAAGAACATTTTACAAAAGGTGCTGATGTAAAGCAGACATGAGAAAAATTGTATTTATTAGTGTCTTGCTGTGGTATGACTATCTGGATTAAAGGGATAATCATTCAAAGTTTGAAAATTGCTTATTTTTTAACATTTTTCTTAAATTTCTGATATTATTCATAAATTAACACAAAACATATCGACCTAAATGTACCAGTATCATGAAGTATAATGTGTCACAAACAAACAGTCTCTAAATAAATCACTGGGATATGTTGAAGCGTTCCAGAGTTATTACAACATAAAGTGACACTGGTCAGATTTAAAAAATGTGGCTCCGTCACTAAGCAGGTAACTCCGAGCCTGGGGAATAGTGAACTGACGGGTGTCAGGTACTGAACTGTGCGAATGTAACCTCGACTGAAATGGACTATATGTCGGTTCTGTGATGTTCACATGGCCTACCATGCTTCATGGTGGTAGAATAAACCAGGTCGGGACTTTTGTTAATGAGAAATGGTTGCTGTTTGTTTAAATAGGAGCGTACCCCAACCGGCTTGGTGATCGCTACGTCACAACCTGTAAGTAATCATCTTTTTTTTTTCTCTGTTTTCTTCTTTTGTGTTGTTCCAATAAAGGAAATAAACGTGTATAACAAAACATGTGTAATTGTAACAATTTTCTGGGAAAAATATTTCATTTTCTGGAAAAATGTCAAGGGTGCAAACAATTTCAAGGGAGCCAACACTTTTGTCTTTGACTGTATATAATATATATATTGTATATATTTTTATATCTCGACAAGCAGACTGGATGCTCTTGACCGATCACATTAGGACTCCGTTTTATATTGGTGTCAGTACAGGAGGTAAGCTGAAAGGGTTTAATTTTTGTTTGAGAAGCTAGCACAAGGGTTTTGAATAAAATTATTCACAAATCTGCCTTTACTTTTTTTTCGTAAGGGAATCTGCCACTTAATATTTTATCACCATATTGTAGAGAGAGAGACCCTGATTTCAGCTGTGTCACTTACTGGGCTGCTTGTGTAGTTTTGACCAAATCCTTTTTATCAACAGAAGATTATCACTAGAAGACTAGTAAACCTGCTGCATGTAGTCCTCCCTATTCATGAGCTCTGCATAGCGCCACCCGCACCACTGATTGGCAGCTTTTTGCCTATGAACAGTGTAAACAGAAATCTGCCAATCAGTGGTGTGGGTGGGGTTACACAGTTTTTAATCTATGTCTCTACATTATGCTGCTCCAATGTAAACACGACCTGATAATATCATTCTCCAGCTCAATATGATTATGGCGATACCAAACGTGTGTAGTTTTTGTATTTTTTTTTTTAAGTGGTGAAAAATAATTCTGAAATTTGTAAGTAAATAATAATTTGCTTATGTTGCGATTTTCCGACACCTTTAACATTTTTCAATTTTTGGGCTATGGTCCTGTGTGAGGGCTTGTTTTTTGCGCCCTGAGTCGATGTTTTTATTGATATCACTTTGGGATAGATATGATGTTTTTGATCTCCAGTTATTACATGTTTTTTTCTATTTTGATTGTTATTCTCTCATTACGCTGTTTACCGATCAGATTAATTTATTTCATATTTTGATAGATCAGACTTACGAATGCAGCGATCCACCTCTTTTTTTTTTTTGAATGTGGTAAAGGGGGAGGTGACTTGAACTTTAATAATTTTTTCTTCATATTTTTTAAACTTTTTTTCTGATTTTACTTTTCACTGTATTTGTTAGTCCCCTTAGGGGACTTGAAGCTGCAATCATCTGATTACGCTTGTTCTATACACAGCAATGTCAGAGCATTGCTGTGTATAGCCAAAATCACCGCCTTCTATGAACACCAGACTGGTGTTCTCTCACGTACCATGATGACACACTGGGATATTCAGTAGATCACTGGCTGTCATAGCAACTCCTTAGCATTGTGCGATCGCCTCGTGGGAGTGCCAATGAGGGAATAGAACTAGTGATTATTTATTATGCTTTGCTTATTTATCATTATCACTGTCCCCAATGGGACTCACAATCTAATTCCCTATCTTAGAGTGTGGCAGGAAACCCAAGCAAACATACAAACTCCTTGCAAATGTTATCCTTCTGGGATTTGAACCCAGGACCCCAGTGCTTCAGAGCCACAGTGCTAACCACTGAGCTACCATGCTGCTCATAGTGGTGGGCAAACGTGCTTCGATAAGGTGTTATCCGAGCATGCTCAGGTCCCAACTGAGTGTCTTCGGTGTGCTAAAAAAATATTTTTGATTACCCACAGCAGCATGTCTTGCAGCTCTTCGACTGCCACAACACATGCAGGGATTGCCTAACACGTTCACTCATCACTAGATAGAACAGCGCGCCTCCCCTTCCGGTGCACATTAAATGCTGATGTGAGAGAAAGACAGTGGCATTTAACAGGTTAACATCCCCAGATGCAGCTCAGCCCATGACTGTTGGAGGCAGATGAGACTGACCAGCCATCGTTTTTTTAGGAAAGGTGCGGGCTTGGCGTGCGAGGCAGGGGCATAGAACGTCATAAGTCATTAAGGGATTAAAGACAAAGTTCCGTGTGGTTCAGCAAGAATATGTACATCATGTGATTTACAAAGTAGGCTCGTCGCTTAAAGCCCTCTAATATACCTGAGTTGGCTTGTCTTAAGAAGAAGAAAAATGGTCTGTCTGCTTTAAACACAGGCATGCGGGATCTTTTCAGCAGCACCATTGCTGTAAGACACACATTTATAGGAAGGGTTAATATTGCCAAGTCAAGAATGCATTTTGTCCATACGGGATGCATCTCTAAATCAGTGAATAAAGTTTTTTTTTCATTCAGTCCCATTGCCAAAGGTGTAGAAAATGTGGCCCCTCGCTGTGCCGTATGTCTCTGCTAACATCTGTCAATGAGGTTTTGGACTATGGCTCGCCAAATTGGGGTGTGGTGCTATAATAGGACAGCTATCGCCTTTCTAACAAATCTTTTTGTGACATGTTTTTTCTATTAAATATTCCACCAACTGTGAGCAATATTGCCATGTAAAAGAAACCCCAACAACTTGGCCAACAAGTTAGCACAGTCGCGAAGTGCGGAGGTGGATGTGTAAAAGGCATCAACGCTATTCTGACACCATGACTCTAGAGTTCAAACCTCCTCTGAGCTCAGTGAAAAAACTCATCGGGAACATCGTGACATGGGTTTCCATAGGTGAGCAGCTGCACTAAGCACATGCACTGGATGCAGTGGCTATAAAGCCGCCGCCACTGGACTGTGGAGCAGAGGAAACATGTTCCGTGGGGCAAAGAGTCACACTTCTCGATCTGATGGAGGAGTCCAGGAGAATATCACCTGCCTGATTGCATTGTGCCAACTGTAAAGTTTG
This sequence comes from Ranitomeya variabilis, assembly GCF_051348905.1. Classification (NCBI taxonomy): domain Eukaryota; kingdom Metazoa; phylum Chordata; class Amphibia; order Anura; family Dendrobatidae; genus Ranitomeya; species Ranitomeya variabilis. The sequence continues at coordinate 691,468,253 of NC_135234.1, read as the reverse complement.
GTGGAGAAGGAATAATTGGCCTTCAATAAGTGTCCTGGGATTTTTAGTTCCACTGAAAGAAAATCTTAATTTTTCAGCTTACAAAGACATTTCAGACACTTGTATCTTCCAAAGTTGTGGGAACATTAGGTGCATAGATTTGATCTCCGCCCCATTCATTGTCTATGGGACTTACTCTACTTGGCTTTTCTTGGAGTCCAATAAACAATGAAGAGGAAGTCGAGCATTTGCACCATCGCTCCATTCAAGATGGAGCTGCAGAACCCATTTATGTGATAGCTGAGAATTCCAGCAGTCGGAAGTGCAGAGATCAGGAAGTTATGCCTTATTCTATGGATAGGAGATAACTTAGAAAGCTTCTGTAGGTGTAAGTATGTAGCTGTCTCAATACTTGTGTTCATATAATGCATCTATAAGGCACTGTCCAAAATAATTGTTTCTGTAGAAGTACAGTTGGGTGTGTAAACGAAAAAGCCACAATTTAGATGGTGCCGTACTTCAGGCAGGAAAACTGAATTTTTGGCCAAAATTTTGTGTACAGCGCCATAGAGTATGTTGACAATGTGGAGTATAAACTGATGTGCCTTTTACCCACCTGATACTCCTGAGCCTTTTGTGCCACCTTCTTCCACTTCAATCTCCGCTTTATGAGATGCTTGAGAAATATAAAGGCTTCTCTGTTCTGAAATTAGGTGGTACATTCATGGATTTCTACATAACAGTATACATGAAAGATTTTAATGCTGGTCATTTTCCATGTGATGCAATTACCTGAAATCCCTTTAAAGTCTGCTTTCCTTGGGTCAAATAAATCAGAGACCCCCAGGGCTGGTAATAACAACCTTAGATCAGTGTAGCTTTCCAATTTAAATCTGCAATGAAGAATATAGTCAAATAGAAAAGTCATAAATTCTGGATCGTCTTTGATAAGTCAATATTGAGGCTCCTAATAGAGAAAATGAACCCAATAATTAGTTACCCAATCCCTCCTGAATGCAGCCAACATGTTATGCTTGCAGAGACCTCAAGGTACCAAAACAGCAGAACCTCCCCCCACGCCCGCCCACAAGTGACCCCATTTCAGAAACTACACCCCTCAAGAAGTTTCACCACTAGGTGTAATGAGTATCTTACCCTACATGCGTTTTCACCAAATTCTTTACTATTGGGTTGTGAAAATGCAAAATTACAATTGTTACCATAATTATAATTAACTCAACATGTTTCATATTTTTTTCCATTACTAATGAGGGAAAAAGAAACCTGTGAATTATTATGCTATTTCTCACAAGTATGGCAATACCCTATACATGGTCATACACTACAGTTTGGGCACACAGCAGGGCTCAGAAGGTGAGTGTCATTTGGCTTCTGGGGTGCAGATTTTCCTGGAGTAGTTTGTGGGTGCAATTTTCGGAGGCCCTAAGGTGGCAAAACAGCAGAAATCCCCACTTTACACTCAGGGAACCCATCTACAGTGACTATTGGCCCAATCTGTGATTTCTAGAAACTAGTATGCAGTGAATTTCACAAAGTGAAACATTTCCAATATGCCATTTTAGTTCATAATGCCCAAAATTTGCTCCTGAAGACACAGACCCCATAAATTAAGAGTTGTCCAGTATTTAACAATTAATGACTCTTCTCAATGAGATCTGTGTATGTCTAAGGCTAGGTTCAGATTGCGTTAGTGCAATCCGTTTAGCGCGAGCGCTAGCGGATTGCGCTAACTCAATGTCTTTTTCGGGGCCGCGTTCAGGGGTCGCGTTAACGTCCCCGCTCTCGCAGATCCCCGATCTGCGAGAGCGGGGAACGGACCTCTGGCGCGCCGCGGACGCTGCAAGCAGCGTCCGAGGCGCGCTACAAAAGACCGGCACATCGCTAGCGCGTGCCGAAAATGACACGCGCTAGCAATGCGCTCTAACATTGCCGGCAATAGGAGCGCTAACGGACGCGGTGCACGGCGTTAATTCCGCCGTGCAGCGCTGTCCGTTAGCGCTATCCCATTAACGCAATGGGAACCTAGCCTAACACCCCAGCGATCAGCTAAGAACTGCTCCAGCAGTGCCCGGATCTAAGCGATGTATGGGTGGGACACAACAGTCCCATACACTGCTTGGTGGCTGCTGCTGAATATTGCAGTATATTCACTTCAGTGGGAGATAAAGTGCAAGACTCGTCTGCTGCCACTAAGCAATTTCCAGAGCTGTTGTGTTCTTCCTGTACATTGTTTAGTTCCATCCACTGTCAGGTCTTCGACCCCCAATGATCTCACATTGATGACTTGCCAAATGGGTTGGTCATCAATCATTACGTCACGGAGAACCGCTTGGTTCTCTCCTCTGCAGCAGTGCCATACATGTCAACATTAAATGCAGTTTGGGCACACTATGGGGAAAACGGTAGGTGGAGACATTGGCTTTGGGAGCTGTATTGCTTTTTCCAGAGTCTCTGAGCCACCAGTAATATGGAAAACCTCAATTTTTCTGTTGACAGTAGGGGCTTGTTTTTTTGCAGAATTAGTTGGTTTTCATTGGTGCCATTTGATGTTACATAATATTTTTTTTAATCGTCTTTATTCAGATTTTTGGGAGACTGAATGAACAAGTAAACAGCAATTCAGGAATTGTCATATACATTTGGGGAAAATAAGTATTCGATGCACTGCAGATTTTGTAAGTCTTTGTACCTACAAAGAATTGAGGTCTGTAATTTTTATCGTAGGTACACCTCAATTGTGAGTAACAGAATCTTAGAAATAAAAAAAAAATCCAGAAAATCACATGGTATGATTTTTGTATAATTAATTTGCATTTTATAGCATGAAATAAGTATTTGATATAATAGAAAAACAGAATTTAGGTGCAGAAACCTTTGTTTGCAATTAAAGAAGTCAGACATTTCCAATACTTCTTGACCAAGTTTGCACACACTGCAGCAGGGATTTTGGCTCATTCCTCCATACAGATCTTCTCCAGATATTTCAGGTTTCGAGGCTGTGCTGGTCAACATTGTATATGCAAAAGTTTGAGCACTCTTGGAGATTTATGTGCTCAGATAACTTTGGCCAAGGTTTCAGACCCTAGTTAGCCTGTTAGGGTTATGGCTTCTTCACTATCATCGTTAGGAAAGGCCAGGTGATGTAAATTTCCCAGCTTTATAAACACCCAGCTTCCTCAAATCTTATGCCAAAAAAACAGCAGCCATGGATTCATATAAACAGCTGCCTAGCACTCTGAAAGTGGTTCAGGTACACAAAGCAGGAAAAGGATATAAGAAGATATCAAAGCGTTTTAAAGTTGCACTTTCTTGAGTTCGAAATTTAATTAAGGAATGTTAGTTAACAGTAACAGTGGAGGTCAAGATAAGGCCTGGAAGATTAAGCGAGATTTCAGCGAGAGCTGCACAAATATGGCCTTCATAGAAGAGTTATCAGATGAAAACCTCCCCTGCGTCCTCACCATAAAATTCAACTTCAAAAGTATGCAAAAGAACATTTAAACAAGCCTGATGCATTTTGGAAACAAGTTCATGTTCGCATGTTCGCTGCACCCAAAGCGCTGCCATCTATTGAACGCAGGTGAATCCCCATGTGTTCACTGGACCGTGCGGATTCACAGTGTTCAGTACATTCTGTGGGTGAAATTTCCCTTGTGGAGATTAGCGCTTCCACAAGAGAAATTGACATGCTACGGTTTTGAAAGACGCGCCGCATGTCTGTCTCTGTCCATGAGCCGCGGGCGTCTGTGGACCCATAGTGGGATGGGATTTCTTGAAATCCCATCCACTATTCTGTAATATCTGGATGCTGCACAAGTATGCAGCGTCCAACACGAGGCGTTTACTGATCGTGTGCACATAACTTTTGGCCACAATGATCAAAAGTATGGAGAAAAAAGGGCATAGAATTTCAGAAAAAGAACATCTCGACAACCATTAATCATAGGGGTGGATCAATCATGCTTTGGGGTTGTGTTGCAGCCAATGGCACTGAGAACATTTCAGGGGTAGAGAAAAGAATGGATTCAATTAAATTTCAACAAATTCTTGATGCAAACATAACACCATCTGTAAAAATAACGAAGTTGAAAAGATGGCTTCTACAAATTGATATTTATCTTAAACACATGTCAAAATCCATAGTAGACCTCAATGACATAAAATCAAGGTGTTCAAATAGACAAAAGTGGTTTAATTCAATGATTTTCAAGGTTCAAATTACCTCTTCCTCAGGACATAACCACAAGTGTATCTTCATCATACCTCATCATATTGCACCTCAACTACTGCAATATCCTCCTCTGCGTCCTCCCTGCAAACACTCTTGCACCTCTCCAGTCCATCATTAACTCGCTGGCCGACTAATCCACCTTCTCCACTCTATTCCTCTGCTTCTCCCCTCTGCAAACCCCTTAATTGGCTCCCAATTACTCAACATATCCAGTTCAAACTACCAACGCTGACCTACAAAGCCATTCATAATCTGTCTCCTCTATATATCTCCAAACTAATCTCCCTATATCTTCCAGCATGCAATCGCTGATCCTCCCAAGAACTCCTTTGCTCCTCCACACTCATACACTCCTCACCCAATCACCTCCAAGACATCCCGAGGATATGGGTCCTTTGGAATCTGTGCCAACAACACATCCGATTATCAGCCACACTTGGAACCTACAAACTGTACTTGAAAACCCATCTCTTCAAGAAAGCTTACAGCCTGCAATGACGCTCGCTGCCACCTCTGTACCACCAGAGTTTCCGCATTCACCTACCCTACTGTCTCCTTCCCCATTATCTGGTAGACTGAAAGCCCGTAAGGGCAGGGCCATCTCCTCTCTTTACCAGTTGGTCATTGTTAGTTTGGTCATTGTTATATTTGTATTTTGTATGGAACTGTTTCTCTTGTACAGCTCCATGGAATCAATCGTGCTCTAAAAATAAATAACAATAGTAACCAATGAAACGCTGATGGTAAAAACTGACAGTGACCAAATGGCGATGAAAAAAAATTGGTAAATTTTTTTTATGTATGAGAAAAAAAATGGATGTTTCAATAATGCCTTAATTATAGGCCGATCTGGTAGCATGGGTACCTGCACCAGGGAAGTAAATGCTACTAAGTATGGAAATAAATAAAGCTGGGAAAGTTGTAATATTAATGTAAGTTGTAAGATTAGTGAAGAGATTCATGTTTTCCTGCATCAGAATTAAGGTTGGGTCTACATGTGCTAATTTTTTGAGCCGAAAGTGAAGAAAAGTATGACTTCTCCTATTAACGCTCAAACTATTTAGCCTTTATGATTAAAACACTATAGGCTTTTTTTACCTGGGCAAAAAGACGTCCATTCTGATTCTCTTCATACCATTGGCCCACATTGCAATGGTCTTTGATATCAGGTTCGATTCAATGGAAGCCAAGTGTGTGTTCCTGTCTGTCGGAAGCACCACGAACATGCTGACTGTGTTCCCCAGATAGGGTAGCTCCACTACTGTAAACTTCTTGAGGGATGGCGTTTCAAACTGACCTGTAAAAAAATTTCACAAGCTAAGTTTATATTCTGTTACTGGGGAGGGCTGAGGGGTGGCAATGAAATGATTATTCTAGATGTTGACATATCAATAACTTAAGGGGATTATTCAGTGTTAGAATACGTTTTTCTCTAGAAGGTCAGACATACTTGTCCAAGGGCTTTATTTGTTCTTGCAGGTCATCCATATTTATGAGCTGTAATACCAGTCACAACCTGGCAATGGCCATGAGTGACTAAAAAAAAAGTCTCCTTTAGACATTGCCACATGTAGCGTAAACACCGTGTTTTGTTTCTGCAGAAAATCTGATACATTTAACAGTTCAAGCAAAGTTGATGTGATTTCATGAAATTTTATGCTCGCTGTACATATAAAAGAAGGGATGTGACTCTGTAACCCATGGCCACATTTCTCTCTAGAATCCCTTGATAGTCTTGAGATTTCATTGTACCCTGCACAGATTTTAGACACCCTGTGCCAGATGCAGCAAAGCAGCCCCAGAACATAACAGAGCCTCCTCCATGTTTCACAGTAGGGACAGTGTTTTTTTCTTGATATCCTTCATTTTTCCGTCTGTGAACATAGAGCTGATGTGCCTTGCCCAAAAGTTACATTTTTGTCTCAACTGTCCATATGACATTCTCCCAGAAGCATTTTGGCTTGTCAACATGTAGTTTGGCAAATTCCAGTCTGGCTTTTTTATGATTTTTTCTCAACAATGGTGTCCTGCTTGGTCGTTTCCAATGAAGTCCACTTTGGCTCATACAACGACGGATGGTGTGATCTGACACGGATGTTCCTTGAGCTTGAAGTTAACCTTTAATCTGCTTAGAAGTTTTTCTGAGCTCTTTTGTTACCATTTGTATTATCCATCTCTTTGATTTGTCATCAATTTTCCTCCTGCGGCCACGTCCAGGGAGGTTGGCTACAGTCCCATGGATCTTACATTTCTGAATAATATGTGCAACTGTAGTCACAGAAATATTAAGCTGCTTGGAGATGGTCTTATAACTTTTACCTTTAACATATTTGTCTATAGTTTTCTTTCTAATCTCCTGAGACAACTCTTTCCTTGGCTTCCTCTGGCCATGTTGCGTGTGATACACACCATGTCACCACACAGCACAGTGAGTATCTGTAGCCCTATATACAGGCCACTCACTGATTCCAAGATTGTAGAAACCTGTGATGCTTATTAGTGGACACACCTTGATTTAACATGTCCCTTTTGTCACATTATTTTCAGGGGTACCATAATTTCTGTCCAGGCCTATTGCCAACAATTTTGACCACGTGTGTGTTTAGTCTTTTTGACATTCCTTCCTCTTAACATTTTGAAAATCTCATAGTAAAACCAAATAAAGTTCATGCGACTTCTTTAATTCAACTCTTGAACTCTGCTCCAAGCTAGGCACTGTCCAATCAAAAGGCTGAAAAAAAACCCTTAGGAGAAAAAATATCTTAAAAACTCTACAGGAAACAAAAACTTCTTCAAAAACTCCCAGAGGATATGTTCACACGTTGCGATTTTGTTTCTACAAAAAAAAGCAGGTTTAACTTCATTTTTTGCTGCATATTTGCAGCATTTTTTTTCTCTTGTGCATGCTGATAAAGTTTAGTGCCCCCCCAAAAAAAAAAAAATAAATCATGATATAACCTCCTTATGGTTTTTGCACCAAAAATTAAGCAAACCTGATACCTGTGTTTTTTTGCTGTGTTTTCCTACTTACCCATTGTTTCCTACGGGTGAAAAAATGCTGCAAAATATCTGAAAGATATATATTCTGCAGTTTTCAAAAACACATCAGTTTTCCAAATCAGTTGGGGAAAAAAAATCAACGATTGTGCATGAGATGTCTGAAATCTCATAGGCTTTGCTGATACTGTAAAACGCAGCTTAAAATTTGCTTAAAAAAAAGATAAAAAATGCAATGTGTGAACATAGCCTCAAACTATGTATGCACACAGTCTTCTAAACTAAAGTGATTTCGACATATTTTTCAAGCAGAAGAGTCTTCAAGAAACTTGAGCTTTTTTTCCTTGAAGTGTTCCCTTTTGTTTTGTTTTGAAGGTTTTCTCATTGTTTTTGTGAAGTCTTTTTATTTTTGTTTTCCGGTCGTTTTTTAATTTCTTTAAATAATTAAGAAACCGCTAGCTTTTTTTGAAGCAAAAACTATGTAAAAAAAACAAAACAAAAGACCTGGGCATCTTCTGGGCGTCGTCAGAACTTTCCATTGACTTGTATTGGAAAGAACAGAGCTCTGTCCAAACTGAAAATGCCAGTAGAATGATTTTGGCTTATTATTGACCAAATACTGAACATGGGAACGTGGCCTAAGGCTAGATTAACACATCAATACATCACAGTCCGAGCACAGACATGACACACAGATGTGTGATTCTAGCCTAAGGGACAGACACACTCTGAGTTTTGCAGTCATTTCATTCCTTACAAAATTTGGACCCAGCCAATCAATCATTGATAACCTAACACGACCTCTTTAGGTTGTGTTCACACAATGTGTTTGCAATGCACTTTTATTTACCTCACTTAAAAAAATAAATAAAAAAAACCACTACAATTTAACAGTTTTTTTTGGAAAGCTGTGCAAAGAAAAAAAACAAAATACATTGGGAATGCATCATGTGGACACGGCCGTATTGTTTTGTTGCGTCAAACAGATGCTGTTACTTTGCTTCCTTTGACCTGAGTACAGACCAGCACTTCAGCTGTTTCAGTGAGGTCTTCGGCTATGTGCACACTTTTTAAGGCCGGTTTCACACGTCAGTGGCTCCGGTACGTGAGGTGACAGTTTCCTCACGTACCGGAGCCACTGACACACGTAGACACATTGAAATCTATGCATCTGTGCAGATGTCATTGATTTTTTGCGGACCATGTCAGTGTTCGTGGGAGCGCACGGATTACACGGACCCATTAAAGTCAATGGGTCCGTGTAAAACACATACTGCACACGGACGTTGTCTGTGTGCAGTCCGTGTGCCATGCAGGAGACAGCGCTACAGTAAGCGCTGTCCCCCCCACATGGTGCTGAAGCCGCCATTCATATCTTCTCTGCAGCAGCGTTTGCTGTAGAGAAGTTATGAATAATCCTTTTTTTGTTTGTTTCTCGTGTTTAACATAAAGATCCATAGATCCATGTTCCCACCCCCAGTGCGCCCGCCCGCTGTTATTAAAATACTCACCCGCCTCCCTCGCAGTGTCCTGTCCTGGCCACAGCTTCTCCTGTATGCGGTCACGTGGGGCCGCCTGTTGTGAATTCCATTCTTGGGCTCCATCCTGTGGTTGCGAATGGTATTTTTGGGAGTTCTGCTCTTGGGCTCCCTCTGGTGGTTTCAAGTGGAACTTAGCAGCTGCGTTCACTAATCGGTTTCCTGGCCTTGTTATTTAACTGTGCTTTTGGCATTAGTGGATGCCAGCTGTCAATGTATTTCCTGTGGATTCAGTCCTTTCCTGGAAGTTCTCTGTTAGCCAGTCCATTTTCAGCTTAAGATAAGTCTGCTACTTTTTGGGTGTTTCCCTGCTTATGACCTTCTGTTCAGTTCAATTTATGTCTCTTTGTCCAGCTGGTCATTATGAAATATTCCGGCTAGTTGGAAGCTCTGGCGTCGCAGATTTGCCCCTCCACACCGTGAGTCGGTGTGGTGGTTATTTTTGTAAACTCTGCGTGGACTTTTAGTTTTTATACTGACCGCACAGCAACCTATCCTATCTCTGTCTATTTAGATAGTGTTGTGTTGTGAACTCTGTTTCCGGGCTCACTCCTGTGGTCGTGAGTGGTACTGTGTGAGTTCTCTCTTTGGGCTCCCCCTAGTGGCTCTTTTTGTTATTTTGCAGTTTTCTGGCAGGATCAGCTGTCTCGTCATCTGCTAGTTAGGTTTCCTATTTAATCCACCTGGTCCTTCATTCCTTGCCTGTTGTCGTTGTATTCAGTGCTATTCTGATTGCTCCTGTCTACATCCGTTATCAGTCTCTCCAAGAGAAGCTAAGTTTGGTTTGCTTATTTTTGCTCATCTGTGTTCAAGATGTTTCCTAGTATATGATGAGTTTTGTCCAGCTTGCTAATATGTGATTTCCCTGCTTGCTGGTGCTCTGGGGTGCTGAGTTGCTCCCCCCACATCGTTAGTTGGTGTGGGGGTTCTCGCATTCTCTGCGTGGATATTTTTGCATAGGGTTTTTTACTGACCGCACAGATCCCTTGCTATTTTCTGCTATCTAGCGTTAGCGGGCCTAATTTGCTTAACCTGTTTCATCTCTGCATTTGTCTTTTCCTCTTAACTCACCGTTATTATTTGTGGGGGGCTTCTATATCTCTGGGGTTATTTCTCTGAGGCAAGTGAGGTCTTTACTTTCTCTTTAGGGGTAGTCAGTTTCTCAGGCTGTGAAGAGACGTCTAGGATTTCAGGAAACGTTCCATGGCTGCCTATAGTGTGTGCGGTTAGGATCAGGTTTGCGGTTAGTCCAGTTACCACATCCCCAGAGCTCGTCCTATTTTCTTCTACTTAGCTGGTTAGATTTGTGATCCTAAGCCACTAGGATCATAAGAGTACAACAGGCCAAAAGTGTTAAATGCATTGCAAAAGTGGGATAAGAGAAATCCTGAGTTCAATTTTTTTTTTTTTCTGCTCTGCAGTGTGTCCTGCTTCTCTCCTCCCCTTAATCTCTGGGTGGCTTTGAGTTCAGCTGCAGACATGGATATTCAGAGTCTGACTTCTAGTGTGGGTCATCTTGCTGCAAGGGTGCAAAGCATTCAGGATTTTGTTGTTCACAGTCCTATGTCTGAGCCAAAAGTACCGATTCCTGAGTTTTTTTCTGGAGATAGATCTAGGTTTCTGAATTTTAAGAATAATTGTAAATTATTTCTTTCTTTGAGACCTCGTTCCTCTGGTGATTCCGCTCAGCAAGTTAGAATTGTTATCTCTCTGTTACGTGGCGACCCTCAAGATTGGGCCTTCTCCCTGGCGCCAGGAGATCCTGCATTGCTGAATGTGGATGCGTTTTTTCTGGCGCTTGGATTGCTTTATGAGGAACCTAATCTGGAGAACCAGGCAGAAAAGGCCTTGCTGGCTCTCTCTCAGGGTCAGGATGAAGCTGAGGTGTATTGTCAAAAATTTCGGAAATGGTCGGTGCTTACTCAATGGAATGAGTGTGCCCTGGCTGCAAATTTCAGAGAAGGTCTTTCTGAAGCCATTAAGAATGTTATGGTGGGGTTCCCCACGCCTGCGAGTCTGAATGAGTCAATGTCTTTGGCCATTCAGATTGATCGGCGTTTGCGGGAGCGCAAACCTACGCACCATCTGGCGGTGTTTTCTGAACAGAAACCTTAGTCTATGCAATGTGATAGGATTCTGACCAGAATTGAACGGCAAAATCATAGACGTCAGAATGGGTTGTGCTTTTACTGTGGTGATTCAGCTCATGTTATCTCAGCATGCTCTAAGCGCACAAAAAAACTTTGCTAGATCTGTCACCATTGGTACTGTACAGCCTAAATTCATTTTGTCTGTTACTTTGATTTGCTCTCTGTCATCCTACTTAGTTATGGCTTTTGTAGATTCAGGTGCCCCCCTGAATCTGATGGATTTGTCATTTGTCAAGCGCTGTGGTTTTATCCTTGAGCCATTACAGTTCCCTATTCCATTGAAGGGAATTGATGCTACACCATTGGCCAAGAATAAACCTCAATACTGGACTCAAGTGACCATGTGTATGACTCCTGCACATCAGGAGGTGATTCGCTTTCTTGTGTTATATAATTTGCATGACGTTGTCGTGTTGGGTCTGCCATGGTTGCAGGCTCATAATCCAGTTCTGGATTGGAAAGCTATGTCTGTGTTGAGTTGGGGTTGCCAGGGAATTCATGGCGATGCTCCCTTGGTATCAATTGCTTCCTCTACTCCTTCTGAAGTCCCTGAGTTTTTGTCGGACTACCAGGATGTATTTGATGAGCCCAAATCCAGTGCCCTACCTCCTCATAGGGATTGTGATTGTGCTATAAATTTGATTCCTGGTAGTAAGTTCCCTAAGGGACGACTGTTTAGTTTGTCTGTACCAGAGCATGCCGCTATGCGGAGCTATGTAAAGGAGTCTTTGGAGAAGGGACATATTCGCCCCTCCTCGTCCCCTCTTGGTGCGGGATTCTTTTTTGTGGCCAAGAAGGATGGTTCGTTGAGACCCTGTATTGATTATCGCCTTCTAAATAAAATCACGGCCAAATTCCAGTATCCCTTGCCATTGTTGTCTGATCTGTTTGCTCGGATTAGGGGGTCTAGTTGGTTCACCAAGATAGATCTTCGCGGTGCGTATAATCTTGTGCGTATAAAACAGGGCGATGAATGGAAAACAGCATTTAATACGCCCGAAGGCCATTTTGAGTACTTGGTGATGCCTTTTGGACTTTCTAATGCCCCTTCTGTGTTTCAGTCCTTCATGCACGATATCTTCCGAGAATATCTGGATAAATTTATGATTGTGTATCTGGATGATATTTTGGTCTTTTTAGATGATTGGGAATCCCATGTGAAGCAGGTCAGGATGGTATTTCAGGTCCTGCGTGCCAATGCCTTGTTTGTGAAAGGTTCCAAATGTCTCTTCGGAGTCCAGAAAGTTTCCTTTTTGGGCTTTATTTTTTCTCCTTCTTCTATTGAGATGGACCCAGTCAAGGTCCAGGCTATTCATGATTGGACTCAACCTACATCGGTTAAGAGTCTTCAGAAGTTCTTGGGTTTTGCTAATTTTTACCGTCGCTTCAATGCTAATTTTTCTGGTGTGGTTAAACCTTTGACGGATTTGACCAAGAAGGGTTCTGATGTGACTAACTGGTCTCCTGCGGCCGTTGAGGCCTTTCAGGAGCTGAAGCGCCGGTTTTCTTCGGCTCCAGTTTTATGTCAGCCAGATGTCTCTCTTCCCTTCCAGGTCGAGGTTGATGCTTCTGAAATTGGAGCAAGGATGTTTTGTCACAGAGAAGCTCTGATTGCTCTGTGATGAAGCCATGTGCCTTCTTTTCAAGAAAATTTTCGCCGGCTGAACGAAATTATGATGTTGGTAATCGGGAGTTGTTGGCAATGAAGTGGGCATTGATTTGTCTTTTTCGTCGGCCTTCCATCCTCAGACGAATGGCCAAACCGAGCGAACTAACCAGACCTTGGAAACTTATTTGAGATGTTTTGTTTCTGCTGACCAGGATGATTGGGTGACTTTTTTGCCATTGGCCGAGTTTGCCCTTAATAATCGGGCTAGTTCGGCTACTTTGGTTTCGCCTTTTTTTTGTAATTCTGGTTTTCATCCTCGTTTTTCCTCGGGTCAGGTTGAGTCTTCTGACTGTCCTGGGGTGGATTCTGTGGTGGATAGGTTGCAGCAGATTTGGAACCATGTGGTGGACAATTTGATGTTGTCACAAGAGAAGGCTCAGCGCTTTGCTAACCGTCGTCGCTGTGTGGGTCCCCGACTTCGTGTGGGGGATTTGGTGTGGTTGTCTTCTCGTTATGTTCCTATGAAGGTTTCTTCTCCTAAGTTTAAATCTCGTTTTATCGGTCCTTATAAAATTTTGGAAATCCTCAACCCTGTGTCATTTCGTTTGGACCTCCCGGCATCGTTTACCATCCATAATGTGTTCCATAGGTCTTTGTTGCGGAGGTATGTGGTGCCTGTGGTTCCTTCTGTTGAGCCTCCTGCTCCGGTGCTGGTTGAGGGAGAATTGGAATACGTGGTGGAGAAGATCTTGGATTCTCGTATTTCAAGACGGAGGCTTCAGTATTTGGTTAAGTGGAAGGGCTATGGTCAGGAGGATAATTCCTGGGTTGTCGCCTCTGATGTTCATGCGGCCGATTTGGTTCGTGCCTTCCATGTGGCTCACCCTGATCGCCCTGGGGGTTCTGGTGAGGGTTCGGTGACCCCTCCTCAAGGGGGGGGTACTGTTGTGAACTCTGTTTCCGGGCTCCCTCCTGTGGTCGTGAGTGGTACTGTGTGAGTTCTCTCTTTGGGCTCCACCTAGTGGCTCTTTTTGTTATTTTGCAGTTTTCTGGCAGGATCAGCTGTCTTGTCATCTGCTAGTTAGGTTTCCTATTTAATCCACCTGGTCCTTCATTCCTTGCCTGTTGTCGTTGTATTCAGTGCTATTCTGATTGCTCCTGTCTACATCCGTTATCAGTCTCTCCAAGAGAAGCTAAGTTTGGTTTGCTTATTTTTGCTCATCTGTGTTCAAGATGTTTCCTAGTGTATGATGAGTTTTGTCCAGCTTGCTAATATGTGATTTCCCTGCTTGCTGGTGCTCTGGGGTGCTGAGTTGCTCCCCCCACATCGTTAGTTGGTGTGGGGGTTCTCGCATTCTCTGCGTGGATATTTTTGCATAGGGTGTTTTACTGACCGCACAGATCCCTTGCTATTTTCTGCTATCTAGCGTTAGCGGGCCTCATTTGCTTAACCTGTTTCATCTCTGCGTTTGTCTTTTCCTTTTAACTCACCGTTATTATTTGTGGGGGGCTTCTATATCTCTGGGGTTATTTCTCTGAGGCAAGTGACGTCTTTACTTTCTCTTTAGGGGTAGTCAGTTTCTCAGGCCGTGAAGAGACGTCTAGGATTTCAGGAAACGTTCCACGGCTGCCTGTAGTGTGTGCGGTTAGGATCAGGTTTGCGGTTAGTCCAGTTACCACATCCCCAGAGCTCGTCCTATTTTCTTCTACTTAGCTGGTTAGATTTGTGATCCTAAGCCACTAGGATCATAAGTGTTGGCCTCCTTTGCTAAAAAAATCTAGTTTCATTTCTGAGTTTGTCATTTCCCTCTCCACTCACCGTCAATATTTGTGGGGGGCTATCTTCCTTTGGGGGTTTCTCTGAGGCGAGATAGCTTTCCATTTCCATCTTTAGGGGTAGCTAGTTCTTAGGCTGTGCAGAGGCATCTAGGCAGAGTTAGGTACGCTCCACGGCTATTTCTAGTGTTGGTGTTAGGAGTAGGATTGCGGTCAGTAAAGTTACCACCTCCTCAGAGCTAGTCCTATTTTTGTTTTACCCACCAGGTCATTTCAGTGCTGCTCCGTAGTGAGTCCATGATTGGTTTTGCCCACCAGGTCATCTCAGTACCGCTCCGTACCCACCAGACATAACAGTACAGCTGGCCCACAATGTGTTAAATGCATCTCAAAAGAGGGAAGAGAAAGTTCTGAGTCATTTTTTTTTTGTGTTGCTTGTTTTGTCCTTTTCTTTTTCCCCTTGATTTTTGGATGGTGCAGGAGCTTGGTGCTGATATGGAGGTTCAGGGTCTGTCTGCGCGTGTTGATCATCTCGCTGCAAGGGTACAGAGTATCCAAGACTATGTTGTTCAAACTCCTGTTTCTGAGCCTAGAATTCCTATTCCTGATTTGTTTTCTGGGGATAGATCTAGGTTTTTGAATTTTAAAAATAATTGCAGATTATTTTTTGCTCTGAGACCCCGTTCCTCTGGTGACCGCATTCAGCAGGTGAAGATTGTTATTTCTCTGTTGCGTGGCGACCCGCAGGACTGGGCATTCTCCCTTGAGCCAGGGAATCCTGCATTGCTCAATATAGATTCGTTTTTTCAAGCACTTGGACTGCTTTATGACGAACCCAATTCTGTGGATCAGGCAGAAAAATTTTTGCTGGCTCTGTGTCAGGGTCAGGAAGCAGTAGAGATATATTGTCAGAAATTTAGAAAGTGGTCTGTGCTTACAAAATGGAATGAGGATGCCCTGGCGGCTATTTTCAGAAAGGGTCTTTCTGAAGCTCTTAAAGATGTTATGGTGGGGTTTCCCACGCCTGCTGGTTTGAACGAATCAATGTCTCTGGCCATTCAGATTGATCGGCGCTTACGTGAACGTAAGGAGGTGCACCATATGGCGGTGTCCTCTGGGCAGAGTTCTGAGCCTATGCAATGCGATAGAGTTTTGACGAGAGCAGAACGGCAGGAGTTCAGACGTCAGAATGGGCTGTGTTTTTACTGTGGTGACGCTACTCATGCTATCTCTGACTGCCCGAAGCCAACTAAGAGGGTTGCTAGGTCGGTTACCATCAGTACTTTACAGCCTAAATTTCTCTTGTCTGTTACCCTGATTTGCTCATTGTCGTCCTTTTCTGTAATGGCATTTGTGGATTCTGGCGCTGCCCTGAACTTAATGGACCTGGAATTTGCCAAGCGCTGTGTTTTTCCTTGGAGCCGTTGCAGAGTCCTATTCCCTTGAGGGGGATTGATGCTACGCCATTGGCCAAGAATAAACCTCAGTACTGGACACAGTTAGCCATGAACATGGCTCCAGCACATCAGGAAAATATTCGCTTTTTGGTCTTGCATAATTTGCATGATGTGGTTGTGCTGGGGTTTCCATGGTTACAGGTACATAATCCAGTGCTGGATTGGAAATCCATGTCCGTGACTAGATGGGGTTGTCAGGGGATACATAGTGACATTCCTCTGATGTCAATTTCCTCGTCCCCTTCTTCTGAGGTTCCTGAGTTTTTCACAGATTTCCAGGATATATTTGAGGAGCCTAAATCCAGTCCTCTGCCTCCTCATAGGGACTGTGATTGCGCTATTAATTTGATTCCTGGCTGTAAGTTCCCTAAGGGTCAACTTTTCAATCTGTCTGTGCCAGAGCATACCGCTATGCGGACTTATGTAAAAGAGTCTTTGGAGAAGGGGCATATTAGCCCGTCTTCGTCACCGTTGGGAGCGGGGTTCTTTTTTGTTGCCAAGAAGGATGGCTCCTTGAGGCCCTGCATAGATTATCGCCTTCTCAATAAGATCACGGTCAAATTCCAGTACCCTTTGCCTTTGCTTTCTGATTTGTTTGCTCAGATTAAAGGTCTAGCTGGTTTACCAAGATTGACCTTCGGGGGGCGTATAATCTGGTTCGCATCAAACATGGTGATGAATGGAAAACAGCATTTAATACGCCCGAAGGCCATTTTGAATATCTTGTGATGCCTTTCGGGCTCTCTAATGCCCCATCTGTGTTTCAGTCCTTTATGCATGATATTTTCCGGGAGTATTTGGATAAATTTATGATTGTATATTTGGATGATATTTTGTTTTTTTCCGATGATTGGGAGACTCATGTGAAGCAGGTCAGGATGGTATTTCAGATTCTTCGTGCTAATACACTGTTTGTGAAGGGGTCTAAGTGCATTTTTGGAGTTCAGAAGGTTTCTTTTCTGGGGTTCATTTTTTCTCCCTCTGCTATTGAAATGGACCCTGTTAAGGTCCAGGCTATTTATGATTGGACTCAGCCCACATCTGTGAAGAGCCTTCAGAAATTTTTGGGCTTTGCTAATTTTTATCGCCGCTTCATTGCTAATTTTTCTACTGTGGTTAAACCTCTGACCGATTTGACCAAGAAAGGTGCAGATGTGGTGAATTGGTCCTCTGCGGCTGTGGAGGCCTTTCAGGAGCTTAAGCGTAGTTTTACTTCTGCCCCTGTGTTGCGTCAGCCAGATGTTTCTCTCCCTTTTCAGGTTGAGGTTGACGCTTCTGAGATTGGGGCAGGAGCTGTTCTGTCTCAGAGAAGCTCTGATGGCTCTGTGTTGAAGCCGTGTGCTTTCTTCTCCAGAAAGTTTTCGCCTGCTGAGCGTAATTATGATGTCGGCAATCGGGAGTTGTTGGCTATGAAGTGGGCATTCGAGGAGTGGCGACATTGGCTTGAGGGAGCCAAGCATCGTGTTGTGGTCTTGACCGACCATAAGAATCTGATTTACCTTGAGTCGGCCAAGCGCTTGAATCCTAGACAGGCTCGGTGGTCTTTGTTTTTCTCCCGCTTTGATTTTGTGGTCTCGTATCTTCCGGGATCTAAGAATGTGAAAGCTGATGCCTTGTCTAGGAGTTTTTTGCCTGATTCTCCTGGAGTCCGTGAGCCGGCTGGTATTCTCAAAGAGGGGGTGATTCTTTCTGCTATCTCCCCTGATTTGCGGCGGGTGCTTCAGGAGTTTCAGGCTGATAGACCCGACCGCTGTCCTGTGGGGAAATTGTTTGTTCCTGATAGATGGACTAATAAGGTGATTTCTGAGATCCATTGTTCGGTGTTGGCTGGTCATCCTGGGATCTTTGGAACCAGAGATTTGGTTGCCAGGTCCTTTTGGTGGCCTTCTTTGTCACGGGATGTGCGTTCCTTCGTGCAGTCCTGTGGAATTTGTGCTTGGGCTAAGCCCTGCTGTTCTCCTGCTATTGGGTTGCTTTTGCCCTTGCCTATCCCTGAGAGGCCCTGGACGCATATTTCCATGGATTTTATTTCCGATCTTCCTGTGTCTCAGAAGATGTCTGTCATCTGGGTGGTTTGTGACCGGTTTTCTAAAATGGTCCATTTGGTACCTTTGCCTAAGTTGCCTTCCTCCTCTGATTTGGTTCCTTTGTTTTTCCAGCATGTGGTTCGTTTGCATGGTATTCCGGAGAATATTGTGTCTGACAGAGGTACCCAGTTTGTTTCTAGGTTTTGGCGGTCCTTTTGTGGTAGAATGGGCATTAATTTGTCTTTTTCTTCGGCATTTCACCCTCAGACAAATGGACAGACGGAGCGAACCAATCAGACCTTGGAAACCTACTTGAGATGCTTTGTGTCTGCTGATCAGGATGATTGGGTTACCTTCTTGCCGTTGGCCGAGTTTGCCCTTAATAATCGGGCTAGTTCGGCTACTTTGGTTTCGCCTTTTTTTTTGCAATTTCGGTTTTCATCCTCGTTTTTCTTCAGGGCAGGTTGAGTCTTCGGACTGTCCTGGGGTGGATTCTGTGGTGGACAGGTTGCAGCGGATTTGGACTCATGTGGTGGACAATTTAACATTGTCTCAGGAAAAGGCTCAACTTTTGCTAACCGCCGTCGGTGCGTTGGTCCCCGGCTTCAGGTTGGGGATTTGGTCTGGTTGTCTTCTCGTCATGTTCCTATGAAGGTCTCTTCCCCTAAGTTCAAACCTCGTTTTATTGGTCCTTATAGGATTTCGGAAATTATCAATCCGGTGTCTTTTCGTTTGGCCCTTCCAGCTTCGTTTTCCATTCATAATGTGTTCCATAGATCTTTGTTGCGGAGATATGTGGTGCCCATGGTTCCCTCCGTTGACCCTCCTGCTCCGGTGTTGGTTGAGGGGGAGCTGGAATATGTGGTGGAGAAGATTTTGGATTCTCGTCTTTCAAGGCGGAAACTTCAGTATTTGGTCAAGTGGAAGGGTTATGGCCAGGAGGATAACTCTTGGGTTTTTGCCTCTGATGTCCATGCTGCCGATTTGGTACGTGCTTTTCATTTGGCTCGTCCCGATCGGCCTGGGGGCTCTGGTGAGGGTTCGGTGACCCCTCCTCAAGGGGGGGGGGGGTACTGTTGTGAATTCCGTTCTTGGGCTCAATCCTGTAGTTGCGAATGGTATTTTTGGGAGTTCTGCTCTTGGGCTCCCTCTGGTGGTTTCAAGTGTAACTTAGCAGCTGCGTTCACTAATCGGTTTCCTGGCCTTGTTATTTAACTGGGCTTTTGGCTTTAGTGGATGCCAGCTGTCAATGTATTTCCTGTGGATTCAGTCCTTTCCTGGAAGTTCTCTGTTGGCCAGTCCATTTTCAGCTTAAGATAAGTCTGCTACTTTTTGGGTGTTTTCCTGCTTATGACCTTCTGTTCAGTTCAATTTATGTCTCTTTGTCCAGCTTGTCATTATGAAATATTCCGGCTAGTTGGAAGCTCTGGGGTCGCAGATTTGCCCCTCCACACCGTGAGTCGGTGTGGTGGTTATTTTTGTAAACTCTGCGTGGACTTTTAGTTTTTATACTGACCGCACAGCAACCTATCCTATCTCTGTCTATTTAGATAGTGTTGGCCTCCTTTGCTAAAAAATCTAGTTTCATTTCTGAGTTTGTCATTTCCCTCTCCACTCACCGTCAATATTTGTGGGGGGCTATCTTCCTTTGGGGGTTTCTCTGAGGCGAGATAGCTTTCTGTTTCCATCTTTAGGGGTAGCTAGTTCTTAGGCTGTGCAGAGGCGTCTAGGCAGAGTTAGGTACGCTCCACGGCTATTTCTAGTGTTGGTGTTAGGAGTAGGATTGCGGTCAGTAAAGTTACCACCTCCTCAGAGCTAGTCCTATTTTTGTTTTACCCACCAGGTCATTTCAGTGCTGCTCCGTAGTGAGTCCATGATTGGTTTTGCCCACCAGGTAATCTCAGTACTGCTCTGTACCCACCAGGTCATAACAGCCGCCCATTACAGAAATGAATATGCGGCTCCACCCCTATGGGAGGTGGAGCCGCATATTCATGACTGTAATCGGCGGCCCCACATGACCGCTCATACAGTAGAAGCTGCGGCCAGGACAGGACACTGCGAGGGAGGCGGGTGAGTATTTTAATAACAGCGGGCGGGCGCACAGGGGGTGGGGACATGGATCTTTATGTTAAACACGAGAAACAAAAAAAAGG
Source organism: Ranitomeya variabilis (assembly GCF_051348905.1). Taxonomy (NCBI): domain Eukaryota; kingdom Metazoa; phylum Chordata; class Amphibia; order Anura; family Dendrobatidae; genus Ranitomeya; species Ranitomeya variabilis. Next base: position 691,448,312 of record NC_135234.1, on the reverse strand, counting down.
ATTATTCATATCTTCTCTACAGCAAACGCTGCTGCAGAGAAGATATGAATGGCGGCTTCAGCACCACGTGGGGGGGACAGCGCTTATCTCTAGCGCTGTCTCCTAGAAGGGTGCGTGTGGTACCCAGTCGGCACACAGGCAGCACACGTGTGCCGCACTGATGTGCCACAGAAACGCAGGGGCACACGGACACGGATAACTCCGGTACCGATTTTTCCGGTACCGGAATTATCTGGACGTGTGAGACTGGCCTTAGAGGCATTCCAAAAAGACGAATTTTTCAAGTGGTAACTACCTAAGGAAAAGGGGGTAGGAAATGTGCCCACAACATCTTTCAAACAGATTCCTCCATGAAAACAGCATGAAAAACGCACAAAAGAATGAACATGTGCATCTTCATTTCTATATAAAAATCACTTGCTATTCATATGTTCATATCTTCAGGCTTTGGAACATTTTTTTAACCACCAACAGAATCTATAGCCGCCAGTTTGAGAAGAGAAATATCCAGGAGTGGAACAATCAGAGGAAAAGTAGAATAAAAACACATCACCACTTCTGTATTTTTCTCCCACTCCTGATTTTGATTTACAAATACTGAGGTAAAATACTGACCAAATACCGAACATATACATGTGACCTGAGGCTACACGGTGATTGCACTATTCTGATGCTAAAATGCAGCATTAGCCACATTCACTTGTTCAGTATTTGGTCAGTATTTTACCTCAGTATTTATAAGCCAAAACCAGGAATGGGTAAAAAATTCAGAAGTGGTGACATGTTTCTATTTTACTTTTCCTCTATGGCCGGGATCACACATATGCGAGATATAGCGGAGTCTCGCAGGTGAAAACCCAGCTCTGGCGCCGGCACTTGGGAGAGGAGCGTGCAGCCGCACAGCAATACATGGAGCTGCACGCTCCGCTCCGGAGTGCCGGCGCCAGAGCTGGGTTTTCACCTGCGAGACTCGCACGTATCTCACGTATGTGTGATCCCGGCCTAACTATTCTACTCCTTGGCTTACAAATAGTGAGGTAAAAAACTCACCAGTACCGGTTTCATTAGTGTTTTGGATCAGTCTCGCCATCCCTGTTTTTCTGGTATGGCCAAGAAAAAGAAATTAGAAAGTTTCTCCTATACTTTGGGATGTTAAGCACTTACAGCCCACGGATGCCATCCCTGTGCGGTATGTGTTTTAAATTCGCCCATAGACTTGTATTGGCCCTGTGCTGCTGGAAAAAAAGAAAATGTCTCCGTTTGGTTTACATTGGCACACGGCCCGTGTAAAAACATGGGCATGTGCACAGCAGCATAGGCTGCAGAATGTAAAGGCGCAATATAAGCAAAGCATAATAAATGCGGTACTCCACAGGTCACAGTGGGACCCCATTTATCCTTCGTTATGCATTGATCTTTCAGCAGCATACAGTGTTTTCTTTCTGTGTGACCTGTGTTGCAGCAAATGTTACTGAGTAGACCTAGCCCTAATCATTCTGGTCATCAGAGAGGTGGCCCACCAGCAAATATTTAGTCCCTCGTTAGGATAGAGCTTCAGCCCAGATTCATTGAACAGATCTTGCTAGAATTCTGGCGTAAAAGTGTTTAAAATATCACAAAGATTTGGTGACTTTTGTCAATTTTTAGATGAAAAAGTCACCAATCAAAGAGCAGTTCTCATTTTACCAGATCAGTTTATGAAATGAAAGCTGCGCTGTGACTTGTTGCTATGAGTAACAAAGCCAGTTTTCCTTTTAGACACTTTGATAAAGGAGGCTCTTAGGCTGCTGTCACACTAGCAGTATTTGGTCAGTATTTTACATCAGTATTTGTAAGCCAAAACCAGGAGTGGGTGATAAATGCAGAAGTGGTGCATTTGTTTCTATTATACTTTTCCTCTATTTGTTCCACTCCTGGTTTTGGCTTACAAATACTGATGTAAAATACTGACCAAATACTGCTAGTGTGACGGCAGCCTAAGGGTATGTGTCCACGGGCCGTATTACATCCGGAATAGCTGCGGATTGAACACAGCATGGAGCCGCAGCGTTCAATCCGCAGCGTCCAGATGTTACAGCATAGTGGAGGGGATTTTATGAAACCCCGTCTCCACTATGTGTGGTAACACGCATCTGGCGGCCCTGCGATTCCGGACATGTGAATGTTGATTTTATTCCATGATATTGCGATTACTAGAACAGCAGTTCTTCCTTACCGTAGTTTACATCCACAGTCTGATGCATCATGGGAACTTTAACCACTGATCCATCTGCACTAATGAAAGGCAATGTCTGGGTGTCCGCGAAAGAGAATTTTGTTTTCCATTTGCTTCTGTAATACATTGTGCTCACAAGTGCGATCTGTGTATAACCGGACCCAAAATTTCCACCAGGCACCAGTGTCTTTACTCCGCCTGTAAAAATCAGCGCAAACTGCTTAAAATTTAATTATATCCTTCTCTTAAAATACAGTGGACAAACTGGTATACACTTAAAGGGGTTGTCTCATTGAATACATTTATCACCTAACCATATGTAAGGGAGTGCCAGAATCACAGTCATGGCCGAACACTCCGGTTTATCTTTGCCCTGGCCTCCGCTTACATGAAAACAGCATTCTTTCACCAGCGTACCTGTGTCTTCTCCCGCTGCGCCATCAGGGATACCACTGTGGTGCTGAGGCCTTTCTGCAACTGGCTTCACAAGAATTGAGACACAGTCCAGTTCAAATGTAACATGTGAAACTTTACTTGAATAACTTGGCAGCTCATTTTTGTCAGTAACAACATCAACAACAAGTCCTATGCAGTTCTCATTCTGCTCTTTCCCTGCACTCCGTTCCATGTCCTCCAGTACATTACGGGGTAATAGCGCCTTAGGCGGTACCGCAGTGTTCTCCATGTTCAGACTCTCTGTACCTGGGGATTCTCTAGTCCGTTTCGCCCTGGTTCTGAGAACATCGACCCATGCAGTAATCTCCATTACTACGCCGTGGGCTTGATGTCACCTGACATTACAGAGGTGACAACAACCCCACAAATATTAACCCCACTTGCCACAATTACAGGGCAAGGGGGAAAGCCAGGCAAAGCACCAGAATAGGCACATCTAATAGATGCGCCTTTTCTGGGCAGCTGCGGGCTGCTGTTTTTAGGCTGGGGGGCCTATACCAATGGCCCCTTATCAGTCTGAGAATATCAGCTCCCAGCTGTGAGCTTTAGCAAGGCTGGTTGTCAAAAAAGGGTGGGATCACCATTTTTTAAAATTATTTATTTAAATAATTAAAAAAACAGCGTGGGGACCCCTCTATTCTTGATAATTAGCCTTGCTGAAGCTGACAGCAGAGGGTTGCAGCCCCCAGCTGTGAGGTTTGCCTGGTTGGTTCAAGAAAATAGAGGAGAACCCACGACAGGTTTTTCATTCATTTCCTTAGATCGCAGCTGGCGGCTGTGGAATACCCCATCCTCCGCACCTACTGTCACTGTTATTAGAGGCACCAGGTGTCGGATGATGGGGTAAGAGTCCCAAAAGCCCCCACCTGCTATCGTTCGGACAGAGCAGGGGAGAATGATGAGAGTCGGCTTCAGCACCTGCCGCTGGGGAACAGCGCTTACAGTAGCACTTCTTCCCCAGGACCTGTCCTTGTGGTACTGATGCTGCACACGGGTGGCACACGGTTGCCACACATAGTACACACACGGACGCGGATATCTCCGATACAGTTTTTTTCAGTACTGAAAATAAACGTACGTGTGAAATCGGCCTTGCAGACACTCTCCGCTTTGTCTACATAAGGCCTTTTTCAGATGTCCATGAGTCGCGCAGAATTTTTTTCTATTCTTTATTTCTAGAACCTCGTATTATATTCTGTTGGGTTCTTCCCAGGTCTTATAAAAAATCATGTAGACATATCCGATTTTGATCTGCGTCAATGATTAAAATCGCACCTTCAAGTCTATGGGTCTGTGAAAATAGGTGTGCTGTCCATTTGTGACATTGCAATGGGCAGGAGGAACTTTGCAATTTTATTTTCTTTCTGCACATAAGATAAAACTGGTCAAAAACACTCATGACAAATGGACTTCTGAATGAAGTCCAAGGGATTTATATCAGATTTCCCTACTATTAATTCCGTAGCAGGATATTTGATGGTAGATTTGATCTTCTAAGGCTGGATTGTTTGTCCAAAAACTCTTGTGTGACTTGTAGTTATATGACTATTTGGGGCTGTGATCTGGATGTAAAAAAATACAGCTAATTCGCAAACATACACATGTAAGATGTATTGTAGACTATGACAACCAAAAATCCAATGGGTTTGATTTCTTTTAGAAAGTTGCGTTGTATTTGGTTGTGGGTCACAGTGTGAACCCATTGACAATTTTTAGTTGTGATCCTCATGTCACACAAAAATAAGTTTAATCATAGCCTAAACCGAACAACCACAACAGACAAAACAGTATATTATGCCCTTGGCAATGATGTTTCCTCGAATTTTTGCAAATCGCAACAAACAGGAACTGCACTGGTCAGCAGGGCTCCCGATGCTGAGATGAAGGGGACAAAAATGGCAAGTTAGTTGAAGATGTGCTCATAAAGTCTATGATCACATCTTCAGTTAACCTGACTAGAGTTGAGCGAATTTCTTCGGGTACCCAACACACAGGTTCTCCATGCATGTGCTGTGACCGTGACACAGCCGCGACACATGCAGCTGCGGCGCTGATCATCTGATCGTCAGGAGCGATCCAGGTATCTGGGTTCCCTCTGCAACTTATTCGGTAAGTGCTATAGCTTGCCGAATAAGCAGGGACCTGATCAAATTCGCTCAACTCTAATCCTGACCACTCAACCACAATGCACAGGTGAGCACTTCTTTCTCTTTTCTGTAGCAGATCATTGGGGTCTTGGCATACAATGACCCTTGCTGTTGAAAATTTCTTACAAGTCACTATGAAATGTCAAACGTTTATGAAAAAACAGCTATCTTTAAAGGGAATCTGTCAGCAGGATTTCACCCCCCAAACTATGTATGTTTGCTTGAAGCTCAATGACAAGTCCAGCAATACCTTTATATGGTCAGTCCGTTCCTCCATTACTGAGAAATCTGTGAATCTATTGATATTTAAATGAGTCTCAAGAGCTGTGCTATAGTGGATCTCAAGCCTCTATCTCTCCAGCTCCATTCCCTGCTCCTTTGCCTGAAGTATGGCATAAAGACAGTCAGTTAAGCAGGAGAAGGTGGCAATATGTTCTGGGTTCAAATCCCACTAAGGACAACATCTGTCAGAAGTTTGTATGTTCTCCCCGTGTTTGCGTGGGTTTTCTCTGGGTTCTCCGGTTTCCTCCCACACTCCAAAGACATGCTGATAGGGAATCTAGATTGTGAGCCCCAATGGGGACAGTGCCAATAATGTCTGTAAAGCGCTGTGGAATTAAGGGCGCTATATAAGTGAGTAAAATAAATAGGTGGAAATAGACCTGGAGTGACAGAGGCTTTGAAAATTGAGCGTTTTTGCAGCATTTTTGAAAAAATCACAACAAAAAGATGCGAGACAAATGGATAGTGTGAACATGGTAGGGTTTCTTCTGCCGTACTATCATTTCTGTGTTTTGAATATTTGTTAACAACTCCATTGAACATTTTGTGCAAAATGTCTGGGGGGAAAAAAGCCTGAAAAAAAAAAATTCACAGAACATGCCATACACAGACATTGACATTCAAATATTTTACCATAGGCGTCTAAATAACATCCAGCCTTGGCATTTTTGACCTTGAAAAATAAAAATGGTTGCCCCTTTCCCCTTACCCCTAAATATGTATTAGAAGTGGAAGAAGAACGTTGGAGGTGCGTATGGGCGTAGGGACTGGAGAGTAATAACTCACCTCCTGTGTTCCTCTGTACCCACTGGTTTATTTGGCTGCTTGTCCCGTTGTGCTCAGTGAAGTTGGTCGGCTGAATGCTGCCGTTTGCCCATTGTGCCCATTGTGTAACATGCTCAGTAAACTGAGGGGAAATAGGTATCCCTGGTTGGAGAAATAGGGCACATGCCGTATGGATGGAAGTGTCCTGGCTGGAGTTGGAAAGTTCCATGTGCATACTTTTCAGAAAGCCTTCCACTGTTTTATCTGGTGGTAAATATAAAATGTACAAATGCAAATCAATACATAGATACAAAGACTTAATATCTTAAAAGTTGGCTTGTTGCAGTTTGTTTGCTGTGATCCATCATCACTACAGAGATGTAATGTCCTCAACTTGCCACTATCTATAGCACAAGACCGTTAAGACCAGTGATTGTCCGCAGCGGTCATGTGTGGCATATTATTACTGCAGGACCAACAGGGACCGTAAGAGCAACTGGAGCTATAGAGGTGAGTACTATTTTATTTTTTTTTATAATCATCTTCCCTGCAGTTTTTTTCAGAATCCTGGACAACCCCTTTATGTAGGACCCTTGGTAACGTCTCTCCCGAAGAAGTACGGTAGTTGCAGGGAATATTGGTAATTAAGTGTTTTTTCCAGTTTTAAATTTTTCACTGTATAAATGATATTTCTGAATAATGCAAATCCAAAAAGATTTCTTTGGCAACCTGAGTGAGCTAAAATGAATTTAATTTTCATTTCATTGCAAAGTAAAAATAAGGAGTACAGATCTCGAGAGTTAGCATAAGGTCTCGTGCAGTCAACAGTAAAAAATGAACGTGCACTATCTATCGTTTTGACGGACAGCACTCGTCATCGTCACCAAGTTATTCTATGGGGCTGTGCACATTTCCAATTTTTTACTCAGACGACTCACGGCATCTACGAGTTGCATCCAATCAGATCGCACTCAACCAGTTATGTCTATGGATCCGTGGAAAACATTGGACTGCACTCGGATGATATCGGAGTGCGGTTCGATTTTCATAGACTGATAGAATGGAGAAGTTGGATAATTTTTTTTTTTTTATTATTCACATCTGAGAAAATTGGATCCTACTCTGCTCAAACAATGATCAAATGCTGATCTGAGTCCGATAAGAGTGATCATTAGCATAATATGGCCGATTTTATTGGATGAGAGAAAATCGGCCTATTGACCCTAGCCTAACTCCAAGATAGAAGTGAGAACATGGCTTGAAAATCAAATCTGAGCCTCTGGATGAGAACACCTAGTTTTTAAGTTGTGATGAACTAAAGATGATGAAGAAACTTTTTTTTCCTTTTGAACTGTTGGATATTGTACCTGATTGCTGGCTCAGTATTTGCGCCAAGAATCAAGTCACCTCTTATCTTACCATTCCATGCTGTAAAGTTGATGCGCTAAGTTCACTTACATATGTGTATTTTGATCTAACTTTATGATATAACACTATGTAACAAATTTTTATTTATTTTTTGTTCCAAAGTGTGTTTTCCTAACCCGTTAGGCCTAAAACGAATTGATAATAGTTGTTGTTCTACAAAAACTTTGCTTCTGTGATCAGGACAATGAAGACTACTCAGTATTGAATGTGAATGGAGAATTTTCCCGAAAACAGAAAGATTTCAAAATTTCATTGTCCTGATCACAGAAGCAAAGTTTTTGTAGAACAACAACTATTATCTATTTGTTTTAGGCATAGCAGGTTAGGGAAACACACTTTGGACTCAAGAACAAAAAAATAAATAAAAATTTGTTATAGTGTAATTTCCTTTTTCTGACACAATAATTATGAAAATTTTCTGGCCTGTGGTCATAAAATCAAAGTTTGTGCTGAATGTAGTCATTTTTCCATAATCGTTAAACATAAGCAGTTAAAATATTACATTTGGAAGCCAGGAACAAAAATTGTGTTACATAAAGGTTATTTGATTTAATTTCTCTCTAACTTCAACATTTTTTATTTTTTTGCTGTCAGTCAATGGTTGCCATTAGTGTTGAGCGAACGTGCTTGGATAACGTCTTATCTGAGCATGCTTGGGTGCTATCTGAGCATCTGGGAGCGCTCGTATATTATGTTCGAGTCCTTGCGGCTGCATGATTTATGGCTGTTAGATACAACACATGTGGGGATTGCCTGTTTGTTAGGGAATCCCCACAAGTATTCCAGCTGTCTAACAGGCACAAGTCATGCAGCTGCAGGGACTAGAACATAATATACGAGCACGCCCAGATGCTCGGATAAGGCCTCTTTCACACTTCCGTCTTTCAGCTCCCGTCACAATCCGTTGTTTTTTGAGAATGCAGGATCCTGCATTTTCCCATAGACTTGTATTAGCGATGGATTGTGACGGATGGCCATCCGTTTCATCCGTCTTTCACTGAATCCTGCATAAAAAAAACAGTCCGTCGAGCAGAGATGACGTTCAGAGGAACGTTTTTTCTGCACGTCGGAAAATCGGTCAGTGACGCATCCTGCGCTGCCCGTCACTGGCTACAATAGTAGCCTATGGGCGCAGGATGCGACGCTGACTGTGAAAAGCAGGAATCCAGCGATGGGTCCCGCCTTTTCAAAGAGCATGCGTGGAAGAATTTCCCGTCAGGGAAATTCTCTCTCGCTCGCTCTCTTTCTCTTTTTACTATTGATGCTGCCTATGCAGCATCAATAGTAACAAGATATAATGTTAAAAATAATAAAAAAATAAAAAAATCGCAATATTCTCACCTACCGGCGTTCCCGCACAGTGTCACCGATGTTCCCGGCAGCTAGCGTTCCTAGTAATACATTGCGAAATCTCGCGAGAAGTCGCGTTATCGCCCCTCGTCTCGAGATTTCGCAATGTATTACTAGGAACGCTAGCTGCCGGGAACATCGCTGCGCGGGAACGCTGGTTAGGTGAGAATACTGCGATTTTTAATTTTTTTTAACCTGGTTTGTGTTGTGTATGCGTTTTCGCAGCAGAAATTCGCTGCGAAGACGCATACACAACAGGTGCACATAGGCTCGATGGGTCTGTCAGAAACACTGGCCCAGTGCACACGTTTTCCACAATCTGCACAGGATCCGTCATTTCAACGTCTTGACGGATCCTGTGCAGATTTGGAAGACGGAAGTGTGAAAGAAGCCTAAGACGTTCGCTCATCACTAGTTACCATATTTCTGAGCAGATTATCTACAGATTATATCACAACAGCACACATCCAGGACAACATTACAGTGCAACAATTTAGATTGATTTGTGCTCTTTGTCGTTGCTTCTCATATGGTCATGTACTAATCATATACTCTCAGTACTGGGACTTGCCCCAGCCTCACGTACTGTGGCTCGAGGTTTGGTTCCTCTCTAGTAAAGTCTGGCAGACATTCACCATGCATTGGTTAAGACCTGGTCTCCCTGCAGCATAGGGTGCGCACCTAATCCTGAAATCTTGATTTATTTAAATGAAAATCCTTTAAGTATTTAATTAAAATCAAATACAAGCGTTTGAAACTAATTTCCTCCGCTCACGCTGAATGACCCAGTGGAAGTGAAGTTGTTATTGTAAATTATTAAAGGATTAAGAAGATGGAAAGAAAGCTGATACGCTGCTCGGCCAGTAACGAATGCAGTCGGGGCTGCTCCCAGCTCACCCGCAATGTGGCTTTATATCATACATCTTGTACTGATATCAGACGCATAATTAAAAAGGTACAAGTTCAAATAAGGCATGGAAGAACATGTGGAGGGATGGAGTAGGTGTAACTTTTAGATTTCCTTAACCTCATCAAGCCACAGGAAAGTAAAAAAAAAAACATAAGGAAAAGAGGATATTCAGAAATTAGTTCAAAGGCAGCAACTAGATTATTACAAGGGATGGAAGGCCTCTCATATGAGGAGAGGTTGGAAAAGTTGGTCTTGTTCAGCTTAGAAAAAACACATCTCAGAGATCTCATATACATGTATAAATATATGTGTGGCCAGTACAGAGGACTGACACATGACTTATTCCTTCCAAAGACCATACTAAGGACTAGGGGCACTCATTATGGGAGGAAGAAAGGCGATTCCGGCAGGTACATAGTAAAGGGTTCTTTACAGTTAGAGCAGTCACATTGTGAAATGTCCGACCACAAGAGGTAGTAATGGCAGACACTGTAACAGCTTTCAAAAAAGGGCTGGACGATTTCCTCACTGGACATAACATTGTGGGTTATTAGTGACTAAAAATATATAATCAGTGGAGAAAGATTGGACTTGATGGACCTTGGTCCTTTTTCAACCTATCTGCCCTAAAAGGAAATCAATTCCCTCCTGATCCAAAGGTTGTCAGACTGGATCAACAATGAAAACAAAAATCTTATCTTTTATCTAAGAAATGTTCTAAAAGTTCATTTTTTAAGCTATAAACTGTATAACCTGCTCCAGAGTTAGGCTAAGTCACAGTTTTTCAGTAAGATAAAAAGGCCTCTCACCTCTGGAGACTGAACACTTGTGTCTATTGGGTGATTTTACAATATTCCACCATATTTTTTGTATGGGCAATTTATATACTTGTACACGTAAAAAGTGTTGTCCAGCTCATTACCCTTTTTTTTCTGGCAAGCACTCCTAACGTGTAATATACAAACTATTGGGATTTAGCTCTACCTGCCAATCACAGCTGGTGTTACGTGACTGCAAGAATGTAATTTGTATACTTGCAGTCGTGTGCTGACTAGCATCTCATCTACGTCTCTCAACAGAACACGGAGAACAGGAAGAGAAGCTGCTCTGGCACATGACCACAAGCATTCAAATCTTGACAGTTTGTTTATTACACAACACTAGGATTCAGAAAGCTGTAGTGCTTGCCACGAAATTGTGCTGGGATGGACTAACCCTTTCGTCATGTCCCCCTTAGACATCTGTTATTAGGAGTAAGTAAATGTAATCCTTTTAAATAGGACTTTTTAGTTGCCAGAAATATGTTACAATATTGTTTTAGTCCCTGTTCCTCTCCATTCCTAATATATGGCCACCCTAATTCTTGTATATAAATGTTTGTAAATCAAGTCGTCTTAGCCAAGGTGTTATCTACAAGATGATGCCCATAGAGAAGAAATTCGGATTATGCCCCATTGGCTAACCAGACTAGATTTAGGCTTCATCCAGTTGTCTGTGTATAGACTAGGGTGCACAGTCTCCTGATTTGAACTTGATGGCCTCACAGACATATATGAGGCTGTTGAGTTTGGGTTGTGAGACCTGCGACTAGTTCGTTCGTCACGGGTCCATGCATGGACAGTGTTTCAGAAACATCTGAATGAGGCTTTGCTTAAACGAAAGATGGTGCTACAGTTAGGTCCATATATATTTGGACAGAGACAACATTTTTCTAATTTTGGTTATAGACATTACCACAATGAATTTCAAACAAAACAATTCAGATGCAGATGAAGTTCAGACTTTCAGCTTTCATTTGAGGGTATCCACATTAAAATTGGATGAAGGGTTTAGGAGTTTCAGCTCCTTAACATGTGCCACCCTGTTTTTAAAGGGACCAAAAGTAATTGGACAGATTCAATAATTTTAAATAAAATGTTCATTTTTAGTACTTGGTTGAAAACCCTTTGTTGGCAATGACTGCCTGAAGTCTTGAACTCATGGACATCACCAGATGCTGTGTTTCCTCCTTTTTGATGCTCTGCCAGGCCTTCACTGCGGTGGTTTTCAGTTGCTGTTTGTTTGTGGACCTTTCTGTCTGAAGTTTAGTCTTTAACAAGTGAAATGCATGCTCAATTGGGTTGAGATCAGGTGACTGACTTGGTCATTCAAGAATATTCCACTTCTTTGCTTTAATAAACTCCTGCGTTGCTTTGGCTTCATGTTTTGGGTCATTTTTAGTGTTGAGCATTCCGATACCGCAAGTATCGGGTATCGGCCGATACTTGCGGGTATCGGAATTCCGATACCGAGATCCGATACTTTTGTGATATCGGGAATCAGTATCGGGATTAATAGCAATGTGTAAAATAAAGAATTAAAATAAAAAATATTGCTATACTCACCTCTCCGACGCAGCCTGCACCTTACCGAGGGAACCGGCAGCCTTCTTTGCTTAAAATGCGCGCGTTTACTGCCTTCCGTGACGTCACGGCTTCTGATTGGTCGCGTGCCGCCCATGTGACGGTGACGCGACCAATCACAACAAGGTCCTGAATGCCTAATTCTTGTTGTGATTGGTCGCGTCGCGGTCACATGGGCGGCACGCGACCAATCACAAGCCGTGACGTAATTTTCAAATCCTGAATGCCTAGAATTAGGCATTCAGGACCTGAAATTACGTCACGGCTTGTTGTGATTGGTCGCGTCGCCGTCACATGGGCGGCACGCGACCAATCAGAAGCTGTGACGTCACGGAAGGCAGTAAACGCGCGCATTTTAAGCAAAGAAGGCTGCCGGTTCCCTCGGTGAGGTGCAGGCTGCGTCGGAGAGGTGAGTATAGCAATATTTTTTATTTTAATTCTTTATTTTACACAGTAATATGGATCCTAGGGCCTGAAGGAGAGTTTCCTCTCCTTCAGACCCTGGGAACCATACAGGATACCGTCCGATACTTGAGTCCCATTGACTTGTATTGGTATCGGGTATCGGTATCGGATTAGATCCGATACTTTGCCGGTATCGGCCGATACTTTCCGATACCGATACTTTCAAGTATCGGACGGTATCGCTCAACACTGGTCATTGTCCATTTGTAGTATGAAACGATGACCAATCAGTTTGGCTGCATTTGGCTGGATCTGAGCACACAGTATGGCTCTGAATACCTCAGAATTCATTCGGCTGCTTCTGTCCTGTGTCACATCATCAATAAACACTAGTGACCCAGTGCCACTGGCAGCCATGCATGCCCAAGCCATCACACTGCCTCCACCATCTGAATTGTTTGGTTTAAAATTCATTGTGGTAATGTCTATAACCAAAATTAGAAAAATGTAGTCTCTGTCCAAATATATATGGACCTAACTGTATATGTCTGAGACAGAGAGCTGCAAGATGACTGTATTCCACTGTTCTCCTGAATATGACGAGGTTTTATTTCATTGTGCGCCGCACTGTTAAATGAAACTTTAAAAGAATTACATATTTATAGGAAGTGACAGGTTCTCTTTAATCATTCCTCATAGCTAAGATCCTCCATGCCCCTTATCAATTTTCTGGCTTTTCTTTGAGTCCATTCTAACTCCAGGACTTTCTATGTACTGGTGCCCAAAACTGAACTGCATATTCTAGATGAGGTTCCACTAATGCTGTGAATACAAGATAATATCCTGCTGGCTTTAGGTGCAGCTGATTGTCCTTGCATGTTGTTACTAAAGGTACCTTCACACTGACCAACTTTCCAACGATAACGATAGCGATCCGTGACGTTGCAGCGTCCTGGATAGCGATCTCGTTGTGTTTGACACGCAGCAGCGATCTGGATCCCGCTGTGATATCGCTGGTCGGAGCTAGAAGTCCAGAACTTTATTTGGTCGTCAGATCGGCGTGTATCGTTGTGTTTGACAGCAAAAGCAACGATGCCAGCAATGTTTTACAATGGTAACCAGGGTAAATATTGGGTTACTAAGCGCAGGGCCGCGCTTAGTAACCCGATATTTACCCTGGTTACCATTGTAAAAGTAAAAAAAAAAAAAACAGTACATACTCACCTTCTGATGTCTGTCACGTCCTCCGGCGTCCGCGCTGCTGCTCAGAGCTTCCCGCACTGACTGTGAGCGCCGGCCGGCTGTAAAGCAAAGCACAGCGGTGACGTCACCGCTCTGCTTTAGGGCCGGCGCTTACAGTGCAGGGAAGCGGACGCCGGGGGACGCGACAGGCACCGGAATGTAAGTATGTAGTGTTTGGGTTTTTTTACATTTACACTGGTAACCAGGGTAAACATCGGGTTACTAAGCGCGGCCCTGCGCTTAGTAACCCGATGTTTACCCTGGTTACCCGGGGACTTCGGCATCGTTGTCTATATCGCTGCAGCGTCGCTTAATGTGACGGTACCTTTAGTCTGTGATCTACAAGTGACTCTCCTAGATTTACTCATCCTAGCACATATATTATCTGCAGTTTATTATTACCCATATGCATAACTTTACATTTATCTACAGTGAACCACATTTGCCAAATGGAAGTACAAATGCTCAGTTTGTCCAGATTAACATGTATTAGCAGGATATGCTAAGCACTGAGCCAGTGTGGTCCCACACAAACATTACATAACCATGTTCATGTCATATGTTTAAAAATGGATCCAATAATCTATTATTTAATATCCATTTTAATATGCAAAATGTGTCTGGAACCATGTATAATAATCAAAATACACAAAAAGGTCAGGTACATTCAAAATAAAAAAGACCTACTGCAAATAATCTCTTTTTCAGTTAATTGTTCCATGTTTAAATACAACAGAATACCTATTCCTTGGCTGTTTTTGATGACCTGAACCTACTATTTACATGCAGTCAGGTCACTCACTCATTCTATTCAGACACTGCCCACAGCTTCTTTTAGATTTATTACATAGCCTCATCAAGGTTCCAGTTTGAAGGTACCTTGCTCAAAAACGTGGATGGGTAAGTCTCTAGACAAAGCATATTATTATACAACACTACTTACTAGAACTAGAAGAGCTTAATTTTCATGTATTTATTAGTGATGAGCAAGTATACTCGTTGCACGGGTCTCCCCGAGCATGCTCGAGTGGTCTCCGAGTATTTTGGCGTGCTCGGAGATTTAGTTTTCGTCGCCTCAGCTGCATGATTTGTGGTTGCTAGCGAGCCTGAGTACATGTGGGGGTTGCCTGTTTGTTAGGGAATTCCCACATGTATTCAGCCTGTCTAGCAGCCGCAAATCAAGAAGGCTTCAGCGACGGAAACTAAATCTCCGAGCACACCAAAATACTCAGAGACCACCCGAGCATGCTCAGGGGGACCTGTGCAACGAGTATACTTGCTCATCACTAGTATTTATCTCATTACTGTCACGCTCGTGCCCAGACTGGTTGGCGCGGGCGTGCGGGGGAGTGGCCCCACTGGACCGCAGACCAAACTTCCCTGGAGGGGGCGTAACTAAGTAGCTTCCTAGGTGTTCGCTGGAGCCTCTGATGGTGAGGTCAGACTTGTGCAATAGGAAGCTACCAGGTACCACTCCAGGGTGGTGTCTGGTTGTGGCTGCTGATCCCACCGGGGAACGGAACATAGACAGGCAAGCGGGCACAGCTGGCAGACAGGAGGGCACGGCTGGGACACAGGCAGGCAGACGGGTACAACAGAGACACTGGCAGGCAGGTACGGCTGGCTCTCTGGCAGGCAGGTATGGGTACTACAGAGACACTGGCAGGTGGGCACGGCTGGCTCTCTGGCAAGAATGGAGGACAAGGCTAGTACACTGGAAGAACCCGTAGGGACCGGTCTGCAGGCTGGTATGTAAAACAGGTAGGAACCTGTTCAGACAGGAGGACTTAAGAATAGGTAGAGAAAGACCGCAAGAGCGGATGCAGAGCGAAAGCACAGGAGCTAGAGCCAAGAACAAAAATGCAGGAGGTGGAGCCAAGAGCAGGAGGCGGAGCCAAGCACAGAAATACAGGAGGCGGAGCCAAGAGCTGGAGGTGGAGCCATGTGCAGAAATGCAGGAGGCGGAGCCAAGAGCTGGAGGCAGAGCCAAGTGCAGAAATGCAGGAAGCGGAGCCAAGAACGGGAGAAGTAGAGCTGCAAGGAGTGGAGCCACGTAGAACCACAAGGATCGGAGCAAGGTAGAACCACAAGAAGAGGAGCCGCAGAGCGAGAGCTGAGTGGAGACGCAGAGCAGGGCCACAGAGTGCAGAGCTGAGAGCAGAGCAAAGTCAGAGTACAGAGCAAAGCTAGAGAGAGCAGAGCTGAGAGCAAAGCCACAGAGTGCAGAGCTGAGAGCAGAGCAAAGTCAGAGTGCAGAGCAAGACACAGAGTGTAGAGCCGAGAGCAAAACCACAGAGTGCAGAGCTAGGTCACAGAATGCAGAGCAAGGAGCAAAGCAAGGTCGCAGAGAGCGGAGCCGAAAGTAGAGCAAAGCAAGACACAGAGTACGCACAGCAGGGAAAGGAAACCAAGGCAGGGATATAAACGGACACAGACACAGGACTAGGCAGAGACATGGACACAAGCCAGGGTACGACGCCCCTCAGGGTGGCGGACATAGGCCAGGGTACGAAGCCCCGCTGGGTGGCTACACAAGGACAAAGGCAGGGTACTAAGCCCCACTGGGTGGCTACACAGGACACAGACCAGGGTACAACGCCCCCCTGGGTGGCGGACACGAGAGTAAAAGAGACAGGGCCTGGCACCTCAGCAGCTAAGAACTGACTGAGGGAGTAAGTTGCACAGGCCCCCACCAATAGGTGGGGATGTCTTAAATACAGGAAGCCTCATGGTGATTGACCGGGGACACCTTAGCAAGGTGCACACAGTCTCAATAAGACACAGGAATTGCCGGTGTCGCCCCCCTATGCACACAGACAGAGCATGCACAGAGCAAGCAGCAGACTTGAGGCACACAGCATAGAGCAGGCAGCAGAGAGAAGTCACAACAAGGCCCAGAGAAGTAAGTGAGTTTGAGTGTAATGCAGGTGGGGGATGGGAGGCCATGCAATGATGCCAGCATGGTTGTTACAATTACATTATAAATACAATTAATAATTTACATCCATAATAATTTAATTACCGTAAACATTGTATCCCAAAGTCTTTTCTATCTGGGTGAAGGTGCTGCCTTGAGCTCCGAACTGCAGTAGCCCCAGAGAGGTGGCCACACTGCTTGGAGAGATGACCACATTTGTGCTGTTCTCCGTGGTCACTACTGTTTTGTACAGATTCACTGCAAACTCTGTGTTCAGCTCCCTGAGTCTATCATAAAGGTGGCAGTGACCCTGGTAGAGGCAACATGAATACAGGAGTAACCAAAACAAAACTGGAGGCATGGGGTATGTATGCACAACCGGAAACCAGACCTGGAGGAGAATAGAAAATGAGTTACAGAATGTCTTGACACAATTATAGATTTAAGACATGCCATAATAATTGACACACATCCGGTAAGATAAAGTTGAGATACCCTTTTGATTTCTTCTCTTCCCCATATGTAATGTAGATATATCAGTAGCCCTCTTGGCTTGTGTTCTTTGGAATAAGACAGCAGCTCCTTCTGCATGGATAATATTGTAGCGCGGTGCTGGGCGATAGCTAAGGGCGCGGCACTCATCTCCTCCTTTTACGCTGCGCTACATGAAAGTGTGGGTCCTGGCTGGGTGTTTGCACTCATGAAGTGAGGGCCTTACACGTGTGCAGGCCACCTGTAGCCTGTGGTGTTGGCTGGCCGTTCATTCACACAGTATTCTTCCTTTGTAGTCTACTTCAGAGCTGTTTCGCCCTATTTTGTTACAACCCAGCTTCTATGCCACAGTCCTGATCAGTAGGTGTCTCTACTCAGAGGTTCCACATCCTATTTCTTCCACTACTGACGCCCTGGGTCTACTGCTTTGGACCCCCACTAATCCCACAAACTCAGTCCTGTTTAGGCCTGTTACCTTCGGCGTTTGCAAGCTTAGGGTATTCATGACTCAGCATCCTAACCACGGACCCTTCTCTGGAAAGCCACTGTGACTGGTCAGTTACTTCTCCTTAGGATCTCACTATCCATGTGTATAGGTCTCCTTTTAAACGTAGATCACCTCACAGAATCACTGCTGTCTTCACTCTTCAAACCCTATCTCACTAACTACACGAAGTTTCTCTAACACTAAACTGCTCCTACTATCGGCTAGTCCCACACATTATCACTAGTGATGAGCGAAAATACTCGTTACTCGAGGTTTCTCGAGCACGCTCGGGGGTCCTCTGAGTATTTTTTAGTGCTCCTAAAATCACCCCTACTCTGGAACCCTCTACCACAACACATCAGACTCTCGCCTACCATCGAAACCTTCAAAAAGAGCCTGAAGACCCACCTCTTCCGACAAGCCTACAACCTGCAGTAATCACCGATCGACCAAACCACTGCATGACCAGCTCTATCCTCACCTACTGTACCCTCACCCATCCCTTGTAGATTGTGAGCCTTCGTGGGCAGGGTCCTCTCTCCTCCTGTACCAGTTATGACTTGTATTGTTTAAGATTATTGTACTTGTTTTTATTATGTATACCCCTCCTCATATGTAAAGCGCCATGGAATAAATGGCGCTATAACAATAAATAATAATAATAATAGTGCTCGGAGTTTTAGTTTTTAGCACTGCAGCTGAATGATTTACATCTGTTAGCCAGCATAAGTACATGTGGGGGTTGCCTGGATGCTAGGGAATCCCCACATGTACTTATGCTGGCTAACAGATGTAAATCATTCAGCTGCGGTGAGGAAAACTAAAACTCCGAGCACTAAAAAAATACTCGGAGGATGCATGCTCGAGAAATCTCGAGTAACGAGTATATTCTCTCATCACTAATTATCACTATACTAGCTTACCCTGACGTCACTACCTAAGCTACAGTCACTATCTGTCCCTATACTACCTAAACTATACACTATGCTATACACTAGCACATCCTACACTATCTATATATATAATTGTCTAAGGGTTTTTCCGTCTGTCTGTCTTTCTGTCTGTCTGTCTGTCTGTCTGTCCTGGAAATCCCGCATCTCTGATTGGTCGAGGCCGCCAGGCCTCGACCAATCAGAGACGGGCACAGCATGGTGACGATGATGTCATAAAGGTTGCCTCGACCAATCAGCGACGGGCACAGTCTGCCGCCAGGCCTCGACCAATCAGCGACGGGCACAGTATCGACGTAGATGTCATAATGGTTGCCATGGCGACGATGATGTCATAAAGGTTGCCTCGACCAATCAGCGATGGGCACAGTCTGCTGCGAATTCTGAAATCATCATTGTCCATATACTACGGGGACATGCATATTCTAGAATACCCGATGCGTTAGAATCGGGCCACAATCTAGTTACTTATAACACTGTACATGACCACAACACATAGATAACAAAGACGCACAACACAATTCACATTACACAATATACATGACGTGATTGGTGTCTTCAGGGGTAGGAACGCGATAGCAACTGGCCACCAACCTTACAACATAATGCTTTATCCCAAGGGTGGCAGATCATCTATTTTCTAGATATAATATCCTCCAAAACAAGCACATGTAATGGACCATCACATCCTCAGAGTGTTGTCATGATCAGCTCTATGCAGAGTGTTGCCTGGTTCGTGACACTAATCCATACAGGGGCTGAAGGGGTCATGATCCAAGAAAGCAGATGTGAACCCATTTCAGGAAAGCGCCTGAGGTCTTTATCCTGATGTGGCTTCGCTGGTGGTTTTGCCGCCACTATCTTTACCCAATACTTTCACATATAAAGAGTGGATAGGCAACAAACAAAGCTGCCAAATGAATGAACAAGTTATTATTTAACCGCTTCATGGTTTCTGAACCCTGAAGAAGTTAGAAGAAGTAACAAGAGACTGAAAATGTGCACAGCAATGTCTTTTTTACATTGCTGTGCATTATGTCCATTTTTTTTGCTTCACTTTTGTGATTGTTTTTCAGGTAGATTCGTGGGAAAAAAGATGTTGTGTGCACATACTTTTAAACGGGTTTTGGAAGTATGAAATCAACCCTAATCTGGGCAAGCGCCAAATTTTAGTTATTGCCTGAATATTGTACCTTTGCTGCGATTAGTTATTTATCAGCTCAATATGAAATCTTATTATTAACATTATTTAGTATTTTTTTATTATGTTGCTTGTTATAGTGCATAATGTATAATATGGCTTTTATTAATAATCACGAGCTTCCAATTTCCATGTCATGTCCCCTTTGATATACTATATGATCTGCACTGTTACCATCCCACACACATAACTTGTATATCCACTAACCATTTATTTAACCTAAATTGTTTGGACAAAAAAAATATATTTGTTTTTGTTTTACATTTTCATAAATACTAAACGTACTATGCATATTACATGTATATAATACAGTATACAATATTTAAAATAAATAGTGGAATATTTATCTATATTACAAAATACAGTAATAGTATATGGGATAATTACCACTGTAAATGTAAAGAAATATTAGAGGTCCTTGTACCATAGACATGTAATAGGTCATCCTTAATTACCGTAATTGTATATAAGACATACAACATATACCTTAGCTGCTACAGAACCACTTTATGAACAGAAGCTAACTTTCCAACACATAATTTATTAACTAATTAGCGCAAAATACCTTGATCATAAGGAATGTTTCCTTCAGACTCAGTACCTTATAATACCATGCAGCTGCTGAAGAACATCTTCAGGATAGACGAAGCATTACATGTTATTTGAAGCAATTTATAACACACCTCTGTTTCAGGAAGAGTTGAGCAGCACAAATGAAGCACCAGTTATCTCTGAAAATCATCTGGTTCTCACATTAAAATATGATGTTTGTATAAATATTGTTTGCAGACTTGTCAATGGGCATTTTTCATTGAGATGTATCATATAAAGTCATCTACTCATAGTCCATGAGCCGGGCCAGATATCGGTACCACCCGGAGTGACTAATTTTCTTTGGTATTTTTAGGTAGATGCATGTCTGTAGTTTATTTTTTGATATGATAGCCCTTACATATACGTAGCTTATTAACCCCTTCAGCCCTAGGCCTATTTGTACCCAAGTGCCTAAGCCAATCTGACCTGTGCCACTTCATGGGCTAATAACTTTGGAACGCTTTCACCTATCCAAGCCATTCTGAGATTGTTTTCTCGTGACATATTGTACTTCACGTCAGTGCTAAATGGGAGTCAATATATTTTACCTTTCTATATAAAAAAATGCTAAATATTCGGAAATTTTGGAAAAATCGGCAATTTTTTAACTTTGAAATTCTCTGCTTTTTACAAAAATACTGATACCCCCCATAATAGTTATTAATTTACACTCCCCACATGTTTACTTCATATTGGCATCATTTTGAAAATGAAACCTTATTGTTTTACGACGTAATAGGGCTTATAGTTTTATGCGCAATTTTTCACATTTACAGCAAAACCCACTTTTCAAAGGACCAAGTCACTTCTGAAGTCACTTTAAGGGGCTTACATAACAGAAACCACCCATAAATTACCCCATTTTGCAAACTACACCCCTCAAGCTGTTCAAAACTCATTTTTAAAAACTGTTAACCCTTTAGGTGTTCCACAGGAATTTTAGCAGAATGAAGGCGAAATTTCAAAATTTCATTTTTTTTCCAGATATTACATTGTAATCCAATTTTACCTGCAACCTAGCAAGGGTTAACGGCAAACCCAAACTTGGTTACCCTAATTCTGCAGTTTATAGAAACACCCCACATGTACTCGTAAACTAAAGTATGGGCACACAGCACAGCTCAACACGGAAGGAGCGCTATGTGGTTTTTGGGTGGCGGATTCACTGGAAGAAATCTAGGGGGCCATGTCACATTTGAAGGCTGCCTGAGGTACCCCCACAGTGGAAACCCCAAAAAGTGACCCTATTTTGGAAACTACACCCCCAAGGAATCTTTTAGGGGGTATAGTGACCACTTTGACCCAACCAGTGTTTCACAGTAGTTGGAAACACTTGGTTGAGAAAATGGAAAAAGTGCATTTTTTACATGAAGGTGTCATTTTAGGCTCATTTTTTTATTTTTAAGAGGTGTACCAGCAAAAAATGCACCCCACTATTTGTTCACCAATCTCTCCCGAACACAACAACACCCGATATGTTGTCGTACACTGCAGTATTGGGGAACGGCAGGCCTCGGAAGGGAAGGAGCGCCAAATGACTTTTGGAGTGCAAATTTTACTGGAAGAAATCTAGGGGGCTATGTCACATTTGAAGACACCCTGAGGTGCCCCAACACACGCACACACACTGACACATACACGTTCTGTGCTGAACAGGACTCTCCGGTCTTCTCTGCAGAGCTCCTATCTCCCTCTGTAGAGGCTGACACCTCCCAGGCAGAGCAGTGAGACTACACAAGCTGGTCTATGAAGCACTTATGAGGCTTGCTTGGAAAAACTTCCTTCCATGGCTAGAAGAAAACCATGCAAGGGACCTTCACCATCTGGATGAAACACTGAAGAACATCACAAACTTTCGCATCAGTGTGTCGCAGGGATCCTTCGAAAAGCTCTTGGATAATGAATCTTGCACACTTACCCTGAAGCTCTTTCAAGTTTATCTTGAGACCCTCAGAAATGAACAACTCTCAGCATTCTGGATGTCATACTTGGACATGGTCGAGACCATGCTGGCCCTGGTTCGAGCTTCAAGAGAAGGCAACTGGATGCTTCACCTAGGAGCAATCCGACAGATGATACCATGGTGTTTTGCCTATGACAAGGTCAACTATGCCCGATACCTAACCTATTACTATGCCACAATGTCTCGGCTGCCCATAGAACACCCAGAGGTCCATGAATACTTCATGCAAGGTGGCTTTTCGGTACAGATCGGTAGCAAGAATCCTTTTGGACGAATTCCTGTGGACCAGACCATTGAAGAGACAATCAACAAAGACACCCAGACACCAGGGGGCACAAAAGGCTTCAGCCTCAAAGTTGGAGCTGTTTCCAGGTTCTACCTGACATCAGAGTACCGCAGTATGTACTTGAGGCAGCTGAGGGCCCTGGTAGGCCAACAATATACTGACTTCAGCCATTCAGACCTACAGGTGTCTAGGATTAGAAGAGATGAAGCCGATGTCCAATCTTTCGTTCAACTGCTGGAGACAGGTTGGGTGAACCCCTTCAACAAAGAGCATAATGGTGAACTTATCAGTTTGTCAACAGCGACTGTAGCACCACCAGATGTAGCCAAAGACCTTCAAGGGGCATACAGTATAGGAGAGGATGCATATCAAACATTCAAGGATGAGCGTTTGGGTACCGATAAGCCAACTACATTGTTTCATGACAAGATGACGAAGAACAAACTTAAAACGTTCTCTAACATCCAAATGAAGACACGCAGACAAGGTCTTGGCAAGGAGGTAATTTTGAAGGCTGACAGAAACCTATTTGGCCAGATGATACTTGTAGCTGAGAACAGAAAGCTACAAATGAGTGATGTCTTGACTCATCCCCTGGGTCCATTGCCATGGGCACTTGCCAATGGTGATGGGTCTATCCGCAAGACCAACAAGGCTGCCCTCGCAAGGGAGTTGGAGAGGAATGCTCGTCCTGCAGAAGTGATCCCCGAGCCCTCTGCAACCATCATTGATGGGATGAGCCTGGTTCAGAAACTGAAGGGAAACAATGCAACATTTGGCCAGCTAGCAGGCACAGCAATGAGTCGCGCTATCCATGAGGGTGCTAAGAGCAAGCGCATTGATATTGTCTTTGACGTCTACAAGGAGACATCCATCAAAGATACAGAAAGAGTCAACAGATATGAAGGCACAGGGATCCATTTCAAGAACATTCAACATGGGCACAACATCCAGCAGTGGAAAAAGCTTCTAAGTAGTTCCTCCAACAAGGCAAGTCTCATAAAGTTTCTGGTAGAAGAATGGAAGGCGAAACACCACAGGGAGAAGCTTGAGGAGAAGGAGCTGTATGTCACATGTGAGCAGCTCTGCTTTAAGATCACCAAAGAACAGTGGGAAGAGGCTGCTGACCTTAAGTCAAATCAAGAAGAAGCAGACAAACGCCTCCTTCTCCATGCTCTTCATGCAGCAGAATCTGGTTACAAGTCGGTCATCATCACTTCGGAGGATACTGATGTCATGGTCCTGTGTCTGGGCATGTGCCACAAAATCCCATCCCACCTGTTCCAGAAATGCGGTACACAGAACCGGACAAGATTCCTGGATATCACCACTCTGAGCCGAACATTGGGAGGCAGCGTATGTGATTCATTGATTGGTATGCATGCATTTACAGGCTGTGACACCGTCAGTGCATTCGCTGGCCGTGGGAAGATGACGACACTCAAGCAGTTGAAGATGAACAAGACATACCAGGATGCCTTTCAGGAAGTTGGTCGTTCATGGGAAGTGTCTACCGAACTTTTTGAGAAGTTACAGGAAATCACCTGCCACATGTACCTGCCAACTACCCAAACAACTGAGGTAAACAGGCTCCGTTATCAGCTGTTCTGTGCCAGACGTGGAGTGGTAGAGTCAAGTCAACTCCCTCCTTGCCAGGACTGCCTTTTCATGCATGCACTGCGTGCAAACTACCAGGCTGCGATCTGGAGGAGAAGTCTGCAGAGCCAGCCATGGGTTGCAAACCCAACAGACTGCGGTTGGATGATAGATAACGACGGAAAGCTTGTTGTCAAGTGGATGCAAGGGGCACCAGCACCAGAAGCTATTATACAGCTACTGTCCTGCAAGTGTGTGCGGTCATGTGAACTTCCTCAGTGTACTTGCCTCAGCAATGGCCTGAAGTGCACAGACATGTGCAGATTACAGACATGCCAGAACAAGGGTACTGAAGACGAGCCAGTAGAACAACAGTCAGATTCAGAGTCCGATGTTGAAGATATTATGGAGTAACATATATATATATATATATATATATATGCACATGACATGTTCAGTGTGTATTTACATAACTTGGATTAAATTTTGTTACAAATACTACATCTAGTCACTCCGGGTGGTACCGATATCGTCATATTTGGTTCTTGGCTCATGCTAAAATTCCTGTGGAACACCTAAAGGGTTAACAGTTTTTAAAAATGAGTTTTGAACAGCTTGAGGGGTGTAGTTTGCAAAATGGGGTAATTTATGGGTGGTTTCTGTTATGTAAGCCCCTTAAAGTGACTTCAGAAGTGACTTGGTCCTTTGAAAAGTGGGTTTTGCTGTAAATGTGAAAAATTGCGCATAAAACTATAAGCCCTATTACGTCGTAAAACAATAAGGTTTCATTTTCAAAATGATGCCAATATGAAGTAAACATGTGGGGAGTGTAAATTAATAACTATTATGGGGGGTATCAGTATTTTTGTAAAAAGCAGAGAATTTCAAAGTTAAAAAATTGCCGATTTTTCCAAAATTTCCGAATATTTAGCATTTTTTTATATAGAAAGGTAAAATATATTGACTCCCATTTAGCACTGACGTGAAGTACAATATGTCACGAGAAAACAATCTCAGAATGGCTTGGATAGGTGAAAGCGTTCCAAAGTTATTAGCCCATGAAGTGGCACAGGTCAGATTGGCTTAGGCACTTGGGTACAAATAGGCCTAGGGCTGAAGGGGTTAATAAGCTACGTATATGTAAGGGCTATCATATCAAAAAATAAACTACAGACATGCATCTACCTAAAAATACCAAAGAGAATTAGTCACTCCGCTTGGTACCGATATCGTCAAATTTGGTTCTTGGCTCATGGACTATCACAATGTATGCTGTCCTGTGCGGTCCTCTGGATGTGTCTCCCTGGGAATCTCCTTCTTCTGGGGACTTAGATTTATTCATGTACACATCAAAGTCATGGGACGGCACCGAGAGGCATATCCTGGGGCTGCAGCCTTTACTGGCGATGTCTGTACCACTCTGGTGAAATTCCTGTGCACTTGTGGCTTTATATGAAGAGAGGCAGGCCATCAGCCAGCAAATATAGGGGAAGGAACAGTTAGGAGGAACACTAGGGATGCAGCGTAAGACTAAGATCTGATTATTCCTCCATAGATTTTATTACATATGGGACCCAGGAAAAAATAATTTAATGTAATTATTTTCAGACAGGCCAATATTTGGCTTAATTGGTTTTCCCACGAACAAAATACATTTTAATTAATAGATCTTAGAATAATAATAAGTTCCACAATTGAATGTGTTAAAATGTTCCTGTGCTTAGATAATCTTATAAATGTGCCCCTGCTGTGTACTGTGTAATGGCCGTGTCTGACCCTGCAGGAAGAGATCTGATCACACTACAGCTCCTGGCCATGGGAGGAAGCAAAAGAGAGTGTACAGACATTACAGCATGGGATCACAGATGTTGCTGTCTGTGAGGTAAAACATTGTTTAAATACAAGCAGTAAAAGCCTTACCTCATAGAAAGAATGCTGTCCTGTCTGTATATTCTCTTTTGCTTCCTCCCCTGACCAGGAGATGTGGTATGATCAGGCAACCCCTTTAATTCAGCCACAAATATAAGATTTTTGCTTTATGGACTAAAAACATTTGTTGTGACCATGGTTAGTCAAAGATAGGACGCAGGGGGTGGAAAGTCCCATATTAGAATATTCTCAAAATACAAGTTTAGAAGTGAATTGTTGTGAATTTACCTTTTGGCTCCCTCTAGTGGCTACTAGTGATTTGACTCTGGGTATGTCATTCATCTCTTGTATACTCACCTGGGTCGTTAGGTCAGGGGTGTTGCTATATAAGCTCCCTAGACCTTCAGTTCAATGCCTGGCAACGTTGATATCAGAGCTAATCTTTAGTGCTCTTGTCTACTGATCCTGGTTCCTGCTTGATTAAGCTAAGTCTGCTTCCTGGCTTTTCGCTATTTGTTTTGGTTTGCATTTTTGTCCAGCTTGTATATAATCTGTTTCCTGACCTTGCTGGAAGCTCTAGGGTGGCTGGTGTTCTCCCCCCGGGCTGTTAGACGGTTCGGGGGTTCTTGAATCTCCAGCGTGGATTTTGATAGGGTTTTTGTTGACCATATAAGTTATCTTACTACATTCTGCTATTAGTAAGTGGGCCTCTTTTTGCTAAAACCTAGTTCATCTCTGTGTTTGTCATTTCCTCTAACCTCACCGTTATTATTTGTGGGGGGCTACTATCCTACTTTTGGGGTCTATTCTCTGGAGGCAAGAGAGGTCTTTGTTTTCCTCTTCTAGGGGTAGTTAGTCCTCCGGCTGGCGCGAGACATCTAGCGAACAACGTAGGCATGTTCCCTGGCTACTGCTAGTGTTGGCGTTACGAGTAGATATATGGTCAACCCAGTTACCACTGCCCTATGAGCTGGATTTTTGTACGTCGCAGACTTACTTGTTTCTCTGAGACCCTCGCCATTGGGGTCATAACAGTTTGCCAGGCCCTATTAAATGTTAAATGCATTGCAGAAGCGGGATTATAAGAAAGAAAGCTCTGAGGTTTTTTTTTCTCTCTCTCATTTTTTTTTTTCTTTTCCCCTTTACCTCTGAGTGGCTTGTGTTTGCTGCAGACATGAATGTCCAGACCTTGATTACAAGTGTGGACCAGCTTGCTGCTCGTGTGCAGGGCATACAAGATTATGTTATCAGAAGTCCTATGGCAGAACCTAAGATACCGATTCCTGAACCGTTTTCCGGAGACCGATTTAAATTTAGAAATTTCAGGAATAATTGTAAATTGTTTTTGTCCTTGAAACCCTGTTCATCTGGAGACTCCGCTCAGCAAGTAAAAATTGTTATTTCTTTTTTACGGGGCGACCCTCAGGATTGGGCCTTCTCGCTGGCGCCAGGAGATCCGGCATTGGCTGACATTGATGCGTTTTTTCTGGCGCTCGGTTTGCTTTATGAGGAACCCAATCTTGAGATTCAGGCAGAAAAGGCCTTGCTGGCTATGTCTCAGGGCCAGGACGAGGCTGAAGTGTATTGCCAAAAATTTCGGAAATGGTCCGTGCTGACCCAGTGGAACGAGTGTGCACTGGCCGCTAATTTTAGAAATGGCCTTTCTGAAGCCATTAAGAATGTGATGGTGGGTTTTCCTATTCCCACAGGTCTGAATGATTCTATGGCCCTGGCTATTCAAATCGACCGGCGGTTGCGGGAGCGCAAAACCGCTAATTCCCTCATGGTGTTGTCTGAACAGACACCTGATTTAATGCAATGTGATAGAATCCTGACTAGAAATGAGCGGAAAATTCATAGACGCCAGAATGGCTTGTGTTACTACTGTGGTGATTCTACACATGTTATCTCAGCATGCTCTAAACGTCTTACTAAGGTTGTTAGTCCGGTCGCCATTGGTAATTTGCAACCTAAATTTATTCTATCTGTAACTTTGATTTGCTCACTGTCATCGTATCCTGTCATGGCGTTTGTGGACTCGGGTGCTGCCCTGAGCCTTATGGATCTGTCATTTGCCAAGCGCTGCGGATTTGTTCTTGAGCCATTGGAAAATCCTATCCCTCTTAGGGGTATTGATTCTACGCCATTGGCAAAAAATAAACCGCAGTTTTGGACACAGGTTACCATGTGCATGACTCCCGAACATCGGGAGGTAATACGTTTTCTTGTTCTGCATAAAATGCATGATTTGGTTGTTTTGGGTTTGCCATGGTTACAGACCCATAATCCAGTCTTGGACTGGAAGGCTATGTCAGTGTCAAGTTGGGGCTGCCATGGAATTCATGGAGATTCCCTGCCCTTGTCTATTGCTTCTTCTACGCCTTCGGAAGTTCCAGCGTATTTGTCTGATTATCAGGATGTCTTCAGCGAGTCTAAGTCCAGTGCACTGCCTCCTCATAGGGAATGTGACTGTGCAATAGATTTGATTCCTGGCAGTAAGTTTCCTAAGGGGAGACTGTTTAATCTGTCGGTACCTGAACATACCGCGATGCGTTCATATATCAAGGAGTCTCTTGAGAAGGGGCATATCCGTCCTTCTTCTTCCCCTCTTGGTGCGGGATTCTTTTTTGTGGCCAAAAAGGACGGATCTTTGAGGCCTTGTATTGACTATCGGCTTTTAAATAAGATCACTGTCAAATTTCAGTATCCTTTGCCGCTGTTGTCAGATTTGTTTGCCCGGATTAAAGGTGCCAAGTGGTTCACCAAGATAGACCTTCGTGGTGCGTACAACCTTGTGCGCATTAGGCAGGGCGATGAATGGAAAACCGCATTCAATACGCCCGAAGGTCATTTTGAGTACTTGGTGATGCCATTCGGTCTCTCTAATGCACCTTCAGTTTTTCAGTCCTTCATGCATGACATTTTCCGGAAGTATCTGGATAAATTTTTGATTGTTTATCTGGATGATATTCTGTTTTTTTCTGATGATTGGGACTCGCATGTGGAGCAGGTCAGGATGGTTTTTGAGATTCTGCGTGAAAATTCTTTGTTTGTAAAGGGCTCAAAGTGTCTCTTTGGTGTACAGAAGGTTCCCTTTTTGGGGTTCATTTTTTCCCCTTCTGCTGTGGAGATGGATCCAGTCAAGGTCCGAGCTATTCATGATTGGACTCAACCCTCGTCAGTTAAGAGTCTTCAGAAGTTCTTGGGTTTTGCTAACTTCTACCGTCGTTTTATCGCAAATTTCTCTAGCGTTGTTAAACCGCTGACGGATATGACCAAGAAAGGCTCTGATGTAGCTAACTGGGCTCCTGCTGCCGTGGAGGCTTTCCAGGAGTTAAAACGCCGGTTTACTTCGGCGCCTGTTTTGTGCCAGCCTGACATCTCACTTCCCTTTCAGGTTGAGGTGGATGCTTCGGAGATTGGGGCAGGGGCCGTTTTGTCGCAGAGAGGCCCTGGTTGCTCTACTATGAGACCTTGTGCCTTTTTCTCTAGGAAGTTTTCGCCGGCAGAGCGAAATTATGATGTGGGCAATCGGGAGTTGTTGGCCATGAAGTGGGCATTTGAGGAGTGGCGTCATTGGCTCGAGGGTGCTAAGCATCGTGTGGTGGTCTTGACTGATCACAAAAATCTGATGTATCTCGAGTCTGCTAAACGCCTGAATCCTAGACAGGCCCGCTGGTCATTGTTTTTCTCCCGTTTTGACTTTGTGGTCTCGTATTTACCAGGTTCTAAGAATGTGAAGGCCGATGCTCTGTCTAGGAGCTTTGTGCCTGATGCTCCTGGAGTCGCTGAACCTGTGGGTATTCTTAAGGAAGGAGTTATCGTGTCTGCTATTTCTCCAGATCTGCGACGTGTGTTGCAGAGATTTCAGGCTGGTAGGCCTGACTCTTGTCCACCTGACAGATTGTTTGTGCCCGCTAGATGGACCAGCAGAGTCATTTCCGAGGTTCATTCCTCGGTGTTGGCAGGGCACCCGGGAATTTTTGGCACCAGAGATCTGGTGGCCAGGTCCTTTTGGTGGCCTTCCTTGTCAAGGGATGTGCGGTCATTTGTACAGTCCTGTGGTACTTGTGCTCGAGCTAAGCCTTGCTGCTCTCGTGCCAGCGGGTTGCTCTTGCCCTTGCCTGTCCCGAAGAGACCTTGGACACACATCTCTATGGATTTCATTTCTGATCTTCCGGTGTCTCAGGGCATGTCTGTCATCTGGGTGATATGTGATCGTTTCTCCAAGATGGTCCATTTGGTTCCTTTGCCTAAGCTGCCCTCCTCTTCTGATCTGGTTCCTGTGTTCTTCCAGAACGTGGTTCGTTTGCACGGCATTCCTGAGAATATTGTGTCGGACAGAGGATCCCAGTTTGTTTCCAGGTTCTGGCGATCCTTTTGTGGTAGGATGGGCATTGAGTTGTCGTTTTCGTCCGCTTTCCATCCCCAGACTAACGGACAAACGGAGCGAACTAATCAGACTCTGGAGGCTTATTTGAGGTGTTTTGTCTCTTCTGATCAGGATGATTGGGTGACCTTCTTGCCG
Source organism: Ranitomeya variabilis (assembly GCF_051348905.1). Lineage (NCBI taxonomy): Eukaryota > Metazoa > Chordata > Amphibia > Anura > Dendrobatidae > Ranitomeya > Ranitomeya variabilis. Next base: position 691,417,827 of record NC_135234.1, on the reverse strand, counting down.
TTGGCTGAATTTGCCCTTAATAATCGGGCTAGTTCCGCCACCTTGGTTTCGCCATTTTTCTGCAACTCTGGTTTTCATCCTCGTTTTTCCTCGGGACATGTGGAGCCTTCTGACTGTCCTGGGGTGGATTCCGTGGTGAATAGGTTGCAGCGGATCTGGGGGCATGTGGTGGACAACTTGAAGTTGTCACAGGAGAAGGCTCAGCGTTTTGCCAACCGCCGCCGCGGTGTGGGTCCCCGACTTCGCGTTGGGGATTTGGTATGGCTGTCTTCTCGATTTGTTCCTATGAAGGTCTCCTCTCCCAAATTTAAGCCTCGCTTCATTGGTCCTTACAAGATATTGGAAATCATTAATCCTGTATCCTTTCGCCTGGATCTTCCGGTGTCGTTTGCCATCCACAACGTATTTCATAGGTCCTTGTTGCGGCGGTACGTTGTGCCTGTGGTTCCTTCTGCTGAGCCTCCTGCTCCGGTGTTGGTTGAGGGCGAGTTGGAGTACGTGGTGGAGAAGATCTTAGATTCTCGTCTCTCCAGGCGGAGGCTTCAGTACCTGGTCAAGTGGAAGGGCTATGGTCAGGAGAATAATTCCTGGGTGGTCGCCTCTGATGTGCATGCGGCCGATTTAGTTCGTGCCTTTCACGCCGCTCATCCTGATCGCCCTGGTGGTCTTGGTGAGGGTTCGGTGACCCCTCACTAAGGGGGGGTACTGTTGTGAATTTACCTTTTGGCTCCCTCTAGTGGCTACTAGTGATTTGACTCTGGGTATGTCATTCATCTCTTGTATGCTCACCTGGGTCGTTAGGTCAGGGGTGTTGCTATATAAGCTCCCTAGACCTTCAGTTCAATGCCTGGCAACGTTGATATCAGAGCTAATCTTTAGTGCTCTTGTCTACTGATCCTGGTTCCTGCTTGATTAAGCTAAGTCTGCTTCCTGGCTTTTCGCTATTTGTTTTGGTTTGCATTTTTGTCCAGCTTGTATATAATCTGTTTCCTGACCTTGCTGGAAGCTCTAGGGTGGCTGGTGTTCTCCCCCCGGGCCGTTAGACGGTTCGGGGGTTCTTGAATCTCCAGCGTGGATTTTGATAGGGTTTTTGTTGACCATATAAGTTATCTTACTACATTCTGCTATTAGTAAGTGGGCCTCTTTTTGCTAAAACCTAGTTCATCTCTGTGTTTGTCATTTCCTCTTACCTCACCGTTATTATTTGTGGGGGGCTACTATCCTACTTTTGGGGTCTATTCTCTGGAGGCAAGAGAGGTCTTTGTTTTCCTCTTCTAGGGGTAGTTAGTCCTCCGGCTGGCGCGAGACATCTAGCGAACAACGTAGGCATGTTCCCCGGCTACTGCTAGTGTTGGCGTTAGGAGTAGATATATGGTCAACCCAGTTACCACTGCCCTATGAGCTGGATTTTTGTACGTCGCAGACTTACTTGTTTCTGTGAGACCCTCGCCATTGGGGTCATAACAGTGAATACTGTCTAAAGAGTATCCAACAGATGAAAGTTCTCATTAGTTATTAGCTATTCGTCATTTGCACAATAGAAGATAATCAATGGCTGACAATAGTGACAAGAGTCTCGCATCTGTGGCTAGCTTTTACTGGTGGACTGAGTCGGACTGCCCACCAGGTCACCGGATGATTCTCCATGGGCCCTGGGTCCTTGGAGGCCCCCCGTGCCAGACATAGTGGGGACCAGCTGGTAACAGTAGTCATTAGAACTACTAATGTTAAGATGGCCACCAGGAACGTCACTGCTATGCACCGCATGCTGATGTCATCATGCAGGGAATAGCAGTGACGTTTAAAGGCCACCGGCCAATTAAAGGCTGCATGCATCAGTGTCATTGAACGTCACTGCTATATGCCGGGCGTGGACGTCGGTGCACATCGCAGAGCACTTATGGGGGCAGTGTTCTGGATCACTGCGTTGAGAAACACGTGATGGTGTCTCCGCTGTGTTGGATGTTTTGATCTTCCCGAGGTCATTCATCCTTATGTTTATAGTCTTTTCACTAGGCACTACTCCTAATAGCCAGTTTCCTACTCCACACTGATGAGGGGCAAATACCCCGAAACAGCTGTCTGTGGATGGATACCATGTTTTGGCATAGGTGGTTTTCCTTTATTGGATGCTGCCCTTCCCGTGGTTTTTCCTTCCCGGTGAAAGACCTGGCTATTCATTGCTTGCGTTGAGAAACACGTGATGGTGTCTCCGTGGCTTTACTACATGCATTTGCATATTTCCCATAAGGGATGGGGGCAGTGTTCTGGATCACTGCATTGAGAAACACGTGATGGTGTCTCCGCGGTGTTGGATGTTTTGATCTCCCTGAGGTCATTCACCCTTATGTTTATAGTCTTTTCACCAGGCACTGCTCCTAATAGCCAGTTTCCTACTCCACACTGATGAGGGGCAAATACCCCAAAACAGCTGTCTGTGGATGGATACCATGTTTTGGCATAGGTGGTTTTCCTTTATTGGATGCTGCCCTTCCCGTGGTTTTTCCTTCCCGGTGAAAGACCTGGCTATTCATTGCTTGCGTTGAGAAACACATGATGGTGTCTCCGTGGCTTTACTACATGCATTTGCATATTTCCCATAAGGGATGGGGGCAGTGTTCTGGATCACTGCGTTGAGAAACACGTGATGGTGTCTCCGCTGTGTTGGATGTTTTGATCTTCCCGAGGTCATTCATCCTTATGTTTATAGTCTTTTCACTAGGCACTACTCCTAATAGCCAGTTTCCTACTCCACACTGATGAGGGGCAAATACCCCAAAACAGCTGTCTGTGGATGGATACCATGTTTTGGCATAGGTGGTTTTCCTTTATTGGATGCTGCCCTTCCCGTGGTTTTTCCTTCCCGGTGAAAGACCTGGCTATTCATTGCTTGCGTTGAGAAACACGTGATGGTGTCTCCGTGGCTTTACTACATGCATTTGCATATTTCCCATAAGGGATGGGGGCAGTATTCTGGATCACTGCGTTGAGAAACACGTGATGGTGTCTCCGCTGTGTTGGATGTTTTGATCTTCCCGAGGTCATTCATCCTTATGTTTATAGTCTTTTCACTAGGCAGTACTCCTAATAGCCAGTTTCCTACTCCACACTGATGAGGGGCAAATACCCCGAAACAGCTGTCTGTGGATGGATACCATGTTTTGGCATAGGTGGTTTTCCTTTATTGGATGCTGCCCTTCCCGTGGTTTTTCCTTCCCGGTGAAAGACCTGGCTATTCATTGCTTGCGTTGAGAAACACGTGATGGTGTCTCCGTGGCTTTACTACATGCATTTGCATATTTCCCATAAGGGATGGGGGCAGTGTTCTGGATCACTGCATTGAGAAACACGTGATGGTGTCTCCGCGGTGTTTGATGTTTTGATCTCCCTGAGGTCATTCACCCTTATGTTTATAGTCTTTTCACCAGGCACTGCTCCTAATAGCCAGTTTCCTACTCCACACTGATGAGGGGCAAAAACCCCAAAACAGCTGTCTGTGGATGGATACCATGTTTTGGCATAGGTGGTTTTCCTTTATTGGATGCTGCCCTTCCCATGGTTTTTCCTTCCCGGTGAAAGACCTGGCTATTTATTGCTTGCGTTGAGAAACACGTGATGGTGTCTCCGTGGCTTTACTACATGTGATTATGATTAGACCTGCTTTCCTCTAGACAAAGATTATGCCCCCTTGTCATCATAGATCTAGCTGTAAAAGTTTATTACACAGATCTCCGTACTATCCCTTAATATATTTGTACAGTGTAATAAGATCGCCCTTAAAGGGAACCTGTCACCACGTTTTTGGAAGATGGGATAAAAATAGCGTTAAATAGGGGCAGAGGTGGGCGTTACATTAGTGTGTGTGTTATGCGTTTATTACCCACCTAAGTTGCCGAAATAACTTTGCAAAGTCTCCGTTTTCGCCTGTCAATCAGGCTGGTCAGGTCACATGGGCGTGGTGTCTTCACCCAGATTTGGCGTAGTTTTCCGTTGGTGGCGTAGTGGTGTGCGCATGCCCAAAGTCCGGAATCCTCTTCCAGGGGATTTAAAATAGCGCGGTGTTCGTTATTGCATTGGTGATCGGTGGGCGCGGCCATCTTCCTTTGGCCGCGCGTGCGCAGAAGCGGCGCTCTGCTGGCCGCGGCTTCAGGAAAATGGCCGCGGGATGCCGCGCGTGCGCAGATGGATATCGCGGCGGCCATTTTCCTGAAGCCGCGGCCAGCAGAGCGCCGCTTCTGCGCACGCGCGGCCAAAGGAAGATGGCCGCGCCCACCGATCACCAATGCAATAACGAACACCGCGCTATTTTAAATCCCCTGGAAGAGGATTCCGGACTTTGGGCATGCGCACACCACTACGCCACCAACGGAAAACTACGCCAAATCTGGGGGAAGACAACGCCCATGCGACCTGACCAGCCTGATTGACAGGCGAAAACGGAGACTTTGCAAAGTTATTTCGGCAACTTAGGTGGGTAATAAACGCATAACACACACACTAATGTAACGCCCACCTCTGCCCCTATTTAACGCTATTTTTATCCCATCTTCCAAAAACGTGGTGACAGGTTCCCTTTAAGCCTTCGTTTTCCCAAATGGAAGAACTGCAAGCTTGATAACCTATATTGCAGTGCCACCCATGCCTTTAAAACTGGAGGCGGACAGGTATAGGCTATGGCCACGTCAGCGCCTAATTCTGAATCCTGTTCTGCGGGGGGCTCGGACGAACACCCTGACATGAGCCACTGAGTGGCCGCCTATACACAAAGTGAAAGAACACAAAGGGATTAATACTGTGAGACCTTTACAATTTTAAGTATCAAAAGGGTAATAGAAGGAGAAATGAAGATAACGCATGTCTTTGTCCGATGTATGAATGGTTTGGACAATTCGCATCTGTGAGAACAAGTCCAGATTAGTGAATGTTCTCCGTTCTGACGACCTCAGTCTTCTCCTGCTGGAATGGAGTTTCTTTTACATGTTACTCATTTGTTACTGGGCACATATTTGCTATTTTGGGATACAAATAAATAAGATTTGCCCAAGTGAGACATACACAATTGTTATTGCTCATTAAACTGTACAAGAACTTATGGTATTTGCTGGAGTCCACATTCCTATGTGCATCTCCAAAATGTGGCTATCAGCTGATCTATTCACTCTATAATTATGCAGATTCCTGATAAATACCATGTTAGAGGAAGTTTCAAATCGGACCGACAGAAAATGAATATCTGAGCACTAAGCAAATAATTATCTATAAAAGGGTCTTTGTATGGTCCCCAGAAATGCTTGTTTGTAATATTGGTTTTCATTCTATCACTTAATATTCACATAGCAAGATTTTTTAGACACCCAGTTAGTATTTAGCTCACCACACACTAGTATTTTTTTATGGCCAGATGGTGGTGGCAATAATGGTAGGTTTGAAAACATTGACATCAAATTAAAATATCTCAAATGACCAATTGATATCTACCTTTTCCTGTAACCAGGTCAGGTCGGAAACAGCAAATGGTAATAATGTCACGATAGACGTTTAGACACCGGTACCCAACTGTTACCTAGCCTCACCCCTTTGTGCAAGTCCACGACAGGGTTACTGTAATGAGCCAGGAACCACCTTTGACATAATCACCAAGGATCTCAAGGATATTTCGCCAGGTTTAGCATATTAAACTAGGTTACAATTACTGTGCGTTACCAGAGATTTGTCACTTGGGTGGTTTATTTTGTCATACAGGGGAAAAACACACACACTCTGCTGTCATCCCTGGTCACTACAGCTTCTTGGTAGTATAGAGCAGAGCTGAGTGTGATAACAAACACCTCGAGATTTCCTCTCATGACATTATCAGGACAGGGGTAGAGCTGACAATGCTGTGAGACGAGAGCTGCAGTTGTAGACATGTTTGTAATCAGCTCTGCAGTTTCCCCTCCAAAATACTGACTGCGGTGAGAAGAGATCTGGACGTATTTGTAATCACACTTACAGTAGCTCTGCTGTATACTGCACAGTAGCTGCAAAGATCAGGGCTACGAGTATGGGATGTTCTTTTTCCACCTGCATGATTCTTCCTGTTTATGATTGGTTATAGTTATGCAGAGGATAAGGTACATGCTCCCAGACAAGAATCTCTGATAATGCCCAGTTGGGCTTATCATAAATTATTTATCATCTAAACATTACAAGCTGTTATCTCGGCATTGGAGATGAGAAATTAAAAAACTAAAAAAAATATATAAGTTTCACTTAGCGCTGCAGCCACTATTCCATATTGTAACCAGTTTAACAGTCTCAAACTGGTGAAAGGTCCCCAATAGTGTTGAGCATTCCGATACCGCAAGTATCGGGTATTGGCCGATATTTGCGGTATCAGAATTCCGATACCGAGTTCCGATATTTACCGCATATCGGATACCGAAATCGGAAGTTCCCAGAATTCAAACTGCATGTTCAGCATGGTGGGCATGTAACTACTGGCAAGGCTGTGATTGGCTGCTGAAATGATGTCATGATGCACTATAAAAAACGCTGCCGCCATTTCGGGCTCACTCTGCTATGAATTCAGTTAGGCATAGGACGCTGTATTCTAACTGAGGGCCAGTTGAGATAGCGATTTGCTTCATTGTGCTTTCCCCAGGCTAATTTAGCAACCGCTGTGTATTCACCTTGCTTTTGCCTTGCTGTTTTCACAGCTGTCTGCAAGGTCTCTGTGTGTGTGTGTGTGTGTGTGTGTGTGTGTGTGTGTGTGTGTGTGTGTGTGAGTGCAGCTCACTTTGTAGTCTGTGTGCAGCCACAGCCGGTTGTATTCAGCTCAGAGTGCTTCACTGCCTCATACTGTTCTATCCATTGTCCTTTTTTGCTATTAGTGCAGCCTGCTGCACCTTTTTTCAAATATTTCCTATTAGTGGCATTCCACCCGTATCCAGCGAAATTGTGGAAAAACACTACATAGGATAACCTAGAGGAGGTTTTTAGGGCCTTGTAGCGCCGTTTACAGCTGTCTGCACGGTCTCCGTGTGAGTGCAGCTCGCCCTGTAGTCTGTGTGCAGCCACAGCCGGTTGTATTCAGCTCAGGGTGCGTCACTGCCTCATACCGTAAAATCCATTGTCCTTTTTTGCTAATAGTGCAGCCTGCTGCACATTTTTTCAAATAATTCCTATTAGTGGCTTTCCACCCGTATCCAGCTAAATTGTGGAAAAACACTACATAGGATAACCTAGAGGTTTTTTGGGCCTTGCAGCGCCGTTTACGGCTGTCTGCATGGTCTCCGTGTGAGTGCAGCTCGCCCTGTAGTCTGTGTGCAGCCACAGCCGGTTGTATCCAGCTCAGGGTGCGTCACTGCCTCATACCGTAAAATACATTGTCCTTTTTTGCTAATAGTGCAGCCTGCTGTACATTTTTTCAAATATTTCCTATTAGTGGTTTCCACCCGTATCCAGCTAAATTGTGGAAAAACACTACATACGATAACATAAAGGAGTTTTTTTGGGCCTTGCAGCGCCGTTTACGGCTGTCTGCACGGTCTCCGTGTGAGTGCCGCTCGCCCTGTAGTCGGTTCTGCCAAAAAAAAAAAATAATAATAATAAAGTTCACCAAATACACCACTTTACAGTTGTGTAGGCCACATTAGCTCATATTAAAGTCTAGTCCACACTTTAGAAAATTAGTGTTTCTTATACCTGTTAGGAGCTGTTCAGGAATAAGCACACTAAGCCCTTAGTACTTTTCTGCTTATCTTTATCAGTCAACCAAGATGAAGAGGGCAGGGAGTAAGGCACGTGGGCGTGGGCGCGGAGCAGGGAGAGGACGTGGGGATTCTGTGCCTGCTGCGGGCACCGGTGACTCATCATCACCCAGTTTCAGCAGGGAACAGTCCTTCATGCGCAGCTTTGTCGGAGAGCGCCGTACACCGCTGCTGCGTGAAGACCAAATTGAAGCCGTTGTCGAATGGATGGCAGCTAACGCATCGACTTCAATTAGTGCCACATCCTCTGAGGCACAGAGCACTGGAGAGCACCCATCTGTCTCTTCACCACCTGCCAAATTGCCCAGGCAGTCAGAGAGCCCAGGACAGGAGCCGTCTCTACTTCTGTTCTCTGAATCTCTTGGCTTGGAAACAGGGGGCCAGCCAAGCAGCATTGGAGAAATGGAAGAAGACGCAGTGTGCAGTGATGCGCAACAGCTTTGTCTCTCTGACTCTGAAGAGGCGGGTGGGCCAGTGCCTCCGGTCACCACACCGCAGTACGCATCTGATGATGACACTCAGGTGCCACTTTCTGGTGCGTGCTGTGCTGCTGAGACTACCCAGGAGGAGCAGTTGGTGGCAGAGGGTAGTGTAGATGATGAGGTCCTTGACCCATTGTGGCGTGAGGTACAGGAAGTTGGTGGGAGCAGCTCTGAGGAAGAGATTCCCCGAACGGGCCAAAGAGGGAGAGGGAGGGGGAAGACTGCGGAGCCTGTAGCCTCCACTTCGGCACCCGTTAGGAGCATGCCTCTTCCAAAAGCCAAAAAGGGCGCTCCCAAGACTTGCAGTGCCTGGTCCTTTTTTGACAAAGTTGCAGATGACATTTGCTTTGTCAAATGCAAGGTGTGTCATCATAAAATCAAAAGAGGGAGAAATGTCAGCAACCTCAATACCTCAAATATGTGGAAACATGTGCGGACCAGGCACGCGGTGGAGTTACAAAAACACACTGAAGACCTAGGCCAACCAACAGCGGCAGCTACCACCTCTTCAGCTCATGTTGCCTCTTCCTCCAGCTCACACACAGCTGGTTTGGCTTCCTCCCAGGATCGCCATGGAAGAACCTCTGGCACTGTTGTCCAGAGACCCACTGTAATTCTACCCACAGCACCACGTTCCCAGTCATCCTCACACTCCCAGCCCAGTCTACAGCCATCGGTAGTACAGGCATGGGAGAAAAGGCGGCCATTCTCGGCATACCACCCCCGAGCACAGGCTCTGAATGCTGGCATTGCAAAACTACTGTCCCTTGAAATGCTGTCATTCAGGCTGGTGGAGACTGACAGCTTCCGTGACTTGATGGCATTGGCAGTCCCACAGTACAATGTGCCCAGCTGCTTTTATTTCAGCAGGCAAGCCGTCCCTGCCCTGCACAAGCATGTGGAGGGACACATAAAACACGTGCCACTGAACGCCGTCAGTAGCAAGGTCCACCTCACCACCGATGCGTGGACCAGTCACCATGGACAGTGGCGATACCTTTCCCTCACTGCCCATTGGGTTAATGTTGTTGAGCCGGGTACAGATCGTGCGAGTGGCGCAGGACGTGTCCTGCCCACTCCAAGGATTGCAGGAATCCAGTCTGTACGCATTGACTCCTCCTCATACACAAGTTCCTCAGAATCATCGCTGCAGGAGCCGTCAAAGTCCACCTCCACATGTACCCGTGAACGTTTACCTGTTACGACCGACATGAGCACAGCCGTGGCCAAACGTCAACAGGCCGTCTTGAAATTTATTTCTTTGGGGAATCGAAGCCACACAGCGCAGGAGCTCTGGAATGCCATCAAGCAGGAGAGCGATGTGTGGTTTGTGTCAGCGAATCTCCAGCCAGGCATGGTAGTGTGTGACAATGGCTGAAATCTGGTGGCAGCTCTGGGCCTCGGCAACCTCACTCACATCCCATGTCTGGCACATGTGCTCAACTTGGTCGTGCAGAGTTTTTTGAGGGACTATCCGGATCTTGATGCACTGCTTCACAAGGTCCGCCTAGAGTGTGCTCACTTGCAGCGTTCCAGCACGGCAAGATCGCGCATTGCAGCTCTGCAGCGCCGATTCCGCCTTCCGGAACATCGCATCATATGTGACCTACCTACCAGGTGGAATTCCACCTTACATATGTTGGGGCGGTTGTGTGAGCAGCAGCAAGCAGTAATGGAGTACCAGCTGCACCAGGCGCAAAGAAGTCGCACTCCGCGCCGTTCAGACTTCACAACCACAGAGTGGGCCACTATGAAGGACGTCTGCCAGGTTTTCCGTCCCTTCGATTATTCCACGCGGATGGCGAGTGCAGACGATGCACTAGTCAGCATGACTGTCCCCCTTATCTGCCTGCTTCAACAAACACTGCAAGCGCTAAAGGTACCATCACACTAAGCAACGTCGCAGCAATATAGCCAGCGATCTGTGACGTTGCAGCGTCCTAGGTAGCGATATCGCTGTGTTTGACACGCAGCAGCGATCAGGATCCTGCTGTGATGTCGCTGGTCGCTGCTGGAAGGTCTGAACTTTATTTGGTCGCTAGGTCGCTGTGTATCGCTGTGTTTGACACCAAAAGCAACGATACCAGCGATATTTTACACTGGTAACCAGGGTAAACATCGGGTTACTAAGCGCAGGGCCGCGCTTAGTAACCCGATGTTTACCCTGGTTACCAGCGTAAAATGTAAAAAAAAACCAAACAGTACATACTCACCTGCGTCCCCCGGCGTCTGCTTCCCACACTGAATGAGCGCCGCAAAGTGAAAGTGAAAGCAGAGCACAGCGGTGACGTCACCGCTGTGCCCTGCTACTGCCGGCGCTCAGTCAGTCCAGGAAGCGGACGCCGGGGGACGCATGTAAGTATGTGCTGTTTGTTTTTTTTTATTACATTTTACGCTGGTAACCAGGGTAAACATCGGGTTACTAAGCGCGGCCCTGCGCTTAGCAACCCGATGTTTACCCTGGTTACCAGGGGACTTCGGCATCGTTGGTCGCTGGAGAGCGGTCTGTGTGACAGCTCTCCAGCGATCAAACAGCGACGCTGCAGCGATCGACATCGCTGTCGCTATCGCTGCAGCGTCGCTTAATGTGACGGTACCTTAAGGGATGATGTTGTGGAAGAGGTGGAGGATGAGGAGTCACCATTTCCATCAGCTTCTGGACAGTCAGCGCCACGTGGTTCCTCACAAAGGCGTAGGCAGGGGACACTTTGTGAGGAGGATGAGGAGTCAATGGAGGAGGAAGACATCCGTCCAGAGGAGGGAGTTACACAATTGTCCAGTAGTCAGTGTGTACAGCGAGGGTGGGGTGATGAAGAGCGGGCAGAGATCACGCCTCAAGCAGGGGACAGCGTTTCTTGGCCAGTTGGCAGTCTGCAGCACATGGTTGATTACATTCTGCAGTGCCTGAGAAACGACCGCCGCATCGCCCACATTCTCAACATGGCTGATTATTGGGTGTACACCCTCCTCGATCCTCGCTACCGGGACAACGTACAAAGCCTCATCACACCGTTGAAACGGGAGCATAAAATGCGGGAGTACCAAGACACACTGGTGAATTCCATCATCTTCTCCAGTCCAACTGAGAGAAGTGCTGCTAGTGCTTTACAAAGCAGCTCAGTGCGTCGAGGCAGTGGAGGCGGCTCTGCACAAAGAGGGAGCAGAATCAGTACCTCTGCCCAAGGCAAGACCAGTATGGCCCAACTGTGGCACAGTTTTGTGTGCCCGCCACAAATGTCTACACCATCACAGGCGGCTCCAGTCAGCAGGAGGCAACGGTTCCGTCAGATGGTGACAGACTACATGTCTTGCCCTCTTACTGTACTCCCAGACGGCTCTTCCCCTTTCAAGTTTTGGGTCTCTAAGCTGGATACATGGCCAGAGCTAAGCCAGTATGCATTGGAGGTGCTGGCTTGCCCTGCGGCTAGTGTATTATCGGAACGCATCTTTAGTGCTGCAGGTGGTGTACTAACAGACTGTCGCATGTGACTATCCGCCGATAACGTTGACCGGCTTACTTTTCTGAAAATGAACCAGGCCTGGATCTCGCAGGAATTTGCCACTCTTCTTCCTGATTAAATAATTGGGTGACTGTCTACAGTATCCAGGTCTCCTGTTGTGTTCATCTTTCTACCACCTGAACTGTAATTCCTGGGCTCCAACACTGCCAGTTGAGCCTCAGAAGTGCAGGCTGCACAGTCAAAACATACGACCCAGTGTTATTGGGTTTCAGTAACGTCAGCTGATCCCCAGCTGTGTAGCCGGCAATGTGTCCTGCGACCGCCACGCTGACACAACAACTAAAATTTAAGGGAACCTGTCCCCCCCCCAGGCGTTTGTTACTGAAAGAGCCACCTTGTGCAGCAGTAATGCTGCACAAGGAAAAGGTAGCTCTTTTAGTTTAGCTCCTTGCACACGCAGAACTTAACACTTATAAAATGTGTCCACTGATACTGTAAAACCGTCCCGGAGGTGGGACTTTCCTTCGTAATGTGACGCAGCACAGCCGTCATTCCTACCCCCTTGGTGCCGTGCGCCGCCTCCTCAGCGTTGTTTGATTCTGTCCCGGAGCCTGCGCTGTTATGTTATCCCTTGGCCAGGCGCACTTAGCGCTGCCCGTCTTCTGACATCATTTGGTGTCAGGCTGGCTGCGCCTGTGTGGCCGCGCTGCCCGAGATCCCGCCTCGCAGTGTCTTCTGATTTAATCACACTGCAGGCCTGGGATCCATGGGCATGCGCAGTGCATATCTTCACCTCAGGCTCTCACTCATCTCCCTCCGTCTTCTTCAGACTGTGCGCCGTCAGCTGATCCCTAATAGCATGCCACGGCCGTGACGCCGCACAGTCTGAAGAAGCCGGAGGGAGGGGAGTGAGAGGCGAGGATATGCACTGCGCATGCCCATGGATCCCAGGAAGACGGGCAGCGCTACGTGCGCCTGGCCAAGGGATAACGTAACAGCGCAGGCTCTGGGACAGAATCAAACAACGCTGAGGAGGCGGCGCACGGCACCAAAGGGGTAGGAATGATGGCTGTGCTGCATCCCATTACGAAGGAAAGTCCCACCTCTGGGACGGTCTCACGGTATCAGGGGACACATTTTATAAGTGTTTAGTTCTGCGTTTGCAAGGAGCATAATTAAAAGAGCCACCTTTTCCTTTTGCATCCTTAGTGCTGCACAAGATGGCTCTTTCAGCTACAAACACCTTGGGGGGGGTTAAAGGTTCCCTTTCGAGTTGTTCCAATCAGGCTTCGGCCTACACTGTGTTCCTCTGCTCCTCCTACTGTCCCTGGGCTTCAACACCGCCAGTTGGTGCCTGGAAGTGCTGGCTGCACAGTTAACACTTGCTGCCATGTTATTGGGGTTCAGTAACGTCAGCTGATTCCCAGCTGTGTATCTGGCAAAACAAATCTGCTCCTCCTGCTGCCCCTGGGCTCTAACACCGCCAGTTGGTGCCTGGAAGTGCTGTTCGCACAGTCAACAGTCGCTCCTCTGTTATTGGGGTTCAGTAACGTCAGCTGTTCCCCAGCTGTGTGTGCGGCAATACCTCAAATCTGCTCCTCCTGCTTTCCCTGGGCTCTAACACCGCCAGTTGGTGCCTGGAAGTGCTGGCTGCACAGTTAACACTTGCTGCCGTGTTATTGGGGTTCAGTAACGTCAGCTGATTCCCCAGCTGTGTATCTGGCAAAACAAATCTGCTCCTCCTGCTGCCCCTGGGCTCTAACACCGCCAGTTGGTGCCTGGAAGTGCTGTTCGCACAGTCAACAGTCGCTCCTCTGTTATTGGGGTTCAGTAGTGTCAGCTGTTCCCCAGCTGTGTGTGCGGCAATACCTCCAATCTGCTCCTCCTGCTGTCCCTGGGCTCTAACACCGCCAGTTGATGCCTGGAAGTGCTGACTGCACAGTCAACAGTCGCTCCTCTGTCATTGGGGTTCAGTAACGTCAGCTGTTCCCCAGCTGTGTGTGCGGCAATAACTCCAATCTGCTCCTGCTGTCCCTGGGCTCTAACACCGCCAGTTGGTGCCTGGAAGTGCTGGCTGCACAGTTAACACTTGCTGCCGTGTTATTGGGGTTCAGTAACGTCAGCTGATTCCCAGCTGTGTATCTGGCAAAACAAATCTGCTCCTCCTGCTGTCCCTGGGCTCTAACACCGCTAGTTGGTGCCTGGAAGTGCTGTCCGCACAGTCAACAGTCGCTTCTCCGTTATTGGGGTTCAGTAATGTCAGCTGTTCCCCAGCTGTGTGTGCGGCAATACCCCCAATCTGCTCCTCCTGCTGTCCCTGGGCTCCAACACTGCTGGTTGCTGCCCGGAAGTGCTGTTTGCACAGAGCCGAACACCTCGCCAATGTATTAGTGGGGTTCAGTAACGCCTGCTGCTCCCCTGCTGTGTATCCGGCAACGTGTCATGTGACCGCCACGCTGACACAACTACTTAAATTTAAGGGAACCTGTCCCCCCGCCACACGTTTGCTACTGAAAGAGCCACCTTGTGCAGCAGTAATGCTGCACAAGGAAAAGGTGCCTCTTTTCATTGTGCTCCTTGCACACGCTGAACCTAACACTTATGAAATGTGTCCCCTCACACCGTTAAAATGTCCCGTAGGTGGTACTTTCCTTTGTAATGTGACGCAGCACAGCCGTCATTCCTACCCCCTTGGTGCCGTGCGCCGCCTCCTCAGCGTTGTTTGATTCTGTCCCGGAGCCTGCGCTGTTATGTTATCCCTTGGCCAGGCACACTTAGCGCTGCCAATCTTCTGACATCATTTGGTGTCAGGCTGGCTGCGCCTGTGCGGCCGCGCTGTTATGATCCTGGTGGTAAGGAACACATGAACTGACCTGATGGGTAAACCAAAAATAAGGACAAGCTCTGGGAAAGTGGGAACTTTACTGACCGCAATCCTGATCCTATCAACACACACTATAGGCAGCCGTGGAGCGTTCCTAACTCGGCCTAGACGCCTCGTTCACAGCCTGAGAAACTAGCTACCCCTAGAGAGAAACAAAGCCTCACTTGCCTCAGAGAAATTTTCCCCAAAGTGTAAGCAGCCCCCCACAAATAATAACGGTGAGTTTAAGGGGAAAACACAAACATAGAAATGAAAATAGGTTTTAGCAAATGAGGCCCGCTAATAACTAAATAGTCAGAAGATAGCAAGGAATCTGTGCGGTCAGTATAAAATACTACAAAAGTATCCACGCAGAGAATACAAAAAGACCCCCACACCGACTCATGATGTGAGGGGCGCAACTCCGCACCCCAGAGCTTCCAGCTAGCAATCAAATAGCATATAAGCAAGCTGGACTGAACTCATAACATACTGAGAAACATTTTCAAATAGCAATGAGCAAAAATGGACTAGCATGAACTTAGCTTCTCCACGAGGAGACAGGTCACAAGGGAAGTCCCAGAGAGATCTGAACCAGTACTGAATACAACGACAGCAGGCAACAAGTGAAGGTCCAGATGGAGTTAAATAGGCAGCAGGTCTAGCAGGAAACGAGGCAGCTGGAGTCCAGCTACAGACCAGCCGTAACACTAAAAGCCACCAGAGGGAGCCCATGAACAGAACTCACAAAGTACCACTCATGACCACCGGAGGGAGCCTGAGAACGGAATTCACAACAGTACCCTCCCCTTGAGGAGGGGTCACCGAACCCTCACCAGAGCCCCCAGGCCGATCCGGACGAGCCAAATGAAAGGCACGAACCAAATCGGCAGCATGGACATCGGAGGCAACAACCCAGGAATTATCCTCCTGACCATAGCCCTTCCATTTAACCAAGTACTGAAGCTTCCGTCTCGAAATACGAGAATCCAAGATCTTTTCCACCACATACTCCAATTCTCCCTCGACCAACACCGGAGCAGGAGGGTCAACAGAAGGAACCACAGGCACCACATACCTCCGCAACAATGACCTATGGAACACATTATGAATGGCAAAAGATGCTGGGAGGTCCAAATGAAATGACACAGGATTGAGGATTTCTAAAATCTTATAAGGACCGATGAAACGAGGTTTGAACTTAGGAGAGGAAACCTTCATCGGAACATAACGAGATGACAACCATACCAAATCCCCCACACGAAGTCGGGGACCCACACAGCGACGGCGATTAGCAAAGCGCTGAGCCTTCTCCTGTGACAACGTCAAATTGTCCACTACGTGGTTCCAAATCTGCTGCAACCTATCCACCACAGAATCCACCCCAGGACAGTCAGAAGGTTCAACCTGACCTGAGGAAAAACGAGGATGAAAACCAGAATTACAAAAAAAAGGCGAAACCAAAGTAGCGGAACTAGCCCGATTATTGAGGGCGAACTCAGCCAATGGCAAAAAAGTCACCCAATCATCCTGATCAGCAGAAACAAAACATCTCAGATAAGTTTCCAAGGTCTGATTAGTACGTTCGGTTTGGCCATTCGTCTGAGGATGGAAGGCCGAAGAAAAAGACAAATCAATGCCCATCCTAGCACAAAAGGACCGCCAAAATCTGGACACAAACTGGGACCCTCTGTCAGACACAATGTTCTCTGGAATACCATGCAAACGGACCACATTCTGAAAAAACAGCGGAACCAAATCAGAGGAGGAGGGTAACCTAGGCAAAGGCACCAAATGGACCATTTTAGAAAAACGATCACAAACCACCCAGATGACAGACATCCTGAGAGACTGGAAGATCCGAAATAAAATCCATGGAAATATGCGTCCAAGGCCTCTTCGGGACAGGCAAAGGCAAAAGCAACCCACTGGCACGAGAACAGCAAGGCTTGGCCCGAGCACAAATCCCACAGGACTGCACAAAGGAACGCACATCCCGCGACAAAGAAGGCCACCAAAAGGATCTAGCCACCAAATCCCTGGTACCAAAGATCCCAGGATGACCCGCTAACACTGAAGAATGAACCTCTGAAATAACTCTACTGGTCCATCTATCCGGGACAAACAGTCTCTTCGGTGGACAACGGTCAGGTCTATCGGCCTGAAACTCCTGCAGCACCCGCCGCAAATCAGGGGAGATGGCGGACAAGATCACCCCCTCTCTGAGGATACCAGCCGGCTCAGAAACTCCCGGAGAGTCAGGCACAAAACTCCTAGAAAGAGCATCAGCCTTCACATTCTTTGAGCCCGGAAGGTATGAAACCACGAAATCAAAACGGGAGAAAAACAGCGACCATCGAGCTTGTCTAGGATTTAACCGCTTGGCAGACTCGAGATAAATCAAATTCTTGTGATCCGTCAAGACCACCACGCCATGCTTGGCTCCCTCAAGCCAATGTCGCCACTCCTCGAATGCCCACTTCATTGCCAACAACTCCCGATTACCAACATCATAATTCCGCTCGGCAGGCAAAAACTTTCTAGAAAAGAAAGCACATGGTCTCATCACCGAGCCATCAGAGCTTCTCTGTGACAAGACAGCCCCTGCTCCAATCTCAGAAGCATCAACCTCGACCTGAAAGGGAAGAGAGACATCAGGCTGACGCAAGACAGGAGCCGAAGAAAACCGACATTTCAGCTCCTGAAAGGCCTCAATGGCCGCAGAAGACCAATTAGTCACATCAGCACCCTTTCTAGTCAAATCCGTCAAAGGCTTAACCACACTAGAAAAATTAGTGATGAAGCGACGGTAAAAATTAGCAAAGCCCAAGAACTTCTGAAGGCTCTTCACCGATGTAGGTTGAGTCCAGTCATAGATGGCCTGGACTTTAACTGGATCCATCTCGATAGTAGAAGGGGAAAAAATAAAGCCCAAAAAGGAAACCTTCTGGACTCCAAAGAGACATTTAGAGCCCTTCACAAACAAAGCATTGGCACACAGGACCTGAAACACCATCCTGACCTGCTTCACATGAGACTCCCAATCATCAGAAAAGACCAAAATATCATCCAGGTACACAATCATGAATCTATCCAGATACTCTCGGAAGATGTCGTGCATGAAGGACTGAAACACGGAAGGGGCATTAGAAAGCCCAAAAGGCATCACCAAGTACTCAAAATGACCTTCGGGCGTATTAAATGCTGTCTTCCATTCATCGCCCCGCTTTATACGCACAAGATTATAAGCTCCTCGAAGATCTATCTTGGTGAACCAACTAGCCCCCCTAATCCGAGCAAACAGATCGGACAGCAGAGGCAAAGGGTACTGAAATTTGACCGTGATTTTATTTAGAAGGCGATAATCTATACAGGGTCTCAGAGAACCATCCTTCTTGGCCACAAAAAATAACCCTGCACCCAAAGGTGACGAGGACGGACGAATATGCCCTTTCTCCAAAGACTCCTTTATATAGCTCCGCATAGCGGTATGTTCTGGTACAGATAAATTAAAAAGTCGACCCTTAGGGAACTTACTACCAGGAATCAAATTTATGGCACAATCACAATCCCTATGAGGAGGTAGGGCACTGGATTTGGGCTCATCAAATACATCCTGGTAATCCGACAAAAATTCTGGGACTTCAGAAGGAGTAGAAGAAGCAATTGACACCAAAGGAACATCGCCATGAACCCCTTGACAACCCCAACTTGACACAGACATAGCTTTCCAATCCAGGACTGGATTATGAACCTGCAGCCATGGCAGACCCAACACGACAACATCATGCAAATTATGTAACACCAGGAAGCGAATAACCTCCTGATGTGCAGGAGTCATGCACATAGTCACTTGAGTCCAGTACTGAGGCTTATTCTTGGCCAATGGTGTAGCATCAATTCCCTTTAGTGGAATAGGGAATTGCAATGGCTCCAAGATAAAACCACAGGGCCTGGCAAATGACAAATCCATCAAATTCAGGGCAGCGCCTGAATCCACAAAAGCCATAACAGAGTAGGATGACAGAGAGAAAATCAAAGTAACAGACAAAATGAATTTAGGCTGTACAGTACCAATGGTGACAGACTTAGCGAACCTCTTTGTGCGCTTAGAACAATCAGAGATAACATGAGTGGAGTCACCACAGTAAAAGCACAACCTATTCTGACGTCTGTGATTTTGTCGTTCAATTCTGGTCAGAATCCTGTCACATTGTATAGACTCAGGCTTCTGTTCAGAAAACACCGCCAGATGGTGCACAGGTTTGCGCTCCCGCAAACGCCGATCAATTTGAATGGCCAAAGACATTGACTCATTCAGACCCGCAGGCGTGGGGAACCCCACCATAACATCCTTAAGGGCTTCAGAAAGACCCTTTCTGAAAATCGCTGCCAGAGCACACTCATTCCATTGAGTGAGCACAGACCACTTCCTAAACTTCTGACAGTAAACCTCTGCTTCATCCTGACCCTGAGAGAGAGCCAGCAAAATCTTTTCTGCCTGGTCTACTAGATTAGGTTCCTCATAAAGCAATCCAAGCGCCAGAAAAAACGCATCCACATTTAGCAATGCAGGATCTCCTGGCGCCAGGGAGAAAGCCCAATCTTGAGGGTCACCACGTAACAAAGAAATAATAATTTTAACTTGCTGAGCAGGGTCACCAGAGGAATGAGGTCTCAGAGAACGAAACAATTTGCAATTATTTTTGAAATTCAAAATCCTAGATCTATCTCCAGAAAACAGCTCAGGAATTGGTATTTTAGGTTCTGACATAGGACTGCGACCTACATAATCCTGAATGCTTTGTATCCTTGTAGCAAGCTGATCCACACAAGAGGACAGACCTTGAATGTCCATATCTGCAGCTGAGTCCTGAACCACCCAGAGATTAAGGGGAGGAGAGAGGCCAAACACACTGCAGAGGAAAAAAAAACCCTCAGAGCTTCTCTTATCCCTCTTTTGCGATGCATTAACACTTTACTGGCCTGCTGTACTGTTATCATCCTGGTGGTAAGGAACACATGAACTGACCTGATGGGTAAACCAAAAATAAGGACAAGCTCTGGGAATGTGGGAACTTTACTGACCGCAATCCTGATCCTATCAACACACACTATAGGCAGCCGTGGAGCGTTCCTAACTCGGCCTAGACGCCTCGTTCACAGCCTGAGAAACTAGCTACCCCTAGAGAGAAACAAAGCCTCACTTGCCTCAGAGAAATTTTCCCCAAAGTGTAAGCAGCCCCCCACAAATAATAACGGTGAGTTTAAGGGGAAAACACAAACATAGAAATGAAAATAGGTTTTAGCAAATGAGGCCCGCTAATAACTAAATAGTCAAAGATAGCAAGGAATCTGTGCGGTCAGTATAAAATACTACAAAAGTATCCACGCAGAGAATACAAAAAGACCCCCACACCGACTCACGATGTGAGGGGCGCAACTCCGCACCCCAGAGCTTCCAGCTAGCAATCAAATAGCATATAAGCAAGCTGGACTGAACTCATAACATACTGAGAAACATTTTCAAATAGCATTGAGCAAAAATGGACTAGCATGAACTTAGCTTCTCCACGAGGAGACAGGTCACAAGGGAAGTCCCAGAGAGATCTGAACCAGTACTGAATACAACGACAGCAGGCAACAAGTGAAGGTCCAGATGGAGTTAAATAGGCAGCAGGTCTAGCAGGAAACGAGGCAGCTGGAGTCCAGCTACAGACCAGCCGTAACACTAAAAGCCACCAGAGGGAGCCCATGAACAGAACTCACAAAGTACCACTCATGACCACCGGAGGGAGCCTGAGAACGGAATTCGCAACAGTATCCCCCCCTTGAGGAGGGGTCACCGAACCCTCACCAGAGCCCCCAGGCCGTTCCGGACGAGCCAAATGAAAGGCACGAACCAAATCGGCAGCATGGACATCGGAGGCAACAACCCAGGAATTATCCTCCTGACCATAGCCCTTCCATTTAACCAAGTACTGAAGCTTCCGTCTCGAAATACGAGAATCCAAGATCTTTTCCACCACATACTCCAATTCTCCCTCGACCAACACCGGAGCAGGAGGGTCAACAGAAGGAACCACAGGCACCACATACCTCCGCAACAATGACCTATGGAACACATTATGAATGGCAAAAGATGCTGGGAGGTCCAAACGAAATGACACAGGATTGAGGATTTCTAAAATCTTATAAGGACCGATGAAATGAGGTTTGAACTTAGGAGAGGAAACCTTCATCGGAACATAACGAGATGACAACCATACCAAATCCCCCACACGAAGTCGGGGACCCACACAGCGACGGCGATTAGCAAAGCGCTGAGCCTTCTCCTGTGACAACGTCAAATTGTCCACTACGTGGTTCCAAATCTGCTGCAACCTATCCACCACAGAATCCACCCCAGGACAGTCAGAAGGTTCAACCTGACCTGAGGAAAAACGAGGATGAAAACCAGAATTACAAAAAAAAGGCGAAACCAAAGTAGCGGAACTAGCCCGATTACTGAGGGCGAACTCAGCCAATGGCAAAAAAGTCACCCAATCATCCTGATCAGCAGAAACAAAACATCTCAGATAAGTTTCCAAGGTCTGATTAGTACGTTCGGTTTGGCCATTCGTCTGAGGATGGAAGGCCGAAGAAAAAGACAAATCAATGCCCATCCTAGCACAAAAGGACCGCCAAAATCTGGACACAAACTGGGACCCTCTGTCAGACACAATGTTCTCCGGAATACCATGCAAACGGACCACATTCTGAAAAAACAGCGGAACCAAATCAGAGGAGGAGGGTAACCTAGGCAAAGGCACCAAATGGACCATTTTAGAAAAATGATCACAAACCACCCAGATGACAGACATCCTCTGAGAGACTGGAAGATCCGAAATAAAATCCATGGAAATATGCGTCCAAGGCCTCTTTGGGACAGGCAAAGGCAAAAGTAACCCACTGGCACGAGAACAGCAAGGCTTGGCCCGAGCACAAATCCCACAGGACTGCACAAAGGAACGCACATCCCGCGACAAAGAAGGCCACCAAAAGGATCTAGCCACCAAATCTCTGGTACCAAAGATCCCAGGATGACCCGCTAACACTGAAGAATGAACCTCTGAAATAACTCTACTGGTCCATCTATCCGGGACAAACAGTCTCTCCGGTGGACAACGGTCAGGTCTATCGGCCTGAAACTCCTGCAGCACCCGCCGCAAATCAGGGGAGATGGCGGACAAGATCACCCCCTCTCTGAGGATACCAGCCGGCTCAGAAACTCCCGGAGAGTCAGGCACAAAACTCCTAGAAAGGGCATCAGCCTTCACGTTCTTTGAGCCCGGAAGGTATGAAACCACGAAATCAAAACGGGAGAAAAACAGCGACCATCGAGCTTGTCTAGGATTTAACCGCTTGGCTGACTCAAGATAAATCAAATTCTTGTGATCCGTCAAGACCACCACGCGATGCTTGGCTCCCTCAAGCCAATGTCGCCACTCCTCGAATGCCCACTTCATTGCCAACAACTCCCGATTACCAACATCATAATTCCGCTCGGCAGGCGAAAACTTTCTAGAAAAGAAAGCACATGGTCTCATCACCGAGCCATCAGAGCTTCTCTGTGACAAGACAGCCCCTGCTCCAATCTCAGAAGCATCAACCTCGACCTGAAAGGGAAGAGAGACATCAGGCTGACGCAAGACAGGAGCCGAAGAAAACCAACATTTCAGCTCCTGAAAGGCCTCAACGGCCGCAGAAGACCAATTAGTCACATCAGCACCCTTTCTAGTCAAATCCGTCAAAGGCTTAACCACACTAGAAAAATTAGTGATGAAGCGACGGTAAAAATTAGCAAAGCCCAAGAACTTCTGAAGGCTCTTCACCGATGTAGGTTGAGTCCAGTCATAGATGGCCTGGACTTTAACTGGATCCATCTCGATAGTAGAAGGGGAAAAAATAAAGCCCAAAAAGGAAACCTTCTGGACTCCAAAGAGACATTTAGAGCCCTTCACAAACAAGGCATTGGCACGCAGGACCTGAAACACCATCCTGACCTGCTTCACATGAGACTCCCAATCATCAGAAAAGACCAAAATATCATCCAGGTACACAAACATGAATCTATCCAGATACTCTCGGAAGATGTCGTGCATGAAGGACTGAAACACGGAAGGGGCATTAGAAAGCCCAAAAGGCATCACCAAGTACTCAAAATGACCTTCGGGCGTATTAAATGCTGTCTTCCATTCATCGCCCCGCTTTATACGCACAAGATTATAAGCTCCTCGAAGATCTATCTTGGTGAACCAACTAGCCCCCCTAATCCGAGCAAACAGATCGGACAGCAGAGGCAAAGGGTACTGAAATTTGACCGTGATTTTATTTAGAAGGCGATAATCTATACAGGGTCTCAGAGAACCATCCTTCTTGGCCACAAAAAAGAACCCTGCACCCAAAGGTGACGAGGATGGACGAATATGCCCTTTCTCCAAAGACTCCTTTATATAGCTCCGCATAGCGGTATGTTCTGGTACAGATAAATTAAAAAGTCGACCCTTAGGGAACTTACTACCAGGAATCAAATTTATGGCACAATCACAATCCCTATGAGGAGGTAGGGCACTGGATTTGTGCTCATCAAATACATCCTGGTAATCCGACAAAAATTCTGGGACTTCAGAAGGAGTAGAAGAAGCAATTAACACCAAAGGAACATCGCCATGAACCCCTTGACAACCCCAACTTGACACAGACATTGCTTTCCAATCCAGGACTGGATTATGAACCTGCAGCCATGGCAGACCCAACACGACAACATCATGCAAATTATAATTAAGCAAAATACCAGCTGTATACCACTAACCAATTTATTCAGACAACTCATACATAATCTATATAAATAGGAGGACATGGAGTTTTTACTGAACATACAATTTATTAATTCAAAGAAAAAATACAAAGAAAAATACCAAATTTACATAGTAAAACATGGATAATACATATCAAATGCAATAAGTGAACTACCCAGGTGAGTATAAATGACCTATGGGTCACATAGAGAGCCAGAATGAAACCTACTTATACCAAGAAATAATGACATCCCAATGTTTCAGTATGGTTTGTGTGATTAGACCCTACATCTATGCCTCCGCATGTTACTGGTGGGCCACTATACACAACATTGCTATTTCATTAAGCTGCCTTGATAAATGTCCATGCATAAACAGGTTAATTTCTCTAAATATTTACCCATGTGGTCTTTACCGGCTTCCTGTGTGAACTTCAGTCTCCCCAACGCGCGTTTCGCGTGCTAAAAATAGCCTCGCTTCCTCAGGGGGCAAAAATTCTGGGACTTCAGAAGGCGTAGAAGAAGCAATTGACACCAAAGGAACATCGCCATGAACCCCTTGACAGCCCCAACTTGACACAGACATTGCTTTCCAATCCAGGACTGGATTATGAACCTGCAGCCATGGCAGACCCAACACGACAACATCATGCAAATTATGTAACACCAGGAAGCGAATAACCTCCTGATGTGCAGGAGTCATGCACATAGTCACTTGAGTCCAGTACTGAGGCTTATTCTTGGCCAATGGCGTAGCATCAATTCCCTTTAGTGGAATAGGGAATTGCAATGGCTCCAAGATAAAACCACAGCGCCTGGCAAATGACAAATCCATCAAATTCAGGGCAGCGCCTGAATCCACAAAAGCCATAACAGAGTAGGATGACAGAGAGCAAATCAAAGTAACAGACAAAATGAATTTAGGCTGTACAGTACCAATGGTGACAGACTTAGCGAACCTCTTTGTGCGCTTAGAACAATCAGAGATAACATGAGTGGAGTCACCACAGTAAAAGCACAACCCATTCTGACGTCTGTGATTTTGTCGTTCAATTCTGGTCAGAATCCTGTCACATTGCATAGACTCAGGCTTCTGTTCAGAAAAAACCGCCAGATGGTGCACAGGTTTGCGCTCCCGCAAACACCGATCAATTTGAATGGCCAAAGACATTGACTCATTCAGACCCGCAGGCGTGGGGAACCCCACCATAACATCCTTAAGGGCTTCAGAAAGACCCTTTCTGAAAATCGCTGCCAGAGCACACTCATTCCATTGAGTGAGCACAGACCACTTCCTAAACTTCTGACAGTAAACCTCTGCTTCATCCTGACCCTGAGAGAGAGCCAGCAAAATCTTTTCTGCCTGGTCTACTAGATTAGGTTCCTCATAAAGCAGTCCAAGCGCCAGAAAAAACGCATCCACATTTAGCAATGCAGGATCTCCTGGCGCCAGGGAGAAAGCCCAATCTTGAGGGTCACCACGTAACAAAGAAATAATAATTTTAACTTGCTGAGCAGGGTCACCAGAGGAATGAGGTCTCAGAGAAAGAAACAATTTGCAATTATTTTTGAAATTCAAAATCCTAGATCTATCTCCAGAAAACAGCTCAGGAATTGGTATTTTAGGTTCTGACATAAGACTGCGAACTACATAATCCTGAATGCTTTGTATCCTTGTAGCAAGCTGATCCACACAAGAGGACAGACCTTGAATGTCCATATCTGCAGCGGAGTCCTGAACCACCCAGAGATTAAGGGGAGGAGAGAGGCCAAACACACTGCAGAGGAAAAAAAAAACCCTCAGAGCTTCTCTTATCCCTCTTTTGCGATGCATTAACACTTTACTGGCCTGCTGTACTGTTATGATCCTGGTGGTAAGGAACACATGAACTGACCTGATGGGTAAACCAAAAATAAGGACAAGCTCTGGGAATGTGGGAACTTTACTGACCGCAATCCTGATCCTATCAACACACACTATAGGCAGCCGTGGAGCGTTCCTAACTCGGCCTAGACGCCTCGTTCACAGCCTGAGAAACTAGCTACCCCTAGAGAGAAACAAAGCCTCACTTGCCTCAGAGAAATTTTCCCCAAAGTGTAAGCAGCCCCCCACAAATAATAACGGTGAGTTTAAGGGGAAAACACAAACATAGAAATGAAAATAGGTTTTAGCAAATGAGGCCCGCTAATAACTAAATAGTCAGAAGATAGCAAGGAATCTGTGCGGTCAGTATAAAATACTACAAAAGTATCCACGCAGAGAATACAAAAAGACCCCCACACCGACTCACGATGTGAGGGGCACAACTCTGCACCCCAGAGCTTCCAGCTAGCAATCAAATAGCATATAAGCAAGCTGGACTGAACTCATAACATACTGAGAAACATTTTCAAATAGCAATGAGCAAAAATGGACTAGCATGAACTTAGCTTCTCCACAAGGAGACAGGTCACAAGGGAAGTCCCAGAGAGATCTGAACCAGTACTGAATACAACGGCAGCAGGCAACAAGTGAAGGTCCAGATGGAGTTAAATAGGCAGCAGGTCTAGCAGGAAACGAGGCAGCTGGACTCCAGCTACAGACCAGCCGAAACACTAAAAGCCACCAGAGGGAGCCCATGAACAGAACTCACAAAGTACCACTCATGACCACCGGAGGGAGCCTGAGAATGGAATTCACAACACCGCGCTGCCCGAGATCCCGCCTCGCAGTGTCTTCTGATTTAATCACACTGCGGGCCTGGGATCCATGGGCATGCGCAGTGCATATCTTCACCTCAGGCTCTCACTCATCTCCCTCCGCCTTCTTCAGACTGTGCGCCATCAGCTGATCCCTAATAGCATGCCACGGCCGTGACGCCGCACAGTCTGAAGAAGCCGGAGGGAGGGGAGTGAGAGGCGAGTATATGCACTGCGCATGCCCATGGATCCCAGGCCCGCAGTGGGATTACATTAGACGACACTGCGAGGCGGGATCTCGGGCAGCGCGACCGCACAGGCGCAGCCAGCCTGACACCAAATGATGTCAGAAGACGGGCAGCGCTAAGTGCGCCTGGCCAAGGGATAACATAACAGCGCAGGCTCCGGAACAGAATCAAACAACGCTGAGGAGGCGGCGCACGGCACCAAGGGGGTAGGAATGATGGCTGTGCTGCGTCCCATTACGAAGGAAAGTCCCACCTCCGGGACGGTCTCACGGTATTAGGGGACACATTTTGTAAGTGTTTAGTTCTGCGTTTGCAAGGAGCATAATTAAAGGAGCCACCTTTTCCTTTTGCATCCTTAGTGCTGCACAAGATGGCTCTTTCAGCTACAAACACCTTGGGGGGGCGGTTAAAGGTTCCCTTTCGACTTGCTCCAATCAGGCTTCGGCCTACATAGTGTTCCTCTGCTCCTCCTGCTGTCCCTGGGCTTCAACACCGCCAGTTGGTGCCTGGAAGTGCTGTCCGCACAGTCATCAGTCGCTCCTCTGTCATTGGGGTTCAGTAACGTCAGCTGTTCCCCAGCTGTGTGTGCGGCAATACCTCCAATCTGCTCCTCCTGCTGTCCCTGGGCTCTAACACTGCCAGTTGGTGCCTGGAAGTGCTGGCTGCACAGTTAACACTTGCTGCCGTGTTATTGGGGTTCAGTAACTTCAGCTGATTCCCAGCTGTGTATCTGGCAAAACAAATCTGCTCCTCCTGCTGTCCCTGGGCTCTAACACCACCAGTTGGTGCCAGGAAGTGCTGTCCACACAGTCAACAGTCGCTCCTCTGTCATTGGGGTTCAGTAACGTCAGCTGTTCCCCCTCTGTGTGTGCGGCAATACCTCCAATCTGCTCCTCCTGCTGTCCCTGGGCTCTAACACCACCAGTTGGTGCCAGGAAGTGCTGTCCACACAGTCAACAGTCGCTCCTCTGTCATTGGGGTTCAGTAACGTCAGCTGTTCCCCAGCTGTGTGTGCGGCAATACCTCCAATCTGCTCCTCCTGCTGTCCCTGGGCTCTAACACCACCAGTTGGTGCCTGGAAGTGCTTGCTGCACAGTTAACACTTGCTGCCGTGTTATTGGGGTTCAGTAACGTCAGCTGATTCCCAGCTGTGTATCTGGCAAAACAAGTCTGCTCCTCCTGCTGTCCCTGGGCTCTAACACCGCCAATTGATGCCTGGAAGTGCTGGCTGCACAATTAACACTTCCTGCCGTGTTATTGGGGTTCAGTAACGTCAGCTGATTCCCAGCTGTGTATCTGGCAAAACAAATCTGCTCCTCCTGCTGTCCCTGGGCTCTAACACCCCCAGTTGGTGCCTGGAAGTGCTGTTCGCACAGTCAACAGTCGCTCCTCTGTCATTGGGGTTCAGTAACGTCAGCTGTTCCCCAGCTGTGTGTGCGGCAATACCTCCAATCTGCTCCTCTTGCTGTCCCTGGGCTCTAACACCGCCAGTTGGTGCCTGGAAGTGCTCGCTGCACAGTTAACACTTGCTGCCGTGTTATTGGGGTTCAGTAACGTCAGCTGATTCCCAGCTGTGTATCTGGCAAAACAAATCTGCTCCTCCTGCTGTCCCTGGGCTCTAACACCGCTAGTTGGTGCCTGGAAGTGCTGTCCGCACAGTCAACAGCCGCTTCTCCGTTATTGGGGTTCAGTAATTTCAGCTGCTCCCCAGCTGTGTGTGTGGCAATACCTCCAATCTGCTCCTCCTTCTGTCCCTGGGCTCTAACACCGCCAGTTGGTGCCTGGAAGTGCTGTCCGCACAGTCAACAGTCGCTCGTCTGGTATTGGGGTTCAGTAACGTCAGCTGTTCCCCAGCTGTGTGTGCGGCAATACCTCCAATCTGCTCCTCCTGCTGTCCCTGGGCTCTAACACTGCCAGTTGGTGCCTGGAAGTGCTGGCTGCACAGTTAACACTTGCTGCCGTGTTATTGGGGTTCAGTAACGTCAGCTGATTCCTAGCTGTGTATCTGGCAAAACAAATCTGCTCCTCCTGCTGTCCCTGGGCTCTAACACCACCAGTTGGTGCCAGGAAGTGCTGTCCACACAGTCAACAGTCGCTCCTCTGTCATTGGGGTTCAGTAACGTCAGCTGTTTCCCCTCTGTGTGTGCGGCAATACCTCCAATCTGCTCCTCCTGCTGTCCCTGGGCTCTAACACCACCAGTTGGTGCCAGGAAGTGGTGTCCACACAGTCAACAGTCGCTCCTCTGTCATTGGAGTTCAGTAACGTCAGCTGTTCCCCAGCTGTGTGTGCGGCAATACCTCCAATCTGCTCCTCCTGCTGTCCCTGGGCTCTAACACCACCAGTTGGTGCCTGGAAGTGCTGGCTGCACAGTTAACACTTGCTGCCGTGTTACTGGGGTTCAGTAACGTCAGCTGATTCCCAGCTGTGTATCTGGCAAAACAAATCTGCTCCTCCTGCTGTCCCTGGGCTCTAACACCGCCAGTTGATGCCTGGAAGTGCTGGCTGCACAATTAACACTTCCTGCCGTGTTATTGGGGTTCAGTAACGTCAGCTGATTCCCAGCTGTGTATCTGGCAAAACAAATCTGCTCCTCCTGCTGTCCCTGGGCTCTAACACCCCCAGTTGGTGCCTGGAAGTGCTGTTCGCACAGTCAACAGTCGCTCCTCTGTCATTGGGGTTCAGTAACATCAGCTGTTCCCCAGCTGTGTGTGCGGCAATACCTCCAATCTGCTCCTCCTGCTGTCCCTGGGCTCTAACATTCCCAGTTGGTGCCTGGAAGTGCTGTCTGCACAGTCAACAGTCAATCCTCTGTCATTGAGGTTCAGTAACGTCAGCTGTTCCCAAGCTGTGTGTGCGGCAATACCTCCAATCTGCTCCTCCTTCTGTCCCTGGGCTCTAACACCGCCAGTTGGTGCCTGGAAGTGCTGTCCGCACAGTCAACAGTCGCTCGTCTGGTATTGGGGTTCAGTAACGTCAGCTGTTCCCCAGCTGTGTGTGCGGCAATACCTCCAATCTGCTCCTCTTGCTGTCCCTGGGCTCTAACACCGCCAGTTGGTGCCTGGAAGTGCTCGCTGCACAGTTAACACTTGCTGCCGTGTTATTGGGGTTCAGTAACGTCAGCTGATTCCCAGCTGTGTATCTGGTGAAACAAATCTGCTCCTCCTGCTGTCCCTGGGCTCTAACACCGCTAGTTGGTGCCTGGAAGTGCTGTCCGCACAGTCAACAGCCGCTTCTCCGTTATTGGGGTTCAGTAATTTCAGCTGCTCCCCAGCTGTGTGTGTGGCAATACCTCCAATCTGCTCCTCCTTCTGTCCCTGGGCTCTAACACCGCCAGTTGGTGCCTGGAAGTGCTGTCCGCACAGTCAACAGTCGCTCGTCTGGTATTGGGGTTCAGTAACGTCAGCTGTTCCCCAGCTGTGTGTGCGGCAATACCTCCAATCTACTCTACTATGTAACTATGTAACTATGTAACTATGTAAATTTAAAGGAACCTGTCCACCCCCCCCAGGCATTTGTTACTGAAAGAGCCAACTTGTGTAGCAGTAATGCTGCACAAGGAAAAGGTGCCTCTTTTCGTTGTGCTCCTTGCACACGCTGAACCTAACACTTATGAAATGTGTCCCCTCACACCGTTAAAATGTCCCGTAGGTGGTACTTTCCTTTGTAATGTGACGCAGCACAGCCGTCATTCCTACCCCCTTGGTGCCGTGCGCCGCCTCCTCAGTGTTGTTTGAATCTGTCCCGGAGCCTGCGCTGTTATGTTATCCCTTGGCCAGGCACACTTAGCGCTGCCCATCTTGTGACATCATTTGGTGTCAGGCTGGCTGCGCCTGTGCGGCCGCGCTGCCCGAGATCCCGCCTTGCAGTGTCTTCTGATTTAATCACACTGAGGGCCTGGGATCCATGGGCATGCGCAGTGCATATCTTCACCTCAGGCTCTCACTCATCTCGCCGTCAGCTGATCCTTAAGAGCATGCCACGGCCGTGACGCCGCACAGTCTGAAGAAGCCGGAGGGAGGGGAGTGAGAGGCGAGGATATGCACTGCGCATGCCCATGGATCCCAGGCCCGCAGTGGGATTACATTAGTCGACACGGGATCTCGGGCAGCACGGCCGCACTGGCGCAGCCAGCCTGACACCAAATGATGTCAGAAGACGGGCAGCGCTAAGTGCGCCTGGCCAAGGAATAGCATAACAGCGCAGGCTCCGGGACAGAATCAAACAATGCTGAGGAGGCGGCGCACGGCGCCAAGGGGGTAGGAATGACAGCTGTGCTGCGTCACATTACAAAGGAAAGTCCCACCTCCGGGACGGTTTTTCGGTGTGAGGGGACACATTTCATAAGTGTCTAGTTCAGCGTTTGCAAGGAGCATAATTAAAAGAGCCACCTTTTCCTTTTGCAGCATTAGTGCTGTACAAGATGGCTCTTTCAGCAACAAACGCCTGGGGGGGGGTTAAAGGTTCCCTTTCAACTTGCTCCAGTGCAGGCTTCGGTCTACACTCTGCTCCTCCTGCTATCCCTGGGCTCTAACACCACCAGTTGGGGCTCTAGGAAGACCAGCTTGAATAGGTCTCCATCCTGGTTCCAGTACCATCAGCTGGTTCC
Source organism: Ranitomeya variabilis (assembly GCF_051348905.1). Classification (NCBI taxonomy): domain Eukaryota; kingdom Metazoa; phylum Chordata; class Amphibia; order Anura; family Dendrobatidae; genus Ranitomeya; species Ranitomeya variabilis. The sequence goes on along the minus strand of NC_135234.1, from coordinate 691,386,897 downwards.
GGGTAGAGCCTTTGGCTTATTTGCCTCCTTCTGGGTATCTGAGTTCCACCAACGTCAGGTGGTCCTTGGTAGTGCTTTCAGGCACGGGTACCTCCTGCTTAGTAACCGGGTTCCAGTAACGTCAGCTGGTCCTCGGTAGTTCCATTGGCTCTTGGACCTTCGGCTACCCATCCGGGTTCCAGTACCGTACCGTCAGCTGGTTCTCGGCAGTGTCTTTTGCTCTTGTACCTTCTGCTCCCCATCCTGGTTCCTGTACTGTCAGCTGGTTCCGGGCAGAGCCTTTGGCTTAGGTGCCTCCTTCTGGGTATCCGACTTCCACCAACGTCAGGTGGTCCTTGGTAGTGCTTTCTGGCACGGGTACCTCCTGCTTAGTAACCGGGTTCCAGTAACGTCAGCTGGTCCTCGGTAGTTCCATTGGCTCTTGGACCTTCGGGTAGCCATCCGAGTTCCAGTTCCATCAGCTGATTCTCAGCATTTTCTCAGCCTTCTTGTACCTTCTGCTACATTTCCAAGTTCAAGACCCTAAAGACGACGACCCGGAAGACCCCCCCTAAGATGACGACGACACCGGAGACGACAACCACTGAGATGACGACGACCCTGGAGACGATGACCCTGAAGACCACCCCAATGACGACGACGACGACAACCCCGGAGACGACGACCCCAGAGACGACGACCCTGCAGACGACAACATGGAAGACCGAGAAGCAGAAGAACAAGAGGCTGCAGAACAAAGAGCAGAAGAACATTAAGCATAACACTAAACATCAGAGCAAAAGATATTATCTAAATTATAAGCAGAAGAAGACTAAGCAGTGTATGGGGTGAGTCCGTTCCTCCTCGTGGTGCCCCTGGATAAAGCCTGCTGCTGCAGGCCAAACTGAACGCGGACAAATCCTGTTGTAACTCTTTTGTGACAGGCAGAACGGAAGGTGTAATCTTCAAACTTTCATAGATAACAACTACAGGAATGCCTGTCACAAATAAAAATATGATGAAGAAGTAGAATATGAAGAAGAATAATAGTTGAAAAAAAAGAATATGAAGAATGCAAAAAAAAAAAAAAAAGGTAGAAGATGAAGAAGATGAATAAGGTGAAGAAGAAGTTGATGTCAAAGATGCTGCTGCTGCTGAGGATGATGAAGAAGAAAGTGTGGGAGAAGTAAAAAAAAAGGAGAAGGGCGTGGAAGTAGTGAAACATCAATATCTGACAAAATAAAAAAAAATCTTCACAATATCTTGGTAAATCCGAACGTCTTAAAAAAATTAAATACAATTCCTGCTATTCTATTTGATTGGGCTAAACCTCTATGCCTTTAATGTCTCCGCCACCTCCCCCAATACATCCTACATTATTCTTAGTTGTTTTCCTTCATGTAGAATGAACCTACAAGGAAAGAAAGGGTTTATTTTAATTCCGATATTTTCGTCCCATTGACTTGCATTGGTATCGGGTATTGGTATCGGCGAGATCCGATATTTTGCCGATATCGGCCGATCCAATCCGATACCGATACTTTCCGATATCGGAAGGTATCGCTCAACACTAGTCCCCAACCATTCCAAAAATTCTTCATATTGAACTGGACACACTATGTAATAGTGTCTGCTAGGGTTGAGCGAAACGGGTCGTTCATTTTCATAAGTCGCCGACTTTTGGCAAAGTCGGCGTCTCATGAAACCCGATCCGATCCCAGTGTGGGTCGGCCACGTGGAACGCGAACGCGAGAGAGAGAGAGAGAGAGAGAGAGAGAGAGAGAGAGAGAGAGAGAGAGAGAGAGAGAGAGAGAGAGAGAGAGAGAGAGAGAGAGAGAGAGAGAGAGAGAGAGAGAGAGAGAGAGAGAGAGAGAGAGAGAGAGAGAGAGAGAGAGAGAGAGAGAGAGAGAGAGAGAGAGAGAGAGAGAGAGAGAATAAAAAAAATAATTTCATTGACATACATTGGGTTTCGTGTTCCGGGTCCGGAACCCGACTTTACAGTAGAATCGGCCGATTCCATACGATCCGACATCCGAGAAGGTCGGGTTTCACAAAACCCACCTCGATCCTAAAAAAGCTAAGGTCGCTCAACCCTAGTGTCTGCAGAGCAAAATATAAAGTATTTACTATTTTTTTGAATTTTGCAGCTCCGTTAGAGAGATATTACAAATCAAAGTACTTGGCACCAAAACAGCAAGTGGACATTACCAGAAAGATATCACTGGTGGTGTGTACTTCCTTTTTGTATGCTGACTAAGGATGAGCAGACCCATGGATGTTTGGGTAAGTTGGGTTCAGCCGAACTGGAGTCCAAAGTTCTGTTGGTATCCGAATGTGACCACAAACTTTACCCCAAACCCGAATACAATAGAATTCAATGGGGACCAGAAATTCGGTGCTTTAACATGGCTGTAAAATGGTCATAGTAAAGGCTAGGGGCTGAAAAAGGAAGCTTAATGGAGGTACAGTTAGAGCAGGACAAACAAATGTGGATAGTGAAATGACTTAAAATAACAGAATGAAAAATTAAAATCTGGAACCAGAAGGTGGAGGTCCGCATGGAGGAGGAGGTTGAGGTGAATGTGGCGGTGTAGATGAAAGAGGCGTAAGCGGAGGATGTAGCCAACACTATCTTTGTGTTTTGGGTTTTTTTTATAGATTTTTTTGGGTACTCTGAATAAACTGATGGCCACTCTTTCTTTGTATACAGGCCTTGTAATGCTCTGCAATTTTTTGGTGAAAAGTATAAGATCATCAAATAGGGGACGTGGCCATTTTTCTGCTGGTGATGGTGTAGCTGATGCAGGGAGAGAGAGAGGAAGTGGTCGATATGTGACTGCTATGCACCCAAATGAAACATCTTCCTCTGGTACACGCAGGCGGCAGGACATTCTGTGTAATTTCGTAGGCACAAGCACTGCTGGATGAATGGTGAGGCCAGAACAAGTAGAGATGCGTTTTAGATTGGATAGCCAAGAGTGCCTTCAGTTCCTTTTCTTTGTATTCCTCCCTGTCCCCTGATGAAAGTGCAGATTTTGCACCTGCGGCCCATGGGCCTCTGTCTTCCACCTCTCCCCTTTGCAAATCAGGCAATCAGTATGTGCCCCAAGTCATGCAGCAGTCACCTCTGGTGCTGGTTGTGGTTCCGTCTGCCATCCACCTGGCCCTGCCCCACAAGTAGAAGAGATTGAGTGCACTGACGCCAATCCACTTGTTCTGTTTGAGGATGAATATGTGGGAGGGGTAGTGCAAATGGTCAGCGTGCCACCACAGCACATCTCTGATGATCATGACAAAACACAGGTGCCAACTGTTGCAGCTTTCTGCTGTGCATAGACCGGCAAGGAGGGCAGTGTTGAGGACTGGATGGAACATCATGCGGGGGATTATTATTACTATTATTATTATTAATAATATATATTTTTTATTCCATAATGCTGTACACGAGGAGGGGTTACATACAAATCACAAATAGAAATAACAATGATCAAACTAATATTCTGGTTACAAGTAAGCTAAGCAGCAGCACTCAATGTCAAGCCGCAGCCGCAAAAGCAAACAAGATTTTAGGGTGTATAAAAAGAGAGAGAAAATCCTGCGATCCCAACGTATTATTACCCTTTTATAAATCACTTGTGAGGCCACATCTAGAATATGGTATACAATTTTGGGTTCCACATTTAAAAAAGGACATTCAGAAATTAGTCAGTTCAAAGGTGGGCAACTAGGCACGGAAGGCCTCTCATATGATGAGAGGTTGGAAAAGTTGGGCTTGTTTAGCTCAGAAAAAAGACGCCTTAGAGGGGATCATTTACATGTATAAATATATGTGTGGCAGCTACAAAGTACTGGCACATGACTTATTCCTTATAGGAACCAGGGGGCGCTCATTATAGGTGGAAGAAAGGCGATTCCGACAGCTAAATATGAAAGAGTTCTTTACAGTTAGAGCAGTCAGAATGTGGAATGCTCTGCCACAGAAGGTAGTGATGGCAGACACTATTACAGCTTTTAAAAAAGGGCTGGACGATTTCCTTGATACACATAATATTGAGGGTTATAGTTACGGTAATTTAGTTACAAAATGAACAATCGGTGAAGAAAGGTTGAACTTGAGGGATCTAGGTCTTTTTTCAACCTATGTAACTATGTAATAGTGACAGACAGTTACAGATGGAAGAGGACCCTACTCTTGTGACCTTACATTCTACAGGATAATGGGGAGGAAGACAGTAGGCATACCTCCCAACTGTCCCGGATCCCGCGGGACTGTCCTGATTTTGACAGTCAGCCCCGTGATCCCGGGCAGGACATTAGTTGTCCCGCACTACGCAAGGTTTGTTGCTGGGTTTTTTTGTTGTTTTTTTTTAGAAAAGTTGGGTCACCTCCCACCCGCGGTCATTATACAGTATGGAGCATCATGTGCGGTCATTATACAGTATGGAGCATCATGTGCAGTCATTATACAGTATGGAGCATCATGTGCGGTCATTATACAGTATGGAGCATCATGTGCAGTCATTATACAGTATGGAGCATCATGTGCAGTCATTATACATTATGGAGCATCATGTGCAGTCATTATACAGTATGGAGCATCATGTGCGGTCATTATACAGTATGGAGCAATATGTGCAGTCATTATACAGTATGGAGCATCATGTGCGGCCATTATACAGTATGGAGCATCATGTGCAGTCATTATACAGTATGGAGCATCATGTGCGGTCATTATACAGTATGGAGCATCATGTGCAGTCATTATACAGTATGGAGCATCATGTGCAGTCATTATACATTATGGAGCATCATGTGCAGTCATTATACAGTATGGAGCATCATGTGCGGTCATTATACAGAATGGAGCAATATGTGCAGTCATTATACAGTATGGAGCATCATGTGCGGCCATTATACAGTATGGAGCATCATGTGCGGTCATTATACAGTATGGAGCATCATGTGGGGCCATTATACAGTATGGAGCATCATGTGCAGTCATTATACAGTATGGAGCATCATGTGTGTTCATTATACAGTATGGAGCACTGTGTGGCCATTATACAGTATGGAGCATCATGTGGGGTCATTATACAGTATGGAGCGTCGTGTGTGTTCATTATACAGTATGGAGCATCATGTGTGGCCATTATACAGTATTGAGCATCATGTGTGGTCATCATACAGTATGGAGCATCATGTGTGGCCATTATACAGTATGGAGCACTGTGTGGCCATATTTTTTTGTTTATAATTATTGTATATGAAACAGTGTGATCAGCAGTGCTAAATGGGTGTGGTTGGGACGTGGATATGGGTGTGACTAATTATGAATGGGTGTGGCCAGAGGCGTGGCCTAAAATTTGCCGCGGCATGCTTCGCGCGCCGCAAACTTTGTCCCTCTTTCCCATCTTAAAAAGTTGGGAGGTATGCAGTAGGTTCCAGGGTTGAAGCAGCTCTGGTGTTGGTGAGGTGGCAGGGAGGTCATTGCTGGCTGTAAGCTGTTCTGAATGCATGTCACGATCCATTTTTGGATGCGTGGCAGCTCTGGTTTCACTATGTTTTAAATGTAGTTTTTTTCTTTTCAGGCCAGTGCAGGTTAATGCCAGTTTACCTTGCTGGTGTAATAATTATAGGGGATAACTCAGGAGACTCTTTGCGTGGAACAAGACAACTACAGGACACAGTTTTATAAGTGGTAAAGTCTATATTATCACATGGTGATTCAAACAGGTGCAGAGAGAAACTCAAGTCCACAACACTTGGTGTAAATATTAAACGCAGCTTAGCAGTCTATAGGAAACTTCAGAGGAAAATGCAATCAAGCAGAAAGTCTATGAAGCACAGTTATTCTTGAGGATACTTGACACGAATAAATCCTTGTCTTAGTCCAAACACAGATAGATAAGCTTATAAGGCAGTTCAGATCATATCTTAGCTCAACCAGGGAGGCCTGGTTAATAGTCTCAGGTTTTTGCAGAGCAGAAACAGCTTACATGTCCAGCAAATGCAGATGGAAGTAAACATGAGCAGCAGATGAAGGAGGATTACTGGAACTCAGAGCAGAGTAGCAGGATAACCCCACAGGTTCACAGGAGCAGGTATATAGCCAGGGAGTAATCAGAGGTCAGGAGCTGGATGCAAGGCAGAATGCTCTAGCACAGACTGAAGGCTGGGGTGGAGTTTTATAGCAGGAAGACACAGTGCACATGAGACCAAAGATGCCATCTTGGAAAAGGGCAGTAATGTACAAAAGGTAAAAAATGTTCAGAGTCCTGACAGCTGGCTGTGTACTGCAGTTGCAGAGTTGGTAGGTCAGCTGATGTGGGTGGTGACCACTCCCATCGTCCTTTAAATAGTCACCTGATGCATCAGCTGACTATTGTTGATAGAGTTTCTCTATGGAGACCCGCCTTCATAAGAAAGATTTTACTTATATCCTGGATGGATGTGCCGACATACTTCCTTTTCCTCCAGTGTAGAGATTATATTTAATAAAGAAGGACGGTATGGAGGTAATAAATCATAAGGTTGGACTTTCTGGTGGCTATTATTTATATATTAATCTTACTTGTTTATATAGCGCAATAAATTTCCACAGCATTTTACAGACATCATAATCATTGTACTCATTGGGGCTCACAATCTAAATTTCCTATCAGTATGACTTTGGAGTGTGTTAAGAAATCCTAACAACATACAAACTCCTTGCAGATGTTGTCCTTGGTGAAATTTGAACCCAGGACCCCAGCTATGCAAGGCTACAGTGCTAACCACTGAGCCATCATGTTACAATATTTTATAGGAGAAGACAGTGTGAGAAGCACAGTAAGGGGAAAATATTACGAAGATGCACAGCATGGGCAGATATTTTTTTTTAATAAGGAGCATTATAATGTCACTGTTTTTAAGTCCACCATGTTGAAATATATACAGAAGAAGAAAAGATGAGTTTGTAAAGATGATGTCTGGACCAGAAATGAGATGAAAGGTATAACAACTCCAAACAGACAATATGTCACCTACAAGGTACTTGGGTGTAATGTTTATTTGTGATACTGCCTGTACCTTGGAGCGGCCCCCAAACGCAGGACAGCGGGGTACTCGGATTCGGGCCTCTCTCAGTTCTGAGGATGTCATGGTGGCCCGACCCGGTCCGTGGTCCTGCTAAGGGGCGCCCAATAGAAGATGTAGGTGGTGGCAGTGACGCTGCTACCATGAGGCGACGAGCTCTTTGGCTCAGGTGGCAGAAGAGAGGGGGCGGCAGATTCTGTAACTGGATTTGCGCTGCTAGGTTTTTTTTTTTGTTTGTTTTTTTTTTAAACTCCGGGGTCAAGTGCCCGCCCCCCTCCTCCCTCCCTCCCTCCTTCTGTGGGGGAGCCACGCACGCAGGGGAGGAGGATGGGGGAGCCACGCACGCAGGGGAGGAGGATGGGGGAGCCACGCACGCAGGGGAGGAGGATGGGGGAGCCACGCACGCAGGGGAGGAGGATGGGGGAGCCACGCACACAGGGTGGGAGGATGGGGGAGCCAGGCACACAGGGTGGGAGGATGGAGTATAAATATGGAGTATAAATACTAGGCCCTATAGGGGGGACACAGTGTGTATAGAAAGGAGAGGTCAGTGTGAAGAGCATGTACCATAAGAGGGACAGTGTGGGGGTCATATTTTGTGCAGACAATATAGTGAGGGGCAATTTATTATACAGGAGCATTATAATGACACTTATATCTTTAAGGGCGTCTTGTGGAGACTTTCTGCAAAAGAGTGGAGAAGATGGAAGTCTGCAGAGACGGCTGTGGATGAGAAAACTCATCATGGGGTCTGGACAAGATGAAGAAAAGGAGAACGACTCCAGAGACAACGTCATCTATAAGGTACCTGGATGTAAATGTTATTTGTGATACTAACTAACTCTCATGTTTTTATTTATGTTAGGAGCATTAAAGGGGATGTCCAGGTTTGTGATGAGTCTGCAGTCATTCTTTGTGACTGCAGACTACTGACTTCTCACAGTGAGCACTGCACGCTGTCAGGATTCTCTGGTGCTGGTGATTTACATACATGCGGTCAAATGCTGACTAGACATGTGTGACCTCACTCTATGAAAATGAACTGAGTGAGGCCGGGCATGTCTAGTTGGAATGTGGTCAGAAGTATGCAAATCACATGCTTGTGCTGACATGACCGTCCACCGGCCAGGGAGAATCCTAAATGTGTGCAGTGCATTAGTTGTGAGAATTCAGAAGCTGCGATGTCAGGATTCAGCTCTGCAGGTTCCAGTCATCACATGGACACGTCACTCATATGCGATTTTCATACTCATGGTCCTGTGACAACGAGCTTCTCTTCTGCTTCTCTCAGTTTTTCACTGAACATTGAGAGCATTAGGGAGAGGAACTCGTGGGTACATGACTGAGTGTGCAAATCGCATATGTCCTTGGCGGGGGGGGGGGGGGGGGGGGCACCAAAATGAATTCTTGCCCCTGGTGCCAGAAACCCTAGATACACCTCTGCTGGTATGCTACTGTGAGCGGCGATTACCGGGTTCGGTGGAGGGATGTGTGTGCACAGGCAGTGAGACAGGGACTGTGTGTGTGTGTGTGGGGTGGGGGGCGCCATTTTTCCTTTTGCCTCAGGCAGCAGAGAGGCTAGGTTCACCCCTGGGTGGTGGTGTAGGTCGCAGTAAATAACGAGGACACAGGGTTGCAGTCTCTTTACCTCTTTACTGAAGGCTTCGGCATCCGCAATCCAGAGCACTGCTAACAGGGCTGGCTGAGACCGGCCGGTCCGAGGGCACATCCAGAGTTCCGTTTGCAGGTGGACATGTCCTCAGGATACAGCAATATGTAGACTGGGCGGCCATTGTTCTTCGCGCTCTTCAGCTTGTCCACGCCCACAAATCCACGCCCTTATACTCCACGTGGCGCTGCAATGGTGGCGGTTTTGGCGGGAACTTTTGGCGGCAAATAGCAATACGCAGTCTTTGCAATAAATCACGGTTCAAGCACAATTCAATCACAGTTCCAAGGCACACATGACCTGATTCTTCAGGCTTAAGTAGATCCTGTTCGTGACGCTAAGTTGGAGCGGCCCCCAAACGCAGGACAGCGGGGTACTCGGATCCGGGTCTCTCTCGGTTCTGAGGATGTCACGGTGGCCCGACCCGGTCCGTGGTCCTGCTAAGGGGCGCCCAATAGAAGGTGTAGGTGGTGGTGTAGGTCGCAGTAAATAATGAGGACACAGGGTTGCAGTCTCTTTACCTCTTTACTGAAGGCTTCGGCATCCGCAATCCAGAGCACTGCTAACAGGGCTGGCTGAGACCGGCCGGTCCGAAGGCACATCCAGAGTTCCCTTTGCAGGTGGAAATCAGTGCCTACCTACTAGCGCCTGGGTGTTGTAGTACTTCCCTGCTGAGCACCACGGGATAGTCCTCACAACTGTCGTGTATGTTTCTGTTCTTTCTCTCCGTCCCCCAGATGATATGGATAGGACGCACCCGTATGACGGGGTAAGCCTGGAGTTATTTTATAGGGACCCTAGAGACGCCCCTCTCCCACAATTGCCTCCGTTGTCTTCATTAGGTGATTTAGGTGAGGCAGCCAACCTAAAATTAACTGCCCTGCCGTTGGTTTCAAGTAATGCGTAGAGCCCAATACTTCCTCGGCGTTCCGGCCACCAGCTACACGCCTCAGTAGGATGTTACCGATCTCAGGGCACGACTCCTACTGGTTCTATCGCTTTTGTGCTGTGATCTCGTTTCTCACTTCTCCACAATATACTTCGCTTCGTGTCCTTTCTTAAGATGCCGCCGCAATGAAGTGCAGGCGCGGCTCCGTAACGATCTGTCCTTTCGCTAGGTCTCTGTCAGGATCCCACCCCTGACAGGGACCCCCCTGGATCTTCCCAAGCGACGCTCTTCTCTCACTAGATGTTACCTGGGCAAAACCCAGTCAGCTTCTCCCTAACTTCCTATCCAGCCCCCAGTTTTACCAGAGTGTGAGGAGTGGCCTAATACATAGAACCCTTTGCTCCCCCTGGTGGCCGGAGTGTGAAGTGTAGTGTGTGACTGTGATACCTGGTCAGGTGAACTCCTTTAGTGCCATCAGACGTACCATCACTCCCCCTAGTGGCGGAGCGACAGTACTGCAATGACCAGGACTTTGGGGCGCTGCAAACCTACTCTACATATTCTTCACAATCTGATGATGACTGATAACAACAACTATCTCCTTACCATTGTTAAGGAGATTCTAGGAGTTTTAAGTTCATGTGATATCAATGTGTATTGTGGGATCTGACCTGACATTACAATTCTGGTGCTGCTGGTTGTTCTGGTGATATACTGATGTTTGTTCTGATGCTATTTTCACTTACCGATCATGGTTCTGGTGTTGTTTTCATATACTGATGGTGGTTCCGGTGATGCATTCATATAGTGATGATTTTGGTGATGTGTTAATGTACTAATGGTGGTTCTGGTGCTTTATTTATGTACTGATGGTGGTTCTGGTGCTGTATTCATGTGCCAAACGTGGTTCTGGTGGCATATACATGTTCTGATGAAGTTCTACTGATGCATTTAGAGTGCCCGCCAGGGCCTAGGGGTTGCTCGGTACCGGGTCCGGTCGTCATTAAAGGGGGTGATCACGGTGGTAGCGACCCGGTCCGTGGCCCTGGGAGTCCAAATTAACAGAACGGTCTTTAAAGGGGTTATTAGAAATAAGAATGTTCATGATGCCACCTTTGGTATTCGGTCAGAGGTAACCGACTCTGCTAAAAGGGGTCCTCTGGCAAGTGATGGCACTGCAGCAAGAATGGTATGGCTTCCCACAGGTGAAGCTGGGTCCACAGGGCTCCTGCTGTGTTTGGCAAAGATAGTGTGGTGCCAGAAATAATGAGAGGACACGAGGTTGCAGTCTCTTTACCTGTTTACTGGTGATTCACGGCCACAGTCCAGGGTACTGGTAACAGGTGTTGGTGAGTTTCGGTCGGCCTGGAAGCGATTATGGATCCCCTTTCAGGTGAGGTTGTAAGCCTTCCTTCTTGCGCTGTAAGGCAAGTCCCTTGCTGCCTATGGCTCCACACAAGGTCCTCTCTTTCCCTGTCCTAAGACAGTACCCGCATGGTAGGCAACACAAGCCTTTTTACAGGTGTCTCTAAGATGAATCTGGGCTCTGTATGTTGCTGTACCTTTGGGTGTGGACAGACGACCTGAAGTCTTCTGCCCTCCGGTTCTGCTATGGAACGTACAGTTTCACACAGCCTCAGGCTCCCTGTGCCCGATTCCTGCGCTCCAGCATGGAAAGAGCTCAGTTGCAGCTATCTTCCAGCTCCTTAATTCTCCTGTGCTTCTTCCTTCATGCATGTTCTACAGATGCAACGCTGTCTGCTTCTCCTCTCTGGCCTGGAGCTGCAGCACTACGTAGCTGCTCGGCTCCAGCTTTTCTCTCTCTGTCTGCTTCCTCCCTCCTCTGTCCCTCTGACAGACTGCCTTCTCCGACTGTCTGCTACAGACTGTCTAACTCCTCCTCCAAGCCAGAACATATATCTAGGGAAGCTCCCCTGAAACCGGGTTCTGAGCTCCCCCTTCTGGCCTGGAATCAGAACATGTTGTGTGCATGTACCACCTGTTAAAGGGATCCTCCTCGCTTCCAGGCATGGCATCACCCCAAAAGGAAGGCAACACCACTGTAACAACCAGCTTCCTGGGGTGTTACACCCCCCGTTAAATCCAGTATTCCCAGACTGGGAAAAGAAACAATAACAAGAACAGGTTAGATATGTGCAATATTTTTAGAAATGCATTTCAACAAATACATAAACTTTTTCTTCCCTTTATGGGAGGCTCTTTTCTTTAAACGTTGCAAAACATAATTTACATGAGTGCAAACAGGTGAAAGGTGCAAACATTTTTACATATAAAAGTGCAAACATTGTAATACCAGGGTGTCCTTGTGCACCAACTGCAATGATGCAGGGGACCCCTTCTAAACCCCCAACATAGGGTTGGGTGGGCTGCAAGGCATAAACATCTAGACCTTATCTTTGGCCACGCCAAATGTTTTTTCTTCTGGTCTTTGGAACACAACCAAGGTTCTACTCACGCTGCCGGCACGTGGTAAAACAAATAAGGTGCACCTTAAGAGGTGCCAACTATTTACAAAGGAAAGTTTCAGGTTTTTCACCTTTCATTGCCTTGTTGTCCCTTTAAACTTTAATGAACATTAATAAACTTTTCTAACCAGGTAACCAACTACTAATTCGCTGAATCCTCATTTATTTATTTTCTCTTCCAGGGCAGATCTTCAGGTTTGCGACCTCCTGATTGGGAACAGTGCTCTCTGGATGTCACAACAGGTCACTCAAATGGGGACAGTCCAGCAACTGGTGTTACGGAACTGCAGCACAGAACTAGGATAGAAGGGGGAAAACTGACCCTGCACTGAGAGTAGGCTGATACCCTACGATGGAGTGGGCGACCCATTCCTTGCAAATAGACCAACCGACAATCCTAGGTTAATCTCAGTGAAGACCTATAGATAGGGGGAAGGAGGTTCCTGAAAGATCTAAGGACTGGGTATAAAAACAGGTCACCTCCTAATAGAAACACAGAGACGGGTGAAGAAACCAACTGAAAACAGAAACTCAAGATAGCAGAACCAGAGATCCCAGAACTGCACAATATCAAACACAGAAAGCTATCAAAGCACCTAGCCAGAACTCAAGCGGAATAACACTGTTGTCCAGCAAGGAGTAGGAGGCAGGTGCTGGGTAATAAAGGGTGATATAATCACCTGACCTAAGACAACCCAGCCCCAGGGGAAAAAGACCAGCAGCCAGAAAACCACAACAAGATGGTGGATGGTGAAAAACAAAACAGATTCTAACAGTACCTCAACTTTTACGAGGATCCTCCGGATCCTCTTGGCCGAGCCTTATTCCGGAATCTCCTGTGAAAAGCCTTAATTAGCCTTGAGGCCGAGACGTCCTCAGCTTTCACCCATGAATTATCCTCGGGACCGAAACCCTTCCAGGACACGAGATACTGCAACCTTCCTCTTTGCCACCTGGAATCTAAAATGCGTGAAATCTCAAACTCGCCGTCCTCATCAACTGGAGGAACAGTCGGCATTGCCTCCTTATCTGGTGTGTCAACTTTCTTCAGTAAAGATACATGAAAAACTTACTTAATTCTCCAGGATGAGGGGATGTCTAATCTCACCGCTGCCGTGTTGACAACCTGAACCACTTTGAAGGGTCCTACAAACTTAGGCATCAGTTTTTTAGAAGGGATCTTCAAACGCAGATTCCAAGAGGACAACCAGACTATGTCCCCAACTGCAAACATGCTTCCCTTCTTTTCTTGTCAAAATATTTCTTTGACCTTCTATTTGCCTCTTTCAGATTATGGCGTACATTGGTCCAAACCCTGTCCAAATTTCCAGAAAAACTCTCCTCCTCCGGCACCGCTGCCCCAATCTTTGAAAATGGACCGAAAGATGGATGCCTCCCTGTACAGCAAAAAAAAGGAGAACACCCAGCTGAGGAAGACGTATTGATTATTAAGAGCAAACTCAGCTAGTGGTAGATATTCCAACCACATCTCCTGATTGCCTGCTACAAAACATCTCAAAAACTGCTCGACGTCCTGGTTCTTCCTTTCGGTCTGTCCATTGGACTCCGGATGATAACCTGCCGAAAATGACAAATGAACCTGTAATCTGTCACAAAAAGCAAGCCAAAAGCGAGCCACAAACTGTGGTCCTCTATCGGAGACAATGTCCATGGGAACCCCATGGAGCCTGACAATCTCTTTCACAAATGCCTTAGCTAGAGTCTTGGCGCAGGATAATTTATTGAACGGGACCAGATGACACATCTTACTAAACCGGTCCACAGCAACCCAGATGACAGAAAAACCCTCAGAGACCGGCAGATCGGTGATAAAATCCATAGCAAGATGTGACCATGGCGAACTAGGGACCTCCAAAGGGCACAGCAACCCTGCAGCCGGGGCATGTGAGGCCTTCGACCTAGCGCAAACAGTACACTGACGCACCCACTTGATGATTTCTATTTGCCACCCTGGCCACCAGAAACTTCGACCGATTGACTTTCTAGTTTCCGAAATCCCTGGATGACCCGCCAACCGAGACTCAAGACATTCAGCAAACAAAGCTCTCCACAAAGCTCTAGGCACAAATAATTTACCATACGGAGTGTTAATTGGTGCAGCATTCTGGGCCTCTAGGATGCTACTCTCCAACTCAGAACCCAATGCTGCAACCACCACCCCTCTCTGCAAAATACATTCCTCCTTCCCAGTATTAACTGCTGGAGAGAAACTGCGAGACAAAGCATCCGCTTTAACATTCTTCGTCCCAGGGATATATGTTACAGAGAAATGAAACCGGGCAAAAAACAGTGCCCACCTAGCTTGACGGGCATTCAAACGTTTAGCAGCATCCAGATATATCAGATTCTTATGATCAGTAAAATCCTGTATCGGATGTCTAGTCCCTCCAAAAAATGTCGCCAATGCTCAAACGCAAGTTTAATAGCCAGCAACTCTCTGTTCCCAACATCATAGTTGAGCTCAGTCTCCGAAAAATTTTTAGAAAAAAAAGCACAGGGATGCTTCTCATCCTCTCCCTCTTGGGACAGAACTGCCCCCACCCCTACTGAAGAGGCATCAACCTCTACCAGAAATGGCTTGGTCTCATCTGTCTGGATCAAAACAGGAGCAGAGCTAAACCTCTCCTTGAGATGGTCAAAAGCCTTAACAGCCTCAGAGGACCATTGGACAGTATTGGAACCCTTCTTGGTGAGATCAGTTATAGGTTAAGCGATCACAGAAAAATTCTTTATGAATTTTCTGTAATAATTAGCAAACCCTAAAAATCTCTGAACAGACTTCAAGCATTCAGGCCTAGGCCACTCCAATACCGCCTGAATCTTCACTGGGTCCATCTCAAACCCGTCATTGGAGACAAGGTACCTCAAAAAACTCATTTTCTGTACCGCAAACTCGCACTTCTCCAATTTAGTAAAGAGTGAGTTTTCGATCAAAATCTGTAGAACGTTGCGGACTCTCTGCCAATGCGACTCCAGATCAGGTGAATAGATCAAAATATCATCCAAATAAACAATAGCACTCCTACTGATCAACGACCTCAGAATGTCATTAATGAAATTTTGAAAAAATGCAGGCGCATTAGTAAGGCATCACCAGACACTCAAAATGACCTTCTGGGGTATTAAGGGTATGTGCACACGTCAGGATTTCTTGCAGAAATTTCCTGAAGAAAACCGGAAGAAATCCGCATTTTTTTTTGCGTTTTTTTCCCGTTTTTTTGGCGTTTGTTTTAGCATTTTGCAAGAGAAATTAGCTTGCAGAATGCTAAAGTTTTCCAAGCGATCTATAGGATCGCATGGAAAACTGACTGACAGGTTGGTCACACTTGTCAAACATAGTGTTTGACAAGTGTGACCAACTTTTTACTATAGATGCTGCCTATGCAGCATCAATAGTAAAAGATAGAATGTTTAAAAACAATAAAAAAATAAATAAAATGGTTATACTCACCTGCAGACAGCCGATCTCCTCAGCGGCGTCCGTTCCTATAGATGGTGTGTGTGTGCAGGACCTTCGATGACGTCGCGGTCACGTGAGCGGTCACATGAGCGGTCACGCGACCAATCACAAGACCGCGACGTCATCGCAGGTCCTTCACACACACCATCTATAGGAATGGAAGCGGCAGCGTGCACTGATGAGAGGCGGGAAGACTCCGGGGCCATCAGAGGGTGAGTATATGACTATTTTTTATTTTAATTCTTTTTTTTTTACCAATTATATGGTGCCCAGTCTGTGGAGGAGAGTCTCCTCTCCTCCACCCTGGGTACCAACCGCACATGATCTGCTTACTTCCCGCATGGTGGGCACAGCCACATGCGGAAAGTAAGCAAATCAAGCATTCCTAGTTGTGCGGAATCCCCGCAATTCCGCAAATTTAATGAACATGTTGCTTTTTTTTCCGCGATGCGATTTTTTCGCGGAAAAAAATGCAACATTTGCACAAGAAATGCGGAATACACTGTAAATAATAGGAGGCATATGTAAGCGTTTTTTTCGCGAAAAAAACGCGAAAAATACTGAACGTGTGCACATGGCCTAAAGGCTGTCTTCCATTCATCGCCCTCCTTCACCCGCAGCATATTATATGCCCCACAAAGGTCAATCTTAGAGAACCACTTCGCTCCGGTAAGTTGGTTAAACAAATCCGGAATCAGCGGCAACGGGTAAGGATTGCGCACAGTGATCATTTTAATCTCCCAAAAATCGAGACACGGCCTAAGACCCCCATCCTTCTTTTTGACAAAAAAGAATCCTACAGCCACAGGGGACTTAGAGGTAAAGGGTCTTATATGACCTGCAGCTAAACTAGTCTGTAGGTATTTATTTAAGGCCTCCCTCTCGGGAATCGTCAGATTAAATAAACGACTCTTAGGAAGTGTGGCACCTGGGACGAACTCAATAGCGCAGTCGTAATTTCTATGGGGTGGTAGAGCTTGCGACTCAACCTCCGAAAATACCCTCCAGAAATCCTGAATGGCTTCAGGTAGCTCCTTCTTCACAACAGCAGCAATGTGAACATTACAAAAATTACCATAACACCCCTGACCCCAGGACCTTATAGTACTAGACGACCAGTCCAGCAAAGGATTGTGCATTTTTAACCAGGGTAAACCCAGGACGACTGGGCAAGGTAATTTAGCAAGGACAAGCAAGTCTATACACTCCTGATGTTCCATATTAACAGTAAGTGGGAACCCGGTAACCTTTCGAGAAATACACCCATGTTCCAGAGGAGTGTTATCTATAGCCATAACAGGAATAGGAGATGACAATGGTTCAGAATCAAACTTATATTTGTCTAGTAATTGTTGATCAATCAAATTAAGTGCAGAACCACAATCCACCATTACCTGAAAATCAATGGAATGACCATGATATGTGGTATTAGCAGAAAAAAAAACTCCTGCGGATCGTAAAAACGCAATAAGAACTGGAGTGTTACTCATACTGACCTTTTTTTTTTCTTTCCTTATGCGAACCTCACATTGCTTAACCCCTTCCCGACATGCGCCGTACTAGTACTGCTCTGCGGGAACTGCGCTCCCACAAACTGCAGTACTAGTACGGCGGCACAATCGTGGGCATTAAACCCCTCTGATGCCGCTGTCAGTAGTGACAGCGACATAGAGGGGCATCGCGCAGGGACGGGGGCTCCTGCGCTCTCCCACCGGAACAATGCGATGCGTTGTTCCGGTGGTCTCCATGGAGTCCCCGGATTTAAAATGGCCGCGGGGCTCCTTCCGGGTTCTGAAGTGAGGTGGCTTCGTGGCGCCTGCTCAGAACAGGCGCTGGAAAGCCTCCTGCACTTGCCTGTCAGATCGCTGATCTGACACAGTGCTATGCAAAGTGTCAGATCAGCAATCTGATGTAATATAGTGATGTCCCAACCTGGGACAATGTTATAAAGTAAAAAAATAAGTAAATCCCCAAATAAAGAAAAAAATAAATAAATATTTTCCAATAAATCCATTTATTTATGTAAATTAAAAAAAAAAAAAAAGTACACATTTGGTATTGTCGCGTCCGTAACGACCCGCTCTATAAAACTATCCCACTAGTTAACCCCTTCAGTGAACACCGCAAAAATAAAAAATAAAAAAACGAGGCAAAAAACAATGCTTTATCATCATACTGCTGAACAAAAAGTACAATAAAATGTGATCAAAAAGACTGATATAAAAAAACATGGTACCACTGAAAATGTCATCTTGTCCCGCAAAAAAAAGCCGCCATACAGCATCATTAGCAGAAAAATAAAAAAGTTATAGCTCTCAGAATAAAGCGATGCAAAAACAATTATTTTTTATATAAAATAGTTTTTATTGTGTAAAAGCGCCAAAACATAAACAAAGATATAAATGAGGTATCACTGTAATCATACTGACCCAAAGAATAAAGCTGCTTTATCAATTTTACCACACGTGGAACATTATAAACGCCCCCTAAAAGAAATTCAGGAATTGCTGGTTTTTGTTCATTCTGCCTCCCAAAAATCAGAATAAAAAGCGATCAAAAAATGTCATGTACCCGAAAATGGTACCAATAAAAATGTCAGAAAAGAAAAAAAAAATAAAGAAATAAAAATGTCAACTCGTCCTGCAAAAAACAAGACCTCACATGACTCTGTGGGCCAAAATATGGATAAATTATAGCTCTCAAAATGTGGTGATGCAAAAACTATTTTTTGCAATAAAAAGCGTCTCTTAGCGTGTGACAGCTGTCAAACATAAAAACCCGCTATAAATAGTAAATCAAACCCCCCTTGAACACCCCCTTAGTTAGGGAAAAATAATAAAATTAAAAAAATGTATTTATTTCCATTTTCCTGTTAGGGTTAGGGCTAAAGTTAGGGTTAGGGTTGGGGCTAAAGTTAGGGTTAGGGCTAAAGTTAGGGTTAGGTTTGGATTATGTTTACGGTTGGGATTAGGGCTTAGGGGTGTGTCAGGGTTAGGGGTGTGGTTATGGTTTTGGTTAGGGTTGATATTAGGGCTGGGATTAGGGTTAGGGGTGTGTTAGTCTTAAGGGTATGGTCAGGGTTATGGTTGGGATTAGACTTAGGGGTGCGTTGGGGTTAGGGTTGGAGTTAGAATTGGGGGGTTTCCACTGTTTAGGCACATCAGGGGCTCTCTAAACGCGACATGGCATCCAATCTCAATTCCAGCCAATTCTGCGTTGAAAAAGTAAAATGGTGCTCCTTCCCTTCCGAGCTCTGCGGTGCGCCCAACCAGTGGTTCCCCCCCACATATGGGGTATCAGCATACTCAGGACAAATTGAACAACAACTTTTGCAGTCCAATTTCTCCTGTTACCGTTGTGAAAATAAAAATTTGGGGGCTAAAATATCATTTTCGTGGAAATTTTTTATTTTTATTTTCACTGCTCTGCGTTATAAACTTTAGCAAAACACTTGGGGGTTCAAAGTTCTCACAACACATCTAGATAAAATCCTTGGGGGTCTAGTTTCCAATATGGGGACACTTGTGGGGGTTTCTACTGTTTAGGTACATCAGGGGCTCTGCAAACGCAACGTGACGCCCGCAGACAATTTCATCAAAGTCTGCATTCCAAAACAGTGCTCATTCCCTTCCGAGCTCTGCCATGTGCCCAAACAGTGGTTCCCCCCCACATATGGGGTATCAGCATACACAGGACAAATTGGAGAGCAAGTTTTGCAGTCCAATTTCTCCTGTTACCCTTGTGAAAATAAAAAGTTGGGGGCTAAAATATCATTTTTGTGGAAAAAAAATATTTGCAGTGCGTTTTTTTCTGCAGCATGTCAATTCTTTGTGTGGATTTTTAGCATTTTCCACACATTGACTTCAATTGAGTCAGTCAAATCGGCAGTAAAAACGCAGGTATAAAATTGTTTGCGGATTTGCTGAGTTTTTGTTTGCATTTTAACAGTCTTCCAATGGTGTTTCCCACGCTGTCATCTGCACGGTGGTTCTTATTGGCAGTAACGCTACCACCTCTAAGACCGTCAGTTAGAGTGTTGCTGGGTCATGCTGTCAGATGTGAGCGTGACCCCGCAGCTGTGACTGTTACCCGCAGCTGTGACCCATGGTAGAAAGGTTACCGCAGGTGTGGGCTGATGAGACCACTAGCCGTCCCATCATGCTATGTCTGCTGTCACTGATAACAGTGATGGCAGGAGCCACTGATGGGAGAAGTAGTCTCTCGTCAACCGGCGTCTGTGCTCACACTTAAAAAATTTTAAAAAAAATCATGTAAAATAATTACATACATATTCAAATAAAGATAAAAAATTACACTCACCTAACACTAAATTCCTGATGCTCTTGTCTCCTAGAAAAGATGTAAAATAAAAAAAACAACGTATACTCACCTTAACGCCCAATCCCCAATGCCCATGTCTCCTAGACAAAAATAAAAAATAATAAACCACCATATACTTTCCTGTCCACCGTAGTCCACGTAATTCCTATTATCCCATTGCGATCTTGTGTAGAACAGTCACGGGAGATGTGACTACTCTACCCAGCTGCCGGTGATACACTGACAGGAGGTAATCATACCTGCAGTGTATCACTGAGCTGCTGTGAGAAAGTTCACCGGAGTTCATCAGCTGATCCGCTCCGCTGCTCTCACTGCACCACCGCTGCATGCAAACTTTCTCACGCAGCGGTGGTGCCATAAGGGAGATCACCGGATCTGTTCAGCTGATGAACTCTGGTGAACTCTCTTACCGCAGCTCAGTGATACACTGCGGGAGCAAATACCTCCTGTCTTAGTGTATCACCAGCTGTCTTTGAGAGCAGTCACATCAGTGATTGCTCTCAAAGTAATCAGAATCGATGTGGGACATTATGGATTATCTTCTCTGCTGACAGGTGAGGAATATTGTGGTTTATTTTATTTTTGTTACAGGAGATGTTGGCTTCAATGGATTAGGTGTTCAATGAGTATGGTTTAATTTAGATTCAATAAAGAAGTCTGTGCCATTATTTCAAATAAAGCACATTATTTGGGTGTGTGATTTTTTTACATCACTGTGGGGTTAGGGCTTGATGTCACCTGACAATACAAAGGTGACATCGACCTCCCCAACTATAACCCCACTTGCCATCGCTACAGGGCAAGTGGAAAGAGCGAGGCTAAGCACCAGATTTGGCACATCTTATACAGTGTCTTGCGAAAGTATTCGCCCCCCTGGAACTTTTCAACCTTTCCCCATGTATCATGCTTCAAACATAAATATAACAAATGTAAATTTTTGGTGAAGAATCAACAACAAGTGGAATACAGTTCTGAAGTTGAACGAAATGTATTGGTTATTTTAAATTTTTGTGGAAATTCAAAAACTGAAAAGTGGGGTGTGCAATATTATTCGGCCCCTTTAACTTAATACTTTGTTGCGCCACCTTTTGCTGTGATTACAGCTGTAAGTCGCTTGGGATATGTCTCTAACAGTTTTGTACATCGAGAGACTGAAATTCTTGCCCATTCTTCCTTGGCAAACAGCTCGAGCTCAGTGAGGTTTGATGGAGATTGTTTGTGAACAGCAGTTTTCAGCTCTTTCCACAGATTCTCGATTGAATTTAGGTCTGGACTTTGACTTGGCCATTCTAACACCTGGATATGTTTATTTGTGAACCATTCCATTGTAGATTTTGCTTTATGTTTGGGATCATTGTCTTGTTGGAAGACAAATCTCCGTCTCAGTCTCAGGTCTTTTGCAGACTCCAACAGGTTTTCTTCAAGAATGGGCCTGTATTTGGCTCCATCCATCTTCCCATCAATTTGAACCATCTTCCCTGTCCCTGCTGAATAAAAGCAGGCCCAAACCATGATGCTACCACCACCATGTTCGACAGTGGGGATGGTGTGTTCTGGGTGATGAGCTGTGTTGCCTTTACGCCAAACATATCATTTGGCATTGTTGCCAAAAAGTTCGATTTTGGATTTATCTGACCAGGGCACCTTCTTCCACATGTTTGGTGTGTCTCCCAGGTGGCTTGTTGCAAACTTTAAATGACACTTTTTATGGATATCTTTGAGAAATGGCTTTCTTCTTGCCACTCTTCCATAAAGGCCAGATTTGTGCAGTGTACGACTGATTGCTGTCCTATGGACAGACTGTCCCACCTCAGCTGTAGATCTCTGCAGTTCATCCAGAGTGATCATGGGCCTCTTTGCTGCATCTCTGATCAGTCTTCTCCTTGTTTGAGATGAAAGTTTAGAGGGATGGCTGGGTCTTGTAGATTTGCAGTGGTATGATACTCCTTCCATTTCAATATGATCGCTTGCACAGTGCTCCTAGGGATGTTTAAAGTTTTGGAAATCATTTTGTATCCAACTCCGGCTTTAAACTTCTCCACAACAGTATCATGGACCTGCCTGTTGTGTTCCTTGGTCTTCATGATGCTCTCTGTTCTTCACACAGAACCCTGAGACTATCACAAAGCAGATGCATTTATATGGAGACTTGATTACACACAGGTGGATTATATTTATCATCATTAGACATTTAGGACAACATTGGATCATTCAGAGATCCACAATGAACTTCTGGAGTGAGTTTGCTACACTGAAAGTAAAGGGGCTGAATAATATTGCACTCCCCACTTTTCAGTTTTTGATTTCCACAAAAATTTAAAATAACCAATAAATTTTGTTCAACTTCACAATTGTGTTCCACTTGTTGTTGATTACTCTCCCAAAAATTTACATTTGGTATCTTTGTTTGAAGCATGATATATGGGAAAAGGTTGAAATGTTCCAGGGAGTCGAATACTTTCGCAAGGCACTGTAGATGCACCTTTTCTGGGGTGGCTGAGAGCTGATGTTTTTAGTCTGGGAGGGGGCCAATATCCATGGCACCTTCCTAGGCTATTAATATCAGCCCGCAGCTGTCTGCCTTGCCTTTGCTGGTTAGATTTTATAGGGGGACTCTATGTCAATTTTTTTCTGCGGTCCTCCTGTAAGCCAGCCAGTAAAGGCTAATCAAACAGCTGTGCACTGATAGTAATAGCCTGGGAACCTTTATGGCTATTGGCTCCTTCCCAGAATATTAACATCAGCCTTCAGCTATCGGCCTTTCCTCCGCTGGTTATGGAAATTATGCGGGATCCCACACAATTTTTTTTTCTTATTTTTTTTAAATTAAGAGTTGCTGTTTGGTTACAGCCTATGTAGGATCATTCCGTTAACACCATTACATAGGCTGGTGGTAATGTGTGTGTTTGTTTGTGTGTGTGTTTGTGCTTACTTACCATCTGAGGCCGGTTTCACACGTCAGTGATTCCGGTACGTGAGGTGTCAATTTCCTCACGTACCGGAGCCACTGACACACGTAGACACATTGAAATCAATGCATCTGTGCAGATGTCATTGATTTTTTGCGGACCGTGTCTCCGTGTGCCAAACACGGAGACATGTCAGTGTTCGTGGGAGCGCATGGATTACACGGACCCATTAAAGTCAATGGGTCCGTGTAAAACACGTACCGCACACGGACATTGTCCGTGTGCAGTCCGTGTGCCGTGCAGGAGACAGCGCTACAGTAAGCGCTGTCCCCCCCACATGGTGCTGAAGCCGCCATTCATATCTTCTCTGCAGCAGCGTTTGCTGTAGAGAAGATATGAATAATCCTTTTTTTTTTTGTTTCTCGTGTTTAACATAAAGATCCCTGTCCCCACCCCCCTCCCACCCCCTGTGCGCCCGCCCGCTGTTATTAAAATACTCACCCGGCTCCCTCGCAGTGTCCTGTCCTGGCCGCAGCTTCTCCTGTATGCGGTCACGTGGGGCCGCCCATTTCAGAAATGAATATGCGGCTCCACCCCTATGGGAGGTGGAGCCGCATATTCATGACTGTAATCGGCGGCCCCACGTGACCGCTCATACAGTAGAAGGTGCGGCCAGGACAGGACACTGCGAGGGAGGCGGGTGAGTATTTTAATAACAGCGGGCGGGCGCACAGGGGGTGGGAGGGGGGTGGGGTCAGAGATCTTTATGTTAAACACGAGAAACAAAAAAAAGGATTATTCATATCTTCTCTACAGGAAACGCTGCTGCAGAGAAGATATGAATGGCGGCTTCAGCACCACATGGGGGGGACAGCGCTTATCTCTAGCGCTGTCTCCTGCACGGTGCGTGTGGTACCCAGTCGGCACATGGGCGGCACACGTGTGCCGCACGTGTGCCACACTGATGTGCCACAGAAACGCACGGGCACACGGACACGGATAATTCCGGTACCGATTTTTCCGGTACCGGAATTATCTGGACGTGTGGGACAGGCCTTAATAATGATGGAGCTTGGTGTCAATGACAGCTGTTGATACCAAGCCCTAATCCCATTACTCTGATGCTACTGCGCCAGAATGAAAAAGGTGGTGTTGAGCCAAGAAATTACATCACAAAACATTTTTTAAAAATATCTTAATTTAGCTAAAAAAAAGCCTTCATTGCTGTACAAAAATGCTTACAAAATGCACACAAAACCGCTTCAAAAATGCATCAAAAATTGCAGTAAAATGCTCGTTTTTGCCACCAATAGATGCAGAAATTTCTGCAAGAAAATACTCAATGTGCGCACGTAGCCTTAATGAGGAATCTGGTATTCTCTGATGGTTCACATTACAGGAGTGAAATGTAAGGTATTTAACACTTTCTAACCTCTAGTGCCCTATTTGTGCATACAGGAGCTGTCAGCATGGATTATTCTGATCCTAATTAAACTTACTTATATTTGGAGGTTGGGTAGTTATGTGCTGCCAGGTACAAAGAGGTAAACTGATCTGGATTATCTGTTGATATGAATTTATCTATTAGGGAGAGACCATTGCTGGGTAGAACGTACCCATAATTAGGAAGAGAACAATTTGCCGTAAGCTTAGATTGACTTTAGTACCAGCTCTCAAATGTGCGCTTTTTATCTTTTCATGATAAGCTTTTACAGACAAAGTTACATTGTGCTATAAAAATGAAAGAAATCCTTGGGTTCCCATGGTAACTATGAAATGTGCCGTCATTTCCATCCCCTTTATCTTACATCAGAATATCCTGTACCTTCTGCCCTAAAGTATATTAGAATTTGCCTAGTTATACAGTAAGTGGCACGGTGGACATCGTTTGCGGCACTACCTATATAACAAGTTAGCAGCGGTTAAAAGAATAATTTAAAAAAAAAACAACTCTTAAAAGATCTTATGGAGATTTTGCTATGATTGTCTCTTTATATGCATGTCTTAAACAGAAGTCTCTTTGAATAATATGCACCAAATTATTGAGTAACACGCTTAGTGCATCCTTAGGCTGACTGTACGCCAAATATAAGCAAGTATAATGGATGCCAGCTGTGAGCTGGTGATTTCTGCTATATAAAAGAATTGTTTAGCATTAGAATTTGTAAGCTAAAACTAGGAGTGTTTGTACCAACTCCACCCTCCCCCAAAAAAACTTCTATGCCCCAATTAATTAAGACTGGTCTTTTGTATTCCCGTCTTAATGAAGGAAGAGCTGGAGTAAGATGTGCCAAAATCAATTAGAGGCTTGGGACTTTTACTGAATTTGGCGCATCTTTCAAGCCAGTCTTGTACACCAGACACGGACTGGCATATATTTTTTTGTCTTAATTTGCGTTCACCTATCATGCCCAAGCTCCACCTATTTTAACAGTTGACTTTGGACTTGAACTCTAATGCCACCTATTGGAAGTCGCAATCCTAACAGTCAATTTCGACCCTTAAATAGCCTTGTCACATGACTTAGGATAAAAACCTAACCAGAATCTCAATTTGCAGACACTGTGTTTCGGGGTACTGCCCCTCGTCAGTGCAAAGTGGAGATCTGGTTTGGCTGATTGAGAGGCGTCTGACTGGGATCCAAGAAGTCTCGCTTTCCTTGCGGAGAGTGACATGTTAAGCATGTCGAGGTGAGGAGACTTAAAGCTGCTATGCTCCTCTGGGAAATATGCAAATTGTCTCTTCGGAGAGGAAGAGGATGAGAACTCCAGTGCCACCTATTGGAAGTAGCAATCCTAACAGTCAATGTCGACCCTTTAACGAGCTTTGTCACATGACTTAGAATAAAAGCCAAACCAGAATCTCATTTTGCAGACACTGTGTTTCTGGGTACTGCCCCTCGTAAGTGCAAAGTGGAAATCTGGTTTGGCTGATTGAGAGGTATCTGAGCTGGATCCAATAAGTATCATTTCTCCTTGCGGAGAGTGACATGTTAAGATGTCGAGATGAGGAGACTTAAAGGGAACTTGTCACCCCCAAAATCGAAGGTGAACTAAGCCCACCAGCATCAGGGGCTTATCTACAGCATTCTGTAATGCTATAGATAAGCCCCGATGTATCCTGAAAGATGAGAGAAAGAGATTAGATTATACTCACCCAGGGGCGGTCCCGGTCCGGTTCTGGTCCGATGGGCATTGCGGTCCGGGGCCTCCCATCTTCTTACGATAACGTCCTCTTCTTGTCTTCGCTGCGGCTCTTGCGCAGGCATACTTTGTCTGCCATGTTGAGGGCAGAACAAAGTACTGCAGTGCGCAGGCGCCAGGAAAGGTCAGAGACACTTTGTGAGACACTCGGTAAATGGAATATGTCAGACAGTGAGTATATATGTTGGTTTATTTTATTTTTGTTGCAGGAGACCGAGGGATTCGGGGATTAGGTGATGCAGTATTATGGTTAAATTAAGATTAATAAATGAGTCTGTGTGATTATTTCAATTAAAGGACTTTATTCTGGCTGTGTCTTTATTTACCATATAATTATAAGATTAGTAATGAATAAGTGTCTTATTGACGCCTCTCCATTACTAATTCATGGGCTTGATGTCACCGGACAATACAATGGTGACATGACCCCCACAAATATTACCCCACTTGCCACTGTAACAGGGCAAGTGGGAAGAGCAAGGCTAAGTGCCAGAATTGGTGCATCTATAAGATGCGCCACTTCTGGGGCGGCTGAGAGCTGATGTTTTTAGCTTGAGGGTGCCGATATACATGGCCTCTTCCCAGGCTATTAATATCAGCCCGCAGCTGTCTGCCTAGCCTTTGCTGGTTTGATTTTATAGGGGGACCCCATTTCAATTTCTTTCTGGGGTTCCCCTGTAAAATAGCCAGTAAAGGCTAGGCAAAAATCTGTGAGCTGATATTATTAGCCTGGGAACCTTTATGGCTCCTTCCCAGAATAACAACATCAGCCATCAGCTTTCCCTCTGCTGGTTATGAAAATTACACGGGGGGCCCACACAATTTTTATTTTTTTTTAAATAAACAGATATTGCGTTTCATGCAAATTTCATGTGGGTGTGTGTCTTTTATTTAACTCTTTATGTACCATTTTATTAATGAGGGTATCTGGCTGACACATACGTATGTGTGTGTATATACGTATATATATATATATATATATACAGTCATATGAAAAAGTTTGGGCACCCCTATTAATCTTAAGCTTAATGTTGTATAAAAAGTTTCATATATCTAAAAACTGTTGGACACAGTAATGTTTCTGCCTTGAAATGAGGTTTATTGTACTAACAGAAAATGTGCAATCTGCATTCAAACAAAATTTGACAGGTGCATAAGTATGGGCACCCTTATCATTTTCTTGTTTTAAATACTCCTACCTACTTTTTACTGACTTACTAAAGCACTTTTTTTGGTTTTGTAACCTCATTGAGCTTTGAACTTCATAGCTAGGTGTATGCAATCATGAGAATAGCTACTTAAAGTGGCCACTTGCAAGTTGTTCTCCTGTTTGAATCTCCTCTGAAGAGTGGCATCATGGGCTCCTCAAAACAACTGTCAAATGATCTGAAAACAAAGATTATTCAACATAGTTGTTCAGGGGAAGGATACAAAAAGCTGTCTCAGAGATTTAACCTGTCAATTTCCACTATGAGGAACATAGTAAGGAAATGGAAGAACACAGGTACAGTTCTTGTTAAGGCCAGAAGTGGCAGGCCAAGAAAAACATCAGAAAGGCAGAGAAGAAGAATGGTGAGATCAGTCAAGGACAATACTCAGACCATCTCCAGAGAGCTGCAGCATCAACTTGCTGCAGATGGTGTCACTGTGCATCGGTCAACTATACAATGCACTGTGTTTTTTTGCCGCCATGCATAACGCCTTTTTGTATTACCAAACAACTCAATCTTGGTTTCATGAGTCCACAGGACCTTCTTCCAAAAAGAAATTGGCTTCTCCAAATGTGCTTTTGCATACCTCAGCCGACTCTGTTTGTGGCGTGCTTGCAGAAGCGGCTTCTTTTGCATCACTCTCCCATACAGCTTCTCCTTGTGCAAAGTGCGTTGTATAGTTGACCGATGCACAGTGACACCATCTGCAGCAAGTTGATGCTGCAGATCTCTGGAGGTGGCCTGAGGATTGTCCTTGACTGATCTCACCATTCTTCTTCTCTGCCTTTCTGATGTTTTTCTCGGCCTGCCACTTCTGGCCTTAACAAGAACTGTACCTGTGTTCTTCCATTTCCTTACTATGCTCCTCACAGTGGAAATTGACAGGTTAAACCTCTGAGACAGCGTTTTGTATCCTTCCCCTGAACAACTATGTTGAATAATCTTTGTTTTCAGATCATTTGACAGTTGTTTTGAGGAGCCCATGATGCCACTCTTCGGAGGAGATTCAAACAGGAGAACAACTTGCAAGTGGCCACTTTAAGTAGCTTTTCTCATGATTGCATACACCTGGCTATGAAGTTCAAAGCTCAATGAGGTTACAACACCAAAAAAAGTGCTTTAGTAAGTCAGTAAAAAGTAGGTAGGAGTATTTAAAACAAGAAAATGATAAGGGTGCCCATACTTATGCACCTGTCAAATTTTGTTTGAATGCAGATTGCACACTTTCTGTTAGTACAATAAACCTCATTTCAAGGCAGAAACATTACTGTGTCCAACAGTTATTAGATATATGAAACTGAAATAGCTGTTGCAAAAAAAAACATTTTTATAAAACATTAAGCTTAAGATTAATAGGGGTGCCCAAACTTTTTCATATGACTGTATATATATATATATATTCACTTATATTTGTTTTGTGTGTGTAAACATTTTATATTTCATTATATTAAGCATGGTATGTAATGATATTATGGTCTTCAATGGAGAATATAAAAGAAGAGGTTGGACAAGGAAATAACATCACAATTCTTTTTTCTTTGTTAAATAATATATCTTTATTTGGCTTGCAAATAGGACAAATCTGCATGAAAAAAACGCATGAAAATCCGCTTAAAAAATGCATAAAAACAGCGTGGATTTTCAACTCCGTTTTCTGCAAAGAGAGGCAGAATCTGCGCAAAATTATACAAAAGCAAATCTGCAAGAGACAATTAAACATATTGATATATGCCCTTCCAGTGGGCGGTCCTAATCAGTAAGTGACAACTAGGGAAGAGCAGACCCATTGATGTTCAGGTTTGTTGGGTTAGACCGAACTGTAGTTCAAAGTTCGGTTCATCATCCGAACTTGACCCCAAACCAGAACCCAATACAAGTCAATGGCGACCTGAATGTCAGTGCTTTAACATGGCTCTAAAATGGTCATAATAAGGGCTATGGGGCTGCAAAAGGAACTCTAAATGGGGGTAAAAGCAGGACAATTGCCCTGCAAATAAATGTTGATAGGGAAATTACTTAAAATAATATAGAATAATAAAAACAAAATAATCTTGAACCAGGAAGTTGATTTTTATAAATGCATTTTTGAATAATAACAATAATTTCCACAACTCGGTGTGTTTAGAAACAATGTTCCTGTGCTCATATAATCTTATAAATGTGCCCCTGCTGTGTAATGGCTGTGTCTCAATGTACGAGGAAGTGATCTGATCATACCACAGCTCCTGTGCATGGGAGAAAGCAAAAGAGATTATACAGATAGTCTATTTAAAAAAAAATATTTTGCCTCTAAGAAAGAATAATTTGTGATCTCCTACTGTAATGTCTGCACACTTTTATGCTTTCACCTCTGCCCAGGAGCTGTGGTATGAGAAGACCATGTCCCTGTACACAGACATAGCCATTACACAGTACACACCAGGGGCAGCTGAAAGTCTGCCACAAGTGCGGCAGCCCTGACATTTCAGCATAGCGTGAAAGCAATGGCGTATCCAGGGGGGGCAGCCGGGGCATGTGCCCCGGGCGCAGCCGACAGGGGGGCGCCACTGCAGGCCGCCTGATGCGGCAGTCCAAGGAGAAGGCTCCCTGTTGGCTGAATTCTGCCGCCCCCACACTGAGATGCTTCCGTTCTCTGAGCCGGCTGTCAAATTGACAGCCGGCTCAGAGAAAGTGCTGCGCATCGGTTCTATGCCAGGGGTATCAAACACACGGCCCCCGAGCCGCATGCAGCCCCTGAGACAGGCATCTGCGGCCCGAGGTGCATGCTAGAAGAGAGGAGGCAGCACAGAGCTCTGGGACTTTTGCAGCTGCTGGAGAGTCCATGGTGCACGTTAGAAGAGAGGAGGCGGCACGCACGGAGCTCTGGGACTTTCGCAGCTGCTGGAGAGCCGCCCACAATGCGTCACAGAGTGACTTCCGACCGTCCAGTGCCTGAAGAATGAGCCGCGCGTCGCCAAACAGGAAGTGTGCAGCACCTGCCACCTGGAGCAAAGGATTGCGGGGGGATGCAGAGCCTGGCTGGGAGGACAAGGTATGGGCTCTTATATACTACGTGGGCTGTGTTATATACTACGTGGGCTGCTATTTACTACGTGGGCTGCTATATACTATGTGGGCTGCTATATACTATGTGGGCTGCTATATACTATGTGGGCTGCTATATTCTACATGGGCTGCTATATACTACGTGGGCTGCTATTTACTATGTGGGCTGCTATTTACTACGTGGGCTGCTATTTACTACGTGGGCTGCTATTTACTACGTGGACTGTGCTATATACTATGTGGGCTGCTATTTACTACATGGGCTGCTATATACTATGTGGGCTGTGCTATATACTATGTGGGCTGCTATATACTATGTGGGCTGCTATATACTATGTGGGCTGTGTTATATACTACGTGGGCTGCTATATAGTACGTGGGCAGTGCTGTATACTACTATGGGCAGTGCTGTATACTACTGTGTGGGCTGTGCTGTATACTACTGTGTGGGCTGTGCTGTATACTACTGTGTGGGCTGCGCTGTATACTACTGTGTGGGCTGTGCTGTATACTACTGTGTGGGCTGTGCTGTATACTGCTGTGTGGGCTGTGCTGTATACTACTGCGTGGGCAGTGCTGTATACTACTGTGTGGGCAGTGCTGTATACTACTATGTGGGCTGTGCTATATACTACTATGTGAGGACTGAAGCAAGGCCAGGGGGCTGGATGGGTGCAATGTCCTGATTTCTGCCCCCATAATGTGCTCAGATTTCTTCTGCCCCCCTAATGTCCTGATTTCTGCCACCATCCCCCCCATATGTTCCTCAGATTTCTCCACCACATGCAACTGCACCCGGGATGGGAGGGGATGGGGGCAGGAATCAGGACATTATGGAGGGCAGAAGAAATCTGAAGACATTATGGGGCAGAAGAAATCTGAAGACATTATGGGGCAGAAGAAATCTGAGGACATTATGGGGCAGAAGAAATCTGAGGACATTATGGGGGCAGAAATCTGAGGACATTATAGGGGGCAGAAATCTGAGGGGGGGGGGGGGGGCGCCAAACTGATCCTTTGCCCCAGGTGCAGGAAGAGCTAGATACACCTCTGCGTGTAAGGTGGTGAAGTGCACTTTGTGTGGGGACCGTGGTCCCCTCTCT
Source organism: Ranitomeya variabilis (assembly GCF_051348905.1). Lineage (NCBI taxonomy): Eukaryota > Metazoa > Chordata > Amphibia > Anura > Dendrobatidae > Ranitomeya > Ranitomeya variabilis. The sequence continues at coordinate 691,355,507 of NC_135234.1, read as the reverse complement.
GCGACTTGTGGGGACATCAGATGTAACCTGTGTGGGGATCTTGGTCAACTGTTCAGCCTCTGTCCACACTCTTTTGCCAACGTGGTCTTAAATCCGGTGAGTTTGGCAGAGGATAGGAGATCCAATCCTGCTGATAAAGGGACCAGTAGAGGCGGGGAAGTGAGGGACCGATGAGGAGCCAGTACCTTCTCCCTATAGGGTGAGGTGGCAGAAGAAGTGCCAGGGGGAAAGGAGACAGGGGGTGATGTCTTTGTCTCCTGATCCTAGCTCAGGTGAACTTTCAGTTGAGTTTAAAGATAGTGAGCTTGACGCGGAGGTTAGGAGGCTCAATAGAGAGGAGGATGCCACTTCCTTTCAATCCTCAAGCAGTGAAGGTCTGAATGAGGATGTAAGGGAATGGCTAGATATACAATGCTGAAAAAAGAGTAATCGTAAGAAAGAGGTCCCCTGGGAATACTAGCTATGAGTCAGATCCAGATGCCAGAGGAGGACTTACATGCCCTGCCCCTGGTGGATACCACTAACTGGTATCATGTCCTGTTTGACATCTCTCTTTCTCTTTCAGAGGGGGAGGAGGAAGACGTGGTGTCGGGAGTTGTCGACAAGGTGATTGGGGCTTTGTGGTTTTACGGCGCTCCAGGCCTTCTTCATCGGGGTAGAGAGTAAGCCCTTGGGGGAGGAGGTCATGCCAAGTCTGTCAGACAAAGGCAGGAGCGAAAGGAAGGAGGGTATAGATTTGTCGGTGTGTCTGAAACGTGGGATATCTCCAGCTTAGTCTGAGGAGGAGCATATTTCAGGGGGTTGGGAAAAAGGTTGCTGTTGAACTTAATCACTTACCCATTAATGTTGCCAGCATAAAGTCGGATGCGGCTAGGATTACGGCCTTTGATTTTCTCGGTCGCCTTCATACTGACATTTTATTTTTGCAGGAGACCAGGTTGTCAGATCTAACAAACAAATAAAGTTGCACTCTGTAGTGCTAAAGATGTCAACATGTAATATATGAATAGCATTACTGCTCTAGATAATAAGAAAAAATGGAGACACTTAGCACTTAGGTTGTCAGATCTGACATCATTGTAGAAGACAAGAATAGAGTGGACCCATGGGTCCTCCTACTGGTTTCTTGCGCATAGTAGTTCTTTTTAAAACTGTAGATGTGGAATGCCGACAGGTAATTGAGTTGGAAATGGGGAGGTGCTTGATCTTGGATGTGCTCATGAAAGGACAAGAGCTTTGGCTAATGAACATCTGTGATCCACAGTCCAAGTGGGACCATAAAAGTCTTTCAGTTTTCTAGCCGGCAGCTGGTCTTTGGATTTCAATAACATCTCGAGGCCCGGCGATAGAGGAGATTCCAGAGACCGGCTGGCTTATGAAAGAGTTGCTTTAAATAGCATAGTTAGCGAGGCTCGCCTGGTGGATGTCCACATCAGGGAGAACCCAAACCACATGGAGTTCACGTATTTTAGAGGAAGCCAGATTAGGTCCAAGATACACTGGTTTTATTTACAGGAGGATGCCATCATTTCTCTTTTCATCAATGTAGGTGATAGAGGTAGAATTCTCTGACCATTGTTTCATTGTGTTTTCTTTGAATGTCGCAGAGACTCCTCAGATGGGATGAGGCATATGGAAGATTAATTTGTCACTCTTTCAGGAAACAACTGTAAGGCTACCGTCAAACTAGCAGTATTTGGTCAGTATTTTACATCAGTATTCAGGGGCGTAACAACTGCGGTCACAGGGGTCGCAGCTGCGACCGGGCCCGGAGTGCTAGGGGCCCGCCCAGTCCAGCAAACAAGTAACATTTGCCGGGAAACTCAGCAGACAAGTCACGCACCCTGCTGTCCACGCCCACAATGGCCAGCTTCTCCACTTCCAGCAGTGTGAGGCGAGTGGGCGTGTCCGTGAGTGGGTGTGTCCGTGAAGGACATGTTACCTAGCGTGTCACTGAAGCTTGACAGAGATGGAGGGGAAACAACATACCCCAGGAGCCTGCAGCAGCTGTCACAGAGTCCGGGTGAGGCGCGAAGGCAGCAGCTGGTGAGCAAGTGCACTGTAAAGTGCTGATGTGCGGCCGGTGTGCTGCTTACACCTGACACACACACACCCTGTTCTGTGCGCACAGGAGGGGAAAAGTCGGGTCACATGATCAGTGGCCTCAGTGTATTCAGGACTCTGCTGTGCTGATTGTCATGGAGCTGAATGAGGGGAAGTTTATGTGTGGGGCAGGAGGGGTTTACAGTGTGGATGTAGCAAGGCCGTGTGTGTACAAGGTGTACAGAGCGGAGCCGTGTATGTGTGTAGTGGAGCAATGTGTACGAGGTGTACGGAGCGGAGTCAGGTGTGTATGAGGTGTACAAAGCTGAGCCGAGTGGGAAAGAGGTGAGCGGAGTCGTGTATGTATGGGGTGTATGGAGTGGTGCTGCGTGTTTACGAGGTGTACGAAGCGGAGCCGTGTGTGTATGGAGTGTACGGAGCGGAGCCGCGTGTGTATGGGGTGTACGGAGCGGAGTCGCATGTGTATGGGGTGTACAGAGCGGAGCTGTGTGTGTGAGGTGTACAGAGTGGATCCGCGTGTGTCTGAAGTGTACGGAGCAGATCCACGGGTGTAAGGAGTGGAGCAGCGTGTGTACAAGGTGTACGGAGCAGAGCAGTGTGTGTACGGGGTTCACGGAGCGAAGCCGCGTGTGTACGGGCTGTAAATTTCCGAGTCGGGAAGAATGGTACATGGCTGTGGGCAGAGCCCAGAATGTGCACTGTGGGGGAGTAATGGGTGTACTCACCAGCGTCAGAATGTGCAGTGCGTATGCTCCGGAGCCACCCAATACACCCCCACACTGCACAGGTCCGGAAATGACGCACTGCAGCGTCATACCAGGAAGAAACAGCACACAGATTTCAAACGCCGGGAGTGCGCTTGGAATTAGAGCGAGGAAGGACATGAACGCCCAGAGTGTCTGCACTTCCGAACACATTCAATATCACTGTAGCGCGGATCCATTTCTTTTTATTTGTTTGCATTCCCCTCTTGACAGTATCAGCTCCTTCTGTCTTGGTTCCTGCAGCTCAGCAATTTCAGTCAGGTAGCGCTGGTGTATTTTCTTATATCACATTTAGTATAGGGACATGTTAGTAATAAAATCATTTTTCTCAGCGATTACAGGGCAGTATTAGGTCAGACTATACAACAAAGCAACAAAACTATAGTGTGTGAAATGAATAGGGAAAATGTGAATTTCGGTGGGAAATATTTTGGCGCTGGGGGGCCCCATTTGAAAGTTCGCATCGGGGCCCCTCACTTTGTAGTTACGCCACTGTCAGTATTTGTAAGTCAAAACCAGGAGTGGGTGATAAATCATACCTCCCAACCGTCCCGGATCCCGCGGGACTGTCCTGATTTTGACAGTCAGCCCCGCGATCCCGGGAGGGACATTAGTTGTCCCGCACTACGTGCCTAGGGCAGGGACAATGCAGGGGGCGGCACCTGAGCAAGGTTTGTGGCTGTTTTTTTTTTTATAAAAGTTGGATCACCTCCCAAACCGCCCCCGCCCCCCCCCCCCGCCCGCCCGCATCTCACCCACCCTCCTTGAAGACAATACTCACCCTGCTCCAGCGATGGCTTGTCTCTGCTTCTGCAGCGCTCCTGAATGAGCGGTCACGTGGTACCGCTCATTTAAGGTCATGAATATGCGCATATTCATGACCTATAATAAGCGGTATCACATGACCGCTCACCCAGGAAGAAGGTGCTGAGCCGGGAGTCGGGACACAGCGCGAGAGGGATGACCGCGCGGTGAGGAACAGGTAAGTATGAGGGACGGGGGACAGGATAGGGGGGATGAAGGAGGACGGTAAGCCGCGCCATCGCCATTCAAGATTGGGGGGGAGAATATGAGCCATGCATAGGGTGGGGGGGAATATGAGCCATGCATAGGGTGGGGGGGGGAATATGAGCCATGCATAGGGTGTGGGGGGGAAATATGAGCCATGCATGGGGGGGAATATGAGCCATACATACAGGAGGGGGGTCAGTATACAGTATTAAGCATCATGTGGGATCATTATACATTACATTATGGAGAACTATGTGGCCATTATACAGTATGGAGCATCATGTGCAGTCATTATACAGTTTGGAGCATCATGTGCAGTCATTATACAGTATGGAGCATCATGTGCAGCCAGTATACAGTATGGAGCATCATGTACAGTCATTATACAGTATGGAGCATCATGTGCAGCCATTATACAGTATGGAGCATCATGTGCGGTCATTATACAGTATGGAGCATCATGTGCGGTCATTATACAGTATGGAGCATCATGTGCGTTCATTATACAGTATGGAGCATCATGTTCGGTCATTATACAGTATGGAGCATCATGTGCGGTCATTATACAGTATGGAGCATCATGTGCGGTCATTATACAGTATGGAGCATCATGTGTGTTCATTATACAGTATGGAGCATCATGTGCGGTCATTATACAGTATGGAGCGTCATGTGTGGTCATCATACAGTATGGAGCATCATGTGGGGTCATTATACAGTATGGAGCACTTTGTGGCCATATTTTTTTGTTTATAATTATTGTATATGAAACAGTGTGATCGGCAGTGCTAAATGGGTGTGGTTGGGTCGTGGATATGGGTGTGACTAATTATGAATGGGTGTGGTCAGAGGCGTGGCCTAAAATTTACCGCGGCGCTCTTTGCGCGCCGCAAACTTTGTCCCTCTTTCCCATCTTCAAAAGTTGGGAGGTATGGATAAATGCAGAAGTGGTGCATATGTTTCTATTATACTTTTCCTCTAATTGTTGCACTCCTGGATTTGGTTTACAAACACTGATGTAAAATACTGACCAAATACCGCTAGTGTGACGGCAGCCTAAGGGTATGTGTCCACGTTCAGGATTGCATCAGGATTTGGTCAGGATTTTCCAGCAGTATTTGTAAGCCAAAACCAGGAGTGGAACAATTAGAGGAAAAGTATAATAGAAACATATGCACCACTTAAGCATTTATCACCCACTCCTGGTTTTGGCTTACAAATACTGATGGAAAATCCTGACCAAATCCTGATGCAATCCTGAAGGTGGACACATACCCTAAGGGTATGTGTCCACGTTCAGGCTTGCTATAGGCTTTGGTCAGGATTTTATGCAGGTAAAATCCTGACCAAAAATGCACCTGAGGTCACTGGCAGGTCACCTGCGGTGTTCCTGCGTGTTTTGCTCATTGTAGCAACATGCTGCGTTCTGAAAAAACGCACCGCATGTGCGTTTTCGCGGGAAAAACGCATGCGTTTTTTAATGCATAGTGGAGTCGGGATTTCGTAAAATCCCCTCCACTATGCTGTAACATCTGGACGCTGCGTTTTTGACGCTGCGGCACAACGCTGTGTCAAAAACGCAGCGTTTCCTGAACGTGGACACATACCCTTAGACAGACCTTTGAGGAGTTTCTTTAGAGCCAAGTATTGTTGCTGTGCCTTTGTAGCATTAAGTCGGAGTGGTGGGAGATGTTTAAACACCGGATAGTGAAATTCTTCCTCCAGCTCTCTAACCTCAGAAGTCTGAACAGGGAGCGCCTGTATCAGAGTCTGAGGAGGAAACTCGAACATCTTGTCTCGACTGGGGGTGATTGGGAGGACATCTCCAGAGTAAAAGCCTTGCTGAAAAGGTGTCAGTATGGCTACGTTCACATTTGCGTTGTGCGCCGCAGCGTCGGCGCCACAACGCAAACAAAAACGCAGCAAAACGCATGCACAACGCTGCGTTTTGCGCCGCATGCGTCCTTTTTTTCATTGATTTTGGACGCAGCAAAAATGCAACTTGCTGCGTACTCTGCGCCCGGACGCAGGCGCCGCAGTGACGCATGCGGCGCAAAACGCAAGTGCGACGCATGTCCATGCGCCCCCATGTTAAATATAGGGGCGCATGACGCATACGGCGACGCTGCGGCGCCCGACGCTGCGGCGCTGACCGCAAATGTGAACGTAGCCTATGATAGGCACACACCTTTAGTTTTTAAAGGGGATTTGGAGAAATTTCGCTCTCCTGATCCCTTCAGAAACTGTAAGATGACGGTGAATGGTAAGATTGTTACGGGTCTGAAGGATGGTACGGGTTCTCTGATGAGGTCCAGGGATCATGGAAGTTCTCAGATCCTACTCACACATCTTGTATTGGCATATGTGTGCCAGCCTGCCCTGAGATACGACAATCTGTGCTCGGTGAGAGGTGTATGGTCTGGGTCCTCTGTATCCCCTAAGCCACGCTCCAGTGATGCCTGTGAGCTGATTTGAGTGCCACCCTGCTGTGAACACTCCTCTAAAATTGTCCCCTGGCTTGACGTCTGGGGTACACTTGACTCACCAGCGCCTCTGATACTATCCCCTTATTCCCAAATTCTTATCCATACCGCCCCCACCCTATAGTAACATCAGTTGTAATACCCAAAAAGAATGACATTACACCTGTTTTGGATTAAATGGCCACAGTAGCCTTTTATTAACAAACAATTACACAATTAAATAAAAAACCCAAACTAGGAAGAGGTGGTCCTCGAAGCCACAAAATTAAGGATTTTCAATGTTCCTATTTCATATATTCCTTTTGGCCTCCAGGCTTAGTCTTGCCCCCAGCCGCAAAGCACCAGCTCGGAGGCAGCTAATGACCAGCCCGGCCAAAACCAACCAATACCAATTCCCCAAAATTATCCATTCCACCGACTGATCGACCACATTTCCTCGTAAACTACTCCGGGGGAGTCCAGGACCAATAGAGATCCCCCTCCCCTGCAATCCGCCATCGCCCTTTCCACCAACTTCGAGGACCTCCCTCCCCCGCCTTACTGCTATGACAGAAAATTAACACTCACTACTTAACATAAGCATAAATACCGTTAACAAACTTAACAAATCAAATCCTGATTTCGAAAATTAAGGGAGGGTGGGTGGGAGCTTCGCTTGCTGGCAGACCGCAGGTAATTACGTGCTCCAGCCGAATGCTGACTCGTCCTTGGCAGTTTTCCAATAACTGCCCTGCAGTCTCTCAGCCCAAAAGCCCCTTCACTCCGCCCCTCTGGGTCCCTCCCCCCTCACCAATTCAAAGAACTCCCCGCAGCCCACTTAACCCTGTAACTGCCCATTAACCCCTTGTGGCCCTGATTTTTGCATGTGACCCCGTCATGTCGGCCTCCCCTGATGGCCCTAGGGGCCAGTACGGCCTTTCTTGACGTCTGGGGTACACTTAAACTCACCAGCGCCTCCGATACTATCCCCTTATTCCCAAATTCTTATCCATACCGCCCCCACCCTATAGTAACATCAGTTGTAATACCCAAAAAGAATGACATTACACCTGTTTTGGATTAAATGGCCACAGCAGCCTTTTATTAACAAACAATTACACAATTAAATAAAAAACCCAAACTAGGAAGAGGTGGTCCTCGAAGCCACAAAATTAAGGATTTTCAATGTTCCTATTTTATATATTCCTTTTGGCCTCCAGGCTTAGTCTTGCCCCCAGCCGCAAAGCACCAGCTCGGAGGCAGCTAATGACCAGCCCGGCCAAAACCAACCAATACCAATTCCCCAAAATTATCCATTCCACCGACTGATCGACCACATTTCCTCGTAAACTACTCCGGGGGAGTCCAGGACCAATAGAGATCCCCCCCCCTGCAATCCGCCATCGCCCCTTCCACCAACTTCGAGGACCTCCCTCCCCCGCCAGCAGCATAAATGTTCTGACACCTCAAACATTTATGTCCCTCCAAACCCTGAGGCCGGTTTCAATGCCCCCTTGTATGGCCAGACACCACATGTCCGTCCCTACCGCATTTAAGTGAACCCCGTCTGAACTCCAATATTCCCCTGTTTCCGATTCTAAATTAACGTGCCGTACAACCACAGCTCCATTTCATGACATGAAGCGCGAAATCGCACTGTTCACCTTGATTCTTGCCTTATTTATTCCTTCCACCGACCTCGCCCCCACCACACTTTTCGAGGAACAATGTCAGACCACACCACCAACAACTTCGGGAACGACGCCCACAACCACAGCATGTCAAATTTTATGTCCTTTATCAGCTCCCGGCATGGCCTTTTTCCCAAGTCATTCCCGCCCAAGTGAACCACCACCACATCTGGGGCTCGATCTAAGCGCACGAATCGGTGAAATTCCGGCAAGAATTGACTCCAAACCATCCCGCACTTCCCGATCCATCGCAACGTCACAGAATCTCTCTGGAACCCCAGCTGACGCCCATCCGGCCGAACTTCTGCCCTTAGCGCCGCCCAGAACACGAATGAATGGCCTAAAATCCAGACCAAACGGGATGTACCGCCTGAAATAAATAACAAAAACCGTAAGTAAGAAAAACTTTATGAAGCCCACGAAAACTAATCCCCCAAATTCGGGTGGATGTAAGATCTGAATCTAATCGATTCCCATCGACCAATTCTCTTAACCATTTCTTCACCTAATCCTCTTCTTGCCGCCTCCGTCGCCGCACCAATCCTAAACGAGTGTCCACTGTAGTACTTAGGTGAAACACCCCCAGCTGCCAAACACCGTTTGAACACCGCGATAAACTGGAATCGCGATAAGAAAGACCCATCTTCGTGTATCAAAAAGGGTTGGATAACGCACCACCGTGTCTAATGAAATTATTCGCGCACGACACTGGACACATGAATGAACCCGGAACCGCAAACAACGTTATTTTGCAACTCTTACCGCAGACATCGGTCTTAGAGGACCTCAGTAATATCTCGACTCTGTCGCTAAACACATTAATATCTTCCCTCCGTACACCCCCTTTCTTCAGTTTGGAGGGGCTAACCAATTCCCCAAGGCGAAAAGCACCAAAAAAGGCTAAAGCGAATGCTACTCTAAAAAGATCGATCTCCCATTGTGATCCACAAACCGTCGACAACTGTGCACCTAACACCAACAACACCTCGTACAAAACTGGGCGCCTTAAATCCTGAACTTTCCAACCCTTTCTCCATCTTTTTACCGCTTGGCCCACCAAAAACGATTTTGTAACATTTTTTAAACCACGGGCCTTAAAACCAAAAGCTAACCCTGCTAACAGCTTGTTCAATTTAGAAACAGACCAACCTTTTTCTTTTAGGTGACCGATCAACAAAAGCAATCTGGGTTCATCTTGTAAACGCTCCCCTAAACAACCTTTCCACTCCTCCCACATTCCCCATGCATGATAATACTGCTTCCAGGACCTATCAGATAAGGAGTTCACCAACAAACCCTCTAAAGCCCGCCAGGAAGATTCCACAAATCCGCCGGACACTCCATGCCTGTTGAGTCCGCTTGAGGCACCAGCTCTCGAAAACGGTCCTCCTGAAGATGAGAAAGAGCAACAACGACTGAGTTACACTCCATTGACCTGACTTTGGCCACAATCCACAAGTTATACGATAAACCCAAGAAAACCAGACGTTGCAAAATTTTTACCACTAACGGGGAATCCGCTGACAATGAATTCATCACCCTCGCCTCGTTTTCTGACCTGCATGGAAAACATATCTTTTTGTTCATGATAACCTTACCCCATAACGACAAGGCCACCAAAATGGGAAACAGGTACGTCAACACCCGATTCGCTGTCCAACCTTGCTCCTTCCAAAATTCAGGCCATTCTGCCAACAACCAAGCTCCCTGAAAAAACAGTCCGAAACCGCGTCCTTCTACCACTGCGACAAAAAGCCCCAAAGCATCCGCGTCTATCACCGGTTCAATCCAAATGGACTTACCATTATAATCCTCCAAAAATCTCCCCCAAACTGCCAGATCATCCCGTAACTCTTTTTTTAATCTAATAAAATGAACTGGAGATTTTACACCTGCTGTTGACAATGAAAAGCCTCCTGCAAAATGCTCGGCCCATCGGCATGATCTGACAAGCAAAGTTCAACTTTCCCAGCAACGACTGCACTTCACGTAGTCTCAGTTTTTTCGCCCTGTGCGCCTTAAATACTTCCTCTCGCAGCGCGCCAACTTTCTCCTCTGGTAATCTGCAAACCATTTCCATCATGTCAATTTCAATACCTAAAAAACTTAAAACAGTAACTGGGCCCATTGTCTTATCTGCCGCTAATGGGACCCCAAAACTCTTAGAAATCTTCTCCATTGAATGCAATAATATTGAACAGTCAGCAGTCTGAGCCGCCCCTATGAACAAAAAATCATCAAGATAGTGTATACATGCATTTAAACCTGACACGTCTTTTATCACCCATTCCAAAAAGGTGCTGAATGCTTCAAAATACGCACAGGATAGGGAGCATCCCATGGGAAAACAGCGGTCGACAAAATAACCTCCATTCCAATAGCAACTCAACAAATGCATACTATCAGGATGGACAGGTAACAGCCTGAACGCTGCATCAATATCAGTCTTTGCTAACTTGGCACCCTGTCCGCACACCCGCACCCAATGCATGGCTGCATCAAAAGAAGTATACACCACTGAGCACAATTGCGGATCAATGCCATCATTTACAGACGACCCCTTGGGAAATGACAGATGATGTATCATTCTAAATTTATTGGGTTCCTTCTTAGGGACTATACCTAATGGCGATACCCTTAAGTTCCGCAAAGGAGGACAAGCAAACGGACCTGCCATCCTACCCAAACTGACTTCCTTCTCTAACTTCTCCGACACAACCTCAGGAAATTGCCGCGCTGACTTTAAATTTTTTTTGGATAAATTTACCGTATTTTGCTGACTATAAGACGCACTTTTCCCCCCTCAAATTTGGGGGGGAAATGAGGGTGCGTCTAATAGATGGAATGTACCTGTAAACGGGGTTCGCTGGGAGCCACGGAGGTCCGTCAGCAGTGCCAAAGCCGCCGGCGGTGGAGCGGCCACTGCGGGAGCCGCCGGCGGTGGAGCGGCCCTGCTGGAGCGGCAGCATGGGAGCCACCAGCGGTGGAGTGAAAGCCGCCGGCGGTGGAGCTGCAGCGTGAGAGCCACCGGCAGAGTCACTATCTGTCGGCGGTGCAGGGGCCACTGAGGGAGCCGCCGGCGGTGGAGTGAGAGCCGCCGGCGATGGAGCTGCAGCGTGAGAGCCGCCAGCAGAGTCACTATCTGTCGGCGGTGCAGGGGCCACTGAGGGAGCCGCCGGCGGTGGAGTGAGAGCCGCCGGCGGTGGAGCTGCAGAATGAGAGCCGCCGACAGATAGTGACTCTGCCGGCGGCTCTCACGCTGCAGCTCCACCGCCGGCGGCTCTCACTCCACCGTCGGCGGTGCAGGGGCCACTGCGGGAGCCGCCGGCGGTGGAGCTGCAGCGTGGGAGCCGCCGGCAGAGTCGCTATCTGTCGGCGGTGCAGGGGCCACTGCGGGAGCCGCTGGCGGAGCTGCAGTGTGGGAGTCGAGGAGGTCTCGCAGTCGCAGCCGCTGTAGTCGTATACTGTGGCCACCCTAAACAGGAAGTAGGAGGTCTCACATCCGGTCACGTGCTGCAGTGAAGTACTGGCCTTGTCTCAGCTACTGTTGTCACTGCGGCTCGTGATCTGGATAGGAGAACATCTACTTCCCCTTCTAGCGTTGCCACGGTATTTTGGAGAAAAGTAAAAAAAAAAAAAAAAAGTTACAGTAAAACACACACTCACTGCTGTCGCAAACTCTAACTCCCAGCATGTTACAGGAGCTGCATGTTGGGAGTTAGGCTAGGTTCACTGTTGTGAATTTACTTTTTGGCTCCCTCTAGTGGCTACTAGGGATTTGACTCTGGGTATGTCTGTCATTCCTTTTATGCTCACCTGGGTCGTTAGGTCAGGGGTGTTGCTATATAAGCTCCCTGGACCTTCAGTTCAATGCCTGGCAACGTTGATATCAGAGCTAATCTGTAGTGCTCTTGTCCACTGATCCTGGTTCCTGCTTCATTAAGCTAAGTCTGTTTTTTTGCTTTTTGCAATTTGTTTTTGTTTGCTATTTTTGTCCAGCTTGTATATAATCTGTATCCTGATCTTGCTGGAAGCTCTAGGGCGGCTGGTGTTCTCCCCCCGGGCCGTTAGACGGTTCGGGGGTTCTTGAATCTCCAGCGTGGATTTTTTGATAGGGTTTTTGTTGACCATATAAGTTATCTTACTATATTCTGCTATTAGTAAGTGGGCCTCTCTGTGCTAAACCTAGTTCATCTCTGTGTTTGTCATTTCCTCTTACCTCACCGTTATTATTTGTGGGGGGCTCATATCCTACTTTTGGGGTCCTTTCTCTGGAGGCAAGAGAGGTCTTTGTTTTCCTCTTCTAGGGGTAGTTAGCTCTCCGGCTGGCGCGAGACATCTAGCGACCAACGTGGGCGTGTTCCCCGGCTACTTCTAGGGTTGGCGTTAGGAGTAGATATATGGTCAACCCAGTTACCACTGCCCTATGAGCTGGATTTTTGTACTTCGCAGACTTGCTGATATCTCTGAGACCCTCGCCATTGGGGTCATAACAGTTTGCCAGGCCAGTATTAAATGTTAAATGCATTGCAGAAGTGGGATTATAAGAAAGAAAGCTCTGAGTTTTTTTTTCTCTCTCTCATTTTTTTTTCTTTTCCCCTTTACCTCTGAGTGGCTTGTGATTGCTGCAGACATGAATGTCCAGACCTTGATTACAAGTGTGGACCAGCTTGCTGCTCGTGTGCAGGGCATACAAGATTATGTTACCAGAAATCCTATGTTAGAACCCAAGATACCGATTCCTGAACTGTTTTCCGGAGATCGATTTAAGTTTAGAAATTTCAGGAATAATTGTAAGTTGTTTTTGCCCCTGAGACCCTGTTCCTCTGGAGACTCCGCTCAGCAAGTGAAAATTGTTATCTCTTTTTTACGGGGCGACCCTCAGGATTGGGCTTTCTCGCTGGCGCCAGGAGATCCGGCATTGGCTGATATTGATGCGTTTTTTCTGGCGCTCGGTTTGCTTTATGAGGAGCCCAATCTTGAGATTCAGGCAGAAAAAGCCTTGCTGGCTATGTCTCAGGGCCAGGATGAGGCTGAGGTGTATTGCCAAAAATTTCGGAAATGGTCCGTGCTGACCCAGTGGAACGAGTGTGCATTGGCTGCAAATTTTAGAAATGGCCTTTCTGAAGCCATTAAGAATGTGATGGTGGGTTTTCCCATTCCCACAGGTCTGAATGATTCCATGGCCCTGGCAATTCAAATTGACCGGCGGTTGCGGGAGCGCAAAACCGCAAATTCCCTCATGGTGTTATCTGAACAGGCACCTGATTTAATGCAATGTGATAGAATCCTGACTAGAAATGAGCGGAAAATTCATAGACGCCAGAATGGCTTGTGTTACTACTGTGGTGATTCTGCACATGTTATCTCAGCATGCTCTAAGCGTCTTACTAAGGTTGTTAGTCCTGTCGCTATTGGTAATTTGCAACCTAAGTTCATTCTATCTGTAACTTTGATTTGCTCACTGTCATCGTATCCTGTCATGGCGTTTGTAGATTCAGGTGCTGCCCTGAGTCTTATGGATCTGTCATTTGCCAAGCGCTGCGGTTTTGTTCTTGAGCCATTAGAAAATCCTATCCCTCTTAGGGGTATTGATGCTACGCCATTGGCAGAAAATAAACCGCAGTTTTGGACACAGGTTACCATGTGCATGACTCCTGAACATCGGGAGGTGATACGTTTTCTTGTTCTGCATAAAATGCATGATTTGGTTGTTTTGGGGTTGCCATGGTTACAGACCCATAATCCAGTCTTGGACTGGAAGGCAATGTCAGTGTCAAGTTGGGGCTGTCATGGAATTCATGGAGATTCCCTGCCCGTGTCTATTGCTACTTCTACGCCTTCGGAAGTTCCGGCGTATTTGTCTGATTATCAGGATGTCTTCAGCGAGTCTAGGTCAAGTGCATTGCCTCCTCATAGGGAATGTGACTGTGCAATAGATTTGATTCCAGGCAGTAAGTTTCCTAAGGGAAGACTGTTTAATCTGTCGGTACCTGAACATACCGCGATGCGTTCATATATCAAGGAGTCTCTGGAGAAGGGGCATATCCGTCCTTCTTCTTCCCCTCTTGGTGCGGGATTCTTTTTTGTGGCTAAAAAAGACGGATCTTTGAGGCCTTGTATTGACTATCGGCTTTTAAATAAGATCACTGTCAAATTTCAGTATCCTTTGCCGTTGTTGTCAGACTTGTTTGCCCGGATTAAAGGTGCCAAGTGGTTCACCAAGATAGACCTTCGCGGTGCGTACAACCTTGTGCGCATTAAGCAAGGAGATGAATGGAAAACCGCATTCAATACGCCCGAAGGTCATTTTGAGTACTTGGTGATGCCATTTGGGCTCTCTAATGCACCTTCAGTTTTTCAGTCCTTTATGCATGACATTTTCCGGAAGTATCTGGATAAATTTTTGATCGTTTATCTGGATGATATTCTGTTTTTTTCTGATGATTGGGACTCGCATGTGGAGCAGGTCAGGATGGTTTTCAAGATTTTGCGTGAAAATTCTTTGTTTGTTAAGGGCTCAAAGTGTCTCTTTGGTGTACAGAAGGTTCCCTTTTTAGGGTTCATTTTTTCCCCTTCTGCTGTGGAGATGGACCCAGTCAAGGTTCGAGCTATTCATGATTGGACTCAACCCTCGTCAGTTAAGAGTCTTCAGAAGTTCTTGGGTTTTGCTAACTTCTACCGTCGTTTTATCGCTAATTTTTCTAGCGTTCTTAAACCGTTGACGGATATGACCAAGAAAGGCTCTGATGTGGCTAACTGGGCTCCTGCTGCCGTGGAGGCTTTCCAGGAGTTGAAGCGCCGGTTTACTTCAGCGCCTGTTTTGTGCCAGCCTGATGTCTCACTTCCCTTTCAGGTTGAAGTGGATGCTTCGGAGATTGGGGCAGGGGCCGTTTTGTCGCAGAGAAGCCCTGGTTGTGCTACTATGAGACCTTGTGCCTTTTTCTCTAGGAAGTTTTCGCCGGCTGAGCGAAATTATGATGTGGGCAATCGGGAGTTGTTGGCCATGAAGTGGGCATTTGAGGAGTGGCGTCATTGGCTCGAGGGTGCTAAGCATCGTGTGGTGGTCTTGACTGATCACAAAAATCTGATGTACCTCGAGTCTGCTAAACGCCTGAATCCTAGACAGGCCCGCTGGTCATTGTTTTTCTCCCGTTTTGACTTTGTGGTTTCATATTTACCAGGTTCTAAGAATGTGAAGGCCGATGCTCAGTCTAGGAGCTTTGTGCCTGATGCTCCTGGAGTCGCTGAACCTGTGGGTATTCTTAAGGAAGGAGTTATCCTGTCAGCTATTTCTCCAGATCTGCGACGTGTGTTGCAGAGATTTCAGGCTGGTAGGCCTGACTCTTGTCCACCTGACAGATTGTTTGTGCCTGCTAAATGGACCAGCAGAGTCATTTCCGAGGTTCATTCCTCTGTGTTGGCAGGGCACCCGGGAATTTTTGGCACTAGAGATCTGGTGGCCAGGTCCTTTTGGTGGCCTTCCTTGTCAAGAGATGTGCGGTCATTTGTGCAGTCCTGTGGTACTTGTGCTCGAGCTAAGCCTTGCTGTTCTCGTGCCAGCGGGTTGCTCTTGCCCTTGCCTGTCCCGAAGAGACCTTGGACACACATCTCTATGGATTTCATTTCGGATCTTCCGGTGTCTCAGGGCATGTCTGTCATCTGGGTGATATGTGATCGTTTCTCCAAGATGGTCCATCTGGTTCCTTTGCCCAAACTGCCTTCCTCTTCTGATCTGGTTCCTGTGTTCTTCCAGAACGTGGTTCGTTTGCACGGCATTCCTGAGAATATTGTGTCGGACAGAGGATCCCAGTTTGTTTCCAGGTTCTGGCGATCCTTTTGTGGTAGGATGGGCATAGATTTGTCGTTTTCGTCCGCTTTTCATCCACAGACTAACGGTCAAACGGAACGAACTAATCAGACTCTGGAGGCGTATTTGAGGTGTTTTGTCTCTTCTGATCAGGATGATTGGGTGACCTTCTTGCCGTTGGCTGAATTTGCCCTTAATAATCGGGCTAGTTCTGCCACCTTGGTTTCGCCATTTTTCTGCAACTCTGGTTTCCACCCTCGTTTTTCCTCGGGACATGTGGAGCCTTCTGACTGTCCTGGGGTGGATTCTGTGGTGGATAGGTTGCAGCGGATCTGGAATCATGTGGTTGACAACTTGAAGTTGTCACAGGAGAAGGCTCAGCGTTTTGCCAACCGCCGCCGCGGTGTGGGTCCCCGACTTCGCGTTGGGGATTTGGTATGGCTGTCTTCTCGATTTGTTCCTATGAAGGTCTCCTCTCCCAAATTTAAGCCTCGATTTATTGGTCCTTACAAGATATTGGAGATCCTTAATCCTGTATCTTTTCGCCTGGATCTTCCGGTGTCGTTTGCCATTCACAACGTATTTCATAGGTCCTTGTTGCGGCGGTACGTTGTGCCTGTGGTTCCTTCTGCTGAGCCTCCTGCTCCGGTGTTGGTTGAGGGCGAGTTGGAGTACGTGGTGGAGAAGATCTTGGACTCTCGTCTCTCCAGGCGGAGGCTTCAGTACCTGGTCAAGTGGAAGGGCTATGGTCAGGAGGATAATTCCTGGGTGGTCGCCTCTGATGTGCATGCGGCCGATTTAGTTCGTGCCTTTCACGCCGCTCATCCTGATCGCCTTGGTGGTCTTGGTGAGGGTTCGGTGACCCCTCACTAAGGGGGGGGTACTGTTGTGAATTTACTTTTTGGCTCCCTCTAGTGGCTACTAGGGATTTGACTCTGGGTATGTCTGTCATTCCTTTTATGCTCACCTGGGTCGTTAGGTCAGGGGTGTTGCTATATAAGCTCCCTGGACCTTCAGTTCAATGCCTGGCAACGTTGATATCAGAGCTAATCTGTAGTGCTCTTGTCCACTGATCCTGGTTCCTGCTTCATTAAGCTAAGTCTGTTTTTTTGCTTTTTGCAATTTGTTTTTGTTTGCTATTTTTGTCCAGCTTGTATATAATCTGTATCCTGATCTTGCTGGAAGCTCTAGGGCGGCTGGTGTTCTCCCCCCGGGCCGTTAGACGGTTCGGGGGTTCTTGAATCTCCAGCGTGGATTTTTTGATAGGGTTTTTGTTGACCATATAAGTTATCTTACTATATTCTGCTATTAGTAAGTGGGCCTCTCTGTGCTAAACCTAGTTCATCTCTGTGTTTGTCATTTCCTCTTACCTCACCGTTATTATTTGTGGGGGGCTAGTATCCTACTTTTGGGGTCCTTTCTCTGGAGGCAAGAGAGGTCTTTGTTTTCCTCTTCTAGGGGTAGTTAGCTCTCCGGCTGGCGCGAGACATCTAGCGACCAACGTGGGCGTGTTCCCCGGCTACTTCTAGGGTTGGCGTTAGGAGTAGATATATGGTCAACCCAGTTACCACTGCCCTATGAGCTGGATTTTTGTACTTCGCAGACTTGCTGATATCTCTGAGACCCTCGCCATTGGGGTCATAACAGTTCACATTGCGTTAGGGCAATCCGTTTAGCGCTAGAGGATTGCGCTAACGCAATGTCTTTTTAGGGGTCGCGCTAACGTCCCCGCTCACGCAGATCCCCGATCTGCCAGAGCGGGGAACTGACCTCGGGCGCGCCGCGAACGCTGTAAGCACCGTCCGAGGCGCGCCACAAAAGAACGGCACATCGCTAGCGTGAGCCGAAAATGGCACACGCTAGCGATGCGCTTCTGCAAAAAATCAGATTGCTGTCAATGGGTGCGCTAACGGACCCGTTGCACGGCGTTAATTGCGACATTTTCGCCGTGCAACGCTGTCCGTTAGCGTTAGCCCATTAACGCAAGGTGAACCTAGCCTTAGGGCCTGTTTCCATGTGGAATAATACATCTGGATTTGCTGCGGATTGGATGCTGCGTACATCCGTAGAGTCCAATCCGCAGCGTCCAGATGTTACAGCATAGTGGAGAGGATTTTATGAAATCCCGTCTCCACTATGCGTGTATCCACATGTGTATCCGGACATGGGGCGCGTCTTTATAGACTGCAGCATGTCTATCTTGCAGAGACGCTCCATCTCTGCAAGATATCGTAAATATCATACGATGCGGTGCTTCCGCATGTGCTCAATGAACACATTTGGAATCACCGCGCATACAACAGGAGCGGTGCTTTGGGCGGAGCAGGGCATCCGCTGCGTCCAAAGCGCTGAGTTTCCTGAATGAACGTGGAAACATAGCCATAGTTCTCCAAAGCAGTTGACATACGGTACAATAAATGGCACCTATGACATACGGTATTAAAGGTGATATGTTTTCTGAATACAGGCTGTCCAATGCGTAGGCAGCGTGCATTAGTGTAGCAACAAGCTGTATGACTTTAGCCACTTTTTTCTCTGAAATGCCACAGCATTTCAGAGGGAAAAAAGTGGCTAAAGTCATACAGCCCACTGTTACGCTAATACCGTACATGCTGGCTTTTGCATTGAACAGCCCGTACTTTAAAAGCCACCTAAAGACTAGTCTGACAGGTCCCCAGCCGCTTCTCCCCATCCGCTCCCAATGAGTGACAATTTTCTTTCCGCGTGCGCATACAGGAAGAGACCTGTCAGTGATTGGCAGCAGGAGGGGAAAAGCCAAAGGTACGGTACAGCGTGTTTTTCTCTGAAACGCCGTAGCATTTCAGAGTGCAGCATACCATACCTGGCTTACGGTAGATCATACAGCCAGTGTCTGATACATGCTGTCCGTGGATTACGGTAGCATGTATCAGCTGTCAGGTTTCCTTTATACCGTAGTGTTTACAGTACCGTACTTCTGCATTGGGAGGTGAACTGCATTCACATGTGGACAGATGCATGATTGACAACTATGGTACAGTGTCATGCAGGTGCCTTGGTTGGTTCACTTTGATGGTAGGATGTCAGCACTACTCACTTCCCAATCCAGAAGCAAACGGTGCCAGAAAAACCCTTTTAACCCATCAAAAAATACAATGTCTGTACACACGCTTCTTTTTCATCACACCACATAAAAAAGTGATTGAAAACCATAAGTACGGTAGCATACCACAAATTGATACCAATAAAAACTCCAGCTTGTTATAAAAAACTCACACATACGGTGAACAGAAAAATTACCACAGAGTTAGTGGTCAATTACGGTATCGGTATTACCGTATTTTTTATTATGCATTGCCTATGGTACCGTATATTGGACTATCCTATTCCACAGCATTTTACAGACATTATCATCACTGTCCCCATTGGGGCTCACAATATCTCTATCTGTATGTGTTGGAAGTGTGGGAGGAAAGCTGAGAATGCGGAGGAAACCCACACAAACCTGGGGACAACATACAAACTCCTTGCAGATGTTCTCCTTGGGGGGGTGTTGTTCTGTACAAGAGCGTAGCACTACCTGTGGCCCCCCAGCAACAGATCCCCCACCATAACAGTGTCAGCAGCAGGACAAAGTACCGTACTGATACCATAATTTTGTATTTTCTTGCAGAAAGATACGTTACCTTACTCTTCTGGAAAGATGTCAAAGCAGAGAAGGATTTCATATAAAATCCCTTTTAAACTGGAGGTAGTGAAGTACGCCAAAGAACATGGGAACAGGGCAGCGGAGAGACACTTCGTGCCACCTCCAACTGAAAAAATGATACGGGAATGGAGGAAACAGGAGGATCAGCTACAAAAAATGGACAAAGATAAAAAATGTTTTTGTGGGCATGCTGCAAAGTGGCCACATTTAGACGTGGATGTGAAAGAGTGGATCATACGTCACAGGAACAATGGATATTCTGTATCGACAAAAATGATCATTTATGAAGCTAAACGTCTTGCTGCAGAGAAAGGCATTCAGGACTTCACAGGAACACCATCATGGTGCTATAGATTTATGAAGCGATGTGGCCTTGCTATGCGCACAAAGACTAGGATTGCACAAAAAATGCCTAAAGAATACGAAACCAAGATTGTGTCTTTTCACAAATTTGTACTGGAAGCAAGAAAGAAAAATGGATATGAAATGACTCAGATTGGGAACATGGATGAAGTCCCGTTGACCTTCGATGTTCCGTCAAACAAAACGGTTGATGTGAAAGGTGCCAAAACTATAGCCGTGAAGACGTCAGGGCATGAGAAAACCCATTATACCGTTGTGTTGTCCTGCTGTGCAGATGGCACCAAATTACCTCCACTGCTGATTTTCAAGAGAAAAACCATGCCAAAAGAGACAATCCCAAAAGGAGTCATTGTTTATGTTCACGACAAGGGATGGATGGATGAAAATGGCATGAAGATATGGATAGAAAAAGTGTGGTCCAAACGTCCTGGGGGGCTTCTGAAAAAAACTGCTCTATTAGTGCTGGACCAGTTTAGGGCACATATCACTGAAGCCACAAAAAGGAGATTTAAAGAAGAGAAAACCCATATTGCCGTAATTCCTGGGGGGCTTACCAGTCAGTTGCAACCTTTGGACGTTTCCATCAACAAGCCATTTAAAGTTTTCATGAGAGAAGAGTGGAATAAATGGATGGCTGCTGGAAACCATGATCTGACACCAACTGGACGAATGAAGAGGCCCACAATCACCCAAGTTTGTGAGTGGGTGAAAACCTCATGGCAGTCCGTTAAGGATAAAACCATTGTGAAGTCCTTCAAAAAATGTGGCATCAGCAATGCCTTAGATGGCTCTGAAGATGACATCCTTTATGAACAGAGTGAAGACAGTGATACTAGTGATTCTGAGGAACCGAGCTTCCTAAATATGGACAGTAGTGATGAGGAGGAGTTCTTGGGGTTCCCTGATGACTGAAGAGTTTCTGTACTTAAACCAGTAATGGTTGTTAATGTTGCTGCTGAGTTCTGTTTACATTTCCATTGGTGAAATATTATGTTATTTATGTTATTAAATATTTTACCCCGTTATTTGCTTCAAAACATTTTTTTTTCCTACTTTCAACCTCTAAAACTTAGGTGCGTCTTATGGTCCGGTGCGTCTTATAGTCCGAAAAATACGGTACTTCCATATCAACTGACGGGATTCTAAAACCATCCCTGAAACCATCTTCCAACAACCTAGCTACCATCCTATCTGGGTACCTATTTAGGTAATGTACCATCTCTCCCAGCTGAATTGGCGTCACCCCTTTTTTCAGATCCCTCCGCTCCTCTCTGTCTGTTTCCCCTGAAACATTTAGCTGATCCGTGTGCTCCTCCACAGATTGTACACTCATGCTTAAACTTGCATTTTGCACCAAATCTACACGCCCCCTCGTTGAATGCTCGGAATAGCTCACCAAACATGCCTCCTTGCCCAGCGCTCCTACCTGTACACCCCAGCCATGCAGTAGATGGTGGAGCAGCAGTCTGCCCAGCCCCCCACAGAAGAGCTAAGTCTCTTAAACCGTGCATAAGAATATTTAATCCCCCGCT
The DNA here is from genome assembly GCF_051348905.1 of Ranitomeya variabilis. Classification (NCBI taxonomy): domain Eukaryota; kingdom Metazoa; phylum Chordata; class Amphibia; order Anura; family Dendrobatidae; genus Ranitomeya; species Ranitomeya variabilis. The sequence goes on along the minus strand of NC_135234.1, from coordinate 691,334,122 downwards.
AACCCCCCTGGGACCCCCTCGTGACTACCCCTACCAGACGAGGTTAACAAAGGGGGATAAGGTAAAAAAGGGATGTTCTCACCAAGCTGCCCGAGCGCTGTGGACCCGGCAGCCGACGGTCCGGTAGCCTGATGCTGCCTCTCCTCCTCCGTCCTCCTGTCATGGTCTGGTGCACCGTGATCCATTCGGGAGTTGCTCGGCGACGCTCTCCTTGGCGTTATCGGAAGAGCCGCGGAAGTCTGTGCTGTGGACTGGGAGCCCGCGTCATCCGTGAACTGTCGCCGCTGGTGGTCCCTGCGCGCTGGAGTGGGGGATGGGGCCTGCGCAGCGCCGATCATCGGCCCAAGGACTCGCGCCACGCTCGACCCTCTGCTGCTCTGCGCTGGGCCTGGTAAGGCGGCGCTGCTAGGGCCAGCTGTTAGCCGCCCGCGTTGCGCCCCCCGCTGAGGCGCCTGTGGATCAGGCCCCCGTATATGGTCTCGCCTGCCTGTCACATGCTGAGCCGGCTCACCTGCCCTGGTGGCTCCGGCCGTTCCTGCTCCCGACACCCTGCGTGGTCTGGATGTTGAGGAGGAGGCCGCCGCCTCCCTCTATTGCAGGCCCCGCCGCGTGACTGGATTCCTCCCAGCTCGCCCTCGGGACCCAGCAGTCCCGCGGCACGCGCCATCAGCTGGAGGGTCCCCGGAGGGGTTCCTAACTCGGCGTCGGGCCCTGGGGGGGACATCGGGGCTTAAGCGTGCCGGCGGCCGGGACCGCCGCAGCCGGCGCTCTCCTGTGAGGACCCGGGGAGATCCGCTCGCCACCCCCTGGAGAAGGCTGCTTACATTTTGCTGCAGCCATGCCGTCCCCTGTGTGCTGGCTGCGTCTCTGAGGCTCTGCAGGAGCGCTTCCACATCCATGCTGTCGGCAAGCTGGAGCTTCGCTTGCTGACAGACCGCAGGTAATTACGTGCTCCAGCCGAATGCTGACTCGTCCTTGGCAGTTTTCCAATAACTGCCCTGCAGTCTCTCAGCCCAAAGCCCCTTCACTCCGCCCCTCTGGGTCCCTCCCCCCTCACCAATTCAAAGAACTCCCCGCAGCCCACTTAACCCTGTAACTGCCCATTAACCCCTTGTGGCCCTGATTTTGCATGTGACCCCGTCATGTCGGCCTCCCCTGATGGCCCTAGGGGCCAGTACGGCCTTTCTAGACAGTTGTGTACCTGGCTGCTGTTGGTACAGGAACCCACCCTCCGAGCCATGTGTAGATGACAGGCCTGATAACCATGTGAATGGTCCCTGTTCCTTCTGCTCCTCTTCCTCCTGTGCAACTACCTCATTCTTCATTGCCTGAATTGTTTTTTCCAGCAGACATAGAAGTAGTGGTAACAGCGCTGGCCATGTTGGTGTAGTAATCGAAGCAGCATAATACCACACACACATCCTGCATGGAGCCCCACTCATTGGTGGTGAAGTGATGCTGTTCCGCAGAGCAGAACAATTTGTTTTTATACACACTACTCCCACAGTCACGGGTGCAGAATAGAACAATTTGTTTTCATACACACTACTCCCAGAGATACAGTTGCAGAGTAGAAAAAAATGTTTAGGTTCTCTACTCCCACAGACATGCGTGCAGTGTAGAGCAATTTGTTTTTACACACACTACTCCCACAGACACGGGGGCAGAGTAGAGCAGTTTGTTTTTATGCACACTACTCACACAGACATGGGCGCAAAGTAGAAAAAAATGGTTAGGTACACTACTTCCACACACAAGCTTGCAGAGTAGACACAGAGAGACTTTTTGGTAAACCGCACACACACAAAACCTAATACTATTCCTCACTCCAGCTGTGTCCTGTCCCTACATTTAGCAGAGCAGAATGGTATTTATTCAGTCTGGGCCTTGTGGTGCACCGGTCAATCAAAGCCATGTAAATACTTGACATGGCTATGATTGTTCTGGAAGTGTCCACAGCCTAAAAGCTTGTCGCTTTTGTCTGCACTGCAACCTTTCAACAAACTTTATTTGGCATCTGAACCCAAACAGTAAACCGAACTGGTAAAAAAAAATCAGTGTTGGAGGTTCAGTACCAAAAATTAGGTGTCTAGTATGAACCCCGAACTTTACAGTTCACTCATCATGGTGACAACTATCTCTACATGCACACTTAAAAGGGGAAAACTATCAATTACTGATTATCACCTCTCATTGGACCTGTGTGCACAGAAAGAGCAAGGATTTCATTGAATAAATTGCCCTCTCCTCCCCACCATCCCCATCATTGCTCTCTCCTCGTCAGTCCCATCATTGCCCTCTCCTCCCCCACCATCCCCATCATTGCTCTCTCCCCGTTAGCCCCATCATTGCCCTCTCCTCCCCCACCATTGCTCTCTCCCCATCAGCCCCATCATTGCCCTCTCCTCCCCCACCATCCCCATCATTGCTCTCTCCCGTCAGCCCCATCATTGCCCTCTCCTCCTCCACCATCCCCATCATTGCCCTCTCCCCATCAGCCCCATCATTGTCCTCTCCTCCCCCACCATCCCCATCATTGCCCTCTCCTCCCCCTACACACACACACACACACCATTTACTTTTCTGCACAATCCCCTGCAGCGCACCACACACACACACACACACACACACACACACACACTCCTCTCACCTCTCCTCACGCTCTGCCGCTGCATCTCCATCGCCTTCTTCTGACACAGCCGGCCGCTGAATGATGACGTCATCCAGTGGCGCGTCTGTGTGAGAGGAAGTGCAGGCAGGAAGACAGATCGCTGCAGCTCCGCTGCTATTTTGTCTTGTAGGCAGCGGAGCTGCAGGGATTTCTCCCTGCCCGCCACAGCCACCCTGCAGGGGCCCCCCTCCATCTCCACACATGTTGGGAGCCGGCGCTCTGCAGCTTCTCTGTGCCGGCTGTCAGCTTGACAGTCGGCATAGAGAACAACTGACTCCCAGACCGGGGGCGGCAGAATGCTGCCACCGGGGGAGACACTGCGGACTGCCACATTAGGCGGCCCAACTGCACCCCACTGCCGGCTGCGCCGGGGGCACATGCCCTGGCTGCCCCCCCCTAGATACGCCACTGGTACAGGAGGAGAGATGACCCTGCCCGCAAGGGCTCACAATCTACAAGGGATTGGTGAGGGTACAGTAGGTGAGGGTAGAGCTGGTCGTACAGTGGTTTGGTTGATCGGTGGTTACTGCAGGTTGTAGGCTTGTCGGAAGAGGTGGGTCTTCAGGTTCTTTTTGAAGGTTTCAATGATAGGCAAGAGTCTGATATGTTGTGGTAGAGGGTTTCAGAGTAGGGGTGATGCGCGAGAGAAATCTTGTATGCGATTGTGGGAAGAGGAGATAAGAGGGGAGCAGAGAAGGAGATCTTGTGAGGGTCGGAGGTTGCGTGCAGGTAAGTACCGGGAGACGAGGTCACAGATGTATGGAGGAGACAGGTTGTGGACTATACACTATACTCTACAATTGTGCAACCAAACTGTCACTAAGGCTGGTTTCACACTTGCGTTTTTGTCTGCAGCGTTTTTTGCACAAAAAACGCATGCGTTTTTTTCCTATATTTAACATTGAAAACGCATGCGTTTTTTTGCACATGCGTTTGGTCGCGTTTTCAAACGCATGCGTTTTTGTCTGCATGCGTTCATTTTCAAAAATGCTACCTGCAGTATTTTCTTGCGCGTTTTTTTGCCGCGAAAAAACGCATGCGTTTTTTCGCGGCAAAAAAATGCATTGCTGTCTATGTAAACGCATGCGTTTTTAAGCACATACGCAGGACGGAGGAAAATAGAGTCAAAAATGCCAAAGTTTACAAAAGTGGTGGAAACTTTATTAAATAATCAGTGCAAATATAAAATCAATATTATGCACACATTGTGCGCACAGCCATGAGCAATGAAGTAAAAGTGTAACACCATAGAATAGTTCATACGATATTCCAAGATAAATGAGATAACGGTACACCTTGTCAACATGTATGGGTCATAATATAGATGTGGCTTACATAAATAAATCCAAGTATGGACATAAGGTATATACACTGTGTTCCAAATTATTATGCACAAAGAGTTTAGGAGTGATAAGGTTAGAATTTTTTTGTTTGTCATTTAAACTCATTGATGGTGATGTGTGTCAGGGCTCTTTATATCACTGAAAGCAATTGCAGATACCTGTGCAAATTAGTTTGGCAGGTGTGTCCAAATAAAGGCAAGACTACTTAAGAAGGTTGTTCCACATTATTAAGCAGCCTACATTTTTGGCCAAAATGGGAAAGAAAAAAGATGTGTCGGCTGCTGAGAAGCAACAAATTGTGGAGTATTTAGGTCAAGGCATGACTACAATCAACATTGCCAAGACACTTCATCGTGATCATCGCACAATCAAGAAGTATGTAGCTGATTCCCAGCACACATGTGTGCGTGCTGATAAGGAAACATTGAGGATCCTTTCCAACAGGCAATTGCGTAAGGTTAAAAGAGCAGCTGCAAAAATGCCTTGTCATAGCAGCAGACAAGTTTTTGAAGCTGCTGGTGCCTCCAACGTCCCCAGAACAACAAGATGCAGGGTCCTTCAGAGGTGAGTAAGCCATCCTGTCGACCACCTCTATCCACTGCACACAAGCAGAAACAGCTCCAGTTGGCCAAACGATACATGAAGACTGACTTCCAAACTGTTTTATTCACCGATGAGTGCCGTGCAACGCTCGATGGTCCAGATGGATGGAGTGGAGGATGGCTGGTTGATGGACACCCCATGAAAACACGGCTAAGGCGCCAACAAGGAGGAGGTAGAGTAATGTTTTGGGCTGGAATCATGGGGAGAGAGATTGTCGGCCCCTTTATGATCCCTGAAGGGGTAAAGATGAACTCCATAATCTATGTGGAGTTTCTAAAAACACTTCCTGCCATGGTTCAAGAGGAAGAACCGTGCTTTCTGCAGCAAGATCATTTTCATGCATGATAATGCACCGTCTCATGCTGCAAAAAACACATCTGCATCTCTGGCTGCTATGGGCATAAAAGAGGACAAACTTATGGTGTGGCCACCATCTTCCCCTGACCTCAACCCCATTGAGAACCTCTGGAGCATCATCAAAAGGAGTGTCTATGATGGCGGGAGGCAGTTCACATCTAAGCAACAGCTCTGGGAGGGTATTCTGTCCACATGCAAAACAATTGAAGCAGAAACCATCCAAAAACTGACAAATTCAATGGACGAGAGTGTTCAGAAGCTTCTTTCGAACAAGGGGTCCTATGTGCAAATGTAACATCACCTAGAATAAAGTTTTCACTTGAAAACTGTTTGATTTCATTTTTAATAAGCTGATAATGCTTATAACTTCACAATTGACCATTTTTTTGTTCAAAATAAAATTAAAAAGGTTGAAAACACTGCTGTGCATAATAATTTGGAACATGCATTTTGAGTATTTATTTTTTTTAAAAAGATACTGTTTTCATAGGCAGTTTGTTCCAAAACATTGCAATTATACTAGAATAGTAGATGACTGGAAAATAACAATGACTGAAATTCAGATAGGTAATTTAGAGAAAATATGAGGAAATATTATTTGCATAATAATTTGGAACACAGTGTATATAAGGTGCTGCAACAGGGTAATACGTGGTATCCTATTGGGCACGCTGCAGTGAAGGGAAGTATAGCAATCAGTTTGCAGTAGGTAGTTACCTATCACCTGCAGCTGCCGACCAACTAGTGCTGGTCAAGGAATTCCAAAAAGCCCATACAGCCGCATCATCAGCCCTCAAATGCCAGCGAGGAGATGTAATACAAAGTATATACAGCCTAACACAAATATTTACCCATTTAGTACCATGGACCGGCGTAACCGTGCTCTCACCCCAACGCACGTTTCGGTGCGGGATCACCTTCTTCAGGGGGCGTGGTTTTACTCGTAAGATAATCCCACCTTAAATGTCAGGTGTATTAAGTCACCTGGCATGAATGTACCAATGGAAAAGCTACTGCAGCGCACGCGCACCTGCCGGATTCCAGACAGAGAGCTCCCCACCGTATATCCCCGCCTACCAGCAGCAATCACATGACGTGGCCGGCGCCAGCCCACATCACGCAATGAAGTGCAGCAGGACGGAGACAATGGAACAGGAGCGACCGTCGGGCACAGCAGGCGCGCAAGCGCACAGTAAGCATGATGGAAATAATGGAGGTTAAAGTGTCATTTGCAGATAATGACGTACATCAATATAAATACACATAAACAATGCCATATGTCTATTCAAGAAGTGTGTGGGACAACAGAGTAGTATTATATGCGCAATGGGCTCAGCCACACAAAAGGAATGTCCCTGACATGCCTAGGTCCTGCAGCCAAACCAACAGACAGCAGCCGGCGCCAAGCCGCCGTCGCCAGCAGACTACCAGGACACATAGCAGCAGGAGCATACACAGATATGGGGACAAGAGCCAACCAGACGCACTTGTGCCTGCAATATATGTATATATATAACCCAATTCTATAAAGATACTACTACTTACATTAAGTTAAAAGGCAACAATTATGCAGGCCACCAAACACAAGAACACATGCATATCATATGCGTATAAGAACTTCAATGTACCAAAATCAATACTATATATATTGTGCTAAACAGCTAGCAATTATATAATGTTACACTAATCAAATATCCAACCAAATGGAAGGAAAAGATTAATCATATATAACACACAGTCATTCAGTCACACTTTTTGTCTCTCCGGATCCTGTATATCTTCAGTAGGATGTTGATGCCGGGGTATGTAGAAAGATTGTTCATGGATAGCAGTTTAGGGAAACGATGCACGTAACTCCTCCACATAGGGCCAACGGTACAGTAATGAGGTGGGATACATCATGTGTTTACAAATATTCACTACAAAAAAATATAAATAAAAACAATAAATAAACAACATATAAACGAAAAAATAAAACCAACTAAAATCATTCAAACAGCAAATGGCAATAGCGGATCCTCAAGATGGCAAAATACAACCAAAAGATACCAAAAGTCAAAGGAAAGAAGCAAACCCCTGTGACTCATTGAGTCCGTGGGGGGACATAGTGCCCAGGATGGTAATCCATCTACATTCCTTCTGGGCAAGAACCCGCTTAATGTCCCCACCACGGATCCCAAGCTGGATATGCTGGATGCCCCTAACCTTGAATGTACTCGGGTCACTTTGGTGAAACAGCCTAAAGTGCCTAGGTATGGTTTTAAGCAGAGACAGGTCTTCCACCGAGGCAGCCGCTATTATATCTCGCACGTGCTCTCGAGTGCGTATTCTCAGCTGACGTGATGTCAAGCCTACATAGATTTTGTGACAGCCACAGGTGGCATAATAGATAACCTGTGTGGTTGCACATGTATTATTTTTTCGTTTATATGTTGTTTATTTATTGTTTTTATTTATATTTTTTTGTAGTGAATATTTGTAAACACATGATGTATCCCACCTCATTACTGTACCGTTGGCCCTATGTGGAGGAGTTACGTGCATCGTTTCCCTAAACTGCTATCCATGAACAATCTTTCTACATACCCCGGCATCAACATCCTACTGAAGATATACAGGATCCGGAGAGACAAAAAGTGTGACTGAATGACTGTGTGTTATATATGATTAATCTTTTCCTTCCATTTGGTTGGATATTTGATTAGTGTAACATTATATAATTGCTAGCTGTTTAGCACAATATATATAGTATTGATTTTGGTACATTGAAGTTCTTATACGCATATGATATGCATGTGTTCTTGTGTTTGGTGGCCTGCATAATTGTTGCCTTTTAACTTAATGTAAGTAGTAGTATCTTTATAGAATTGGGTTATATATATACATATATTGCAGGCACAAGTGCGTCTGGTTGGCTCTTGTCCCCATATCTGTGTATGCTCCTGCTGCTATGTGTCCTGGTAGTCTGCTGGCGACGGCGGCTTGGCGCCGGCTGCTGTCTGTTGGTTTGGCTGCAGGACCTAGGCATGTCAGGGACATTCCTTTTGTGTGGCTGAGCCCATTGCGCATATAATACTACTCTGTTGTCCCACACACTTCTTGAATAGACATATGGCATTGTTTATGTGTATTTATATTGATGTACGTCATTATCTGCAAATGACACTTTAACCTCCATTATTTCCATCATGCTTACTGTGCGCTTGCGCGCCTGCTGTGCCCGACGGTCGCTCCTGTTCCATTGTCTCCGTCCTGCTGCACTTCATTGCGTGATGTGGGCTGGCGCCGGCCACGTCATGTGATTGCTGCTGGTAGGCGGGGATATACGGTGGGGAGCTCTCTGTCTGGAATCCGGCAGGTGCGCGTGCGCTGCAGTAGCTTTTCCATTGGTACATTCATGCCAGGTGACTTAATACACCTGACATTTAAGGTGGGATTATCTTACGAGTAAAACCACGCCCCCTGAAGAAGGTGATCCCGCACCGAAACGTGCGTTGGGGTGAGAGCACGGTTACGCCGGTCCATGGTACTAAATGGGTAAATATTTGTGTTAGGCTGTATATACTTTGTATTACATCTCCTCGCTGGCATTTGAGGGCTGATGATGCGGCTGTATGGGCTTTTTGGAATTCCTTGACCAGCACTAGTTGGTCGGCAGCTGCAGGTGATAGGTAACTACCTACTGCAAACTGATTGCTATACTTCCCTTCACTGCAGCGTGCCCAATAGGATACCACGTATTACCCTGTTGCAGCACCTTATATATATACCTTATGTCCATACTTGGATTTATTTATGTAAGCCACATCTATATTATGACCCATACATGTTGACAAGGTGTACCGTTATCTCATTTATCTTGGAATATCGTATGAACTATTCTATGGTGTTACACTTTTACTTCATTGCTCATGGCTGTGCGCACAATGTGTGCATAATATTGATTTTATATTTGCACTGATTATTTAATAAAGTTTCCACCACTTTTGTAAACTTTGGCATTTTTGACTCTATTTTCCTCCGTCCTGCGTATCATTGTTTGAGTCGCCTTTTGCCTTATAATGCAATTTAGCATTAATATGCAACTTTATGCATGTTAACAATTAGATTAATTATGTTTTCGGGACTATTTGTACAAGTTTTTAAGCACATGCGTTTGTTTGCGCTAAAAATGCATGCGTTTTTATAGAAAAAAACCAGAAAACACACTGAAAAGCCACCCACCACCATCAAGGTGATAAAGGGATCCAAACCCTAACCCTAACTCTACCCCTAACCTCACCCCTAACCGTTTAATGAACATTTTCTGACAGTCATATTGCCACGTATTTAAGTGCCACGTATCACGTATTTCAGTGCCACGTATGCCACGTGCCACGTATTTAAGTGCCACATATTTAAGTGCCACGTGCCACGTATTAAAGTGCCACGTGCCACGTATTTAAGTGCCACGTGGCACATATTTAAGTGCCACGTATTTAAGTGCCACGTGCCACGTATTTAAGTGCCACATGCCACGTATTTAAGTGCCACGTGCCACGTATTTAAGTGCCACATGCCACGTATTTAAGTGCCACGTGGCACATATTTAAGTGCCACGTGCCACGTATTTAAGTGCCACGTGCCACGTATTTAAGTGCCACGTGCCACGTATTTAAGTGCCACATGCCACGTATTTAAGTGCCACGTGTCACGTATTTGAGTGCCACGTATTTAAGTACCACGTATTTCAGTTGCACGTATTTCAGTGCCACGTATTTCAGTCACGTTTAGGGTTAGGGTTAGGGGTAGGGGTAGGGTTAGGGTTTTCTTGTTTTTTCTTGTGTTTTCTTGTGTTTTCTTGTGTTTTTCTATAAAAACGCATGCGTCTAAAAAACGCATGCGTTTTACCGCGTTTACATGCGTTTTTCACACGTGCGTTTTTTAAAAAACGCATGCAGACAAAAACGCAAATGTGAAACCAGCCTAAGCAGTGACTATATATTGGTAGATACCAGTTTTGCAGATCGTGATTACAGTACTGTTATCAACTTGTTGCGGTGGCATACGGTTTATGCTAATTACATGTATTGCTACCATCTATCCACTTATTGCAAGGTAAACATTCTTTGTTGTATTTTAGGTTACATACAGTATATAGAGATAGTTGTCTATGGTGATGTTAATTCTAACTGGAGTTGCTCACTTTTCTCATCTCCTGCATCTGGCCAGACCACCATAACAACTATTGATGACTTCTATCTATAGTCGGGTGAATATAACATTAGACCTAAAACAAATTCCAACAAAAGGTCTGTGTACGTCTTTTGTCTCTATCAAGTGTACAGATCAACATAAAAAAGTCTACCAACATCTTGCAACCAGAAGTGGGTTACTTTCAAGATGGCCATCGAAAACCTTAAGGCTATGTGCACACGTTGCGGAGTTGCCTGTGGAATTTTCTGCGTAGATTCTTCCTCTCGGCAGAAAACGCAGTTAAAAATCCGTGCATTGTTGATGCGTTTTTTTATGCATTTTTTTCATGCGGATTTGTAAGCGTTTTTGTAAGCTAAGTAAAGATATATTATTCAACAAAAAAAAAGAATAGTGATGTAATTTATTTGCCCAACCTCTTCTTTTACATACTCCATTGAAGAATAATGTTAACACACAGATAGATGGATCTATAGATAGCTAGATAGCTCTATAGATAGATATATCTATAGATGGAAAGATGGATAGATAGATAGATAGATAGATAGATAGATAGATAGATCTATAGATAGATAGATAGATAGATATATCTATACATGGATAGATAGATGGATAGATAGATAAATCTTTAGATGATAGATAGATATATCTATAGATAGATAATACCAAGCCCGATGTTTAGTAATAAACATAATAAAATAGTACATAAAGAGTTAAATACACACACACAAAATCTGCATTAGGCCGGGGTCACACTTGCGAGAAACTCACACGAGTCAATACCCGGCACTCGGACAGGAGCGTTCAGCTGCATAGAAATACATGCAGCCACACACTATGGTCCCGAGTGCCGGCAGCAGTATTGGGTATTGAGGTGCGAGACTCGTGTGAGTTTCTCGCAAGTATGACCCCAGCCTTAAACATAATATCTGTTTAATTTAAAAAAAAAAGGAAAATAAAAATGGCGTCGGCTCCCGTGCAATTTTCCAAACCAAAGAGGGAAATCCAGCGACTGGGGGCCGATGTTTATAGCCTGGGAAGGGAGTAATACCCATGGACCTACCCAGGCTATTATTATAAGCTCACAGCTGTATATTTAGCCTTTACTGGCTATTAAAATGATGTGGCATCCCCCTATAATTAATAACCAGAAAAGGCTATGCAGACAGCTGAGGGCTGATATTAATAGCCTAGGAAGGGGCCATGGATATTGGCTCCCCTTGCCTTCAAACACCAGCTCTCAGCTGCCCAAGAAATGGTGCATGTCTAAGATGCGCCAATTCTGGCACTTAGCCTCTCTCTTCCCATTTGCCCTGTAGCGGTGGCAAGTGGGGTAATAGTTGTAGGGTTGATGTCACCTTTGTATTGTCCGGTGATATCAAGCCCACGGCTTAGTAATGGAGAGGCGTCAATAAGACACCTATCTATTACTAATCCTATAGTTGTTATAGGTTAAATAAAGACACAGCCAGAATAAAGTCTTTTAATGAAATAAAACAACACTTTCCCATATTTATTATACAGCTAATCCATGTGACACCCTTAATCTCCTGTAATAAAAAATAAAATAATAAACCAACAGAAATACTCCCTGTTCCAACTTAGTCCATTTAATAACGAGTGTCCCACGACGATCTTCCCTGTAGAACAGTGACATTGGGAGATGTGACCACTCTATAGGGGCCTCCAGCGATGCACTGACAGGAGACAATGGCTCCTGCAGAGAATTCAGTACTATGGCTCTCCACCATAGTACTGAATTCTCCCTTTTACTTTCAATGACCAGTCATCTGAATGACTTTCACAGCACGCCTTGATGGTCCTGTCAAATGTATCTTTCCTTATGTAGCTGTAGTCAGAACCTCCAAGGGGAACAAGTGTCCCACAGAAAAGACAATCATGCCTACTCTTGAAAGGCCCGGCTGATGCTCATTCACTTATCCTCGGTTCGGGTTTACTGGATTCACGTTTCATTAAATGAATGTCTTTTTTTTTTTCAAAATTAAATTTTCATTGAAAGGTTAAATAATTTTCAATCACAAAAATACAACAAAAAGAAAAGAATAGCTAGGACAATATCAGCACCAATATATCATGGAATATAACTATAATGTCCAATAAAACATCAACCTATAGGAAGAAAAAAGAGGGAAGGGAACATTTTAGGCCATCAGTAGTGTTGAGCGATACCGTCCGATACTTGAAAGTATCGGTATCGGAAAGTATCGGCCGATACCGGCAAAGTATCGGATCCAATCCGATACCGATACCCGATACCAATACAAGTCAATGGGACTCAGGTATCGGACGGTATTCCTGATGGTTCCCAGGGTCTGAAGGAGAGGAAACTCTCCTTCAGGCCCTGGGAACCATATTAATGTGTAAAAGAAAGAATTAAAATAAAAAATATTGCTATACTCACCTGTCCGACGCAGCCGGGACCTCAGCGAGGGAACCGGCAGCGTTGTTTGTTTAAAATTCGCGCTTTTACTTGGTTACGTGAGGTCCCGGCTTGTGATTGGTCAGGGCGGCCATGTTGCCGGGACGCGGACCAATCACAGCAAGCCGTGACAAAATTACGTCACGGCTTGCTGTGATTGGTCCGAGTCCCGGCAACATGGCCGCCATTAACCAATCACAAGCCGTGACGTCACGGGAGGCTGGACATGCGCGTATTTTGAAAAGCGCGCGTGTCCAGCCTCCAGTGACGTCCCGGCTTATGATTGGTCACGGCGCCATGTTGCCGGGACGCGGACCAATCACAGCAAGCCGTGACGAAATTACGTCACGGCTTGCTGTGATTGGTCTGCGTCCCGGCAACATGGCCGCCATTAACCAATCACAAGCCGTGACGTCACGGGAGGCTGGACACGCGCGCTTTTCAAAATACGCGCATGTCCAGCCTCCCGTGACGTCCCGGCTTGTGATTGGTTAATGGCGGCCATGTTGCCGGGACGTCACTGGAGGCTGGACACGCGCGCTTTTCAAAATACGCGCATGTCCAGCCTCCCGTGACGTCCCGGCTTGTGATTGGTTAATGGCGGCCATGTTGCCGGGACGTCACTGGAGGCTGGACACGCGCGCTTTTCAAAATACGCGCATGTCCAGCCTCCCGTGACGTCACGGCTTGTGATTGGTTAATGGCGGCCATGTTGCCGGGACGTCACTGGAGGCTGGACACGCGCGCTTTTCAAAATACGCGCATGTCCAGCCTCCCGTGACGTCACGGCTTGTGATTGGTTAATGGCGGCCATGTTGCCGGGACGCGGACCAATCACAGCAAGCCGTGACGTAATTTCGTCACGGCTTGCTGTGATTGGTCCGCGTCCCGGCAACATGGCCGCCCTGACCAATCACAAGCCGGGACTTCACGTAACCAAGTAAAAGCGCGAAATTTAAACAAACAACGCTGCCGGTTCCCTCGCTGAGGTCCCGGCTGCGTCGGACAGGTGAGTATAGCGATATTTTTTATTTTAATTCTCTTTTTTACACATTATTACATTAATGTTGTTGCGATACCCGATACCCGATATCACAAAAATATCGGATCTCGGTATCGGAAATTCCGATACAGCAAGTATCGGCCGATACCCGATACTTGCAGTATCGGAATGCTCAACACTAGCCATCAGTAATACAATTATGAAGTTACTAAAATCCAATGGAAACCATACATAGCGTAGCCAGGCGCGAACCAATGCGGAGCACAATCCGGACAGAGAAGAAACGCATCGGAGAAAAGGGTGGGTCACATCAGTCTGATGTAAGACGGTAGGCATCAGATTCTTGGAATTCAATCCAGTCTCTCCAAGTCATACAGTATCTATCACAGTCAGTGGGCGATTGGGCAATCGAATGTTCCCTCCTATTTAGAAGGGCTATTTCACAGAAGCACTCCTCTAGAGTAGGTGGAGAAGTACTTTTCCAGTGACGAGGAATGATATTCTTAGCAGATAGCTTATTAAAGACCTTTTCTATCTGATGAAACTAGTTGGGATCATAAAGAGGAAAAGAGATTCAGGAGAGTCGGGCACAGAGAGACTAGTTTTTTTTTAATAGTCTGAATTACCTGAGTCCGGAAACCTCTTATTATGGGACAGCTCCACCAAATGTGCGTCATCATCCCCTCTTCCACTCCACATCTCCAGCATCTATCTGATACAGTGGGAAACCACTTATGAAGTAATATGGGAAACATCTGGAGATGATCTTAAAGGAGGTCTCTTGAGCTTTGGTTGCAATTGACGTTTTGTGAGCAAATTGAAAACATTTAGCCCATTGTGAGTCTTCATAAGATTTTCCCAGTTCTCTTTCCCATGCATCACAATAGGATGGTCTGACAGTGTAGTATGGGCTATTAGGTGTTTCTAGAGCAATGAGGTGGAGTGCAAGGGTGGAGACGACGACAGGCATAGTTTTTCAAAATTTTTAAGAACCCTATTGAGCGTCAATCTTTTCTAACATGGGAATAGAAATGCTGCGACTGTCTATAGTCATAGTCGGTTCTTGGAGGGATAGAGCAGTCCCGAAATATCTCGTTGAGGAATATTAAAGATGCGTTTGATAGTACATGAGCAAAGTGAAGAGGGTGATATTTACTTCTACCCAGAAATCGATCGGAAGATAGCCCTGGTAAAAAGGTGGGATTGTCTGATATTGGGTATAATGGGCCCTGAGGGTCAATTAGATAGATCTTCTTATTGTCTCGATGTAGGGATAGGATTGTACAGTATGTGCTGTAGGAGAATGAATGTCTTTTTTATTCACATAACATTTTCGATATTACACATGCACCTTACAGCCAGCATTGACAACACTGTCACCTTGCAGAATACAGAATACGTGCTGCATTTGTGCCATCAGCGCCCTTTTCAAGAACTTGGATTACTGCGCCGTCTGTCAAACTTTCTTTGCAGATAGGACACTTCTCACTAAGATTAGTACTCATTTTTCACACCTGGAACAAAAGAAAAGATACAATTAATATCATAAAATGTTTGGTCTGATAAAATATTAAAAATAATAAGAAAGTAGAAGATGCTTAAAAATAAGATTGTGCCGATTTTGACAGTTTTCAATGGCCATCTAAAATATCCCACTTCCGGTTGGCAGATCTCGGTAGACTTTTTTTTGATTATCACTACACTTGGTAGAGACAAAAAACGTTCACAGACCTTTTGTTTGAAGTTGTTTTAAGTTATGTTTTTTTTTTCTGGGCTAAATTGACCTGACTACTAAAGAAGTTGTAATGCAGACATATTTTACTTCTCACAATTTCAACATTTTTCACACCTATTCCAGGTAATAATGCCCTTAAGTGTCCACTGCAATAATAATGTACCCAGAGTCACCATCCAGTAATATGACCCGCAATAGCCCCCTTCAGTAATAATGTGCTCTCCATTTATAAAACCCCCCAGAGTGCTCCTTTCAATAGTAATCCCACCAGAGTGCCATCTCCAGGAATAATGTCCCCCTTTTTCCCTGTGTCCCTTTCAGTATTAATGCCTCTTCAGAAACAATGCGGTCCAAGTAAAAATCCCCTTAGTTTACCCCATCCAGGATTTACGGTAATTATCCCCTAGGAAAAAATCCCCCCATTGTGTACTCTTATGTAATAATGCTGCTGTGGTGTTACACATCCTGCAAAATATAAAGCTTTTACTCACCTAATCTGGTCAGTGGCACCAAGTCCTCTTCTGCCCTAAAATCAAGACTCAAGAGAAGGCCAACACAGGTGGCGTAATATAGTGACGACATGGCACCAACTGTGCCTGGATGCCAATGTCCTGTAGGCTAAAGGAGAAAAGGTGGAGAAAAGCCATCCGGGGACTGCATCAGACTAATCACCTTCCTCCCTCTAGGCCCCAGTCGCCTACCAAATTAGTTTTTTATTAAACGTTGAAACGTTTCAGAGTAAAACATACCTGGCGATCATGCTGCCAAGCTCTGATTCATGCTGCTCGTGGTTCAGAACAGCAAGAATCCAATGACAGGTTCCCTTTAATTATAAGAGTAATTTATTGAGATTGTGCCATTAGGCGCACGAGTGATCTGATAATACACATACATCAGTGTCTGCTTATTGCACATTTCAGATTTCCCACAGCTCTGAATTTGTCTTATTGGTAAGATCCTGTTGATTCTGCTCTGATAGTAAAAATGAAATTACAGCAGGGCTAGGAAATTAATAAAACATAAATTTTAATAAGTTTGTCTAAAAGGTTATCAGCCAATGTGTTCACAGGACAAACAAACAATCATGAATCAAAGTGCAAGTGCTCATGTTTAACAGTGTGTGTGTGTGTAAGTAGCCGAGAGAGTCCTTTATAAAATAAACTAAAACATAACCTTTAATACTGCTGTTATAAAAACATTTTTATGGACAATAAACGTGATAAAGTGCAAACAGTGCATACCAGTGCTCAATAAAAAATGGTTTTGTCTCACCAAGTTAGTTGTTAGTTCCTGGCAGGAGCCTATTGTTGCTTGACGGGGGAGGGGGAAAGAAAGTAATCACTATACTACCCCGGTCGTGCCCCTGTGTTGCTCCTGCCCTGACAAGGGCAGTACCCAAGTCAGGCTAAATGCTTGTACCCACCACACAGAAAAATTTAACTTCCCTACGCGTTTCCTCTCACATCAGTGAGACTCATCAGGGGAACATACAAAATTGTGGGATATTATATTCAAAAGAAATGCCCCTCCATCGGGAGGTGACTGCTATGTGTCCGATGCATCCGGTTCTCGGCATGGACTTATGGTAGGGTGAGGTGTCATGTTTAACAGTGCCCTATTTAAAATTGGTTTGATCTCACCAACGCAATTTGTCATTCCTTCTCTCCTTTATAGGTCCACCACCGAGGAGAAGGAAGGGTGGCTACACCTTTCATATGGGTAACTGATGAATAGGTTTACACTTGGGTACGGCCCTTGTTACGGCAGGAGTAAAGCAGGGGCACGACAAGTGGCAATATAGGGTCTGGTATATTTCCTTTTCTATTCCCTATTGCTCAGAGAAACCATTATAGCCTCCCCCCCCTTTCTCCTCAGTGGTGATCCTATAAAGGAGAGAAGGAACAAGAAATTGCGTTGGTGAGATCAAACCTATTTTTTTAACTAGAGCACTTAAACATGAGCACTTGCACTTTGGTTCATGAATATTTGCTTGTCCTGTGTACACATTGGTTGATAACATTTTAGGCAAACTTATTAAAAGTTACGTTTTATTAATTTCCTAGCCCTGCTGTATTTTCATTGTATCTCAAAGGGTAGGTCTATCTTGATCAGTTACAATTTCTGATCTTTTGCTGAAATATTGTTCTGATAATTACACTATAGGAGAATTGGCAATCATGTATGAATGGATAGATTATAGATTTTTCTGCTTAGCTGATTATTGCAGACATTAATAATAGAAAAGTATTTTAGGAAACTTAACTCAGTTTTAATTTTCTTTCAAGTACAATTATTTTCCGGTGCCCAGGAACTGTGTGGTGCCATATCAGTCCCAGCTTAGAGGAACAGTCTCCTTCAAGCTGTTAATCTGCTGTTTGGTGGCTGGCACTGAAGTGTTAAGATGTTCCAATTTCTTCCTTTCATGTTTTTTCCCTTCTCTGCTCCAAGGGGAAATCTTTGCCTAATAAGTTAAAATCTCACAGCATGTGCTCCGATTGTTGAGAATAGCCCTGCCAAAGCCCAGAGGTGAAAACAGAAAATGCTACATGACAAGTGACACTTTGTATCCCAAAACCATTTGTGCTCCTAACGGGTACAATGTTGCTTTTTTGTGTTGCACATTAATAAAAATATATAAAGAGTATTAATCCCGACACTTCTGTCACAACTGGATTGAAAAATGAAAATTACCGTAAGTTCTTTTGTGTTTAACAGTCCTCAAGATAGTTAATGAAAATACAGTGGGAAACAAGAGGGGTTCTCTGAATTGGCAAGTGGCATCTAGATAGACTAGATATTTCCCAATCCAATTCTTGGCTGGGGACATATGCTAATTCACAAGCATGAAATGCATTTATGTCTATAATAAGGCTTATATGAGTGAAGAGTAACACCTTGTCCCCTGGCCGCGACAGAGCTGGCTGAAGTGTTCAGAGACAATCCCTGATTTCTAAGCATCAGTCCCTGAATTATAATATTACAACATACACTAAATAGGCATTTTCTTGGAGACACGTGACCTGTAAAGACACATTGTGAAAAGCACAGTCAAGTAAAATGCAACCGAATACAATGCTAGTTTTCCAACTAACATGTCTGGATGTGCAACAACTCATTGTTTCTTAGGAAGGATGGACTAAAACCGAAGATGAGACATGACCAGTTTAAGTGATGAAAATTGGATTAGCCAAAGCATAAAAGAGGATTGCCCAACAGATGAAAAACATTGCCTGATTAGATGAATGCAGAACTCTTCTAGAAAGTGCTGATGGAAGGCGCAAAATCTGTGTCTTGATGTTTGGACAGTAGGGCATAACTGTTGTGGGCGACCAAGTCCTTTCATGGCAGCTGTTTACTCTATGTCAGAAGGATAATGCACAATGTCAAAGAGGTCGTAAGGTCATGAATGGGTTCCCTGAACATGACAGCAAATTTTTCATGCTTCCCTGTTCCTTCACAGTCCTCGGGTCCTAATTAAAAAGAGCATCTCTTGGATGAGGTTCCAAAAATTTTGTATTTTTTGGACTATAAGACGCAACCTTTCCCCAAAAATTTGGGAGGAAAATGGGGGGTGCGTCTTATAGTGCGAACGCAGGCTTACCGGGGGTTGCGGCAGAGGTGTGGCGATGCTGCAGCAGTGCGGAGTGCACCTGAGCAGGGTCCCTTCTTCAGGATGCCGCAGCAGAAATGTGGTGGCACCACGGCCCGGAGTCCAGGGTGAGCAGAGCACATCACCGGTTTACCTGCAGCCATCTTCCTGAAGACGTCAGTAAAATGGCCGCCAGAAGCCGTGCATGTGCAGACTGAAATCTCAGCGACACTCGGCTTCAGGAAAATGGCTGCCAAGATCTCAATCTACGCACACACGGCCTCCAGCGACCATTTTTCTGAAGCCTCCGGTGGCCCATGGCTTCAGGAAGATGGCCGCAGGGAAACCGGTGATGCGCTCTACTCACCGTGAACACCGGGCCGCGGTGCCGCCACATTTCTGCCCTTGGCTTCCTGAAGAAGGGACCCTGCACAGGTGCACTCCACATGCAGCATCGCTACACCTCTGTCGCTGCCAGGATCCTGCGGATGGGACCCTGCTCCAGCTCTGCTTCACCACCGACACCAGACCCGCAACATCGCACCCCGGGACTGCAGCAGTGCCCCACTTCTGTCGCTGCTGGCTTCCTGAGGAAGGGACCCTACCTTCTGTGACCCTGCTGTACCACCGCCGGCTCTCAGGTAAGATGCCTTAAATTCAGACAATAAGATAGACCCCCATCTTATAAAAATCTTTTTTCTGCTTTTCTCCACCCCAAAATTTGGGGTGCGTCTTATGGTCCGGTGTGCCTTATAGTCCGAAAAATATGGTAATTTGCACCACCTCGAAGAAGCTATTTTGTCCAGAAGGGCCAATGTTCCTCCAGAATGTCTTCAATACCTAGTAGAATCTGTGCCACAATGGCTTGATTTTCTTTAAATGGCCAGAGGAGGTCCAACAAGCTACTAGATGAGTGTCTCCAGTAAAGTGGACATTCAGAGTATCTAGTACGAAGTAATTTTTTTTCCCCTGTGTGGCCTAAAGTTATGTATATTGTCACTAATAACTGATTCAAAACCTTATTACATCTACTTGGAAGTGCAAAAACTGAGTGAATCCAGCCTAATGGTGGACAATTAAACCGTCAACTGTTGTAGATCTGGTCAAACTTATGGGGTGTCTGTCAGCACAAAAAGTATAAGCTAATTACAAATAGTGGCATGTAAAAGTTTGGACACCTCTGGTCAAAATTATAATATTAAAATATATATATAGTAATTTTTTACATTTTAAAAGTTACCAAAAGGAAAATGGGAGGATTCACAGGTTCGGGTACCCTTGGAGATTTGTGTGCTCAGATAACTTTGACCAAGGTTTCAGACCTTAATTTGCCTGTTATGGTTATGGCTTGTTCACTATCATCGTTAGGAAAGGCCAGGTGATGCAAATTTCCCAGCTTTTAAAAAACCCAGCCTCCTCTAACCTTGTGCTAGAAAACTGCAGCCATGGGTTCTTTTACGCAGCTGCCTATCATTCTAACAATGAAAACAGTGGAGGCCCACAAAACAGAAGGCTATAACAAGATAGCAATGCATTTTCAAGTTGCCTTTTCTTCAGTTTGAAATGAAAATTAAGCTATGGCAGTTAACAGGAACAGTAGAGGTGAAGATAAGATCTGGAATACCAAACAAAATTTCAGTGAGAGCAGCTTGTAGGATTACTAGAGAGACAAATCAGAACCCCAGCTTGACTGCAATAGACCTTCAGAAAGATTTAGCAGACAGTGGAGTAGTGGTACATTGTTCAACTGTAAAGACATATGAACAAATATGGCCTTCATGGAATAGTTATCAGAAGAAAACCTCTCCAGAATCCTCAACCATAACATTCAGTCAGAAGTATGCAAAAGAGCAAAAACAAGCCTGATGCATTTTGGTCCTGTGGACCTATGAGGTTAAAACAGAACTCGTTTGCCACAATGATCAAAGGTATGTGTGGAGAAAAAAGGCACAGAATGATCCTAAACACACATCAAAATCCACATTAGACTACCTGAAAAGGCACAAGCTGAAGGTTTTACAATGACCCTCACAGTCCCATGATCTGAACATCATTGAAAATCTGTGGCTAGCCCTCAAAATAGCAGTGCATGCAAGACGACCCAGGAATCTCACAGAACTGGAAGAATTTTCCTAGGAAGAATGGATGAAAATACACTCAAACATGCTGCTAGGTACTAACCATGCATGGTGCCCAAACATTTGCACTGGCTAATTTTCCTTTTTGTAAATTTTAGAATGTAAAAAAATGACAATATAAAAAAATATATATTTTTGGGGGGTCTAAAATACAAAGGAAATGTGTCATCTTTAACTTAATCCCTTTTAGAGATCATTTCATCTTCAACTTGCTTAAATGTTCACAATAACAGTCATTTTGACCAGGGGTGTCCAAACTTTTACATGCCACTGTAAGCCTTGATTCATCAAGACTGGCGTGTCATAAACCAGTCTTGATGAAGAGTTGTCTGTGGTAGGATGGGCTTAATTAATTAAGACGTAAGCTGTTGTGAACTCTGTTTTCAGGCTCCCTCTTGTGGTCACTGGTGGTATGGTGTCACTTTTGCTTTGGGCTCCCCCTGGTGGCCTTGTTTGTTATCCTGCTGGTCTCTGGCTATCAGCTAATTCGTTATCCTCTGGGAGGTTCCTATATAGCTCTGTTTCTCTTTCACTTGTTGCCGGCTGTCGATGTAATCAGTGCTACTCAGATTCCGTCTGACTACCTTGCTCCCAGTCCATCCAGGACAAGCTAAGTTTTGTTTGCTCTTTTTTTTTTTATCAGCAGTGTTATCATGTTTTCTTGTCCAGCTTGCTAAGATGTGATTCCCTCGCTCGCTGGTTGTTCTAGTGGACTGAGTTTCTCCCCACACACCGTTAGTTGGTGCGTGGGTTCTTGAAATCTCAGGATGGATATTTTGTAAGGGATTTTTATTGATCGCATAGACCCCTGCTCTATTTTCTGCTTTCTAGTACTAGTGGGCCTCTTTTGCTGAATCTGATTTCATCCCTACGTATGTGCCTTCTTCTTACTTCACCGTTAATATTTGTTGGGGGCTTCTATATCTTTGGGGATTATTTCTCTGGAGGCAAGTGAGGTCTTTCTTTCTCTTTAGGGGTAGCTAGTTCCTCAGGCTGGCTCGAAACGTCTAGGAATTTTTTAGGCACGTTCACCGGCTACCTCTAGTTGTGTTTGATAGGTTCAGATTTGCGATCAGTCCAGTTACCATCTCCCTAGAGCTTGTCCTAAGTGTATTCACTTGCTGGTCTATTTGTGATCCTCAGCCACTAAGGATCATAACAGTAAGCCTCGGTTTTGTGCATTTCCTGCTGCCATGCACCACATTCAGAAATGTTACTCCAGTCAGTCTAGAGGACATTGCTATTGTAATTTACATATATTTTTGGCATAAATTGTGATGAATTTGTTAGCTGTGTTTGGCAACGCCAACTCTTGTTTAAGCTACACCCACTTTTCAAAAAGCTGGAGGACCTGGCTGAGACTGGCACAAGATGCCAAAAGTTGGAAAATTTTTCAAATTTAAAAGTTGTGCAAAAAGTTTGTGACATTTAAAGCAGTTTTAGGCCAGAAAACTGCTTGATGAATCAGGACCATAACCTTGTAGGTAACACAGCCCCTATTAACATCAAACCTTTAGTAATCCAACTGCTTTCTCTATTCTGCAGAAACTGAAGTTTAATCAAACATGCTCATTAGGGTGCTCAGTGCACCCATGGTGTGGCCAAGAGACTCGGTGCACTATTCTGCCCAATGGTTTTGCATGCCTCTGCCTCCTTCAAGGTCATTTGCTTCAAGAGGCCAAAGTATATGGCAATCTTTAAGCTATCAATAGACATTAGATATTTATCTACAGATGATTGGCATAGCCATCTTATTTTAAATAATCTGTGGCTTATCTCTTAGGAGGTGATTCATTAAGAGTGGCGTAGTGCACACCTATCTTAATGGACGTCACCATGCCTCATCCTGCCCATGTCAGCTCACGTTATGTCCATATCGGCATAGATACCCAGGATTGATGTGAAAACACCAAAAGTAGCAATATTTTTGCGCAACGCCTGTCTGTTGTACCCGGCGCTGGTCACTGACTGCTCCTGCTGGAGATTCAGCTGCTCCATCCACAGAGCAGCGATTTCTCTTCCTGCGGACAGGGGGGTCTATTGGCGTCATGCTGATTGACAGCTGGCTTCCCCCAATTAGGCAGCAGAAGCCGGCGGTCAATCAGCATGACACCACTTGTCAACAGGAAGAGAAACTGTTGCTATGATGACGTGACATCAGCGGACATCTGTGACCGCTCTGTGCAGGCGGAGAACTGAATCGGGCACAACAAGCAGGTAAGTAGCAACTATCTACCTGTTAGTACTTGGCCACATTTGCATGGGCATACCCAAGATATAAAGTAGGGGGGGCAAGCCATGGTCGTTCAGGTTGTAAAATTTTAGAACGCCCCTGCTTCTAGGAGGGTGGGACAGCTGCCCCCCCGCCCTTCGGTGGGTACGCCCATGCACATTTGTTTTTTAAAGTCCTGGATATCCCTTTAATGTTTTTGACCATTACAGACATCAAATTTCACCAAATGTAGATGAATACGCCAATGGTCTGCAGATAAATATCTCAGGTCTTTGGCCAGCTTGACACCTTTCAAACGTATTTCAAATTCTCAGGGCTCAGGTACTTCTTCTCCTGCTTCTGTAATGGCAGCCCATCTGTCCACTCACTGCCCGTCACACAATCCAATTCAAGAACCTACAAAAGTGCAAAGCCCCATCCAGACCGACATGGTCCTACCACCCTAAACCCAGCACCGCCCTGCCACTGACAAGCTCCTCTGTGATCTCCTCCCAAGTCTTCTCTGGTGCTTCCCAGTTCTACTGACATTTTTCTCTCCTTCCATCCAACCTTTCTAAAGATTACTGTGTAAACTTGCCAGTATATAAGTGATTTTCCAATCTGTTT
The DNA here is from genome assembly GCF_051348905.1 of Ranitomeya variabilis. Classification (NCBI taxonomy): domain Eukaryota; kingdom Metazoa; phylum Chordata; class Amphibia; order Anura; family Dendrobatidae; genus Ranitomeya; species Ranitomeya variabilis. The sequence goes on along the minus strand of NC_135234.1, from coordinate 691,310,211 downwards.
CTTACCAGATCTGTGATAATTTTGCCCTTCGTGATAAACCGCTCGGCACGTTTTCATATGATTTAAGACACAAATGAGCCTGACAGCCGTGTTAACTAATTCACCAGGTACAACAATCAATGGCAGGAGATCCGTAAATCACTCTGACGTTTGTTACTCCTGACAACCTGAGCTTGGTCTTCTGCCAAAGATCTAAATCACGATTTTAAGATTTATCTATGTCTCTGGAAACTACAGTGACCCAACACCACCAGGAGCATTACCTATACCGATAATAGTGGTAACATCAGAAATCAGAAGCCATAGGACGGTTCTTCTATAGATCCAATATATTTAAAGAGCAAGCTTCGGATTCATTTTTATTTAATTAATCAATTGTCCAAATTTTGTTCTATCTTATTCGAGCACTCTGCATCTTTCTCCTCCTGGATTGATCATTCATTCTCAATTTATAGGTAAAATCTGTAAAATGTGTATTCAGTGAAGGCAAATTTCCACATTACTGAGACAGGAGATGATAGGGGGTTCTTCTAAAAATCCATGGAGCGGGAGAGCTAAAGTCACACAGACATTCTGCTGCAAGTTCTCCTGAAATGACAGTTATAGTTTTGCATAGAACTTTATAGGCACCAATTGTCATCTCCTGTCTCAGTAATGGGAAAATCTGTGTTCACGGAAAACCGGTTTAACCTGTGAACTCATATCTAAGAAGTATCATTTCTCCTTGCGGAGACTGACATGCTAAGCATGCCAAGATGAGGAGACTTAAAGCCACAATGCTCCACCTGTGAATTGAGAAAAATTTTGAAAACAAAATAAGCTGATTTCTCTAATAAGATAAATGACAATGTTTCTTCAAGCGTAATATTAATTTGTGGAAAAAAAATCAAACTCTTTAAATCAGGGGAAGGAAACATTTTTGCAGCATTATTACACACAATGAAAAAGTTGACTAGGAGGCATATAACACTTAGTTCTGTAGTGATAATCTCCTGCTGATAAAACACTGATTGCATTGAAACATCAACACATCCTAGTAAGTGACACATCCCTGAGATCAGGGTCTCTGCCACTATGTCATGCTGCTCTCAGATTACATAACAAACATCTGCTAACAGATTCCCTAACAAGTATTGCCATATCAGAATTTTTGCCAAAATACCATAAGTCATGTGGTAAAGGTTGGACAAATGGTCTTTAATGTATCTGTTATAACAAAACCATAAAAATAATTACGGCGACTTAGCAAAATGATGAGAGCGGACATCAATGGGACAAAACGACATATGCTAACTGCCTACTACTGTACTAAGGCTAGATGGCGCTATTGCTCTGCACCCACTGAGCACTATTTCTTAGAACGTACAGACTGTCAGCACATTCTCAGTTCAGCTGTTGCATCTGGAAGGTCATAGGATGCAGATCAATGATCTGTAGCATGTTGCTACCATAAGGCTAAGTTCCTATTATGAGTATTTGGTGCATTTTTGACACTTTTTTTTTTATGGATTTTTAATTGCGTTTTTCCCCCATTCATTTTAATGTGTGAAAAAAATGCTGCAAAAATGCTGAAAGAATTGACCTGCTGCAGATTAAAAAAAAATAATATCTGAAGGTTAAAACCTGCAAGGAAAAAAATCAGCTTCGTGCAGGAGATTTCAGAAGTATCATTCACTTTGCTGGTACTGTGAACTGCAACAGTTTTTACCTTTGAAAAATGTGCAGCAAAAATGCAGCATGTGAACAACCCCCTAGGATCTCACTCAGATGTCGCTAACCCTAATCACATTTTATAGATCTGATTATTCTTTTACTTTATTAAACGCATCGTGAACATCTGAAGAATGAAGCCTGCAGGGAGCTCTCGTGCTGCCATTGTAAGGCTATTACAAGGATTTTAACCCCTTTACCCCCAGGCGATTTTCATTTTTTTCATATTTCATTTTTCTTCCCCTTCTTCCAATACCTTTTTTTTAAATTTTCTGTCCACATACCCAGATGAGGGCTTATTTTTTGCGGGACGAGTGGTACTTTTGAATGATTCTTTCTACCACATAGTGTACAGGAAAATTAGAAAAGAATGAGTTGAAGTTTCAAAAAAATGCAATTCCACAATTGTATTTTGATTTTTTTTTAACATGTTCACTATGTGGTAAAACTGACCTGATAATATGATTCTCCAGGTCAGTAGGAGTATGCAAGATACCTACATTCATAGCTTTTGTTTATTTTAGAGGTGAAAAAAAATTCAGAAATTTGTAAAAAAATAAATAAAAAAGTTTGCTTTTGTCGCCATTTTCCAAGACCCGTAATGTTTTCATTTTTCGGGATATGAGACTGGGTTAGGGCCTATTTTTTGTATAATGTGCTGATGTTTTTACTGATACCATTTTGGGACCGATACAATCTTTTGATTTACTTTGATTGCAATTTATTTCAATGTTGCAGCAGCCCCAAAAAATTTCAATGTTGCAGCAGCTCCCAAAAATTTAATTCTGGTGTTTTGATATTTTTTTCTCATTAAACTGTTTACGGATCGGATTAATTTACTTTATGGTTTGATAGATCTGACTTTTATGAACGCAGTGATACCAAATATGTGCATTTCTTTTAAGGCCAGGTCAGACATAACGTATAAAAATACGGTCCGTTTTTTAAGGCCGAGATACTCAGAAAAGTTCCTGAACAGTGATCCGTATCCAATGCGAGGATGCGATTTTTTTTCTCCAAAAAATATCTGTATGGCATCCGTATGGCATCTGTACGACGAGATTTTCTCACTGGCTTGCAAAATGGACATAGAATGGATCCATGGCCTCAAATATTCGAGAAAACATATATACATTATATATATATATATATATATATATATATATATATATATATATATATATATATATATATATTTATATTTAATACAGAGCTAGATAGCATAAATGTAGACATACTTTGGGGACGCATTAGTGCAGGGGTGATTTCGTGCACTATTATTCGTATACATTTATTCAAAGTACTTTTTCTAAGTACTAGCAGTTATAACATGGCAGTTAGACAGGGCAGGAGACAGGTAAGACAATCTAAAACTATTCCCTATTAATTTGGAACAGGACAAATAATCACCATATGTATTTGTATAATCTATATCCTGGCTGCTGCATTCACTCACATTCACCGCCCTTGCATAAACTCTTTACACTCCATCCATATCGACCCCTCTGCCCTTGCCTCTCCTACGTATAGCACTCATGCTCTGTACACATTGCTTAACAGCGCAGATCCATTCAGTCCCACCATCCAACACAAGAGACGCTCTCACAAATCACTTAACCATCTGCTCCTATCCTCCTTCTCCTAGTCGCTGGAGACATCTCTCCCAACCCCGGCCCCCCATGTTATAGCCAGTCAAACCTCCCAACTGCTACACTCAGAAACCCCTCTAACCTTATTAATATTCCATGCATGCCTTCTGTCTCTTTCAATTGTGTCCTTTGGAATTCTCGCTCTGTGTGTAATAAACTCTCCTTCATCCATGACTTCTTCCTTTCTAATTCTCTTAACCTTGTGGCTCTTACTGAAACCAGGATCCAGCAGTCAGACACCACCGCTGCTGCTGCTCTTACATATGGTGGACTACACTTTTCTCATACCCCAAGATCGGACAACAGAGCAGGTGGAGGCGTTGGTCTGCTTCTTTCACCCAAATGTACCTTCCAAGTTATCCCCCAAGTACCCTCACTTGAATTCCCTTCCTTTGAGGTCCATGCTGTCAGACTCTACGTCCCCTTCTCCATGCGAGTGGCGGTGGTGTATCGTCCTCCTGGCCCCTCTCATCAGTTCCTGGATCACTTTGCCACCTGGCTTCCACACTTTCTCTCCTGTGACACCCTCACCCTCATCATGGGTGATTTCAACATCCCCATTGCTTCTCCCCTCTCCCCGTCTGCTTCTCACCTTTTATCTCTAACCTCCTCTTTCGGCCTCTCGCAGCATACTAACTCTCCAACGCATGAAGATGGAAACTCCCTCGACTTGGTCTTCTCCCGGCTTTGCTCAGTGGATGATTTCACAAACTCCCCTCTCCCGCTCTCTGACCACAACCTTCTTTCATTCTCTATGAAGAACTGCCATCCTGCCCAGGTCACCCCCACTTTCCACACTTATAGAAACATACAGGCCATTAACACCCAGAAACTTGTGAAGGACTTGCAGTCCTCATTGGCCCCAATCTCCTCCATCTCATGTCCTGATTCTGCTCTGAAGCATTACAATGAAACACTGCAAAGTGCCCTGGATGAAGCTGCACCTCCTATACATAGAACAACTCGGCACAGACGGCGACAACCGTGGCACACTCTGCAAACACGTTTCCTGCAGCGGTGCTCCAGGTGCGCCGAACGTCTGTGGAGAAAATCTAATCTACCTGAAAATTTCATCCATTATAAGTTCATGCTAAAAACATACAACTCTGCCCTTCACCTCTCCAAACAAACCTATTTCAACACCCTCATCACCTCCCTGTCCAATAACCCTAAACGTCTCTTTGACACTTTCCAGTCCCTACTCAACCCAAGAGTGCAGGCCCCAACCACGGATCTCCGCACTGACGATCTGGCCAATTACTTCAAAGAGAAAATTGACCACATTCGACAGGAAATTACCTCCCAATCCCTTCATACCATGCACTGTCCTCCCTCCCCCACTGCATCTAGTTCACTCTCTTTGAACCAGTTACAGAAGAAGAAGTAATCAGGCTCCTTGCATCTTCTCGCCCAACCACTTGCACCAGTGACCCCATTCCGTCACATCTCCTCCAGTCCCTTTCCCCGGCTGTCACCTCTCACCTAACAAAAATATTCAACCTTTCTCTCACTTCCGGTATTTTTACCTCCTCACTTAAGCATGCCATCATACATCCATTACTTAAAAACCATCCCTCAATCAAAACTGTGCCGCTAATTATAGACACGTCTCTAATCTTCCCTTCATCTCTAAACTCCTCGAACGCCTGGTCCACTCCCGTCTTACCCGCTATCTCTCAGATAACTCTCTTCTTGACCCTCTTCAATCTGGTTTCCGCTCTTTACACTCTACTGAAACTGCCCTCACCAAAGTCTCTAATGATCTAATAACAGCTAAATCTAATGGTCACTACTTCATGCTAATTCTCTTGGATCTCTCCGCAGCATTCGACACTGTGGATCATCGGCTCCTCCTCACTATGCTCCGCTCCATCGGCCTCAAGGACACAATTCTCTCCTGGTTTTCCTCCTATCTCTGACTGCTCCTTCACTGTATCTTTTGCTGGTTCCTCCTCCTCTCACCTTCCCCTTACTGTTGGGGTTCCTCAAGGATCAGTCCTAGGCCCCCTCCTCTTCTCTTTGTATACTGCCATTATTGGACAAACAATCAGTAGATTTGGTTTCCTGTACCATCTCTATGCTGATGACACCCAATAATACACTTCTTCTCCTGATATCACGCCGACCTTTTTAGAAAACACCAGTGATTGTCTTATCGCTGTCTCTAACATCATGTCCTCCCTCTATCTGAAACTGAACCTGTCAAAAACTGAACTCCTTGTGTTCTCTCCCTCTACTAACCTACCTTTGCCTGACATTGCCATCTCCGTGTGCGGTTCCACCATTACTCCAAAGCAACATGCCCGCTGCCTTGGGGTCATACTTGATTCCAAGATTTCATTCACCCCCCACATCCGATCACTGGCTCGCTCTTCTTATCTGCATCTCAAAAACATTTCTAGAATTCGCCCTTTTCTTACTTTCGACTCTGCAAAAACTCTTACTGTTTCACTTATTCATTCTCGTCTGGATTATTGTAACTCTCTACCAATTGGCCTCCCTCTTACCAAACTCTCCCCGCTCCAATCTGTCCTGAATGCTGCAGCCAGGATCATATTCCTCACCAACCGTTACACCGATGCCTCTACCTTGTGCCAGTCATTACACTGGCTACCCATCCACCCCAGAATCCAGTACAAAACTACTACCCTCATCCACAAAGCTCTCCATGGCTCAGCATTACCCTACATCTCCTCTCTGGTCTCAGTCTACCACCCTACCCGTGCCCTCCACTCCGCTAATGACCTCAGGTTAGCATCCTCAATAATCAGAACCTCCCTCTCCCGTCTACAAGACTTTACACGTGCTGCGCCGATTCTTTGGAATGCACTACCCAAGTTAATACGATTAATCCCCAATCCCCACAGTTTTAAGCGTGCCCAAAAACTCATTTGTTCAGACTGGCCTACCACCTCAACGCATTAACCTAACCATCCCTGTGTGGCCTATTAAAAAAAAAAAACTTAAACCGTAATCAGGTTCCTCGCATCATGTTCTCATACACTTTATACAGTTAATAGCGTCTGTGTCTGTACTGCAACATACTTAGGCTGTTAACTGGTTCATGCAGCTTTACATGAACACCCAAGCCTTACACTATGGCTGGTCCGAATAACTAAAGCAATTGTTACCATCCACCTCTCGTGTCTCCCCTTTTCCTCATAGTTTGTAAGCTTGCGAACAGGGCCCTCATTCCTCCTGGTATCTATTTTGAACTGTGATTTCTGTTATGCTGTAATGTCTATTGTCTGTACAAGTCCCCTCTATAATTTGTAAAGCGCTTCGGAATATGTTTGGCGCTATCTAAATAAAATTAGTATTATTTATTATTAAAAGCCAATAATTCAATTGCCGGATTTTGCTATCTCCTTACCCAACCCGACAGGATATAAGACATGGTTTACATACAGTAAACCATTTCATATCCCTTATATTTTTACATATCCCTCACTAATAATGTTAGTAGTGTGTGTGTGCAAAATTTGGGAGCTCTAGGTGTTAAAATAAAGGGTTGAATCACGGAAAAAACTGGCGTGAGCTCCCGCACAATTTTCTCCTCCAGACTGGGAAAGCCAGCGACTGACGGCAGATATTAATAGCCTAGAGAGGGACCATGGCTATTGCCCCCCCCCCCCCGGCTAAAAACATCTGCCCCCAGCCACCCCAGAAAAGCTGAATCTGTAAGATGCGCCTATTCTGGCACTTAGCCTCTGTCTTCCCATTTCCGTGTAGCAGTGGGACATGGGGTAATAAGGAGTTAATGTGACCTTGCTATTGTAAGGTGACATTAAGCCTGGTTAATAATGGAGAGGTGTCAATAAGACTATCCATTATTAAGTAACTAGTCTGAAAGGGTTAAAAACACACACACACTAAGAATAAAGTATTTTAATGAAAGAAAGACACAGGTTTTATTATCTTTATTGTATGCTCAGTCCAACTGGAGACCCTTGTTCTCCTGTAAAAAATTCCAAAATAAAAAAGCAACAATATCCCATACCTGTCCACCGTACAGTCACGTCCCACGATGTAAATCCATCTGAAGGGGTTAAATACAGTTACAACCAGGAGCCTGCTAATGCGACCCTTCCCGGCTGTAAAAGACTGGGGAATGAATGGAATGCAAGGAGCGGAGCTTCGGTGACTAGCGGTGCCGTCATAGAAGCTGCGCCCCCTGATGGCATAAACTAATTTGAACTGTAGCATGGTAAATTTTCTGAATATTTTCTCACCAAGGAGGGAGGTTTCAGAGACTCTAAGCTGAACATTTTAACTCCTGCACTGCTAACAGAAACCTGCACCGTTTAATATGAAGGAGACATGCTTCTAATCAGTGCAGGAGCACTTGAAATCAGACACTGCGGTCTTCTGGCCCCCTGTTGAAAACCCGTGACAGCAGGGCTGTGGAGTCGGTAAGCCAAACCTCCAATTCCTCAATTACTCTGACTCCACGACTCTCTTTGGTGAGGCTGTGATGTTAGGTGGGATTTATGATGTTGCCGTTTGCAACTGCTTTTCCAAATTTGCATCAGTCTGGAGAGCAGGCAAATATTTGCGATGATAAATTTTGTAAAGAATTGATCATAGCAGTAAGTTGTACCGTACACAGGTGTATATTACACTGCAGGTCTTCTCACAGAGGGAAATTCATAATTGCTCAGATTACATTTATAGAACTCAAGCAATGGAAGATCACCAGTATACATCACATTGACACAGAGTGTCACGTACACACCACATAGGAGATACCAAGAGAGAGCTGTATACATCACTTAGGAGACATTGAGACTGTTGTATACACATCACATAGGAGACACCAAGAGAAAGCTGTATACATCACATAGGAGACACTGAGCCTTTTGTATATAGATCACAGAAGACCACCGGAGCTGGGGCATGTACATCACAGGAGATGCTGGAGCTGAAGTATGTACATCATAGGAGACATGGGGCTGCAGTATGTACAGTTGTGTGAAAAAGAGTTTGCCCCCTTACTGACTTCCTATTCTTTTGCATGTTTGTCACACTTAAATGTTTCAGATCACCAAATAAATTTAAATATTAGAGTAAGACAACATAGGTAAACAGACAAGGCTGTTTTTAAATGAAGGTCTTTATTAAGGGTAAAATAAATCCAAACCTACAGGGTCCTGTGTGAAAAAGTGATTGACCCTCTTAACACATAAATTAACTGTGGTTTATCACTTCTTCAGGAAGCTGAGTTAAAATTCCCTAGCCACACCCAGGCCTGATTACTGCCACACCTGTTCTCAATCAAGAAATCACTTAAATAGGACCTACCTGATAAAGTGAAGTAGACCAACAGTTCTTCAAAAGCTAGACATCATGCTGTGATCCACAGAAATTCCGGAACAAAGTGAGATCTATTAGTCTGGAAAAGGTTATAAAGCCATTTCTAAAGCTTTGGGACTTTAGCGAACCACAGTGAAAGCCATTATCCACAAATAGCAAAAACATGGAACAGCTGTGAACCTTCCCAAGAGTGGCTGGCCAACCCCAAGAGTGCAGCGACGACTTATCCAAGAGGTCACAAAAGACCTGTGACAGAGTCACTGAAGTGATGGAGGGGAGATACATGTCACTGCGCTTGATGGCGTCAGTGATGTAAAACCAGAACCAGAATAGTTTCCTCCAGCACACTACGTGTTGGGACGGTTTACTGGAAGTTATATTATGGGCTGGTTTTAGTGGACATTCATAGAGCGGGAGGGAGAATGTCCATGTATCTCAACCTGCAATGTCCTGACAGGAGCTGTGTGATGTCGAGATCATGTGATCAATCACATGATGGACGAGTCACATGGTCTGGGCTTAAATGTCTGACTGCCAAAGCTTTCAGTGTTCAGTGTGTGTCTGGAGAGAGAGAACTCCAGGAAGGTGTGTGCTAAACCTGAACAGCGGACATTGCTACCTGTGAGCAGGCTGACCCCAACTAGGAAAAGGACTTTGCTGTTTTGCCCAGAGTGCCATAATTACTTTCTCAAGCTTGGTTTATGCAGTCTACAATAAACCAAGCCCTTTCTTAAAGAGACAGTTCAAGTCATACCTCTGTGTCCAGCCGAGTGAGCTGCTCTACCACAGACTCCACAACAATTTGTCTCAGTTAAGGTCAGTGTTCATGACTCCACCATAAGAAAGAGACTGGGAAAAACGGCTTGCATGGCAGAGTTTCAAGAAGAAAACCATTGCTGAGCAATGAGAACATAAAGGCTCATCTCAGTTTTACCAGAAAACATCTTGAAAAGTTCCCACGCTCGAGTTCATATGAGGACATCCAGCAGAGGGCGCATCACCGCGACTCAAGGTAACTACAGTACATTCCCCTGCACTCCATTCATTCACAACATTTTACAGACAGGAGCACACCTGCATTAGCAGAGCTCCTGGGTGTAAAATGATTTAACCCCTTCAGATGGATTTACATCGTGGGAAGTGACAGAACGACGGAAGGTATGGGATATTGGTGATTTTTTATTTTTCCTTTTTTACAGAACGAGGGTCTTCAGATGGATTAAGAGTATAATAAAATATTACAACACCCTGGGTCTTTATTTCATTAAAATACTTTTTAATAATGTGTGTGTTTTATTAACTATTTCGTACTATTGGATTAATAATGGATAGGTGTCATAATTGACGCCTCTCCATTATTAACCTGGCTTAATGTCACCCCTTGAGATGGATTGCAGAGTGGGACTTGACTGTACGGCGGACAGGTATGGGATATTGTTGTTTTATTTTTGATTTTTTACAGAAGAACGAGGGCTTTGATTGGATTGAGAGTGCAATAAAGATGGAAAACCTGTGTGTTTAATTATTTCATTAAAAGACTTTATTCTGCATGTGTGTGTATTTTTTAACCCTTTCATACTAGTGGATTAATAATGGATAGGTGTCATAATTGACGCCTCTCCATTATTAACCTGGCTTAATGTCACCTTACAATAGCAAGGTGACATTAACCCTTCATTACCCCATATCCCACCGCTACACGGGAGTGGGAAGAGAGTGGCCAAGTGCCAGAATAGGCGCATCTTTACAGATGTGCCTTTTCTGGGGTGGCTGGGGGCAGATGTTTTTAGCCGGGGGGGCCAATAACCATGGACCCTCTCTAGGCTATTAATATCTGCCCTCAGTCACTGGCTTTACCACTCTGGCGGAGAAAATTACACGTGAGCCCACGATAATTTTTTCCGCAATTTAACCCTTTATTTTACTAGCTAGAAAGCCCAAATTTTGCACATACACACTACTAACATTAGTAGTGTGGAATATGCAAAAAAAAGGGATATGAGATGGTTTACTGTATGTAAACCATGTCTCAGGTTTGGGAAGGAGATAGCAAAAGCCGGCAATTGAATTACCGGCTTTTATGATATCTAGCGCTGTATGAAATATAAATAAATATATATATATATATGTCTCACTGACATATATATATATATATATATATATATACCTATTCTATGTGTAGACATTTATTCTACCTATTCAATTCTATTCTGTCGGTGTGATTTTACTGTACACCGCACTGAATTACTGGCTTTTCTAGAGAACACCGGTGCGTATTTCTCGCAAGTCACACGCATGGTCCGTATGTAATCTGTATTTTTCTCGACCCCATAGACTTTCATTGGCGATTTTTTTGCTCAATACGGTGACAAACGCAGCATGCTGCGATTTTCTACGGCCGTACAAGACCGTATAATACGGATCAGTAAAATACGGCAGATAGGAGCTGGGCCATAGAGAATCATTGTACCGTATGCAATCCGTATTTTCTGCACCTCTCATACGTCTGTAATACTCGCTAGTGTGAGGCCAGCCTAAAGGTACCGTCACACTAAGCGACGCTGCAGCGATAGCGACAACGATGCCGATCGCTGCAGCGTCGCTGTTTGATCGCTGGAGAGCTGTCACACAGACCGCTCTCCAGCGACCAACGATGCCGAGGTCCCCGGGTAACCAGGGTAAACATCGGGTTGCTAAGCGCAGGGCCGCGCTTAGTAACCCGATGTTTACCCTGGTTACCAGCGTAAAATGTAAAAAAAACAAACAGTACATACTTACATGCGTCCCCCGGCGTCCGCTTCCTGCAATGACTGAGCGCCGGCAGTAGCAGGGCACAGCGGTGTCGTCACCGCTGTGCTATGCTTTCACTTTCACTTTGCGGCGCTCAGTCAGTGTGGGAAGCAGACGGCGGGGGACACATGTAAGTATGTACTGTTTGTTTTTTTTACATTTTACGCTGGTAACCAGGGTAAACATCGGGTTACTAAGCGCGGCCCTGCGCTTAGTAACCCGATGTTTACCCTGGTTACCAGTGTAAAATATCGCTGGTATCGTTGCTTTTGCTGTCAAACACAACGATACACGGCGATCGGACGACCAAATAAAGTTCTGAACTTTATTCAGCGACCAGCGACATCACAGCAGGATCCTGATCGCTGCTGCGTGTCAAACTAAACGATATCGCTAGCCAGGACGCTGCAACGTCACGGATCGCTAGCGATATCGTTTAGTGTGACGGTACCTTAAGAGTTTTTGGATGTAGCAGAGCACAGAAAACCACAGCTTTCTTTTTACATAGTATATTGACAGTGAGCTGATAATCAGTGGTGGGGGTGGAGTTGAACCAGGTGGTTTGGCAGTGATAATCTACTGCTAATAAAACACTCATTGTATTGAAACAGCAGCCTAATCAGTGACACATTGATAAAATCAGTGTCTCAGACCCTACCTCTGATTAAATAGAAAAACCTGGTGACAGAATCCCTTTAAGGCCGCCGTCACACTGGCGAGTTTTACGGACGTAAGAGCGCAGAAACTACGTCCGTAAAACTCGCATTACATACGGCACAATTATTCTCAATGGGGCTGCTCCTATCAGCCGTATATTACGGTTCAGTATTATACGGCTTTCTACGGCCGTACAAAATCGCAGCATGCTGCGTTTGTCAGCGTATTGCGCAAATAATACGCCAATGAAAGTCTATGGGGGCGAGAAAAATAGGGATTCCACACGGACCTGCAGTGTGACTTGCGAGAAATACGCAGCGCTGTTAGTGAAAAGTCGGTAATTCAATTGCCGGCTTTTCATTTCTCCTTCACAAACCCGACATGATATGAGACATGGTTTACATACAGTAAACCATCTCATATCCCCATTTTTTTTGCATATTCCACACTACTAATGTTAGTAGTGTGTATGTGCAAAATTTGGGCGCTGTAGCTGCTAAAATAAAAGGTTAAATGGCGGAAAAAATTGGCGTGGGCTCCCGCGCAATTTTCTCCGCCAGAGTGGTAAAGCCAGTGACTGAGGGCAGATATTAATAGCCAGGAGAGGGTCCATGGTTATTGGCCCCCCCCTGGCTACAAACATCTGCCCCCAGCCACCCCAGAAAAGGCACATCTGGAAGATGCGCCTATTCTGGCACTTGGCCACTCTCTTCCCACTCCCTGTAGCGGTGGGATATGGGGTAATGAAGGGTTAATGCCACCTTGCTATTGGAAGGTGACATTAAGCCAGATTAATAATGGAGAGGCGTCAATTATGTCACCTATCCATTATTAATCCAATTGTAGGAAAGGGTTAAAAAACACACACACACACATGATTAAAAAGGATTTTAATGAAATAAACACAGCGGTTGTTTTAATATTTTATTGTTCTCGCAATCCATTTGCAGTCCCTCGCTTGGAAAAATAATAAACGCACAAGATACATACCTTCTGGTGAACCGTCTCGTCCCACGAGGTAATCCATCTGAAGGGGTTAACTAATATTACAGGCAGGAGCCCTGCAAATGCAGCGGTGCTCCGTGCCTGTAATCCCCGGCGAATGAAGGAAATGTAGGTCATTGACCTACATTTCCTTCAGTCGCGGTGAGGCGCCCCCTGGTGGATGTCCTCATATGACCTGGGGCGTGGGAAAAAGTTCCCAGGCTGCAGTTCATGAGAACATCCAGCAGGGGCGCATCACCGCGACTGAATGTAAGTACAGATCCTGCTTTCCTTTCAGCACCCGGGGATTACAGGCACGAGCGAGTGGTTTATCGCAGCTCTGCCTGTAATATTAGTTAACCCCTTCAGATGGATTACTTCGTGGGACGTGATCTGACATCAGAAGGTATGTATATTGTGCGTTAATTATTTTGCCAAGTGAGGGCCTGCAAATGGATTGCGAGAACAATAAATTATTACAACAACCGCTGTGTTTATTTCATTAAAATCCTTTTTAATCATGTGTGTGTGTGTTTTTTTAACCCTTTCCTACAATTGGATTAATAATGGATAGGTGTCATAATTGACGCCTCTCCATTATTAATCTGGCTTAATGTTACCTTCCAATAGCAAGGTGACATTAACCCTTCATTACCCCATATCCCACTGCTACAGGGAGTGGGAAGAGAGTGGCCAAGTGCCAGAATTGGCGCATCTTCCAGATGTGCCTTTTCTGGGGTGGCTGGGGGCAGATGTTTTTAGCCACGGGGGGGCCAATAACTATGGACCCTCTCCTGGCTATTAATATCTGCCCTCAGTCACTGGCTTTACCATTCTGGCGGAGAAAATTGCGCGGGAGCCCACGCCAATTTTTCCCGCGATTTAACCCTTTATTTTAGCAGCTACAGCGCTGAAATTTTGCACATACACACTACTAACATTAGTAGTGTGGAATATGCAAAAAAAAGGGGATATGAGATGGTTTACTGTATGTAAACCATGTCTCATATCCTGTCGGGTTTGTGCAGGAGAAATGAGAAGCCGGCAATTGAATTAGCGGCTTTAATGCTATCTAGTGCTGCATTAAATATAAATATACATATATAGATGTCTCACTGACATATATATATGTATATAGACACATTCTATGTGTCTATATCTAGTCTATTCTAACCTGTCAGTGTGATTTTACTGTACACCGCGCTGAATTACCGGCTTTTCAAAGGACACCGGTGCGTAAAAATCGGACAGAACTCGCATGGTGCGAGTGCTGTGCGATTTTTTTCTCGCACCCATTGACTTGCATTGGCGAGTCTCGTCCGAGAATCGCAGCAATACGCAGCATGCTGCGATTTTTTTCTCAGCCGATCCAGATTTTTCTCAGTCCGATTTCGGCTGAGAAAAAAATCGCAAATCAAAAGACACCTATTAACTAACATTGGTCCGAGTGCAATCCGATTTTTTATCGGATTGCACGCGTCCGTTTTCCTCGCAAGTGGAAAGGGACCCTTACGCCAAGTGTGAGGCCGGCCTAATAATGTCGCACACCAGTAGTACTGAATAATGACTATTAAATCAGTTTATGTTGCCAGTAACGATTGTTGCTCTGTGAAACAAATAGGAGCATTGTGTACGCCATTTGTGTGCTGCAATGTATTGATGCTGCTAATAATGAAGAGACCGCACACTTTTCTACTTTACTACTTCTCTGTGATTTAGTGGGTTGCTAGAGAAAGTGAATTATGCAGTCCCTCATCCCAAGCACCGAGCATTAATGTGAAAGAGAATATGCCATGACAGCGTCAATCCGAGGAAGTGTAATTATTACCACTGGGCCTTAGAAACCTGAATGCTCCATAGGCTCTTCTGCAGCGCCCCCAGTGGACAAAACCAGGTATTTTTGGAATGAATGCATGTATGTCAGCAGAGCAGTTACATATGGATCGATGAGTGGTGCAAACTGATCATTTACATTCTTTATATGCAGCATTATCATTGGGTCAGTAGAAAACTCAATGGTCAGATACATAAATGTGAACATCGTAATCAAGCAATTAGCAGGATTCTGAGTGCAGTTCCAGCTATCATCTAAGCACAAGTGAGATTAGAGAAGGTCAATAAAGGGGAATTCATCATGACGGGAATTGTCAGGAAATGTCAGTTTTGCTTGTGGCTGTGTTGCTGTTATTTGCTACACATTTATCAAAGTGTCGCACAGTGTTTGAGAAATGTATCACACCTTTAGATAGAACATTATGTTCTGGGAAGTGATGAATCTCGCTTCTGTATCTGGCCGTCTGATGGATGAATCAGGGTCAGTGACTACCAGGAGAACGTTACTTGCCAGCTGTAAAGTTTGGTGGAGTAGGAATGACGCTATGGGATCTTTCTCACATCTCGGCCTTAGTTCCAATGAGCAAAAGGCTTCAGCATTCCAAGACATTTTGGACAATTCTTTGCCTCCAAATTTGTGGGAACAGTTTGGTGGAGACCTTTTCTGTTCCAGTGAGACAGTGCCTTAGTAAGTAAAGCGAGGTCCACAAGGGCACTATGGGCGTGTGGAGCAGTGAATAGTCACCATCTTTACTAGCAGGCACACTGTTAGTCGCAGCGGTCGGCTCCTGCAGCTGCCGGGCGATCACGTGTGACCGCTTCTAAAGAGAATGAATATTCACTGCTCTCCACGTCTGTGAAAGTGGAGAGCAGTGAATATTCACCATCTTTAGTAGCGGGCACATGTGATCACCCAGCAGCTGCCGGAAGCTGGCCGCTGCGGCTACTGTGCCCGCTATTAAAGATGGTGAATATTCACTGCTCCACACGCCCATAGTCCCTCCCACTTTTCAGCACCGGCTTCAGTGCATAGAGGAGGTGGGACTATGGGCGTGGGGAGCAGTGAATATTCATTTCTCTTTAGCAGCGGGCAAAGGGATTAGCCGCAGCAGCTGGCTCCTGCCACTTGTCAACCGCTCGTCAGCCGCTCTCCCACCTCCCCATCCACAGCAGGTACATCTGGACTATAAGACACACCCTCCATTTTCCTCCAATGAAAAAGTGTGTCTTATAGTCTGAAAAATACGGTACTTTTGCTAATCAGCTGTCATACACACAGTTGAACTATAACTCCATTTTGGAAGTAATAGGAGTCCTAGAGAGGTCAATAAGAGCTTTCATGCATTTTTTTCTGGCAGATTCTGTCCAAATTTGGCAGAGAAATATCAAGGCATGCTCCATTGTTAACCGCCACTATAAGCTTTGCAATTAGAAAATTGCTCTAACCCAGGAAACAGTATAAAGATATGTGTAGGGATCTCTACCAATCAGTTTGTAGCTCGTGTAGCTGACATCCCCACTATGTCCAGTCGCACAGTATCCTCCATGTGTTCTTCCCTATAGTGATCAGGGGGCTCATCAATTTAAGAGCACATTGGTATCTTTATATTAGAGGGAACCTGCTGTCACCTCCACAAAAGCTACTTACTACCTGCAGATATCATATCTGGCTGCCTTACTGGAGACAGAAGCTAAAGAGAATTTAACGGAACCTGTGACCTTCAGAAATACTGCTTACCTGCAGATATAAGGGTAATTTGTAGTTAATCATGTTTGGCTGCCTTACTGCGACTACAGTGAGAAAATTAAGTTTTATTCTCCCTGCAGCTGCTCATTTCCACTCGTAAGGGTGGTGCAGGGGGCTGTTAATCAAAAATCAGTACACTATGAGCATGCTGTGATCACTCCCCAGCACTTTGCACACACAGCTGCACACATACACTGCAAAGCAGGATGTCAATCAATGTGTAGTGTGCAACGACTGCAATCACTCCCTGCACTGTCCCAGTGACTGGAAGCGAGCGACTGCAGTGAAGATATACGGTAAGTTCATTTCCTCCCTGTAGACCACCAAATATAGAAAAGTAACAAACTTTATTAAACACCACAAAAAACATAAAAACACTTAAAATACCACAATCATGTGTAGAACACCCCTATATAAACATAATATGTCTATATAAACATAATATGTCTGCCAGAGCAATATGAAAACAGGCTCCCATGCATAAATGTTATAAGTAACGTGGCTCTGTAAGTCCTAAATGGTAGAACAATGGAGTCCTGGTAATGCAGAAACATGTCATAAAATATAAAAAAGCATGCAGGATTAGCTGAAAGAACCACTCATGAGATGAAAAAACAGGGCTGTTTTTTCATCTCATGAGTGGTTCTTTCAGCTAATCCTGCATGCTTTTTTATATTTTATGACATGTTTCTGCATTACCATCTTGCATGCATCTCTGCATAGGTGGCTTAGGGATTAACTCTATCCCACCAGTGAGGTCTTTATCTCACCAGGACTCCATTGTTCTACCATTTAGGATCTACTGAGCCACGTTACTTATAACATTTATGCATGGGAGCCTGTTTTCATATTGCTCTGGCAGACATATTATGTTTATATAGGGGTGTTCTACACATGATTGTGGTATTTTAAGTGTTTTTATGTTTTTTGTGGTGTTTAATAAAGTTTGTTACTTTTCTATATTTGGTGGTGTGCAAGCCGTTATTAGTCCGTTCTTTCTCTTCCTTTTTGGCTAATACAATATTGGACTAGGCATTGCACCCCCATATTTATTTAACCTACAGCCAGGGTGCACCTCTTTTTGTTTTCATCATTTCCTCCCTGTAGCCGCTGCTCCAGTAAGGCAGCCACACATGCTTACCTACAGATTCCCCTACATATTGCATTCCTGGAGGTAATAGATGCCCTTTATTACTCTTTTTTAGCTGCCATCACAGTATTTTTTATGCAATCCGCGCATTATATAGTCATGGCTGAAAGTGTTGGTACCCTTGAAATTGTTCCAGAAAAAGAAATATTTCTCCCAGACAATTATTGCAATTACATGTTTACACTCAATATGCTGGAGTTCAGAAATGGCTAGCAATGTTTCCATCCATTTCTGGGAGCTTCTTGAAGTATATCTGGGGTCATTGTCCTGGTGGAAGACCATGACATAGGACGCAAACCAAGCTTTCTGACACTGGGCACTACATTGCAACCCAAAATCCTTTGGTAATCTTAAGATTTCACGATGCCTTGCACAGAGTCAAGGCACCCAGTGCCAGAGGCAGCAAAACAACCCCAAAACATCTTTGAACTTCCACCATATTTGACTACAAGTACCGTGTTCTTTTCTTTGTAGGTCTCAATCAGTTTTCAGTAAACAGTGAATGATGTGCTTAACCAAAAAGCTCTATCTTGGTCTCATTTGTCCACGAGACGCTTTCTAAGGGCGGTTTCACACGTCCAGATAATTCCGGTACCGGAGTTATCCGTGTGTCCGCGTGCCCGCGTGGCACATCCACACCCAGCTGATTTTCCCAGGCTGAAGAGTTCATTTGAGTTCGTGCCGCCAGGGGGCGCAGCTTCGGTGACGTCACCGCTATTCACCGAAGCTCCGCTCCCGGCATTTCATTCATTTCCCAGTCATTTACAGCCGGGAGCAGCCGCATTAGCAGCGCTCCCAGTTGTAAAATGTAAATGCCCCCAGATATGGATTACTGCGTGGGACTTGACTGTACGGCGGGGACAGGTAGTCGTATATTGTTGGTTTTTAATGTTGACTTTTTTTCCAGGAGATCGAGGGCTTCGCCTGGAATGGCAGAAGAATAAAGATGGAAAAACTGTGTGTATTGTTTTATTTCATTAAAATACTTTTTCCTGACTGTGTGTTTTATTAACCCTTTAACAACTGTGTGATTAGTAATGGATAGGTGTCTTATTGACGCCTCTCCATTACTAAGCCGGCTTAATGTCACCTTACAATAGGAAGGTGACATTATCCCCTCATTACCCCATATGCCAATGCTACAGGGCAGTGGGAAGAATTGGGCAAAGCTCCAGAATTGGCGCATCTAATAGATGCATCTTTTCTGGGCAGCTGTGGGCTGCTGCTATTAGGCTGAGGGGGGGGCAATATCCATGTCCCCTTATAGGCCTGAGAATAGCAGCCCGCACCTGTGAGTTTTGCTGGGTTGGTTGCAAAATATAGGGGGGACACCATGTCGGGTTTGAATTCATTCATTGTCCCCTGCTCGCAATGTTGCCGGCAGAGCAGGGCACAGTGGATGAGAGCCGACTTCAGCACCACACGCAGGGGAACAGCACTTACAGTAGAGATGCTTCCCCCACGGCCGTCCGTGCGCACAGGTGACAGTGTACACTGTTTTCCGTGTGCACGTGTGCGGGCCATGTGTCCAGGTAAAAAGGGACATAAGGTCTGTAAAAACACGCTGACATCTGCATAGACCCATTCATTTGAATGTGTCTACGTGTGTCAGTGTCACCGGTACGTGAGAAAACTGTCACTACACGTACCAGAGGCACTGACGTGTGAAACCGGCCTAAGTAAGATTTCAGATTACTCACATATGTGCATTTTGGCAAACTGCAATCTAGCTTTTTATGTCTGTTGGGAGAAGGCACTCTTCAAATATAAGAGACCTGAGCAGTTTGCCAAAGAAGAGAAATCCAAAACTCCAGTTGAGAAATGTTTTAAGGAGCTTGTTCATGATTATAGGAACCGATTGATTGCAGTATTTTATTCCAAAGGGTGTGCAACCAAATATTAACACATTGGCCGCTGCCCACTTATATATCGGTAGTTGAGTTTATTCTTTCAGCGCTGCCTACTAATATATACGTACCCCAATGAATCAAAATTATACGGTATTATATGAACAATATTAGCGTCCTAGGGACGTTCCCTTAGCATCTCAGGAATGTCAGACAAGTTTAGCAAGGCTGCCTAGGTCGTTTTGACGTCAGAGGTCAATGTGTTAAGTTGAGGGTGCCAACAATTTTGTCTGGCTCATTTTCGGGGTTTTGCTTGAAATTATGTCCAATATGCATTTTTTTTGTTTTTTTGGGTGCTGTTCCAATACACACAAAGGAAATAAACATGTGTATAACAAAATATTTGTAATTGCAGTAATTTTCTGGGAGAAATACTTCATTTTCTGGAACAATTTCAAGGCTGCCAACAGTTTTGGATAAGACTGTAGGTTTAACCCCTTAATGACAGTCAATACGTCTTTTAACTGACCTGTGATATAAGAGAATAGCCTCCCAATACAGGTGACAATCCAGCATCTGTCGGTTGTGCACTACAGCTGACAACTTGCTGCATCAGCCACAATCAGTGTTTGCACCGTTCAAATCTGTTTAACCCCTTAGATGTTGCTGTCAATAGTGACTACATCATTATAAATGGTTAACAGAGTGTAGTGGCTTCTTCTTTACCCCAATTGGTGCCCTCAGATCATGATTGTGTAGTCCTGATGTTTGCTATGGCAATTCATGACCAAATAGCGGCCTTAGGGTACGTGTCCACGGTCAGGATGGCCGGCGGTATCGCCGGAGCGGCGAAGCCGCTCGGCGCTAAGCCCCGCCCCCTTTCTGGGACGCGATGATGCCGGATGTGTTAACTGTACACATCCGGGATCATCGCACCCTCGCATAGCGCCCTGTGATATTACGCAGCATGTCCGGAGTCGCAGGGAAGTCGGATGCGTGTTTCCACCGTGTTTCATAAAATCCCCTCCACTATGCTGGAACATCTGGACGCTGCGTGTTTGATGCTGCAGCTCTGCGCAGCGTCAAACACGCAGCGTTAACTGACCGTGGACACATACCCTTAGAGTCTGACGGCTGTAGTAATCTGTTAAGAAGTTAGAGGCATTTAGGTGGTAAAAATACACATTTTTATTTCTGTCATGCAACTTTGCATTAATTAATTAAGAGGATTCTTTACTGTTAGGGCAGTGAGAATCTGGAATTGCTTGCCTGAGGAGGTGGTGATGGCGAACTCAGTTGAGGGGTTCAAGAGAGGCCTGGATGTCTTCCTGGAGCAGAACAATATTGTATCATACAATTATTAGGTTCTGTAGAAGGACGTAGATCTGGGGATTTATTATGATGGAATATAGGCTGAACTGGATGGACAAATGTCTTTTTTCGGCCTTACTAACTATGTAACTATGTAATTCCTGTAAAGCACCTGAAGGGTTAATAAACTACCTGACAGAAGTTTTCAATACATCAGGAGGTGTGGTTTTTAAAATGGTATCACGTTTGGGGGTTTCCCAATATATAGGACCCCTAAAGTCACTTCAAACATGGATAAGTCCCTAAAAAAATAAATTTAGTAAATTTTCTTGAAAAAATGAAAAATTGCTGCTACATTTTTAAACCTCCTAAAATGCTAACAAAATAAAATAACATTTTACAAATGATGCTGATGTAAAGCCGACATGTGGGAAATGTTATTTATTAATGATTTGCTGTGGTATGACCATCTGGATTAAAGGGATAATCATTCAAATTTTGAAAATTGCTAATTTTTTAACATTTTTCTCAAATTTTTAATATTTTTTATAAATAAACACAAAACATATTGACCTAAATTTACCATTATCATAAAGTATAATGTGTCACGAAAAAATAATCTCAAAATCACTGGGATTTGTTGAAGCGTTACAGAGTTATTACCACATAAAGTGACACTGGTCAGATTTCAAAAATTTGGCTCCGTCACTAAGGGGATAAGTGGTTTTCACCATGATTGAATAATGTAACATGAGGTGCTGGAATTTTATCAAATGTTTGTATTTAATACCAATTCTTTGTGTTCCAGCAGCATCCTTGCACCTGATGGGATCATTACTGCAGACCCTCCAATACATAATCTGCTAGACTGGAAAGCGGTATCCCCCCATCACATTGATAATGCATACATACATACATACAATCAGAGGGCTGGCTTCTGTGTAATGTGCAAACAACCAGAAATACATATTAATGACGTAAACCAGATGCAGAATTGAGGAAAAAATGCCCAGATATTTATTGTGAGATCAGTTGGGACACAGATTATTCATTTATCTCCATTTTAGAAAATCTGTACAGTTATGACAACACAATAAGGCACAAAAAGTCCGTTGTTCTCTGTGCTCTTAGCAGCTCTGTGAAAAAAATCATGAGAATAATTACATTTTTGAGCAAATGTCACATCGTAAAAATATTGTTCTTTAAAAAAGTCATTTATATTTTTCACAAAAAAAAAAAATCTATAGAATATAGTATATCATCACAGACTCAAGCTCCAAAATATCTGGTTATTGTGTTAGAAAGCGAATAAAACTTAGGTTTCGAAAGCTTATAAATTCAGAATACGGCCAGACATCTATCGTCTGCCAAGTGTCAATGGTCCTCAATGAAAGAAGAAATCATCTGAAATTTACAAGCAGCCCTGAATGTTTTTATGGGGTCACAAACACAAATACACGGTAGGTGGCAAATCCAATAATCACATAATATCAGGAAATCACTTCAGCTAAGCAACGCCCTAATATAATCTGAATAGTTCACCCATCTGTTGCCCATTTTCAAAAGCCCATTATCATATATTCTATTAGAAACTTCTTAAAGGGGTTGTCCACTACTAGAACAACCCTTATTTAAATACTATATTGTCCGGTGTAAATTTAACTTAAAAGATACTCACCTACCCCACCGAAGGCAATCCAGCAATGTCAGCAAGGCTCAGGTGACACTGTTATGCTACGTGAGCGCTGCTGCCAATCAGCATTCTGCAGGAAGTGAGTGCAGCAGAACATTAGTGGCCACTGATTGGCTGCAGTGCTCACGTGGCATCATAATGTCCTGGGAGACCCGACGCCAATATCACAGGAACGGCTCCAGTGCGCTATATGAATGTTACATTTTACACTGAGGAATATAGTATTTAAGAATGGGCTGTCCAAGTAGCGTACAACCCCTTTAATAATGACGGAGGATCCACAATCTTCATGTTTTGTCCTTAGTGGGGAGCTTTGGAGCCCTGTCTGTCCTGTTCTGCTTTACAAAGACAACCCATTGATTTCAATGAGCAATGTGTAATGCTTAATTTCGCCTGTGGCGGCGCTGCAGGGAAACTAAACACTCACTGCTCCAGATCACTGGTGATTGTTGGGGGTCTCAATTTATGATCTGCATATTGTTAATGGATCCTTCTAACAGATAAGAGCGGACAATCCCAATTAAACTACTAAATATAAATGTCTCTTTTAACTATAAACACACAAGGAAAAAATCCAAGACTTCCAAAGTAATGGTCTCATCTAGTGATGAGTGAGTATACTCGTTACTCGAGTTTCTCCGAGCATGCTCGGGTGGTCTCTAAGTATTTTGGGTGTGCTTGGAGATTTAGTTTGTGTTGCCACAGCTGCATGATTTGCTGCTGCTAGACAGGCTGAATACATGTGGGGGTTCCCTAACAAACAGGCAACCCCCACATGTATTCAAGCTGTCTAGCAGCCGTAAATCATGCAGCTGTGGCGACACAAACTAAATCTCCGAGCATGCCCAAATACTCAGAGACCACCTGAGCATGCTCGGAGAAACTCGAGTAACGAGCATACTCACCCAACACTAGTCTCATCCCATAATGTGGCGTGTTATTAGAAAGATCCACATAGGCCAAAGGGGGATCCCACCAAATATTAGATATAGAATTCTTCCTCTTCGAAGGTCTGGGCCTCCGCTGGAGGTTCGGTGACCTCCATGTTGTTCTGGTACTGGCTTTCCATGTCTTTCTGGGATTCTGTCAGGGAATTGCAACCTGAGACGTTGGGGAACACTGAGGAAGCCAAAGAACAGGAAGATCTTTCAGACACTGAGTTGAATGACTCATATGAAAGCTCACGGAGCTTGTTCCTTGAAGACGGTTTCTCATGGTTGGAGTCTCCTGGTGAAGGGAGGGAAGCTTCCAAGTCACTAGAGAGTCCATCTAGGGGGGAATAGGCCGACACAACGGACAGGTCTGAGCTGGAAAGCTTCATGCCCGTGTCCACGTCGGTCTCCTGTGCCCCCTCGAGTTCATCAATGTTGATCCTGGGGCTGCTCCGACATACAGATGAATGAGGGTCATGCTCAAAAAAAACAGGCGGCTCGCTGAACGGGAAAGACTCGCATGATGGGAAAGAGTTCAGTGTTGGCAGAGATACCAAGGACTTGCTTCTCTGAAACCACTGCGCGATGCTCTTAGAACTTGGGCTAACATCCACAGGAGTCTTACAGACATTTTGATCAGACGTTCGAAGCCCTGGAGCTTTTACGCTGTTTGGGTGCGTCGGGGTTTGGTCATATTTGTTTTTACGAGCGTGAGAAATCATGCTTATAAATGGCGTCGTCCCGAAGGATTTTCTGGATAAATACCGTTGATGTTTCCAGATTGACTTTCTGGTCAAGCGATGAACCTGCTGCAAGAAAACAACAATTTTTAGTGATTTTCTTATTTAGAAATGCCCAGATATGTGCACTAGTCATCAGATTTAACTAACAAGATAATAACTAGTATGTACTACTGATATTGCAGAACCTTGCACACAGATTATAACAATCCCTTCACCCATCAGGGCTCACAATGTAACTGCGCTATTTCACAAGTCCACACACCATGGTCTATATTCCTTCTCTACCGGAGAGCTGCAGTACCACGGTGCTGCCACTAGAGGCTGCATGGAGCTGTGTCTGGGTAACAATGCGCAGTGGATGCAGCGCTTCCTGACGCTCCACGGCCCCTGCAATCAGCTGGTTATTGGGGGTGATAGGAATTTTCTTAAGTATGAGCCATCAATATAAAGGTCTTTCAAAATCTCTTTAAATTCTCAATGCCACCATTTTACTAAATATGTTTGTTTTTAATAAAGGTGGTTGACAACTCCTTAAGTAGCCATTCATTTTTATGCAACTCATGGATTTTGCCTAGCTCATACACTACAATTTTGCACATCATTCGGGATATAATATCGGCAAAAACAGAAAATAGTTTTAAAGACTTAAACTAAAATCATAACTGCATCAAAAATTGTACACAACAAAATGCGTGTCTGGGAATTATGGAAATTGTCTCTTCAGAGAGGAAGAGGACTAAAACGCTATCTGAAGAGACAATTTGCATATTTGCCAGAAAAGAACTGCAAAGCTTAAAAGTCTCCTCACCTTGGAATGTCATACTTGACATGTCAGTCTCTGCAAGGAGAAACGTTACCCCTTGGATCCTGGGAATTTTGGGTAACTCATTACAAAGAATTTTAGGGAATATATATTTTTTATATTTACTTTATCCAGGCATAAATGTGCTTTTTTTGTAAATGTTTTTACAATGATTTTTAGTGTCATAGCAGAAATTTTCCAGCAGATGGTGCTGTGCATAAAAATCAGAGAGTACTATGGATGCAGTAGCTGCTATCTATGTAACATATATCTATCATTTATCTATTAACTATATATCTGTCTATCTATCATTTATCTATTTATTATCTATCTATCTAATATCTATCTACTATCTATATATCTGTCTATAATCTATCTATCTTCTACTGTATCTATCTATCTATCTATCTATCTATCTATCTATCTATCCATCTATTATCTATTTATTATCTAGCTATCTCTCTACATTACTTGCCCCTCTCTACTGTATTTTTAAGTCACTATATGAACAGACATCTGTGTGTAGTTGCATCCATCTGAGCAATGATGCTTTAAGCTAATCGAATAAATTAATAAATCAGTTTTCTGTGTGATCAGATGCTGTGCCGGGATATCAGGTTCTCTCTTTTCAAAGTTTTGTAACTCATACTTTAAAAATGTTGTGTAAGTAAGTAAGTAAGTGTACCTAGAAGAATTGATGTTTTGATGCAGTTCTTAAGGAACAGGCCCCTTCAGTCACATAAGTATTGAACACGTCACCAGTTTTCCAAGTAAATATATTTCTAAAGATGCCATGGACATGAAATTCTCACTAGATGTTGGTAACAACCCATACAATCCACACAGGCAAAGAAATAAAATCATACATGTCCATAAATTCAGTTATGTGTAATAATGAGATATTACGCAGGAAAAAAGCATAGAACACGCTTACAGAAATGTATTTAATACTTAGCACAAAAGCCTTTGTTGGTGATGGCAGCTTCAAACGCTTTCTGTATGGGGAAACTAGTCGCATGCATTGCTCAGGTGTGATTTTTGGCCCGTTCTTCCACACAAACACTCTTCATATACTGAACGTCCCATGGGCTCCTTCTGTGATCTCTAAGCTTTAGTTCCTTCCATACATTTTCCATTGGATTCAGGTCAGGTGATGGCTCGGCCATCGTAGCAGATGTATTATCTTTCTCTGAAATCAATTGAGAGTTTCCTTGGCTCTGTGTTTGGGATCATTGTCTTGCTGAAATGTCCCCTCTTGTTTCATCTCCATCATCCTGGTAGATGGCAGCAGATTTTTATCAAGAATGTCTCAGTATATTTCTCTGTTCATCCTTCTTTCAACTATTTGAAGTTTGCCAGTGCCCGGATGCTGAAAAACAGCCCCAAATCATCACCTTTGGTATAGTGTTTTTGGGGTGACATGCAGTGCCTTTTGGCCTCCAAACATGGTATGCATTATGGTATCCAAAAAGCTCAATTTTCTTCTTATCTGACCAGACTATATTTTCCCAGTATTTCACATGCTTGTCTAAATGTTGTTGAGAAAACGTTTAATGTGCTTGAACATGCTTTTTTGTTCAGCAAAGGAGTAATGCTTGGTGAGGGTGCATACAGGTCATGGAGGTTGAGTGAATTACTTAGTTTTCCTTGAAACAATTGTACCTGCTGATTCCAGGTCTTTCTGTAGTTTCCACAGGTGGTCCTTTGCTCTTGGACAACTTTTCTGATCATTATTTTCACTCCATCTGAAATCTTGCGGGGAAGACCTGGCCGTGGCTGGTTTATAGTGAAATTATTTTCTTATGGCCCCAACTAGAACATTCAGTAGTATAGAAATTATTCTGTAACCAATGCCATTACTATGTTTTGCAACAATAAGGTTTCAAAGGTCTTGAGACAGAACACTGGTTTTACCCATCATGAGATGTTTCTTGTGTGGCGCCTTGCTAATGAGATACTTTTTTCATTGGCCATCGGTTGAACCATCGGATATTATTTTTCACCAAGTGGCAGGATTGCTTTCTAATTAATGATGGGTTTCAGCAGGTGTCATGACTTTACATGGTTTTTTGTACCTCTATTCTTCATGTGTTCAACACTTTTTCCCTGTGTCATTTTTCATTATTACACATAACTTTATGGACATCTATGGTTTGATTTCTCTGCCTGTGAGGATTAGATGGGCTGTTACTGACAATAATATTATTTATTTTTAGAGCACCGTTGATTCCGTGGTGCTGTACTTGAGAAGGGGTTACATCTAAGATACAAATATAAAACATGGTCAACCAACTAATGACAGACTGGTACAGAAAGGAGAGGACCCTGGTCTTGAGGGCTTATAAGTCTACAGGATAATGGGGAAGGAGACAGTAAGGTAGGGGACTGTGGCAGCACCGATGGTGGTGAGGTGGCAACGGGGTCACTGCAGCTGTTAGCTTTCTTGAAGAGATGAATTTTCAAGTCTGAAGGTTCCAAGTGTGTCAGGTAATCGGATGTGTTGAGGCAGAGAATTACAGAGGATGGGGACACTCGGGAGACGTCTAGGAGGCGACTGGGTGAGGAACGTATGAGTGTGAAGGTGAGAAGGAGGTCATAAGAGGACCAGTGTCATGCCGCTGCTGCCGCCGCAGCTCGCCACATCTTCTCATACTTACCTGCCCTCGGCGTCCCGGCGCGGCTCCTCCTCTGCAGCGTCTTCCTTTCGGCGTCCGCTCTCGCCCCCTGCTGCTCGTCGAGTGCGCGCGCACACCAGGTTCAGCTCTGCGCGTGCGCCCCTCTAACTTCCCTCCTGCGCTCCCGGCTCAGTCCTCTCTATCATCCTGGAGGACCTTCACCCGGAGGTAATGCGCAGCGCTGCTATAAAATCCGCCTCTTCCTCTCTTCTGTGCCTTTGGTCATTTGTGTTTTTCATTGCCCTAGGCTCCCTTGGACTCTGTGCATCTTTCGTGCTCTCTGACCTTTGTTCTCTTTCTCCATCTCTCCAGCACCCAGCCCGTTCCTGTGTTCCTGCCAGTTCCTCCGGTACCCGTCCGTTCCTGTGTTCCTGCCTAGTTTCTGCCAGTTCCCATCTCCACAGTATCCTGCTGTATCCTGTATCCTGTGGTGTACCTGTCGGCCCCAGTTTCCCTGCGGTACTCCTGCCAGTCTCTCTGTCCTTGCATCATCTGTGTTTCCTATTGGGTCCTTGCCCCTCCTCTAGCCTCTGTCACTCCCGTCAGCTTAGTGTATCCTCTTTTCTGTCCAGGTCCCCCAGCTCCCGTGGCGATAGTCCCTCACGGGCCTGCCCCTAACTCTCCCTGTTTAGGGGGAGGTCCATCTGGTCAGCTCGTCCGTGAGGGGTTCGTTGCCGCGGACCAGAGGGTCCACTTTTTCCTCGCTCTAACGTCACAACCAGAGGTTGCACGTTGGAAGATATTAGGAGATTAGTTTTGAAATATACAGAGGAGAAATATTATGGACGGCTTTGTAGATCAGCGTTAATAGTTTCAACTGGATTCATGGAGAATTAGGAGCCAATAAAGAGATAGAAGCAGAGGAGTAAGGAGGTCGATTAGTCAAGCAGCGAGCTAATGATGAACTGGAGAAGTGCGAGGGTGTTAGCAGGGAGGCCACAAAGGAGGATATTGCAGTAGTTGAGGCGGAAGAAGATGATGTCGATTCAGGATTGAGGAAAGAACAAATTCTGGAAATATTTTTGAGTTGGAGGTGGCAAGAGCTGGAAGTGATGTTTGAAAGACAGGGCAGAGTTGAGGGTAAGTTTGAGGCGGTTATCCCTGCAGATTTATCGCGGTTTGTCTTCCAGTTTCCGCTGCGGGTTTTACTCCTATACTATTGATGCTGCATATGCAGCAATATGCAGCATCAATAGTAATGTTAAAAATAATAAAAAATCGTTATACTCTCCCTCTGACGTCCCGATCTCCTTGGCGCTGCACGCGGCGATCCGGTTCCAAAGATGCTGTGCGAGAAGGACCTTCGTGACGTCACGGTCATGTGACCGCGGCGTCATCACGATCATGTGACCGCGACGTCACCGCAGGTCCTGCTCGCACAGCAACGAGACCGGACGGCCGCGTGCAGCGCTGAGAGGTGAGTATAGCATTCTTTTTTATTTTAATTCTTTTTTTTTACACTAATATGGTTCCCAGGGCCTGGAGGAGAGTCTCCTCTCCTCCACCCCGGGTACCATCTGCACATGATCCGCTTACTTCCCGCATCGTGGGCACAGCCCTATGCGGGAAGTAAGTGGATCAATGCTTTCCTATGTGTGCAGAATCGCAGCGATTCTGCACTAAGAAGTGACATGCTGCGGGTTGTAAACCGCTGCGTTTCTGCGCGTTTTTTCCCGCAGCATGTGCACAGCGGATTGCTGTTTCCATAGGGTTTACATGTAAATGTAAACGCAATGGAAACTGCTGCGGACCCGCAGCTGCAGAAACGCTGCGGATCCGCGGTAAAACCTGCAAAATGTGAACATGGCCTTAGAAAGTAAGAGGATATGGATGATAGACACTCTGAGATTCTGGACGCCAGAGTGGTAGATCTGCGTGTAATAAACATGTAGGTGGTAATGGAAACCATGGGACTTTATGAGCTGTCCCAGAACATCTGGTGAGAATTTCATATAAATAGCACCTTTAGAAATATATTTACTTAGAAAACTGGTGATGTGTTCAATACTTATTTCACATGTTGCATATACTCCTCAACAATGAAATTTCAAGTAAGAAAAGTCATGGAAGTATGAAAATCACAGGATAGATAGACTGTTAAAGGGGTGGTCCGATACCTATGAAGCCCTTATAAATACCTATCGTTATGCCCTAGGCACTCTTGTAATTAGCTATATTATTACATTTTCTACAATTCTCCCTATTCTGCTATTTTGTATATGTGTTTTCTAAATTTGCTTCTTGTGATGTTTCGTTTGAGAGGAAAATGAAAAATCTTGCAATTTTGACACTGGTCACTGGGGCATGTTTAGACTCTAACTTCCTTTTATTTCAGGAAATCCACATTTACATTATTACTATTTAGATTAAAAAACAGTTTACTTAACTACCAACCAGAACCATTGATACACAGGTGAGTGTAAGTACTGTGGGGGTATAAGTGCAGAGATATTCCTACACTGCCCCTAGAAATGTCTAGGTGAAAACCCTGCCTGGCCGCTGAGGTACCCCTGGAATTATAGGGTCAGACAACATTTTTGAGGGTGCCAACCTCTGCGGACAGTCAGGGTTTTCATCTAGGGATTTATAGGGAAATAGTAGGAATATTTCTGCACTTATACCATTACTGTACCTGGACTCCCTAGTTTATGCCTGCCTTCCCTGAAAATACATGTGTACAATGGTTTTTATTTTTTTTCTATCAGTCCACATACAGTATACATTAGCACCAATGAATAGACCCGGACCCTATAGTTATCCTGTAGACCCCCGACCCTATAAGCATCGAATGAGCAAGTGCAGAGGTAGTTCTGAATAGATGGGGAGCAGGGTCCGCCATGACGTTATCTGTTGTGAACAGAGGTGGATCCTGTGTTATCAGCTGTGAATAGAGGTGTTACCAATCTTTATAATCCTGTCTGTGATGATAAGGAGCCTGCTGAAAAAATGTTTCTGAAAGGACATGAAGTATGAGTTTAAAAATGTCGCTGTGGGTCAGTGTGAAAATTGCAAGATTACTAATCTTGTTGTATAATAAACCATGGTATGAAATGGTATATAAAAAAATTAATACATATAACACACAAATTTGATTTCAACTCTTCAACCTGGGTGATTTTCTATTTTTTCCTTCCCTTCTTCCAAGAGCCATAACTTTTTTATTTTTCCAGTGATAGAGCCATATGAAGGCTTGTTTTTTGCAGGACAAGTTGTACTTTTGAATGACACCATTCATTCTGCCACATAGTGTACTGGAAAACGTGAAAAAACGTGCGGTGAAATAGCAAAGAAAAATGCAAGTCCACAATGTGTTTTTTTTTAATTTACCATGTTCAATATATGGTACAACTAACCTGGCAGGTTATTACCCAAGTCAGTATGAGCACACAAATACCAAACATGTATAGTTTTTTTATTTTTTATTTAAGTGGTGAAAAAAAATCAGAAATTTGTCAGAAAGGTGTTTTGGGTTTTGTCGCCATTTTTCGAGAACCGTAACGTTCTTATTTTTGGGGATCTGGGACTGTTTGAGGGCTTATTTTTTGTGCCCTGAGATGTAGTTTTTATTGAAACCATTTTGGGGGTAGGGATGATGCTTTTATCATATTTTATTGCAATGTTGCAATAAAAAACATATATAATAAAAAACATAATTCTAGAGTTTTGATTTTTTTCTCATTACGCTGTTTAGCGATAAGATATTTCTGAAAGCAGAGATATGTGTATTTTTTATTATTATTTTATTTTTAATTAAGACAAAGGGGGTTGATTTGAACTTTTTATTTTTAAAATATTTTTTTAAACTTTTTTTTTTTAACTTTATTTAACAGCTCCCTTAGGAGACTTGAAGCTACGATCGTCTGATCACATGTGCTCTGTATAGCAAAAATCACAATCTCCTATGATCGCCAGCCATGGGCCAGCGTTCTCAGAAGGATCATGATGACAGGCACGGGGGTCTTCAGCAGACCTCCGACTGTCATAACAACCCATCGGTGCCCCACAATCATGTGACGGGCGCCGATGGGCAGGATCAATGACGCGCTTCCTGTTTGCGCGTGTTAAATGCAGCTGTCAGTGATTAACAGAGGCATTTACCTGGTTAACAGCCGCGGGTGGATCAGAGATCCACCCGCGGCTGTTAGATGCACTTGATGGCTCGGCCATCAAGTGCGGGGAATGATTCTGTAAGTGGGGAAGGGATATTAAATGGAAGCAGGCACCAGTAGGTAGGGATAACTATAAGTGAGGAGATCACAGAAGAAATCCAAGGACAATGTCTGTTTTTGGATAAATTTTCCATTGTTCCTCATGCCAGATCTCTTATGTCAACAAATGTCATTGCATTCACATATGATCTTATGTGTCACTGTAGGCCTTTCTACAAAACCTCTTTCCACACCCTTGTTTAGATTTGGATGGCTATATTCTTCAGCAGTCTATAACCCCTCACAATACACAGTCACAGGATATGACTTGTGGTGCTTAGAGGATAATTTTTATACCAGGCCTCATAAAAAATATTCAATGGATAAATTATTTTCCGTATAATATATTCAACAGGTGGGTTTATCGTATTTTATAGAGTGGCCATGAGCAAAATATGTCTACAATATACCCTACTGCACAAATTATAATTTGGTAGTGCATGTACGCGATTAGAATTAGTCTGGTTTCACATGTCCGACATTCATGGTCAAAGTGTGGATCTCTATGTCTGGGTCGGTAACATCTCCTGATCCGTAGTCAGCAGTCACATGTGTGGCTATGAGACTGTCGAGTTCAGACCAAGAGACCTGCTACTGGTTTGGACACAGTCTGTATTCACACCGTGAATGTTGGATGTGTGAAACCAGCCGTAGTGAAAGTTTAATTCAGTCCAACTTTTAGATGGAGTAGATCTGATTGTAAGAACCATGTACAATTTCGACAGACACTTTCGGTAAATGTTGGCCAACATTGATGATGCCAACTGATTCATATGACCTGCAGCTATACTGGGAATGTTTGTAGTGTAGCCAGTCAGATTTGCATTCCTGTTACTGAACGGTTGTACGCTGGGAATATTTTTATGGATGGTATACAGCCAATGTCATATAGGATTGTCCTCATGATTTGAGCTATTACAGGTTTCTATGCACTTCACTTACACAAAAGCGCACAGATTGGCCAAAAAATATTATTGCGTAGCTAAGTTGAACAATTGTGACAAGCAATTTTCGAATAAAAGGCATATTCCTTTGTGGGCTGAATGATCGTTTAACAGCTGTTCAGCCATTAACCAACTTCTATCTAATGTGTATGGCCACCTTAAATCTTATATAGGTGTAAATCCCAAACTTATTATTATGGATGACACCAAATTCCAAGCCAGAACCATGTGAAATGATCCAATACTAACCTGTAACAGTATTTTATTGCCATCATGATCTTGCGTCTGCCATCTGCCTTCACTGATGGGGCTGCATTGGTTGGGCAAGAGAGGAACTAGTTGCCCAAAGTCTTTCACTCTGAACTCTAATAAAGATGAATCCAGGGGCACAGGTGTTTGACCCTTGAGAAGCCTCTTTAAAGAAAATTCTATGTCTATGTCCATATTGGAGTAAATTGGAAACACACAAAAATCAGCTTTTTTCTTCCACACAGATTTTTTCAGCACGAGTTCATACATTTTCATCATATCCAAAAAGTTTTCATAACTGCAATATATAGTAAAGCGGATAATTTCCTTTCCATAATGCACCTGCCTGATGGCCCATAGAGGAGTTCCATTTGCCAAGGTAAAAAAGTCTTGATTACATGGCATATAAGGGAGAAATTTGCCATGTACACGCTCTGTGTGATGGAATTGCCAGGGAGGTTTTTGGAAGCATTCATGAACATGTAAGATCTGATCTTCTCCATATTCTTCTTGCAGAAACAAAATGACTGCAAGAGCAGGTTGAGAGGTAAAGGTTTGCTTCAGCTTCTTTTTCTTGGAAGTCCTTCTTTCCGAGACACGGAACAACTGCAGGTCAGGATGGATCCATGCTAGGATTTTGTCAATAGCTCCTTGGAGACATCTGGATTCCCCAGGGTCTGCAATGATATGGATACTGACAAGGAATGGGTCTTGGACATCGTCTACGGAGAGCTCACCTAGTGAGAAAGAAGTATAATATATATTATATGATCTGTTTCATGCCAAACACACTTTAAAAAAACGTTATAACTATTTAGAAAAATGCTGAAGCTAACAAGTAATAGTAAGACAGTGTTCCAAAATTAGCAGGAGACTCACTTTGCATGGTGAGGGAGCTCACGACCCCAAGCCAGTTGAGGTGTCAGACAGACTGACAAATGGGTCACTGAACCACAAATCCATGCAAACAACAGCTTATAGTCATCTGTATACATTACATTCTGGCATCAAACTGAATTTTTGTCCTTGATGAGAAGAACATCCAGCTCTGTCCCGGAATACAACTATACAATATACCCTCAATATACCCTCAACACCTATTCCAATCTTGCCAAACACATCTATTAAAACCTTTAATTACGGTAGTTGCAGAAATATCAGCTCTGTCTGGTGTCCTCAGAAGATTGAGGTGTCTCAAGATAAAGCTCTGTTTTTGGAGTCAAGGTATTCTCATTCCACCATCCCACTCACTTGTCTGTTTCTGCGATCAGTGATGAACTAATTAAAAGTCAGAACAGGGATAGAATCAGGAGCTTTGTCAGATCTGTCACCAGCATTAGTATTCAGGGGGAACATCTGATGGTGTCATCGGGCTAAAATTGTAAAACAAATAGCTTCAGAAGACCACCGGAGAACTGTACAAAGCCATCATTAGGAGCTAGAGTTACACAGACAGCACAGAAAATCTGCTTTTGTTGAGCGGTAGAAAAGCTGAAGCTTGTGCCAAGAGAAAGACGCGGCATGGCTAATCAGCTTGTTAAGTAGAGTACTGTACACTCCAGCAAATCGCAGAAGATCCTCTTAGATTTTATTTTCCCACCTGCAATTAAGTGACTTCTGTGCTTTTTTGGAGAGATGTGATCGTGGCACAGAGTCGGGGTATTCATGTCATGTACAATGGATCTTGGCAAATTCATTGAGAATGAGAAATCTTTCAAATCTGTTCACATAACACATTGTCTTGATTTCTTCATCCACAGCGCTAAGTTACCCTTTAAGGGGCTCATACACATTAAAAACTGAATTTAACCCCTCGAAAACAATTACTTCAGCTATGTTTTTTATTGTTTGTTCCACCCCCATTTTTTATCCTGGTTTTATCTGTGACTAGTGATAAAAGTGGTTTTATACCACAGACAGCGCCAGTGTTGCTCCTCTTGTTCCTGTATTTTCCACTATTGTTCATGGCCTAGTGTGGGCATCTGAGCAGGAGTCAGCGGCACATTGCCATACGTGCTTACATAGCTCACCAGGTGAGCAAATACTATATACACCTACTGCTCTATAGCTATATACAGTACTACCCATGGGAGAGCCAGAGTTTCTCAGATTTTCTTTCCATTGTTTTACAAGAAAGTTGGGTTTAGACTTGCTGTCTACACGACTGACGATTGCCGGTCAGCTTATGGTCTGCTTAAACCTACCGACAGACTGATCACTAATAAGATCATTCAGAAGATCATTCTGTGCACACAGTGCATCATGTTAGTGGAAGAAGACCCTGAGTTCACCAAGGACAAGGCGCTGAAGGACTAAGAATCATCGTACCCAACAATAGAATGTTTGGTTTGTTCATTGGGTGTTTCCTTGGCCTGTTTCGACGGGTCAGTCATCATTTACGGTAATTTCGTTTTTGACACCCTGGTTGAAAAATGTATTGTATACTTGAAAAAAGTTCCTAATTGCTGATTGTTATCACTCGTTTCCTAGCATTTCATGCTGATGAACTGACAAATTATCATCTCCCACAACACAATCACAGATCACGTCTGTTATAATGAAAATATACTATAACTTGTCTGACATGGGGTGTATATGTATTAGAAGAAATACAGCTCAACAGTGTCATTGTTTATTAACAGTATAAAATCTTCAGCTTTATTGGTAAAAGATGAAAACATCTTCACAGGCATCATTAGTCCATAGATAAGACTAGCAACACGTTTCAGATGCTCTCAACGCCATCCCTATCTATCTGATGATTGTATTTTATTAGTTGATTGCCTAAAGCTATTAATATCTCCTGTGTAAACTGATCCCAATAATTACCAACCACTTTATCAGGTCCCACACATAATATCGACCATAGAAATTAGAACAAAATGATCCATGGACTAGTGTCTTTGTAGTAAGATTTGTATAATATGGAATGATAAGCAGCTGGTATTGTTATATTCTTATTTTGTGATTCTATTTCTTGTGGTTAGCAGCTATAATTCAGAAATAATTCCTTCCTGTATTATCTGTATAGGCAGTTCTGTAGGGAGTGTGCTTTATGGCAGCTGCAAAATAGGGGAAGTAAATGTCATAAACTATTACAGTCTCCAGGAAGTGAGGAATTACAGTTCCATCCCCTGTGACTAAGGAGAGACATGGAAGATGGAAAAATAACCATAGCTTAATTTTGATTGTTGTTGTACTGCCTTATCTGTGCCTTCAGCAGTACAATAGACCAATTATTTGTCATTATATAACGTGCCAACTATGGTTCTGTCCCAGGCTGTACAGCAAAGCTGGCAAATAACCTGCAGAAGACTTAAAATGTCAGCTTATTGTGACTTTAAAGTGACATTCTCATCTCAACCTTTCATAGCTGAGACAGGAATTCTGGTAAGTCTTTAACCCTGATGGTGGAGCTGCAGAAACAGCCGAGAGGGTGGGCTACTCTGTTTACATTTTAGGAGATTTGAAAAGTGATGCAATAACTCCCATTTTATTTTTATAGTGGATACAGTAATAGTGTGTATGTATATATATATATATATGTATATATATATATATATATATATATATATATATATATATATATATATATATATATATACACTCACCGGCCACTTTATTAGGTACACCATGCTAGTAACGGGTTGGACCTCCTTTTGCCTTCAGAACTGCCTCAATTCTTCGTGGCATAGATTCAACAAGGTGCTGGAAGCATTCCTCAGAGATTTTGGTCCATATTGACATGATGGCATCACACAGTTGCCGCAGATTTGTCGGCTGCACATCCCAAAGATGCTCCATACAAGGCAGGATGGATCCATGCTTTCATGTTGTTTACGCCAAACTATGACCCTACCATCCGAATGTCGCAGCAGAAATCGAGACTCATCAGACCAAGCAACGTTTTTCCAATCTTCTACTGTCCAATTTCGATGAGCTTGTACAAATTGTAGCCTCAGTTTCCTGTTCTTAGCTGAAAGGAGTGGTACCCGGTGTGGTCTTCTGCTGCTGTAGCCCATCTGCCTCAAAGTTCGACGCACTGTGCGTTCAGAGATGCTCTTAGGCCTACCTTGGTTGTAACGGGTGGCGATTTGAGTCATTGTTGCCTTTCTATCAGCTCGAACCAGTCTGCCCATTCTCCTCTGACCTCTGGCATCAACAATGCATTTCCGCCCACAGAACTGCCGCTCACTGGATTTTTTTTCTTTTTCGGACCATTCTCTGTAAACCCTAGAGATGGTTGTGCGTGAAAATCCCAGTAGATCAGCAGTTTCTGAAATACTCAGACCAGCCCTTCTGGCACCAACAACCATGCCACGTTCAAAGGCACTCAAATCACCTTTCTTCCCCATACTGATGCTCGGTTTGAACTGCAGGAGATTGTCTTGACCATGTCTACATGCCTAAATGCACTGAGTTGCCGCAATGTGATTGGCTGATTAGAAATTAAGTGTTAACAAGAAGTTGGACAGGTGTACCTAATAAAGTGGCCGGTGAGTGTATATATCAAACACTCTCAGCAGGTTCAGTATCTCCAACTCAAGTGGTTGGCACCTGGGCGGAGTTACTCCTGTGTTAGGGATCGCTTACACGGACCGACCGGTGCCACTACATGACCGCCGATCGGTAAATATTCACTGATCAGCTGCCAGTTAAAAGCCTTTGTAGGCAGGAAAACCAGGCTAAATGATGCACACTGAGTGATCTGTAGTAGATAGCTCTATGCGCACAGACTGCTTATTCTGCCACCAATGTATGTAGCTGAGATGTGTCTGAGGGATGTGAGTATGGATATATGGATATCTGTACAAGCAATGGAAGATAGCATTACTCGCTATCCCTGACCAGCTGCACGTAGATGATCCTGGAAGGAAGATGTAGTGCATACACTTTTAGGTTGTTTATTCACAGTACCTTGACCAATGATGATGAGATGTCTTGGGAAGGGAGGAGGAAGGGATGAAGGTGAGGTAGAATATGTACAGTGGCATGTGAAAGTCTGGACACCCCTGGTCACAATTACTGTTATTGTGAACAAGCAAGTTGATGTCAAAAAGAGCTAAAGTTAAAGATGACGCATTTCCTATGTATTGTAGGAAAAAAAATATATACATTGTCATTTTTTACATTTTAAAAGTTACAAAATGGAAAATGGGCAGATGCAAAGGTTTGGGCAACCTGTTTGGTTAGTACCTAGTAGCAAACCCTTTTGAAATTATCACAGCTTGTATACGCTTCTTGTAGTTAGCCAAGAGTCTTTCAATTCTTGTTTGAGGGATTTTCATCCATTTTTCCTTGGAAAATTTTTCCTGTTCTGGGAGACTTCTGACATTGAATTCTATGGTGAGGACGCAAGAGGTTTTCTTCTGATGACTCTTTCATGAAGGCAATATTTGTGCAGGTGCCTCTGAACAGTAGAACAATGCTCCACAACTCCAGAGTCTGATACATCTTTCTGAAAGTCTTTTGCAGTCAAGTAGGGGTTCTGATTTGCCTCTCTAGTAATCCTACAAGCAGCTCTCACTGAAATGTTGCTTGGTCTTCCAGACCCTATATTGAACTCCACTGTTCCTGTTAACTGCCATTTCTTAATTACATTTTAAACTGAGTAAAGGGCAACTTGAAAACGCTTTTGTACCTTCTTGAATCCTTCTCCTTCTTTGTGGGCCTCCACCATTTTAATTTTCAGAGTGCTAGGCTGCTGCTTAGAAGAACCCATGGCTGCTGTTTTTTGGCACAAGGTTAAAAGAGGCTTGGTTTTTATAAAGCTGGGAAACTTGCATCACCTGGCCTTTCCTAACGATGATAGTGAACAAGCCATAACACTAAGGGTATGTGCACACGTCCGGATTTCTTGCAGAAATTTCCTGAAGAAAACCGGAAATTTTCTGCAAGAAATCCGCATTTTTTTTTTGCGTTTTTTTTTTCCTTTTATTTCGCTTTTTATTAGCATTTCTTCAAGCGTAATTAGCTTGCAGAATGCTAAAGCTTTCCAAGCGATCTGTAGCATTGCTTGGAAAACTGGTTGACAGGTTGGTCACACTTGTCAAACATAGTGTTTGACAAGTGTGACCAACTTTTTACTATAGATGCTGCCTATGCAGCATCAATAGTAAAAGATAGAATGTTTAAAAATAATAAAAAAAATAAAAAAAATGCTTATACTCACCTGCAGACAGCCGATCTCCTCAGCGGCGTCCGTTGTCCTATAGATAGTGTGTGTGCGCAGGACCTTCCATGACGTCGCGGTCACATGACCGGTCTCGCGACCAATCACAAGACCGCGACGTCATCGCAGGTCCTTCACCGCACACCAGCTATAGGAACCGAAGCGGCAGCATGCACCGGAGAGGCGGGAAGACTCCGGAGGCCATCGAAGGTGAGTATATCACTATTTTTTATTTTAATTCTTTTTTTTGACCAATTATATGGTGCCCAGTCCGTGGAGGAGAGTCTCCTCTCCTCCACCCTGGGTACCAACCGCACATAATCTGCTTACTTCCCGAATGGTGTGCACAGCCCCGTGCGGGAAGTAAGCAGATCAATGCATTCCTAGGTGTGCGGAACCCCGCAATTCCGCAAATTTAATGAACATGTTGCTTTTTTTTCCGCAATGCGATTTTTTCGCGGAAAAAAATGCAACATTTGCACAAAAAATGCGGAATACCCTGAAAATAATGGGAGGCATATGTAAGGGTTTTTTTCGCGTTTTTATCATGTTTTTATAGCGAAAAAACGCGAAAAAAACGCGAAAAATACTGAACGTGTGCACATGGCCTAAAAGGCTAATTAAGGTCTGAATCCTTGGTCAAAGGTACCTGAGCATACAAAAAGGTCAACAAATACTCTATCAAGCACAATAATACAATTAAGACATCATATGTATGTCCTAGTGATATGTCTAATCCCTGATCAAGATAGCGGGACAGCACCCTGCCATTAGCAGTGCGAGCCCTGTTTATACAGTACGATATACCATCGACAAAGAGGATTTTTAAGCTTGTTTAAAAATCATTTCACCCAATGCATGAGAATTTTGCTCAGTCATTGGGTGATTGGTAGCCTGTTCACGCAGGGTTATCAAGAAACAAACATTCCTAGGAGCACAGAGCGAAATCCAGGAACCAGTGCCCCAGACATCCTCCTTTTAGTAACTTTAAGGGTATGTGCACACGTTGCGGATTTCTTGCAGAAATTTCCTGAAGAAAACCGGAAATTTTCTGCAAGAAATCCGCATTTTTTTTTTTGCGTTTTTTTTCCGTTTTTTTCGCGTTTTTTTAGCATTCTGCAAGCGTAATTAGCTTGCAGAATGCTAAAGTTTTCCAAGCGATCTGTAGCATCGCTTGGAAAACTGACTGACAGGTTGGTCACACTTGTCAAACATACTGTTTGACAAGTGTGACCATCTTTTTACTATAGATGCAGCTTATGCAGCATCTATAGTAAAAGATAGAATGTTTAAAAATAATAAAAAAAATAAAAAAAATGCTTATACTCACCCGCAGACAGCTGATATCCTCACCGGCGTCCGTTCCGTATAGATGGTGTGCGCGCGCAGGACCTTCCATGACGTCGCGGTCACATGACCGGTCTCGACCAATCACAGGACGGTCACAAGACCGTGACGTCATCGCAGGTCCTCCACCGCACATCAGCTACAGGAACCGAAGCGGCAGCATGCAGCTGAGAGGCGGGAAGACATCGAGGGTGAGTATAGGACTATTTTTTATTTTAATTCTTTATTTTTGACCACTTATATGGTGCCCAGTGCGTGGAGGAGAGTCTCCTCTCCTCCACCCTGGGTACCAACCGCACATAATCTGCTTACTTCCCGCATGGTGTGCACAGCCCCGTGCGGGAAGTAAGCAGATCAATGGACCCCTAGGTGTGCGGAATCCCCGCAATTCCGCATTTTTAATGAACATGTTGCTTTTTTTTCCGCGATGCGATTTTTTCACGGAAAAAATCGCAACATTTGCACAAAAAATGCGGAATACACTGTAAATAATAGGAGGCATATGTTAGCGTTTTTTTCGCGTTTTTATCACTTTTTTATAGCGAAAAAACGCGAAAAAAACGCTAAAAATCCTGAACGTGTGCACATGGCCTAATAGTACAGAAAAATCACAAAGTGCAGGGCCTTTATCAAGCCATAGAAAAAGGGAGATATTGCATGGACAACTAGAATAGATAGGTACTATTTATAGTGAGTTAACCATAGGACGCTAAATAAAAGGAGGCAAAAACGTTGTGATTTTTCTGTACTATTAGTTACCAAAAGGAGGAAGTCTGGTGCACTGGCTCCTGGATTTCTCTGTATTGCTACCACGTTGTGGAAGGTTGCACCAAGTGTGCACGGATCGCACAGCGATGCACGGACTCATCTATTGCAACTTGCTAGGAACACTCCAGATAATCTATCATTAACTATAAATGAGATACAGGAGCCATAATTTACAAAGACAATATTAAGTCAAGTTTATTGAGTACAAAATATTATAAAAACTTAAAGGGGAAGACTATTCCACAATTAAATATTAAAAACATGCAGACACAAGATGAGAGGAGAAATGAATATGATTGGTAAAGAAAACTCTGTATCTTTGTATTACATATATACAACAAATCGCTATAGCGCACATAAATAGAAAAAAAAATGCAAAAATATGAAAAAGTTATCCATAATAATAACCAACTTAAGAAATACTGCAATATTATCAATGAAAAAAGTGCACATTTATGAATACAACAGTCAATTCCCTAAAGGATATAGTTTAGTATATAAGTGCAAAAAACCCCGCCAAAAAAACCAAAAACAAATTGAAGCAAGAGAAAAAATATACTTAAAAAGGTAACAATATAAAACATCCATTTGTGGATATAATAAGAAGAACCCCAAGTGGTACAAATATATGTATCAATCCATATGTATGGAAGCAGAATGCATATCAGAGTAAAGTACTGACCTCACACCACGAACCCAAACACTTCTGATGGTGAAGACGCTGGGGCCATGTACCTTGCTGAGCTCCTGAATCAGCCCTATATCAGACCCCGTCCTCCACCCAGGGAAGTGGGGAGAAATAGTGTATTGTTGTGAATTTGGATTCTGGGCTCCCCCGGTGGCTACTGGTGGAATTGAACTTGTGACATCATCTTCCCTGTTCACCTGTTCTGATTAGATCTGGGTGTCGCTATATAACCTGGCTTCTCTGTTAGATGCTTGCCGGTCAACAATGTTATCAGAAGCCTCTCTGTGCTTGTTCCTGCTCCCAGACATCTACTAGATAAGTTGGACATTCGTCCATGTTTTGTTTTTGTATTTTGGTTCCAGTTCACAGCTGCAGTTTCGTTACTGTGTCTGGAAAGCTCTTGTTGATCAGGAATTGCCACTCTGGTATTATGAGTTAATGCCAGAGTCCTAAAGTAATTTCTGGATGTGTTTTGTTAGGGTTTTCTACTGACCATGAAAGTATGCTTTCTGTCTTCTGCTATCTAGAAAGCGGACCTCAAATTTGCTAAAACTATTTTCCTGCTGCGTTTGTTATTTCTTCTAAAATCACCGCCAATATATGTGGGGGGCCTCTGTCTCCTTTTGGGCATTTCTCTAGAGGTGAGTCAGGTCTTATATTTCCCTCTGCTAGCATTATTTAGTTCTCCGGCCGGCGCTGGGCATATAGGGATAAAAAGTAGGACATGCTACCTGGCTACTTCTAGATGATGCGGTAGGTTTAGTTCATGGTCAGTATAGTTACATCTTCCAAGAGCTTGTTCCCATAGAGGCTTATGCTAGTTCTCTGGCCATGGAGATCATGACAGTTTGACCGGACTACTAAAGGGTTAAAATCCTTGGCTGAGAAAGGAGAGAAATAAGAAGTCTGCTGAGAGTTTTTTTTTTTTTTTTTTTTTTTTCTCTGTGCTCTTAATTGGATCACTTGCCAGTCTGTCTATGCTGCAGTCTTTCTTTTTTT
This sequence comes from Ranitomeya variabilis, assembly GCF_051348905.1. Lineage (NCBI taxonomy): Eukaryota > Metazoa > Chordata > Amphibia > Anura > Dendrobatidae > Ranitomeya > Ranitomeya variabilis. The sequence continues at coordinate 691,267,000 of NC_135234.1, read as the reverse complement.
TCTCTATCCTTATAATCTTTGAATGGCTTTGTGTTCACCTGTTAATAATGGATCTTCAGAGTGTAACTGCAGGTTTGAATAATCTCACCACGAAAGTACAAAATTTGCAAGATTTTATTATTCATGCTCCGGTATCTGAGCCGAGAATTCCTTTGCCGGAATTCTTCTCAGGGAATAGATCTAGCTTTCAGAATTTTAGAAATAATTGTAAGCTATTTTTGTCCCTGAAATCTCGTTCTGCTGGAGACCCTGCACAGCAGGTTGGGATTGTGATTTCCTTGCTCCGGGGCGACCCTCAAGACTGGGCTTTTGCATTGGCACCAGGGGATCCTGCGTTGCGCAATGTGGATGCGTTTTTTTTGGCCTTGGGCTTGCTGTATGAGGAACCTCATTTGGAACTCCAGGCAGAAAAAACTTTGATGTCCCTATCGCAGGGGCAAGATGAAGCTGAAATTTACTGCCAAAGATTCCGTAAATGGTCTGTGCTTACTCAGTGGAATGAGTGTGCCTTGGCGGCTACTTTCAGAGAGGGTCTCTCTGATGCCATTAAGGATATTATGGTGGGGTTCCCTGTGCCTGCGGGTCTGAATGAGTCCATGACAATGGCCATTCAGATCGATAGGCGTCTGCGGGAGCGCAAACCAGTGCACCATCTGGCGGTGTCCACTGAGAAGACGCCAGAAAGCATGCAGTGTGATAGAATTCTGTCCAGAAGCGAGCGGCAGAATTTTAGACGGAAAAATGGGTTGTGTTTCTATTGTGGGGATTCTACTCATGTTATATCAGCATGCTCTAAGCGTACTAAAAAGCTTGATAAATCCGTTTCCATTGGCACTTTACAGTCTAAATTTATTTTGTCTGTGACCCTGATTTGCTCTTTGTCATCTATTACTACTGACGCCTATATCGACTCTGGCGCCGCTTTGAGTCTTATGGATTGGTCCTTTGCCAATCGTTGTGGGTATGATTTAGAGCCTTTGGAAACTCTTATTCCTCTGAAGGGGATTGACTCCACCCCATTGGCTAATAATAAACCACAATACTGGACACAAGTGACTATGTGTATTAATCCGGATCACCAGGAGACTATTCGTTTTCTGGTGCTGTATAATCTACATGATGATTTGGTGCTGGGATTGCCATGGCTGCAGTCTCACAACCCAGTCCTTGACTGGAGAGCTATGTCTGTGTTGAGCTGGGGATGTAAGGGGACTCATGGGGACGTACCTTTGGTGTCCATTTCATCATCTATTCCCTCTGAAATCCCTGAGTTCCTGTCTGATTATCGTGACGTCTTTGAAGAACCCAAGCTGGGTTCACTACCTCCGCACCGTGAGTGCGATTGTGCTATAGATTTAATTCCGGGTAGTAAATACCCAAAGGGTCGTTTATTTAATCTGTCTGTGCCTGAACATACTGCTATGCGAGAATATATAAAGGAGTCCTTGGAAAAGGGACATATTCGTCCATCGTCATCTCCCTTAGGAGCCGGTTTTTTCTTTGTGTCAAAAAAAGACGGCTCTTTGAGACCATGTATTGATTATCGGCTTTTGAATAAAATCACGGTTAAATATCAATACCCATTGCCGTTGCTGACTGATTTGTTTGCTCGCATAAAGGGGGCCAAGTGGTTCTCTAAGATTGATCTCCGTGGGGCGTATAATTTGGTGCGGATCAGGCAGGGGGATGAGTGGAAAACCGCATTTAATACCCCCGAGGGCCACTTTGAGTATTTGGTGATGCCTTTTGGTCTTTCTAATGCCCCTTCAGTCTTCCAGTCCTTTATGCATGATATTTTCCGCGATTTTTTGGATAAATTTATGATAGTGTATCTGGATGATATTCTGATTTTTTCGGATGACTGGGACTCTCATGTCCGGCAAGTTAAGAGGGTTTTTCAGGTTTTGCGGTCTAATTCTCTGTGTGTCAAGGGTTCTAAGTGCGTTTTTGGGGTTCAGAGAATTTCCTTTTTGGGATATATTTTTTCTCCCTCTTCCATTGAGATGGATCCTGTCAAGGTTCAAGCTATTTGTGATTGGACGCAGCCCTCTTCTCTTAAAAGTCTTCAGAAATTTTTGGGCTTTGCCAACTTTTATCGTCGATTTATTTCTGGTTTTTCGGATGTCGTTAAGCCATTGACCGATTTGACTAGACAGGGTGCTGATGTTGCTAATTGGTCCCCTGATGCTGTGGAGGCCTTTCAGGAGCTTAAGCACTGTTTTTCTTCTGCCCCTGTGTTGCGTCAGCCTGATGTGACTCTTCCTTTTCAGGTTGAGGTCGACGCTTCTGAGATCGGAGCTGGGGCAGTGTTGTCGCAGAAAAGTTCTGACTGCGCCGTGATGAGGCCTTGTGCCTTCTTTTCCCGTAAATTTTCGCCCGCTGAGCGGAATTATGATGTTGGGAATCGGGAGCTTTTGGCCATGAAGTGGGCGTTTGAGGAGTGGCGCCATTGGCTCGAGGGGGCCAGACATCAGGTGGTGGTATTGACTGACCACAAAAATTTGATTTATCTTGAGACCGCCAGGCGCCTGAATCCTAGACAGGCGCGCTGGTCATTATTTTTTTCTCGGTTTAATTTTGTGGTATCGTACCTACCAGGTTCTAAGAATGTTAAGGCGGATGCCCTTTCTAGGAGTTTTGAGCCTGATTCACCTGGCAACTCTGACCCCACAGGTATTCTTAAGGAGGGAGTTATCTTGTCAGCCGTTTCTCCAGACCTGCGGCGGGCCTTGCAGGAGTTTCAGGCGGATAGACCGGATCGTTGTCCGCCTGATAGGCTGTTTGTTCCTGATGATTGGACCAGTAAAGTCATCTCTGAGGTGCATTCTTCTGCGTTGGCAGGTCATCCTGGAATTTTTGGTACCAGGGATTTGGTGGCAAGATCCTTCTGGTGGCCTTCCCTGTCACGAGATGTGCGAGGCTTTGTGCAGTCTTGTGACGTTTGTGCTCGGGCCAAGCCTTGTTGTTCTCGGGCTAGTGGATTATTGTTGCCCTTGCCTATTCCTAAGAGGCCTTGGACACACATCTCGATGGATTTTATTTCAGATCTGCCTGTTTCTCAGAAGATGTCTGTCATCTGGGTGGTGTGTGACCGTTTTTCTAAGATGGTTCATTTGGTTCCCCTGCCCAAATTGCCTTCTTCTTCCGAGTTGGTGCCCCTGTTTTTTCAAAATGTTGTTCGTTTGCATGGTATTCCTGAGAATATCGTTTCTGACAGAGGAACCCAATTTGTGTCTAGATTTTGGCGGGCATTTTGTGCTAGGATGGGCATAGATTTGTCTTTTTCGTCTGCTTTTCACCCTCAGACTAATGGCCAGACCGAGCGGACTAATCAGACCCTGGAGACATATCTGAGGTGTTTTGTGTCTGCTGACCAGGATGATTGGGTTGCTTTTTTGCCATTGGCGGAGTTCGCCCTCAATAATCGGGCCAGCTCTGCCACCTTGGTTTCCCCGTTTTTCTGTAATTCGGGGTTCCATCCTCGATTTTCCTCCGGTCAGATGGAATCCTCGGATTGTCCTGGAGTGGATGCGGTGGTGGAGAGATTGCATCATATCTGGGGGCAGGTGATGGACAATTTAAAGTTGTCCCAGGAGAAGACTCAGCTTTTTGCCAACCGTCACCGTCGTGTTGGTTCTCGGCTTTGTGTTGGAGATTTGGTGTGGTTGTCTTCTCGTTTTGTCCCTATGAGGGTCTCATCTCCTAAGTTTAAGCCTCGGTTCATCGGTCCGTATAAAATATTGGAGATTCTTAACCCTGTTTCCTTCCGTTTGGACCTCCCTGCATCCTTTTCTATTCATAACGTTTTTCATCGGTCGTTATTGCGCAGGTATGAGGCACCGGTTGTGCCTTCCGTTGAGCCTCCTGCTCCGGTGTTGGTTGAGGGTGAGTTGGAGTACGTTGTGGAAAAAATCCTAGACTCCCGTGTTTCCAGACGGAGACTCCAGTATCTGGTCAAGTGGAAGGGATATGGCCAGGAGGATAATTCTTGGGTCACTGCATCTGATGTTCATGCCTCTGATCTGGTTCGTGCCTTTCATAGGGCCCATCCTGATCGCCCTGGTGGTTCTGGTGAGGGTTCGGTGCCCCCTCCTTGAGGGGGGGGTACTGTTGTGAATTTGGATTCTGGGCTCCCCCGGTGGCTACTGGTGGAATTGAACTTGTGACATCATCTTCCCTGTTCACCTGTTCTGATTAGATCTGGGTGTCGCTATATAACCTGGCTTCTCTGTTAGATGCTTGCCGGTCAACAATGTTATCAGAAGCCTCTCTGTGCTTGTTCCTGCTCCCAGACATCTACTAGATAAGTTGGACATTCGTCCATGTTTTGTTTTTGTATTTTGGTTCCAGTTCACAGCTGCAGTTTCGTTACTGTGTCTGGAAAGCTCTTGTTGATCAGGAATTGCCACTCTGGTATTATGAGTTAATGCCAGAGTCCTAAAGTAATTTCTGGATGTGTTTTGTTAGGGTTTTCTACTGACCATGAAAGTATGCTTTCTGTCTTCTGCTATCTAGAAAGCGGACCTCAAATTTGCTAAAACTATTTTCCTGCTGCGTTTGTTATTTCTTCTAAAATCACCGCCAATATATGTGGGGGGCCTCTGTCTCCTTTTTTTGGGCATTTCTCTAGAGGTGAGTCAGGTCTTATATTTCCCTCTGCTAGCATTATTTAGTTCTCCGGCCGGCGCTGGGCATATAGGGATAAAAAGTAGGACATGCTACCTGGCTACTTCTAGATGATGCGGTAGGTTTAGTTCATGGTCAGTATAGTTACATCTTCCAAGAGCTTGTTCCCATAGAGGCTTATGCTAGTTCTCTGGCCATGGAGATCATGACAGTGTATGAATATACACAAACCAGATTAATAAGGAAAGACAAACAGGGATAAAGGAAAATTACCAATCATACAAATAAGCACTCACAGACAACAGAGCGGAACACAGGAGAGAAAAGGAATATAAACCAAAATAGGCGAGGAAGAGGATTTTCACACAGCCAAAAAGTCCAAGCAACAGTCACTGAACAGTACTCCTAATGCCTCTACCACTAACAGACTTTCACTCCTCACCAGGCAGTACAACACTTCAATCCAGACTGCCAGAGGGAGTATATATAACAGTGGGGAGTGGCCAATACTGCACAGCTGAGATCATCAAAGTAGGGAGGCTTCAGAGACTCTAAGGCTACTTTCACACTAGTGTCGGACGACGCACGACGAATTGCGTCGTTGCGACGTACCGACGCTAGCAGTGAATGCGCCGCACAACGGGGGCAGCGGATGCTGTTTTTCAACGCATCCGCTGCCCCATTGTGAGGTGCGGGGAGGCGGAGTTCCGGCCGCGCATGCGCGGTCGGAAAAGACGGGAATGACGCACCAAAAAGCGTTACAAGCAACGTTTTTTGATGGCGACGGTCCGACGCAACCGTCGCATGACGGTTGCGACGTATGGCAATGCGTCGCACTGCGTCGCTAATGCAAATACACTCACCGGCCACTTTATTAGGTACACCATGCTAGTAACGGGTTGGACCCCCTTTTGCCTTCAGAACTGCCTCAATTCTTCGTGGCATAGATTCAACAAGGTGCTGGAAGCATTCCTCAGAGATTTTGGTCCATATTGACATGATGGCATCACACAGTTGCCGCAGATTTGTCAGCTGCACATCCCAAAGATGCTCCATACAAGGCAGGATGGATCCATGCTTTCATGTTGTTTACGCCAAATTCTGACCCTACCATCCGAATGTCGCAGCAGAAATCGAGACTCATCAGACCAAGCAACGTTTTTCCAATCTTCTACTGTCCAATTTCGATGAGCTTGTACAAATTGTAGCCTCAGTTTCCTGTTCTTAGCTGAAAGGAGTGGTACCCGGTGTGGTCTTCTGCTGCTGTAGCCCATCTGCCTCAAAGTTCGACGCACTGTGCGTTCAGAGATGCTCTTAGGCCTACCTTGGTTGTAACGGGTGGCGATTTGAGTCACTGTTGCCTTTCTATCAGCTCGAACCAGTCTGCCCATTCTCCTCTGACCTCTGGCATCAACAAGGCATTTCCGCCCACAGAACTGCCGCTCACTGGATTTTTTTTCTTTTTCGGACCATTCTCTGTAAACCCTAGAGATGGTTGTGCGTGAAAATCCCAGTAGATCAGCAGTTTCTGAAATACTCAGACCAGCCCTTCTGGCACCAACAACCATGCCACGTTCAAAGGCACTCAAATCACCTTTCTTCCCCATACTGATGCTCGGTTTGAACTGCAGGAGATTGTCTTGACCATGTCTACATGCCTAAATGCACTGAGTTGCCGCCATGTGATTGGCTGATTAGAAATTAAGTGTTAACAAGAAGTTGGACAGGTGTACCTAATAAAGTGGCCGGTGAGTGTAGATCAATGGCTGCACTCAAAATTTACTGTGCTAAGGCAAGGAAATGTGCAATATGTGAAATGTGAATAGCATAATGGCTAGGGAAATTTATGAAAAAACACGAGATTCTTAGCACAAGATTTGGCCAAAAGTTGTGAGCCCATCCACCAAACGTCAAGGTAATCTCAGATCGGATGGGTAACTGAGCTGACTGCCTAGTGTGAACACTTACCTCTGGCTAATAACATGGTAAAGCCTGCTTTTATAGGAAGCTCAGAACCAACTGTGTTAGGATGTAAATAAAATCACAGCATGGTGAAGGGCGGAGCGTTCAAGCCAGAAAAATAGTACATAGTAAATATAAGAAAACTCGCTAATGCAAGTCAATGGAGAAAAAACGCATCCTGCAAGCACTTTTGCAGGATGTTTTTTCTACAAAACGACGCATAGCGACGTGCAGTGCACGACGCTAGTGTGAAAGTAGCCTAAGCTGAACATTTTAACTCCTTCACTGCTAACAGAAACCTGCATCATTTAATACGAAGGAGACATGCTTCTAATCAGTGCAGGAGTACGTGAAATCAGACGCTGCGGTCTCCTGGCCCCTCTGTTGCTAACCCGTGACAGCAGGGCTGTGGATTCAGTAAGCCAAACCTCCGATTCTTCAATTTATCTGACTCCACGACTCCGACCCCACAGCACTGGTCACTGCTGAGCATGTACATGAAGTGCAGCACAGATTCACCTCCACTAACAGCCGAGATCAGGAACAGAACAGACACTTATCGGACATTTCATAACTTTCCCAAATTCTTATGAAAACATTTACAGCACATCCTGAATTGTACTACTGCACCCAATGTATTCTATATATATTTTAGAAGGTGGAGTTCGTCCATTTTATACCACTCTGACTACACCAAAATGGACACCGACTCTGACTCCACAGCCACAGTGGAATGCAAGTGCCGTGCTAAAGCGTTGTGCCTTATGACGTACCTTCTCCACTGAGGATATGATCTCGGAGTGTGCTTCACCCTGAAGAGCAAGGAGGCAAAGCTGTGGAACACAAGTGCCGTGCTGAAGTAACTAATGACAGGTGGGTAATTTGAGGTATACAAAAAAGAAGGTAAAGTGTTTTGCAAAATAATGTACTGGGCTAAGAAGGGAATAGGTGACAGTGCAAAAAGCGATACACAAGAGAAAAAATATATAATGGGACTTGTATAGATAATGTGGCAGTTATACAGTGAACTATATCATTTAGGGAATTGACTTGTTTTCATAAATTTGCGCTTTTTTCTATAGACAATATTGCAGTATTTCTGACACTGATAATTATAATTATTGGTATACATACATACCTGTGCAATGTCATCCTTCCGCATTTGTGTATTGTATTTGTTGCATCATTTGACTTCTTTCACACCTGTGCACTGTCTCTTCCTTGTTGAGCCAATGAGCCAGGGGCGCTCAGCCAATGAGCGGCGCCGCGTGGCTCTGGCAGGGGATTTGAATCCTGCGCCGTTCATTGGCTCAGCCGGCGACAGCTCAGCCAATGGGCAGTGCCGCCTGGCTTTGAGCGGCGCGGGATTAAGGCTATGTGCACACGTTGCAGATTTGCCTGCGGATTTTTCCGCACTGAATCCGCATCTCTTGGCAGAAAACCCAGGTGCGTTTTTGATGCGTTTTTTTGCGCAGTTTGGATGTGGTTTTTTTTATACAGATTTTTATGCGTTTTGAAAGCTTAATAAAGATCTATTGAACAAAAAAAAGATTTGTGATGTAATTTTTTGTCCAACCTCCTCTTTTACATTTGTCCAACCGATAATAGATATGAGATAGATAGATGATAGATAGAAGGAATGAGATAGATAGATCGATATATAGATGATAGATATTATCTATCTATAGATCTATCTATCCTTCTATCAATAGATAGATAGATAGATAGAAGGAATGAGACAGAAAGAAGGAATAAGAGATAGAAGGAATGAGATCGATAAATAGATAGAGAGATGATATTGTGTTCACTCTTTTTCAATAAATTTAGCATTTTTGTAATTTGATTATATTTTGGGAGTGCACTCTATATGCATGGTTCTTAGTCTTGCTCTCCTACTATCTATCTATCTATCTATCTATCTATCTATCTATCTATCTATCTATCTCATTCCTTCTATTTATCTCATTCCTTCTATCTACCTATCTCATTCCTTCTATCTATCTCATTCCTTCTATCTATCTATCTATAGATTGAAGGAATGAGATAGATAGATAGATAGATAGATAGATAGATAGATAGATAGATAGATATGGGATAGATAGATAGATAGATGATAGATAGATAGATAGATAGATAGATAGATAGATAGATAGAAGGAATGAGATAGATATATGGTTAGATATATGGATAGATGTAGATAGATATATCTATGTATCTATAGATATAGCTATAGATATATCTATTTATCTATCCATATATCTATCTAACTATCCATATATCTATCTACATCTATCCATAGATATATAATAGCAAGGCTGATGTTTATTAATGAACAATGTTTAATTTGAAAAAAAAAAAAAAACAGGAAAAAAATGGGGTGACTCCTGCGCAATTTTCTGCACCAGAGGGAGGAAGCGACGGCCAGGGGCCTTATATTTTAGCCTGGGAAGGGGGTATTACCCATGGCCCCTTTCCAGGCTATGAATATCAGCCCGCAGCTGTCTGCGTAGCCTTTACTATTAAAATAGGGGGACCCCAAAAATAAATGACGTGGGGTCCCCCTATAATTTATAGCCAGAAAGGCTATGCAGACAGATGCGGGCTGATATTCAAAGCCTAGAGAGGGGCCATGGATATTTGCCCCCACCGGCTACAAATACCAGCCTGCAGCCGCTCCAGAAATTGCGCATCTCTAAGATGAGCCAATTCTGGCACTTAGCCCCTCTCTTCCCGCTGCCCTGAAGCGATGGCATATGGGGTAATAAGGGGTTAATGTAACCTTTGTATTGTAAGGTGACATTAAGCCCGGTTAGTAATGGAGAGGCGTAAATAAGACGCCTATCCATTACTAATCCTATAGTAGTGAAAGAGTTAAATAAAAAGACACAGCCAGAATAAAGTGTTTTAATATTCTTAATTTCACCATACTTACAAAAACACCTAATTCCTGCGACGCCCTCGATCGCCTGCAAAAAATAAAAAATAATAAACCAGCTGTATACTCCCTGTCCGCCGCAGTCCAATTAATAACTAATGTCCCACGACAATCCCCCCTATAGAACAGTGACATCTGGTGATGTCACCGCTCTATAGGGCCTCCCAGTGATGAACTGACAGGAGACAATGGCTCCTGCAGTGCATCACTGAAGAAGTTACCTGAGTTCAGTCTCTCACTTTATGGCAATGTTGAGTGGGAATTTTCCCACCCAGCAGTGCCGCAACTGAGAGTATGAACTATACTCACAGCGGCGGAGGGATACAGTGTGGAAGGAAACCTTCCGTCATTGTATCGCTGGAGCCCCTGGAGAGCGGTCGCATCAACGGATGTAGCAGCTCTCCACGGGAGATCGTCGTGGGACACTCGTATTAATTGGATTTCTGCGGATCAGGGAGTATATTATTGGTTTATTATTTTAATATTTTTTACAGGTGATCGATGGCTTCGGGATCAAGGTGACTGGTGAGTATACTCTATGTTGTATGTACTGTATGTATGTTGTATGTACTGTATGTACTGTCTGTACTGTATATGTGTGTATGTTTTTTTTACATTCAATACATTAGCCGGATGATGGGACTACTGCTGTCCCATCATTGGCTAGTGTGTCAATCCCTGTCACTGTAGCAGGCATAGCCGGATGGGACTTGTAGTCCCATCGGATGATGCCTGCACACACACACACACACACAAAAACAGCCCCAGCAGACCCCCCCGACAGCCCCAGTAGACCCCCGACATCCCCGGCAGACCCCCGGCAGCCAATGAGCTCATTGGCTCAGCCGGCGGGGCGAGGGATTTGAATCCCGCGCCGCTCATTGGCTCAGCCAGCGGGTGGCTCAACAAATGAGCGGTGCCAAACACAGCTTTGGCGGGGGATTTGAATCCTGCACCGCTCATTGGCTCAGCCGGCGGCACTGCCAGGGGCGCTCAGCCAATGAGTGGCACGGGATTCAAATCCCCCGCCCGCCGGCTGAGCCAATGAGCAGTGTCGTGCGGGATTTGAATTTCCCGCCATACCTCAGCCGGCAGGTGGTTCAGCCAATGAGCGGAGCAGCGCGGCTTTAGTGGGGATGTGAATCCCGCGCCGCTCAATGGCTAAGGCCAGGGGCGCTCCTGACGGAATAGCTGTGCCGTTTTTGTCACAGCTTCTGGCCGCGGTGGATTGTGGGATAGCGACACAATCGCCGGAAGCTGTGACAGAGCCAATTGGAAATTATATATTAGATAGTGATTTGTTGAATATATGTAATACAAAGATATAGGGTTTTCTTTACCAGTCATATTCACTTCTACTCTCATCATGTGTCTGTACGTTTTTAATATTTAATTGTGGAATAGTATTCCCGTTGAAATTTTTATAATATTTTGTACTAAATAAACTTGACTTAATATGGTCTTTGTAAATTTCAGGTCATGTATCTGATTTATAGGTAATAAGACTTTCCACGACACATGACCATTATCATTTGTATTAGTATTTCATTATAATCTATCATTGTCAATGCTCCTTTATCCCTAAGAGGCTGAGATGAGAATAACCTTTTGGGAGCCAAATACCATAAGGGCGACCATGGATTGTGAAATTATTTTTTATTAGATCCATGTAATTAAATACAATACAGAGATATTTTTTGGCTTAGCTTGTATTTAATTGTAGCTTGTCAACAATGATCATTTTTGGCTTTCTGCATAGTCACAGTGAAAAAATTAAATTAAAAAGTTTTACATTTTTCACTAGCCACAAAAAATTCACGCTGTATCCCAAACACCGATGTCAGAAATGAAGTATAGGACAAGAGACACTTACAGTGCTTCCGTCTCTTTGATTAATGCCATTGATAGGAACCGGTAAAAAGATTGATGGAATGCTTCTTGTAACATCAAAGAATGAAGCCGCCCTCGACTTCCTGAGGATACATCCATCCGTTGTCACAGCCTTTAAATGGCTTTTCAATAATGTTCCCTTAGAGTGCTGACCACAAGTAACTCTAAGGTTTGGACTAGGAATGGTGTAGACTATAAACATCTGTTTTATAACTCGAGAACTCAGCTATATTCGGGATATAACACAAAAGCTGCCAAGCAGCACACTGGGGGAGGATTTAGTGATTCAATAGGATTTGCATGATGTAGCCTGAAATAGGATTTGGTAATGATGGTCCACAGCGATGAGAAATGCATCAGACCAGCAGTTTACTTGGCAGAGAGCTTTGTTACAATAGACACAGATGCAAACAGAGGAGAGGAAGAATACACTTCTGGCTTTCATTAAGAGCAAATGTGAACTTGCTTTTCACCTGCAAAACTTTAAATATATAATGTGAAATATTCCAGCATGTGTCAAGATATTTGTCCAATGGATATTGTAGACATTTGCCTCTGGGTGAGCTGTTTTAGCCAATTGCCTTTTTAAAAAATAAAAATAAATGAAAAAAAAACAAAGAAACCACCGTTCTATCAGAAAATGTGGACTGTCATGTTGGAGTTCATATGTATGGAAGAATCAGTGATTACATATATGAAAGCGTGACCGAAAAAACCTACGGTAGTTCCAATATTACAAAAATGGTTGACTATGGTTGCAACTTTCTTTTTATCCCTAAAGAGCACAAAGAGCTGCTCTACCTACTGCAGTACTGTGAAAAATAAAAATCCATATCGGTCCGTAACGCTGGAAGATCAATGATATAGATGCTGATTGATGCTTGCTAACCTTCCTTTTACACACGGGACAAATATTTGTTGCTGAGATTTTTTATCCCTAAACATTTTGCCTATTCTTGACAGCCCATCCACCGCCGACAAACCATGATGTTTAGGTTAGTGTCGGGAGTAGAGTTGAGCGAATTTTTCAAAATTTGGTTCCAATTATGATCTGCGCCAAATATTGAAAAAAACAATATTGAAAAAACAAAAGAACACAGCCGAGCATCACAGCCAATGGAAGTAGAAATGAACGAATAAGTTCGTAACTGGTCATAAAACATACATTTGGCACGAATAGGGTACCAATATGGCACGAATATGGCAAATTTAGATTTGGCCGCCGAACTCAAACATATTCGCTCAACTCTAGTTGGGAGTTCCAATACACCAAAAATTCAACATAATACATTGATCCCTTACATTACTTTATTAAAGTAGCTCAGAGCTACCACTGTAATGTAGAAACCTTATAGAGTGAGACCATAAGATATGGTCTGAAAAGAAAAAGGGAGAAAACACGGCGCCTACTAATGTAATAACTTCAAGATGGGTTTGTAACCCCAGGCTAGTGGAAACCCACTGCAGACCTGCTCATCTTAGGAGGTTGTGCAGGGAGCAGGCACAGCGCTGGGGGTCAGCATATGGTTTACATCCAAGTGCACGAGGAACCGCCTGCATCAGCCGCTCAGGAGCTTGTGATGTTTGAGCATCCACGCAAAATACTAAAATCAAAGGGAACCGCTCAAGTGAAAAAACGCTATTATAGAGGGTTAATCTGCAGGTTAATAGAGTTCTGAACCTGCCCGATGCCCGAACGTTGAGCCCTGCTGCCGGGAGAAAATGAACTTTATTTCTCCCAGCAGCATTTGGGTTTTAATCATGGGAGGGGGGTCTACATAAGACAGTCAATTCCAGGGTATTAATGCTTACAACAAGGACCCCTTTGTTAAAATATAACCTTTATTAGGTACAGTATGCATTAAAGCATTGGATCACGACCCCTGTGAAATAAAATGTGAATGAAGCGCATCTATAGTGGAACAATGTCACATAGGAGAGTGTCAAAAGGGTGCTATAGCCCCATATTCAGTGAACACCCTACTAGCTGCAGAAGGAAGCCCCTTTAAAAATACACAAGATGGTGCCCCCGCTAGTACGTAGCCTGTCCCTAAGTTATCCTAAATAATCCACAGTGAAGGACAGATAAAGGCCGACACACCCTATAAAACAAGATATTTATTCTGCCTCATGTAACGAAACAGACAAAAAAACACATAAACCAGCAATATATTGTATATTATTATTATTATCATAAACTAGCGTGCCCTAGGCGCACACAGGTATAATTCCCACCAACTGATACACTCAGAGAAATCTCAATGTTTATTCCAAAGTGATAAAGGGCAAAAATGGGTGCCTCTAGTATAAGTACATAATACGGAACATACAAATGATCATAAATTCCATATAGCCTATGGTGCAGTCTAATAAGATACCGCTGTTGGAAGGGGTAGTCTTCCCCTGATATCTACACCTAGTCCATACCTTCCTAGGTTGGTGACCTAGAAAGGAAACGCAAGATGGTGCTCCCACTCGTGCGTCGTCCATCCCTAAGCTCCCCTGGGTTGCCACTACGTAGCAGACGGACAGAAGACGCAGTACCCGGTATGTTTAGACCCCTAGGGAATGTGCTCAGGACACAAGTCTATAGGACACTAGTATAACAGCATAAAGGACTGAAAAATCACAATTTGTTTCAGGGAAATAAATCCTATCCCAATATTTTGCTCATATATGGCACACCGACTGTGTATGTGCAGTCACAATTATATAGGGTGGGCCATTTATATGGATATACTTAAATAAAATGAGAATGGTTGGTGATATCAACTTCCTGTTTGTGGCACATTAGTATATGGGAGAAGGGAAACTTTTCAAGATGGGTGGTGACCATGGCGGCCATTTTGAAGTCGGGCATTTTGGATCCAACTTTATTTTTTTTAATGGGAAGAGGGTCATGTGACACATCAAACTTATCGAGAATTTCACAAGAAAAACAATGGTGCACTTGGTTTTAACATAGCTTTATTCTTTCTTGAGTTATTTACAAGTTTATGACCACTTATAAAATGTGTTCAAAGTGCTGCCCATTGTGTTGGATTGTCAATGCAACCCTCTTCTCCCATTCTTGACACACTGATAGCAACACCACAGAAGAAATGCTAGCACAGACTTCCAGTATCCGTTGTTTCAGATGCTGCACATCTCGTATCTTCACAGCCTATACAATTGCCTTCGGATGACCCCAAAGATAAAAGTCTAAGGGGGTCAGATCGAGAGACCTTGGTGGCCGTTCAACTGCCCACAATGACCAATCCACTTTCCAGGAAACTGTTCATGTACGAATGCTCGGACTTGACAACCAAGGTGGTGCACCATTGAATAAAATTGTAAATTAAGTACACCCTCAACTGTGGGTTGTCTCAATCTTCTTAAATGGGTAAAATTGAACAGTGATTTTAAAAACAAGTAACTTTGCAAGATCTCTCTCATTAAATATCCTGTCAGTTCTTCAGGACAGAGTTTTTTTTAAACATTCTTTTGTATTCTGCTCATTGCCTAAATTACCGTCCAGCTCTCACGTCTAGCAGCGGTCGCCGGTCACCTAAGCAAGGACCGCAGCACTTGCAAAGCTCTTTAATATAGAGCTTGCAAATGCTGCTCTGAAGCTGGATGAGACCACTTTAGTGTCCCTGTGCTCCTCTGATGCTGCACGAGCAAAGTTGCATCTTTTGGAAGAAGGGGAAAGCGCACAGTCGGGGCCAGCGGTAGGTTTCCCGCCCAAGCTTGAAAGTGTGAGAACCCCTTTAAAGGTTCTCTCTACTTATGGAACCATTTTTTATTGCTTCATTGCACCTAAAATACAAAGTGCAGTAACTTTACAAATAGTCTCCTTTTTAACCCGCAAAGGAGACTTACGGTACCTGTTCCCATGGTGAAAACAAAAAATACCATTGTTTGGCCCTGAAGTCATACTCTTCCATCTGTCCCCAACTCCTCCTAATTGACCAATATATCAAGGGCGGACATACCACTGGTGCAAGCTGTGCAGTCACACAAGGGCCCATGAAGTAAGGGGGCCCCACTACTACCTCCACAGCAGCAAGCAGCTTCTGGTCCAAGCACAAACAATAATATGAACTACTGGACTTAAAGGGTCCATATACTGTTCTTACACAGGGGCCCTGTTCTCTCTGTGTCCCCCTGAAACGTATGCTACAGAAGGGGGACCGACTGCAGTACAATATTTAAAGGATTAGTCAACATAAAGTTGTTTTTTTCCCGCAATTATGGAGAATCAAACATTTGCCTACGACCTGTAGACACAAAACGATAGAACATATGTTAAAGTTTTACAAACCTTATATATCGTATTTTTCGGACTATAAGATGCATCGGACCATAAGACGCACCCCAAATTTTCAGAAGGAAAATAAGGAAGAAAAAAAAAATGTGTCAAATGGGGGTCTGTCTTACAGTCCGAATTCAGGTTACCAGGGAAGGGATCGGCACAGGTGGAGGAGTGGTCACAGGGGTCGCTCGGTAGTCAAGGCTGGTGCGGTGGCCTCCGGGAAATCCCATCCCAAGCTGGTGCTGTGGTGGCGGTACTGTGCTGGGGCAGGGGTGGCGATTCTGTGCTAGGGCAGGGACTCTGTACTGGGTCAGGGGCTCTATGCTGGGGCAGGGGCTCTGCGCAGGGGCAGGGGGGCTGTGCTCCGGGGCAGGCTGTGCTCTGGGGCAGGGGCTCTCTGTGCTCCGTGGGGGGCTCCGCCGGCATTTCGTCAAAGCCCAGAGGCCCCGCACATCCGTTGCTGCCATGTTGCGGTGGCCTCTGGGAACATGACCCCTGGGAACATGGCCGCCGGGTCAGCGCATGCTCAGATTCAAATCTTAGCAACAAGATCTCGTCCCAAGATCTCGGGAAGAAATCTGAATCTGAGCATGCACTGCCCCCGGCCCGGCGGCCATCTTCCCAGGGGCCATGTTCCCGGAGGCCACCGCAACATGGCATCAACGGATGTGCGGGGGCCTCCGGGCTTTGACAAAATGCCGGCGGAGCCCCCAAAGGAGCAGAGAGCCCCTGCCCCGGAGCACAACTCGCCACCACCACACCAGAGCCCCACCGCACCGCCACAGCTGCAGGATTTGTAAGTATATTGCGACCATAAGAAGTACCCCCATTTTTCTAAAAAAAATTTTGGGGAAAAAAAGTGCGTCTTATGGTCTGAAAAATACGGAAGTTTTGTATAATTTGGAGCCCTTTCAAAGCTTTGTAGATTGTTTGGGGTTTTGAGACCCCCCACAATCACCCAAACGACCTATTCTGAAGTGGTCCACTGCTGAATGAGAGCACCCACAGCAAAGTACAGAATGCTTGGCGTGGGTCTCAGGACCTGGACCTTTTCCATTTTACAAGGCATTTAAAGGGCTGCAACGTATAATATTTTTTAATAAAAAGTTTAGTTATAGTAACCTTAAGAAGACTAATTGCAAAGTCGCTTCATTTTTTTGCAGGAATTAAAAATAATGAGTTGATTTAGAAGTAATGATAAAGAAGTACGGAAAGAGAGCAACTGTCTGATCCCCTATAAGTGAGAATACACAAATGATTAAGACAAAGCAAAAGGAAAACATGATGTCTTCCAGCTCTGTGGGAAAGTGACTAATTTCCTGAGGCCACAGAACACTGTGTCTTATCTGTGTGATGTGCAGCAGTGCTATAGACAAGTGCATGATTAATGCCATGCTGCACCCGCTGGCAAAGGGAATGTGCCCATTTAGAGAGCATGCCATTGTTAAAAGGCCTTTTAAAAGTGACTGAAACAGTCCCCTCTCGTCTTTTTCCATTGTGTCAGACGGGGAGAAGATATATTTACTGTTCACAACTTCACAATGTGATCATTTAATGTAACGTGTGACCTCCTATAGTCGGCCATTCCTTTTATTTGCACAGCTAATTGAATGGACACTGAGTATTTCTTTGGCTCACAGCCATTTTGGATGCAGTAGAGATTCGGTTCTTCGTTGGGGCCCCTGAAGTGACCTGGGCACGGTGCGATCACTTATGCTCAGGGTGCGTTCACACACAGCACATTTGTTGCAGAAGTTTGCAGGATTGTTGCAAGCGTAATTCAGACAAATAGGAAAGTCACATACATTACTACAAAATATCTGCTGCATAAAAGTGTAAACCTTAGACTATAGTGGGAAAATCACAGGATGCATGCCCTTGAGCATGAGCACCACCCATGGTGGCAGACAGGAGGCGGCTATGCTGCTACCCACCTTCTCTTCTACTGGGCATTTTGATTTCAACAGTATCTTCAATGAACAATGATATCACTACATTGCGCCTGCTCCGCCAGGCCTCACCACGCACAGACCAGGGTAGCATGAGCGGGTGAGGGGACAGTAGTATTTGTCTTTATTATGTCAGTCATTACTTATAGAGGGATCTATGGGGGCAAGATACTGTGTGGGAAGCTGTAGGTACTACAGTGTTATGTAAAATTTGGTCACCCCTGGTCAAAATGACTATTATTTTGAACTGTTAAGCAAGTTGAAGATGAAATGATCTCTAAAAGGTCTAAAGTTAAAGATGTCACATTTCCTTTGCATTTTATTTGCATTTTAGGCCAGAAAAAAATATATATTTTTTTCCATCTTTTACATATTAAAAATTATTTGAGGGATTTTCATCTATTCTTCCAGTTCTGTGAGATTCCTGGGTCGTCTTGCATGCACTACTATTTTGAGGGCTATTCACAGATTTTCAATGATGTTCAGATCAGGGGACTGTGAGGGCCATTGTAAAACCTTCAGCTTGCACCTTTTCAGATCGTTTATTGTGGATTTTGATGTGTGTTTAGGATCATTCTCCATTTGTAGACAGCATCCTCTTTCCAACTTCAGATCTTTTACAGATGGTATACATTACAAAATCCAAACTATGAGGCAACACCCCCACACCTAAATCACTGAACAACACCCCTCATCATTAATGAAGGGAAAATTAGAGGCAACAGCCAAAATTACGGGTATATTATAAAATTTATTAATTTATTTCATACACAAAAATTAAAATTGACAAGAGAACATCACCAGAAGTTCCGAGGATAGTACAAAAATTATATGTATTGAGGAAAAAAGGACACACCTAATGTAATAAAGCAATGCTAAAATGCCCGATTAGCCTGATAAATGGTTGCCTATAAACCAGGGTAGAAAACTACTAAATAGCAGAATGCTATACCTAAAGTGACCGTGCAAAAAACATATAACGGGCAAAAATAGAGCTGTGTGTCTATGTGCCAAATAACTCTCAATAGAAACTGCTCAATGTCAGAGTCCTAGTTAAAAATGGCAAAAAACATATAAAGAACAAAAGCAAAGCTGTATGTCTGTGTGCCAAATAACTCTCAATAGAAACTGCTCAATGTCAGAATCCTAGTTATAGGATGGCCATGCTGATTGCAAAAAGTACCAACATACAGCAGCCTATATCAGATACACAATATTAAGGCATGCTACTTACATGTGACTTTTAAACCTTTAAACCTCGTATGTACTACCACGGACACCCCGACAGCGCCGTTTCGCCATGTGGCTTCCACTACAGGGGGCATATGTGTTAATGGTGCAGCTACGGTCTAAATATACTAGCGGTCACAGCTGTCTGCAATGTCCGTATCACCGGTATCACACTGCGCATGCGCCGGTCCATGCGTCTCCTCACAGAAGTGAAACATGGACTTCCTGCTCTTCGCATCTGGAACCCAGGCGTCAGACGCTCTGACTTCCTGCTTCGCTCACCATGGTTACGCAGAGCGTCTGACGGACGGGTGATACGGACATTGCAGACAGCTGTGACCGCTAGTATATTTAGACCGTAGCTGCACCATTAACACATATGCCCCCTGTTGAGGAAGCCACATGGCGAAACGGCGCTGTCGGGGTGTCCGTGGTAGTACATACGAGGTTTAAAGGTTTAAAAGTCACATGTAAGTAGCATGCCTTAATATTGTGTATGTGATATAGGCTGCTGTATGTTGGTACTTTTTGCAATCAGCATGGCCATCCTATAACTAGGATTCTGACATTGAGCAGTTTCTATTGAGAGTTATTTGGCACATAGACACACAGCTCTATTTTTGCCCGTTATATGTTTTTTGCACGGTCACTTTAGGTATAGCATTCTGCTATTTAGTAGTTTTCTACCCTGGTTTATAGGCAACCATTTATCAGGCTAATCGGGCATTTTAGCATTGCTTTATTACATTAGGTGTGTCCTTTTTTCCTCAATACATATAATTTTTGTACTATCCTCGGAACTTCTGGTGATGTTCTCTTGTCAATTTTAATTTTTGTGTATGAAATAAATTAATACATTTTATAATATACCCGTAATTTTGGCTGTTGCCTCTAATTTTCCCTTCATTAATGATGAGAGTCTTTTACAGATGGTGTTATATTTGCGTCAAGAATTTGTTGAAATTTCATTGAATCCAATGTTCCCTCTACCCATGAAATGTTCCCAGTGCCATTAGCTTCAACACAACCCCAAAACGATTGATCCACTCCCATGCTTAAAGGTTGTCGAGATGATATTTTCCTGAAATCCTGTGCCCTTTTTTCTCCACACATAGCTTTGATTGAGGCCAAAGAGTTCTATTGTAACCTCATCGGTCCACAGGACTTGTTTCCAAAATGCATCAGACTTGTTTAGAATGCTCTTTTGCATACTTCTTATGCTGAATTTTACGATGAGGATGCAGGAGAGGTTTTCTTCTGATGAAGCTGGGAAATATGCATCACCTGGCCTTTCCTAACGACGATAGTGAACAAGCTATAACCCTAACAGGCTAATTGAGGCCTGAACTAGCGCACAAATCTCCAAGGGTGCCCAATCTTTTGCATAGGCCCATTTTCCTTTTTGTAAATATTAAAATGTAAAAAATGACAATTTTTTTCAACTAAAATACAAAGTAAATGTGTCATCTTTTAACTTTAGCCGTTTTAGAGATCACTTCATCTTTAAATTACATCACTTGTCACAATAATAGTAATTTTGACCAGGGGTGCCCAAATGTTTACAAGCCACTGTGTCATACTAAAGTGGTATCCTATTGATTGGGGACTGTGGCAGAAATGCTCTTCTGTGACTACGCCTATGCGCCCTGACCCGCCTACTCCACAAGATATTTTTCTTTTTTTTTTGGGGGGGGGTCCAATACGGATTCTTGCTATGCGGCCCCATGATTTCCATGTACACGCTTGTCCTCGACTTGGCCTTTTGAAATTTAAAATCCACCCGCTACATGGCTCCACAGGCTCAGCTGTCTTCATGGCGTACTGCTGTGGTGTGCTCAATCCGCTATATCACTTGTCAAAGCAGAGAAGAACAAGATATGGATCTCCTGTCTGACGTACAGTAATGTCCGAACTGATAACAAACTAAGAGATCAATTGTTAAAGTGGTTTTCTAAAATCTTAAAAAATGTGGCCATGGGCAGGCAACATGAAAGAACAGCAGCTGAACTTTATATCCCTGCTTCCCACCAGTCTTTGTTTACTTCTTGCAGCAACAATTGGCTGCAGCAGTCACATGTTTATGCAGCACATCATCACTGCAGCCATGTAACCTAAGATTGGCGGGAAGCAGCAGAGTAATGGATCAGGGGCACGGGGGTATTAATGGGTGGATATAGGATCTCTTGGTATCGCATTATGCACCTCTGGCCAAAATGTTTATGCTCTTAGAAAACCTCTTTAATCATGCAGAAAAATAAATAATATTGTGGAGTTTATATATTGATACAGATGGGTAGACAGCACCTTTCAGGTACAAATCTGGTGCAGTAAGTGTGGACTCAATAATGCAGAAAATATGCACAACCACAGCGGTGAACTGCACAAAAAACTTGATAACTACAGCATTGTGAGCTGTCATCACATACACTGGGTACAGAAAGTATTCAGACTCCTTTAAATTTTGTATTCTTTGTTTCATTGCAGCCATTTGGTAAATTCAAAAAAGTTCATTTTTTTCTCATTAATGTACACTCTGCACCCCATCTTGACTGAAAAAAAACAGAAATGTAAAATTTATTAAAAAAAGAAAAACTGAAATATCACATGGTCATAAGTATTCAGACCCTTTGCTCAGTATGGAGTAGAAGCACTCTTTTGAGCTAGTACAGCCATGAGTCTTCATGGGAATGATGCAACAAGTTTTTCACACCTGGATTTGGGGATCCTCTCCTATTCTTCCTTGCAGATCCTCTCCAGTTCCGTCAGGCTGGATGGTGAAATTTGGTGGACAGCCATTTTCAGGTCTCTCCAGAGATGCTCAACTGGGTTTAGGTCTGGGCTCTTACTGGGCCAGTCAAGAATGGTCACAGATTGTTCTGAAGCCACTACTTTGTTATTTAAAGGGAACCTGTCACCACGTTTTTGGAAGATGGGATAAAAATAGCGTTAAATAGGGGCAGAGGTGGGCGTTACATTAGTGTGTGTGTTATGCGTTTATTACCCACCTAAGTTGCCGAAATAACTTTGCAAAGTCTCCGTTTTCGCCTGTCAATCAGGCTGGTCAGGTCGCATGGGCGTGGTGTCTTCACCCAGATTTGGCGTAGTTTTCCGTTGGTGGCGTAGTGGTGTGCGCATGCCCAAGGTCCCGAATCCTCTTCCAGGGGATTTAAAATAGCGCGGTGTTCGTTATTGCATTGGTGATCGGTGGGCGCGGCCATCTTCCTTTGGCCGCGCGTGCGCAGAAGCGGCGCTCTGCTGGCCGCGGCTTCAGGAAAATGGCCGCCGCGATATCCATCTGCGCACGCGCGGCATCGCGGCGGCCATTTTCCTGAAGCCGCGGCCAGCAGAGCGCCGCTTCTGCGCACGCGCGGCCAAAGGAAGATGGCCGCGCCCACCGATCACCAATGCAATAACGAACACCGCGCTATTTTAAATCCCCTGGAAGAGGATTCGGGACCTTGGGCATGCGCACACCACTACGCCACCAACGGAAAACTACGCCAAATCTGGGTGAAGACACCACGCCCATGCGACCTGACCAGCCTGATTGACAGGCGAAAACGGAGACTTTGCAAAGTTATTTCGGCAACTTAGGTGGGTAATAAACGCATAACACACACACTAATGTAACGCCCACCTCTGCCCCTATTTAACGCTATTTTTATCCCATCTTCCAAAAACGTGGTGACAGGTTCCCTTTAAGCTGTGTGCTTATGGTCATTGTCTTGTTGGAAGGTGAACCTTTGGCTAAGTCTGAGGTCCAGAGCACTCTGGAAGAGGTTTTCATCCAGGATATCTGTGTGCTTGGCCACATTCATGTTTCCTTCAATGGCATCCAGTCGTCCTGTCCCTGCAGCTGAAAAACACCCCCATAGCATGATGCTGCCACCACCATGTTTCACTGTTGGGATTATATTGGGCAGGTGATGAGCAGTGCCTGGATTTCTCCACATATACCGCTTAGAATTATCACCAAAAAGGTCTACTTTGTCTCATCAGACCAGAGAAACTTTTTTCTCATAGTCTGGGAGTCCTTCATATGTTTTTTTCAGCAAACTCTATGCGGGCTTTCATATGTCTTGCACTAAGGAGAGGCTTCCATTGGGCCACTCTGCCATAAAGGCCCGACTGGTGGAGGGCTGCAGTGATAGTTGACTTTGTCGAACTTTCTCCCATCTCCCTACTGCATCTCTGGAGCTCAGCCACAGTGATCTTGGGGTTCTTCTTTACCTCTCTCACCAAGGCTCTTCTCCCACGATTGCTCAGTTTGGCTGGATGGCCAGGTCTAGGAAGACTTCTGGTGGTCCCAAACCATTCTTATTTAAGGATTATGGAGGCCACTGTGCTCTTAGGAACCTTGAGTACTGCAGAAATTCTGTTGTAACCTTGGCCAGATCTGTGCCTTGCCACAATTCTGTCTCTGAGCTCCTTGGCTAGGTCCTTTGACCTCATGATTCTCATTTGGTCTGACATGCACTGTGAGCTGTGAGGTCTTATATAGACAGGTGTGTGCCTTTGCAAATCAAGTCCTATTAGTTTAATTAAACACAGCTGGACTCCAATGAAGGAGTAGAACCATCTCAAGGAGATGGACAGCATGTGACTTAAATATGAGTGTCTGAGCAAAGGGTCTGAATACTTATGGACATGTGATATTTCAGTTTTTATTTTTTAATAAATTTACAAAACAATAAACATTTCAGTTTTTTTCAGTCAAGATGGAGTGCAGAGTGTACATTAATGAGAAAAAAAATTAACTTTTTTGAATTTACCAAATGGCTGCAATGAAACAAAGAGTGAAAAACGTAAAGGGGTCTGAATACTTTCCGTACCCACTGTAATTGTGCATCAACACATCGTGATGTGATCAGTGACTTCACATGAAGTTTTAATAGCACCGTAGGAAGCGGAAGAGGCTGGAGCATTAAAAGCATTGGGTTAATGACCAAAATATGTGACTACTATTCTTCCCTTCTAGGCAGTTTCCATAAACAGAACCAATAAATCCTTCTATTAGAACAGCATCATCAAAAGCCACCCAAAGTCCTATAGTGGCTGCTGTGGATGTAAACTTCAAGACTGTGTCCTAAAATCCACTTGGCTTTATTCCCATAGTTTGCCATAAGGATGTTTCAGTACGTTCCAATTTCACATCATCTGAACGGGCCTTAATGTTATTGATGGTGATTCACTTTTGCCATCAAAAGTAAGTTTATTTGACTACTACGTCTACATTACAGAATGAGGCACTCTGAAAAGAAGGCTCTCGTGCTTGAATAGGATCCCATTCCCATCTACTACAACAGAAGGAGTTCATCACACAAGTTATCATAGAATGGTAGAGTTGGAAGGGACCTCCTGGGTCATCTGGTCCAACCCCCTGCTCAAAGCAGGATTCACTAAATCATCCCAGATAGATGTCTGTCCAGCCTCTGTTTGAAGACTTCCATGGAAGGAAACTCACCACCTCTCGTGGCAGCCTGTTCCACTCATAGATCACCCTCACTGTCAAAAAGTTTGTTCTAATATCTAATCTGTGTCTCCTCCCATTCAGTTTCATCCCATTGCTTCTAGTCTTTCCTTGTGCAAATGAGAATAAAGATGATCCTCCTACATTGTGACAGCTCTTGAGATATTTGTAGACAGCTATTAAGTCTCCTCAGTCTTCTTTTTTGCAAGCTAAACATTCCCAAATCCTGTAACCGTTCCTTATAGGACATGGTTTGCAGACCGGTCACCATTCTGGTCGCTCTTCTCTGAACTTGCTCCAGTTTGTTGATGTCTTTTTTTAAAATGTGGTGCCCAAAACTGGACACAGTATTCCAGATGAGGTCTCACCAAAGAGAAGTAGAGGGCAATAATGACTTCGCGTGATCTAGACTGTATGCTCCTGTTAATACATCCCAGAATTGTATTTGCCTTTTTTGCTGCTGCATCACACTGTTGACTCATGTCCAGTTTATGATCTATTAGTATATCCAAGTCTTTTTCACATGTGCTGTTGCTTAGCCCTATTCCTCCCATTCTGTATATGCTTTTTTCATTTTTATTGCCCAAATGTAGTACTTTGCATTTTTCCCTGTTTAAAATCATTCTGTTAGTTGCTGCCCACTGCTCCAGTTCATATATATCCATTTGAATCCTCTCTCTCTTCTCTAGTATTAGCTATCCCTCCTAGCTTTGTGTAGTAAGCATAGTAAGCAAATTTAATCAGTGTACCCTCAATTTCTTCATCTAAATCACTGATAAAGATGTTGAACAATACAGGGCCCAGGACAGAACCCTGTGGTACCTCACTTGAGACCTTCTTCCAACTGGATGTGCAGCCATTTACAACCACACTTTGGGGCCGATCATTAAGCCAGTTATGAATGCACCTAACAGTTGCCTTGTCCATTCCATACTTAGTCATTTTTTCAATAAAGATGGTGTGAAATACTTTGTCAAATGCATTGCTAAAGTCAAGATATACTATAGCTACAGCATTTCCCTGATCCATCCAGTCAGTGATTCTGTCATAGAAGGAAATTAAGTTAGTACGACATGACTTATTAGTTACAAACCCATGCTGACTCTGGTTAATCGCTACATTCTTATCCAGGTACTTATATACATGTTGTTTAATAATTTGTTCAAAGATCTTTCTTGGTATAGAAGTCAGACTCACCGGCCTATAGTTCCCTGGGTCCACCTTGTTCCCCTTTTTGAAGATAGGAACAACATTTGCTCTTCTCCAATCTTCTGGGACTTCTCCTGTTCTCCAAGAATTTTCAAAGATTATGGAGAGTGGTTAAAAATTTTCTTCTGCCATATCCTTCAGTACTCTGGGGTGTAATTCATCAGGACCTGGAGACTTGAATTCATTTATGTTAGCTAAGTGTTTCCTCACTATCTTTCTGTTTATAGATATCCTGGTTTTTTCTATTCCTTTAATAGGACAGTGAAAATCAGTTGATGTTACATTTCCTTTCTGAGAGAAAACATGCAAAATAGGAATTTAAAAGTTCTAAAAGTTCTGTAAAAATCCTATAGTATCTTTGATTTTTCTTTTTCTTTTGACATATCCCCCAAAATCCTTTTTTATTGCTTTTGTCGTCTCTTGTAAAGGTACCTTCACACGAAGCGACGCTGCAGCGATAGCGATAACGATGCCGATCGCTGCAGCGTCGCTGTTTGATCGCTGGAGAGCTGTCACACAGACCGCTCTCCAGCGACCAACGATGCCGAGGTTCCCGGGTAACCAGGGTAAACATCGGGTTGCTAAGCGAAGGGCCGCGCTTAGTAACCTGATGTTTACCCTGGTTACCAGCGTAAAAATAAAAAAAAAAACAGTACATACTCACCTGCGCGTCCCCCAGCGTCTGCTTCCTGACACTGACTGAGCTCCGGCCCTAACAGCACAGCGGTGACGTCACCGCTGTGCTTTCACTTTCACTTTAGGGCCGGCGCTCAGTAAGTGTCAGGAAGCAGACGGCAGGGGACGCGCAGGTGAGTATGTACTGTTTGTTTTTTTTACTTTTACGCTGGTAACCAGGGTAAACATCGGGTTACTAAGCGCGGCCCTACGCTTGGTAACCCGATGTTTACCCTGGTTACCAGTGTAAAACATCGCTGGTATCGTTGCTTTTGCTTTCAAACACAACGATACACGGCGATCGGATGACCAAATAAAGTTCTGGACTTTATTCAGCGACCAGCGACATCACAGCAGGATCCTGATCGCTGCTGCGTGTCAAACTAAACGATATCGCTAGCGAGGACGCTGCAACGTCACGGATCGCTAGCGATATCGTTACAAAGTCGTTTCGTGTGAAGGTACCTTAAGTCTTAATTCATTGTCAGCTCTAGTTAATCTTATTCGTGCCCTGCAGGTTCTGCAGGCAGCATTATATTCTTCTTTAGATATGCCTCCCTCTTTCCATTCGATAAACATTTCTTTCTTCCTTTTTAGCATGTGTTTAAATTCTGTGTTCATCCATCCTGGTTTCCTTACATGCTTTGTATTCTTCCCTCTTTTTGAACTTGTTAATGATTGTGCTTTGAGAATCTCATTTTTCAAGATTTCTCATCCTTCCTGGACATTTTGGCCTTAAGGATATCCAGCCAATGGATCCCTCCGATTCTCTTTCTGAGTCCCTTAAAATCTGCCTTTCTGAAATCTAACCTTGAAGTCTGAGTCTTCACTGGTCTTCCTCCTCTAGTTATCCAAAATTCTAAGATAGCATGGTCAATACCTCCTAGGTTCCCAGCCACTCTTATCTCCTCAACCATTTCCTCCCTGTATATAACTCACTTGTGAGTTTATTGACTTTATTGTTACACAAGCCAAGGATATAACATGTGACGTTTCGGTCATCTTAATTGACCTTCATCAACAGATGAACTTATGGAGATGGATTGGAGGTATGTTGGGAATGGCGGGTATACCGCTAAGATGTAATAGCACCATACCCGAAATAGAAGTTTACCAGCCATCAAACATGCATTAAGACCGACAAGCCACCAAGCCATCTGCAACATGTTTGATGAAGGTCACATGAGATGACCGAAACGTCACGTCAAATCCTTGAATTGTGTAACAAGAAACTCATAAAATTCACAAGTCAAGAGTATATAACCCCTGTGCTAAGACCTGTCATCTGCTCCATGATTAGTTATTCTCTATATATATTACATGCACCGCAATGTAGAAACAAAACGCGATTCCAGAGGAAAATGTAATTTTTGCTGGTCTCTTTCCTTTCTTTCGTGCAGAAATCTTCCATAAGAACCCAAAACAGGAAGTCCTCATATCTCAAGAGGAAACTGAGCTGTCACTATAGCTTTACGGTATTCTCGGCATGTGCCCAGCAAGAAATGGCATGACCATGAACAGCATATAAAGGTGAAGCATGGAAGAAAAAGTAGCTACGTTTTTATACATAAAAAGCAGAGCACACCAAAATATATTAACATTGCATGTCAGCCATGTAAAAAGAGGTTTATTTATTCAACTACAATAAATAAAAATGAAATGGGCACATAGAAAAAAAATACAAACATTTAAAAGGCTATCCGACCAAAATAGGGCATAAAGAGGTTCTAATAAACCGTCCACACATACACACAAAACACCACAACCACCCAGGGCAAATAATGAACTGGATTCACTGAAACCAAATAAAAATGATAAAAGAAAAGACCCCCTAAATGAAAATAAAGCCTAATAAGCTATAACAAAAATTAAAGGAAGCAAAAAGAAAAGGGGGAATCAATAATTGCACTATATATTTAACAGCGATGTATTAGGGTGCTGAAGGGTACAGAGGACCCCATTTGGGTGGGTATATTATAACTATCACTTTTTTGTGTCCTTTAATATTCTTTATAGCTTATTAGCCTTTATTTTCATTTGGGGGGGCTTTTTATTTAGCGGTATTCTTTGATTTCATTGAGTCCAGTTTATCTTATTTGCCCTGGGTGGTTGGGGTGTTTTTTGTATATATGTGGAGGGTTTATTATAGCCTTTACCACATAGTTTATACCTCCTGTTAGGATGTTTTTTAAATTTTTCTATGTCAGTAGAAAATTAATTTGCATTAATTGGAGTTGGATAAATGAAATAATTTTTATCTTTACTAATTTGGTTTCCATGTGAACTTGATATATTTTGGTGTGTGCTTCTTTTTAGACACGCTGCTTTGCTAATTTTTCCTACAAGGCATGTGTTTATGCACATATTTTTCTCAGACTATGTTCACATCTACTTTAAAGGAGTTGTCCGGCATTGAAAAAAATGTATTTTTTTATAAGCATTGATCTTTTCAAATTAATAATTGGAGGCATAATCACCAGTCCAGCACAATCAACTTTGATGGTCTGCGCTGGCTTTCGAAGCAATGACTGCACACTCCGGTTGACTGAAGACAACTGAAGCATGTAATTGGTTGCAGTAGTCAGAAGACTAAAAACCATGTTAGTGGTTGTTTCCCTAATGACATGTTCTTTATTATTGTTTTTAGAAGATACATGCCTAAGAAAAAAGTCAACCCCTTTAAAAATCCATCTGAATCCATTTAAAAGAACCAAGCATGCAAACTTTTTCTGCTATCAAAATGACAGGCAGGAAAAACTTTGTTATATTGAAAAGCCTATAATTATTATAGTATATGACCAAAAGTAAAGTATATGGACAGTTTACTATCAAAGCTGACAGAAGCTTGTTGGACTTCCCATTTCAAAACTATGGGCATTAAGAGTTGGGACCTCTTTATAATGATAATAATTTTATTTATAAAGTGCCAACACATTCCACAGCATTTTACAATTAATCGGGGAAATGAATAAACAATGAAGACATTATAGGCATCAAGTAACACAGTTCAACAATTACAGGAGGAGTGCGGGCCCTCCTTGCAAGCTTACAATCCATAAGGAAATAGGGAGGACACAATAGGTAGAAAGTGCTGGTCCATATCTGCTTAGGTACATTTACCAAATCCTATTGCGTGCAAGGAGGATGTGGACAGGGGGATCAGGTTCTGAGTAAAATTTAAAAAGATGCAAAGGGAGAGTTAGTGAATTTGATAGGCCTGTCTAAAGAGATGTGGTTTTAAAGAACACTTAAAAATGTGGGGGATAGGTATTAGTTGGATCGTCAGGGGTAGTGTGTTCCAGAAAACTGGCGCAGCACGAGAGAAGTCTTGGAGACGGAGGTGGGAGGTTCAGATTATACGATACGATATGATACACTTTATTGATCCGGAGGGAAATTATGGTATTACTATTATTATGAAGGATGTTAGTCTTAGATCAGTTGCGTAGTGGTGAGCATGGGTAGGGTGGTAGACCGAGATGAGGGAGGAGATATAGGGTGGTGTAGAAGTGTGGAGTGCCTTGTGTGTGAGAGAGTTTGTATTGTATTCTGTAGCAAATGGGCAACCAGTGCAAAAACTGGCATAGGGTGGAGGAATCGGTGTAGCAGCTGGACAGAAATACATCCATACATCCCTGGCTGCTGCCTTCAGGATGGATTGTAACGGAGAAAGTTTGGTTAGAGGGAGACCGACCAATAAAGAGTTGCCATAGTCCAGACGAGAATCAATAAGAGCGACCGTAAGAGTTCCTGCAGTTTCAAACGTGAGAAAAGGTCAGATTATGGAAATGTTTTTAAGATGCAGGTAACAAGAGTGAGAGAGAATTGATATAGGGAATAAAAGGAAAGTTTTGTGTCAAATACAACCCCAAGACAGCGAGCGTGCTGCTTGAGAGTTATGGTTGAACCATCCAAAGCAATTGCAATATCAGGTAAAAGCTGGTTACTAGAAGGAGGAAACACGGGAAGTTCAGTTTTGGAGAGATTTAGTTTCAGACATTGGGAGGACATGATGTTAGAGACAGTGGACAAACAATCCCTGGTATTTTGAATTAAGGTAGGGGTAATGTTAGGAGAATGAGTGTATGATTGGGTGTCAACAGCGTAGATATGATACTGGAAACCAAATCTACTGATGGTTTGTCCAATAGGGGCAGTATATGGGAGAATAGGAGGGGGCCTAGGATTAGAAGAGTAAGAGCTGGAAAAAGTTACAGGGAAGGAGCGGTCAGAAAGGTAGGAGAAGAAACAAGAGAGAATGGTGTCCTCGAGGCCGACAGAGCAGAGCATATTGAGGAGGAGCTGGTGATCCACACTGTTGAATGCTGAAGAGAGATCCAGGAAAATCAGCAAGAAGTAGTGGCCATTAGATTTTGCTGTTAGTAGGTCATTAGAGACGTTAGAGAGAGTCAGTTTCGGTAGAGTGTAAACAGTGGATGCCAGATTGTAAAGTCAAGGAGGGAGTGATCTGAGAGATATCAGATTAGCCATTTCAGGAGAATACAATTGAAAGGGAGATTAGAGACAGGTTATAAAATAATAGAATGTTACAGTTGGAAGGGACCTCAAGGATCATCGTGTTTAACCCCCTGCTCAACGCAAGAGTCACTAAACCATCTCAGGTCTGTCCAGCCTCTGTTTGAAGACTTCCATTGAAGGACCCACCTTTGGAATCCCAGCCCCGCACTATGTGTTATGCATTATGCACAGTGCGGGGCGGGGATTCCAAAGGTGGCTGGCCGCAATGCCCGCGCAGGCGCAGTGTGCAAGCCTGGCTGGAACGTCAGACGGCCAGAGCTTACTGCGTCTGCGCAGCACAGCAGTACACTGCGCAGGCGCCGGTTTTGAATCGATAACAGCGCTGAGGGGGTGGAGCCGAAAGCGCAGGAAGATTGGAGTGACGGCAGAGGAGCTGGTCAAGCTGGGGAGTGAGGACCCGCCTACCTGGCTAGAGACAGGAATTGTGGCTAAGTATAAAAACGCTTTATTTGGGGTATACTTGAACCTAAAACTAAAAGAGCCACCTTGTTAGAATGCAGCATTACTGCTGCACAAGGTGGCTCTTTTAGTTTATAACGGCTGGAGGGGGGTGACAGTGGCCCTTTAAGAGTGATCATCATACTCTGATGAGATTTGTGACTGAAACAGGGCACAGACAGAGTTCATGCAAATAAAGGCATAATGAGGAAGTTTTCTGGCAGACAAATTCATTGGATTAAGAGAGCAGCTGCAAAAATACCATTACAAAGCAGCAAACAGTTATTTGAAGCTGCTGGTGCGTCTGGAGTCCCTAGAACCTCAAGGTGTAGGATCCTTCAGAGGCTTGCTGTGGTGCATAAACCTACTATTCGGCCACTCTTAAACAGTGTTCACAAGCAGAAAGGTTGCAGTGGGCCCAGACATACATGAAGACTAATTTTCAAACAGTCTTGTTTACTGATGAGTGTCGAGCAACCCTGGATAGTCCAGATGGATGGAGTAGTGGATGGTTGGTGGATGGCCACCATGTCCCAACAAGGCTGCGACGTCAGCAAGGAGGTGGAGGAGTCATGTTTTGGGCTGGAATCATGGGGAACCAGCAGGTAGGGCCCTTTAAGGTTCCTGAAGGTGTGAAAATGACCTCAGCAAAGTAAATAGAGTTTCTGACTGACAACTTTCTTCCATGGTCTAAAAAGCAGAAACGTGCCTTCAGGAACAAAATCATCTTCATGCATGACAATGAATACCTCTGAGTAATTGGCTGCTATGGGCATAAAAGGAGATAAACTCATGGTGTGGCCACCATCTTCCCCTGACCTCAACCCTATAGAGAACCTTTGGAGTATCATCAAAACAAAAGATCTATGAGGGTGGGAGGCAGTTCACATCAAAACAGCAGCTCTGGGAGGTGATTCTGACTTCATGCAAAGAAATACAAGCAGAAACTCTCCATGAACTCACAAGTTCAATGGATGCAAGAATTGTGAAGGTGATATCAAAGAAGGGTCCTATGTTAACATGTAACTTGGCCTGTTAGGATGTTTTGGAGTTAAATAGCTTTTTTGTTCAGTGAATGTGACCTCCTAATGCTGCAAATTCCACAAATGAGCATTTTCAGTTCTTTAAAACATATCAAATGTTTAGAAATACTACTGTGCCTAATAATTTGGAACAGTGCATTTTGAGTTTTTATTCATTTTGGAGATTATACTGTTATCATTGGGAGGTTTCTTTAATAAAATTCGATGTATACTCTAACGGGTGATGACTTTTATTAGACTGACTGTCATTTGCACTGACCATTTAGGAAAATCTGAGAAAAATATCATTTGCATAATAATTTGGAACATAGTGTAGAGATGATTTTATATGGAAGGGAAAATTAACAGTGTGAAACATGTAAGGACTGACAGTCTGCTCTCCTGAACTACAAGTCTCACAATGGTCTAGCTCATAGATCTCAAGAGCTAATTTACATATTAAGATCAATGTTGATTACTTTGTAATAAGACTTTGGGTCTCAGATATCAAGGTATCAGTTTATTCAGCTTCCTATCACCCGCATGCTCATATAGACGGCATAAGAAGGTTGATCCTACTGACAGGTTTCCTTCAAGACGGCCATACACATGAGACAGCTGTCGGACAAGTTGTTCAGATTTGACATCTATCTCTGCCAACTCCCCCATACAACGTTCAATTAGGCCAAGCATTCATGTACTTTCAATACGGAGAGAGAAAAAAGCCACTGCCAGACGCTTTTGGCAGCAGCTTTTATTCCCTGCAATCAAAAAGATTGGGTATTGAAAATCTAACGATCCATCTCTCCCCCAACATCATCTGTTGCTCCACAGTTTGGACTCCCCCTTACACATCACACGGTCTGCAGGTTCTAGTGAATTTCACATATTATGCACATTTTTTCAGCACAGCTCATATAGAACTGGATTTTCACTTGCTCCTGATATAT
Organism: Ranitomeya variabilis; assembly: GCF_051348905.1. Taxonomy (NCBI): domain Eukaryota; kingdom Metazoa; phylum Chordata; class Amphibia; order Anura; family Dendrobatidae; genus Ranitomeya; species Ranitomeya variabilis. The sequence goes on along the minus strand of NC_135234.1, from coordinate 691,233,811 downwards.
CCTGTCCTATATCCGATCCTGCTTTATGTATACAAGGCATGAGTCTCCATTTATTTCCTATGAGGCCGGAGTCACACTAGAGAGAAATACGGACGAGTGCTATGAGAGAAAAAAATCGCATAGCACTTGGACCAATATTAATCTATGGGGCAGCTCCCATCATCCGTTGTTTTCTCGGCCGTATTATATGTGCGAGAGAAATCGCAGCATGCTGCGATTTACACCGTATATCGCCCAAGACTCGCCAATGAGTGTGGGTGCCGGAAAAACTCGCACACCACACGGACCATCAGTGTTACTTGCGAGAAATACGCACCGGTGTCCTATAGAAAAGCCGGCAACTCAGTGCTGTGTACAGTAATATCACACTGACAGGTTAGAATAGAATAGATAAAATAAATGTCTACACATAGTATAGGTAGATATATATATCAGTGAGACACATACTGTATATATATATTTATATATCATAGAGAGTTAAATAGCAGAATAGCCGATAATTCAATTGTCGGGTTCTGTAAAATCATTGCAAGTTCACCCCATCAGGCAGGGAGTCTGCGCAGCGTCAGTGACTACCGCCTGACCCGTGGTGAACTGACAGCGTGGGAAAATGATCAGAAACTTTCCCACGTTAATGAGTTCATGTCCGGTCAGGCGGAGAGGCTGCGCAGGCAGCTTTTTCATTCATTACACAGTGGCTTACAGTCGGGGCGGTAGCATTAGCATGGTTCCCGGTTGTAAACTTTTTAACCCCTTGAGATGGATTGCAGAGTGGGACTTGACTGTACGGCGGACAGGTATGGGATATTGTTGCTTTTTTATTTTTGATTTTTTACAGAAGAACGAGGGCTTCGATTGGATTGAGAGTGCAATAAAGATGGAAAACCTGTGTGTTTAATTATTTCATTAAAAGACTTTATTCTGCATGTGTGGGTATTTTTTAACCCTTTCATACTAGTGGATTAATAATGGATAGGTGTCTTATTGATACCTCTCCATTATTAACCGGGCTTAACCCCTTCACCCCCAAGGGTGGTTTGCACGTTAATGACCGGGCCAATTTTTACAATTCTGACCACTGTCCCTTTATGAGGTTATAACTCTGGAACGCTTCAACGGATCTTGGCGATTCTGACATTGTTTTCTCGTGACATATTGTACTTCATGATAGTGGTAAAATTTCTTCGATATAAGTTGCGTTTATTTGTGAAAAAAACGAATATTTGGCGAAAATTTTGAAAATTTCGCAATTTTCCAACTTTTAATTTTTATGCCCTTAAATCACAGACATATGTCACGCAAAATACTTAATAAGTAACATTTCCCACATGTCTACTTTACATCAGCACAATTTTGGAACCAAAATTTTTTTTTGTGACGGAGTTATAAGGGTTAAAAGTTGACCAGCAATTTCTCATTTTTACAACACCATTTTTTTTTAGGGACCACATCTCATTTGAAGTCATTTTGAGGGGTCTATATGATAGAAAATACCCAAGTGTGACACCATTCTAAAAACTGCACCCCTCAAGGTACTCAAAACCACTTTCAAGAAGTTTATTAACCCTTCAGGTGTTTCACAGGAATTTTTGGAATGTTTAAATAAAAATGAACATTTAACTTTTTTTCACACAAAATTTATTTCAGATCCAATTTGTTTTATTTTACCAAGGGTAACAGGAGAAAATAGACCCCAAAATTTGTTGTACAATTTGTCCTGAGTATGCTGATACCCCATATGTGGGGGTAATCCACTGTTTGGGCGCATGGCAGAGCTCGGAAGGAAAGGAGCGCCATTTGACTTTTCAGTGCAAAATTGACTGGAATTGAGATGGGACGCCATGTTGCATTTGGAGAGCCCCTGATGTGCCTAAACATTGAAACCCCCCACAAGTGACACCATTTTGGAAAGTAGACCCCCTAAGGAACTTATCTAGATGTGTGGTGAGCACTTTGACCCAACAAGTGCTTCACAGAAGTTTATAATGCAGAGCCGTAAAAATAAAAAATCATATTTTTTCACAAAAATGATCTTTTCGCCCCCAATTTTTTATTTTCCCAAGGGTAAGAGAAGAAAATTGGACCCCAAAAATTGTTGTGCAATTTGTCCTGAGTACGCTGATACCCCATATGTGGGTGTAAACCATTGTTTGGGCGCAGGGCAGAGCTCGGAAGGGAAGGAGCGCCATTTGACTTTTCAATGCAAAATTGACTGGAATTGAGATGGGACGTCATGTTGCGTTTGGAGAGCTCCTGATGTGCCTAAACATTGAAACCCCCCACAAGTGACACCATTTTGGAAAGTAGACCCCCTAAGGAACTTATCTAGATGTGTGGTGAGCACTTTGACCCAACAAGTGCTTCACAGAAGTTTATAATGCAGAGCCGTAAAAATAAAAAATCATATTTTTTCACAAAAATGATCTTTTCGCCCCCAATTTTTTATTTTCCCAAGGGTAAGAGAAGAAAATTGGACCCCAAAAATTGTTGTGCAATTTGTCCTGAGTACGCTGATACCCCATATGTGGGTGTAAACCATTGTTTGGGCGCAGGGCAGAGCTCGGAAGGGAAGGAGCGCCATTTGACTTTTCAATGCAAAATTGACTGGAATTGAGATGGGACGTCATGTTGCGTTTGGAGAGCTCCTGATGTGCCTAAACATTGAAACCCCCCACAAGTGACACCATTTTGGAAAGTAGACCCCCTAAGGAACTTATCTAGATGTGTGGTGAGCACTTTGACCCAACAAGTGCTTCACAGAAGTTTATAATGCAGAGCCGTAAAAATAAAAAATCATATTTTTTCACAAAAATGATCTTTTCGCCCCCATTTTTTTATTTCCCCAAGGGTAAGAGAAGAAATTAGAGCACAAAAGTTGTTGTGCAATTTGTCCTGAGTACGATGATACCCCATATGTGGGGGTAAACCACTGTTTGGGCGCATAGCAGAGCTCGGAAGGGAAGGAGCGCTATTTTACTTTTCAATGCAAAATTGACTGGAATTAAGATGGGATGCCATGTCGCGTTTGGAGAGCCACTGATGTGCCTAAACATTAAAAACCCCCACAAGTGACACCATTTTGGAAAGTAGACCCCCTAAGGAACTTATCTAGATGTGTTTTGAGAGCTTTGAACCCCCAAGTGTTTCACTACAGTTTATAACGCAGAGCCGTGAAAATAAATTCTTTTTTTTTTTTCACAAAAATGATTTTTTAGCCCACAGTTTTGTATTTTCACAAGGGTAACAGGATAAATTGGACCCCAAAATTTGTTGTCCAATTTGTCCTGAGTATGCTGATACCCGATATGTGGGGAGGAACCACTGTTTGGGCGCATGACAGAGCTCGGAAGGGAAGGAGCGCCATTTGGAATGCAGACTTAAATGGATTGGTCTGCAGGCGTCACGTTGCATTTGCAGAGCCCCTGATGTACCCAAACAGTACAAACCCCCCACAAGTGACTCCATATTGGAAACTAGACCCCCCAAGGAACTTATCTAGATGTGTTGTGAGAACTTTGAACCCCCAAGTGTTTCACTACAGTTTATAACGCAGAGCCGTGAAAATAAAAATTCTTTTTTTTTTTCACAAAAATGATTTTTTTAGCCCCCAGTTTTGTATTTTCACAAGGGTATCAGGATAAATTGGACCCAAAAAGTTGTTGTCTAATTTGTCCTGAGTATGCTGATACCCCATATGTGGGGGGGAACCACTGTTTGGGCGCATGACAGAGCTCGGAAGGGAAGAAGCGCCATTTGGAATGCAGACTTAAATGGATTGGTCTGCAGGCGTCACGTTGCATTTGCAGAGCCCCTGATGTACCCAAACAGTACAAACCCCCCACAAGTGACCCCATATCGGAAATTAGACCCCCCAAGGAACTTATCTAGATGTGTTGTGAGAACTTTGAACCCCCAAGTGTTTCACTACAGTTTACAACGCAGAGCCGTGAAAATAAAAAATCTTTTTTTTCCCACAAAACTTATTTTTTGGCCCCCAGTTTTGTATTTTCCCAAGGGTAGCAGGAGAAATTGGACCCCAAAAGATGATGTCCAATTTGTCCTGAGTACGCTGATACCCCATATGTTGGGGTAAACCCCTGTTTGGGCACACGGGAGAGCTCGGAAGGGAAGGAGCACTGTTTTCCTTTTTCAACGCAGAATTGGCTGGAATTCAGATCGGATGCCATATCCCGTTTGGAAAGCCCCTGATGTGCCCGAACAGTGGAAACCCCCCAATTATAACTGAAACCCTAATCCAAA